>NC_141694.1:965265169-965865169 GCF_964263255.1 Lissotriton vulgaris
TTGCTATGATTATAATGTACCCGTTTACAACAGATTCGAGCCATTTACTAGCCTAGAGGACATAGACTGACTACGTTGTTTACCTTCTGTACAGAAGATTTCTTCTACTTTGGCAGACCTAAGAAATGGTGTAGCACTACAAGAATTAAATCTAAGTGTTGCTTCCCCCATGCTCGCACACAGCATGTCTACTATGGGTGTACATCCATCACCCCTGGGTTCTACAGTGGCACTTCCCTGTTGCTGTGACAAATCATCCTGCATCTGGGTGTGGCTAGAGTTCCTCATTAAGTAACATTGATTTCCACAATGACATTATGGGTTCAAAGGTGATCTCCTGGAATATAGCGGGTCTTGTGAGCAAAATGGTTTCCAGTGAATGGTCCATATTTATTGAAGCTCAAGACATTGTTTTTACGCAGGAGACCTGGGCCGTGGAAAAAGTTTTTCATCGGGGATATTTAAATTTTTCCAAAGTTGCCGAACAGGGAATGCGGGGCAGGCCAAAAGGGGTTCTGACTACATGGGTAAGGCAGTGTCATCGATTTAAGCTTGAAGAAATGTATATTGACTCCAGGGATATTCTTATCATCAAGCTACACAAGGGAAACCTCCCAGGTATGTTACTTATCAATGTCTATTCCAGGGGAAATCTAGGTGGCAAGGCTTCAGAAACGGTTTCCATTTTAGATTCTTTTTTGTCCAATAATCAAGGGAACGACAAGGTTCTTATAGCCGGCGACTTCAATTGTACATTCAAACCTTTGGATATTCATGATACATATTTTAGTGAAGAAGAGGATGAATCGTGGTCTATTCCCACACTGGATCTTCCAGTTATTAAAAAGTGGTCTAGTGTTGCATTACAATTTAATTTTTTCTGCATGGAACATGGGGTGAGAGCAGCTAATGGGCGTACTAACTCAGAAAAAACTGGGATACCAACCTTTTCTAGCGGGCAACGTGCCAGCCGTATAGACTTTTTTTTGCTTAGTAAAGAACTCTGGCCGTGCCTAGTGGATATGGAGGTACTTGTCCATCCCGAAAGTGATCATAACCATTTGCTACTTTCTTTACGATATTCTAACTCTATTCATGCAGAGGGTATGGTAGGTAGCCCAGGATACGTAGAGGCCCACGTGACTAATGATACACGTCGCCTTAAATGGTCCAAGGTGGCGTGCAAAGTTGAGTGTGTGAATCACATAAATATATGCTGGCATCTAGTGCAGAAGCAACACTACAGGTATAGGCAGAGCAGGAAGTACCCAGTGATAAAGCAGTTGATGTCCATGAGCACCTTTTTAATGAACTCAAAATGTTTTTTATTACTAAAAGCAAAGTATCCAATAAACCGGTCAGATCAAAAGCAGCTGAATGGTATAATTCAACTTGCCGGACTGCTTATAGATCGTTAGCAGTGGCTATTGGGAGTAAAGGTAGGGCATTAATAAATAAAAGTAGGTCTAATTATAAGGCTGCGCAGGTAGCGGCCAAAACGGAATGGGAGGAAGAGCATTGGGTCGCCCTCCTGGAGGCCATCTCCAGGAGAGACATGACAACGTTTTGGCACCTGGTGAAGTGGGGTAATGGCGTTCCAGCCAACGTACTAACAAACCATGTGGAGTCCCAGCAATGGGTTTTCCACTTCGAAGGTCAATTTACCGGTGACACCCTTTCTAGTGTTTTTACAGGTTATTCCGATAGTAACCCCTATTCTTCAGATAACAAAGCTTTAGTTGAAAATGTCTATCTCGGGTCCCAAAGGGCAGGGCGCCGGGGCTCGACTGTATCCCCGCTGATCTGTTCCTCCAAGATACAGGATTGTGGGCAGAATATATCCAGCTACTAGCCAATGCTATTGCTAAGGGAGATCGCTTACCCTGTACCTGGGCAGGAGCAGTAATTCTTCCCATCTTTAAAAAAGGGGATTGATCGATACCGGCTAACTACAGGCCCATTAGCCTAATAGACTGCATTCAAAAAGTTATCGCAAGGGTAGTGCTAGGGAGAATTCAGGCCTGGCTGGAAGAATACGCCATCCTCTCGAACCTTTAGGCAGGGTTCTGGGAATGTACAAGCACTGTGGACCATGTCACGAGGTTTATTTTGATATATTGACATACTATTACCATAGGGAGGGGCACCATCTTTGCAGCGTTTGTGGACCTTAAGTCAGCGTTTGAATTGGTCCCGCGCAACAAGATGTGGTGTACAATGAATAAGCTGGGCATGCCTGCGGGTCTGTTGGTCTATGTGGTGAAATTATATACTGACAACTTCGCCCAGGTCAAGGGGTAATACCACACAAAAATTTCCGGTTGAAAAGGGGGTGAGACAAGGGTGTGTCCTTGCCCCCACCCTCTTTTCTATATATATAAATGGGGTGGTACAATATTTTAAGGATTTCCCTACAGATGCTCCAACCTTAGCGGGGACTAGGATCCCGCTACTAATGTTCGAAGACGACACCCTTATCCTTTCCAAAACGAGACAGGGTCTCCAGTGTGCCCTGTCCAAATTTGAGGAGTTTTGTCGGGACCATGATCTTGTTGTCAATGTTGACAAGACCAAGTACATGGTGCTGACTAACCCCTCGAAGGCTATTGGTGTCGTCCGGATGAACGAGGAAATTCTTGAACAAACAGAGATATTCTCATGCCTGGGTGTTTTAATTGATAAAAAGGTAAGCTGGAAGCCGCAGGTCACCCATCAAGCCGTTAGGCACCCCCAACTTGCGGGAGCTTTGTTGAAGGAACACAGACAGTCCCATACAAAACCCATAGCACCGGTGCTCCAGCTCTATAAATCCAAAATTGATGCCTCAATACTTTATGGGCCGGAGCTGTGGGGTTATGTGAATGTGGACAGTCTAGTTACGGCTCAGAACAAATTCCTACGTTCTATAATCAGTCTTCCCCAATTGACCCCTCTAGTTCCCCTGTTTCTGGATCTAGGGTGCCATACAATCAGGGATGTGGCATACTACAGGTTGGTTGCCTATTGAAGAAGAATATGGGTAACCCCAGAACTCAACCATTACGCCCAAGCTTTGATGGAAGTCAAACATTTGGACGTAAACAGGAAACATGGGTAGTTCAGGAGTGTCAAAAATATACTAACAGATATGGGTTTGGTCCACTTGTGGACATCCCCAGCTGAAAGTATATTTCCATCCAAATCCGAGTTCAAAGCTGCCTATAGAGCTATGGTTCATACGAAATGCATTCAGGCTTCCCCTAGCTCCTCTCTGTCTAGTGTTTTTCTAGACTTCAAGCAGGAGCCAAAATATGAGGGGTATTGGGATATCATTTCATCAACTCGCGATAGGAAGTTATTCCACCACTTCAGAGTGGGAACGCTCCCCACTAATAATTTTACACTTAAGTGGGGTAATACACATTCTAGCTACTGCCCCTTTTGTGTGGACATGACAGAAACAGTAGGTCATATTTCTTTTGTCTGTCCCGCTTATAGTAAACCAATTACGAGGTGGTTGAAACCTACCTGTGCAAATATGGGTATTAGGTCCAGCCTTGAGGCTCTTTGAATCCTTAAAACATCAGTAGCTGGACCAGTTGTGGTTGCAGTAGCTAAGTATCTAGGCTGGGTATGGGTGCTTCGCTGGATAGAGAAGAGGCAGAAACAATGGTCCACCTCTAGATAGGCCTACCTAACTTTGAAATACTCATTTTGTATTATCCCCCTAGATAAAATTTACCCTTTGTAAAAGCAGAGGATCAAATTTAGGACTATGGTCATTTTTTTAAAGTTTTAATGTTTTTAATTACATTTATAAATAATTTTTAAATGTTCAGATAAGGTGCTGATTAGACATATTGTATAATTTCTTCAATTATTATGAGCAGTTCCATCTCTTGTTTTTATTATATATTATGTATATGTGTTTTAACTTTTGTGATTTTAGGTAAATCGAAATAAAGTTATAAATGAAATGAAATGATATCCATTAAAACTATAATATATTTTTCACAACCATCACTTTGTACTGGAACAAGTATGTCCAAAGCAACCTCTTCCCAAGGCTCAGCAGGATGCTCTCTAATTACCATAGGCTGTACCCTAGGTTTCGTGGAATTTTCAATTAAAGCACACTGCATGTATTCTCAAATTGATCTTTCTGCTTGTAGAGCCATACCTTGTTACCAGCACGTCATTCGCAATATCTCTCCATAGTTTTAGACATCCCTTCCTAAAGGCAACAGGCTAATGACATGAGTTCTTCTTTCATCATCAGAGGAGGAACAAGTATGTTCCTCTAAATAGTAACCCATGACTTTCTGTAAACTCATCTTTAATTCATTTCCCAGAACACTTTGATTTCCTAACTTCTTTTGTTGCTGCTACCTCATCGAGTTTTGAATAAGGGTAGAACTTCTTGTAAGGTTTTATCTAATTTCAGTTCTGACTGCCATTTCTCTTCTAACCCAATCGCATCACCCATTTCAAAGACCATTTCTCGCTCCCACTTCCTATTATCAATTCATGATGCCTCCTCCTCTATAGACACTAACCTAGATAAAGTGTCAGCTACAGTGTTGTTTATACTTGAAATATATTTTATTTCAAAATCATACTCCTGAAGAGAAATCACCCACTTCATAATTCAACTTGAAACTGCATCTATACCTTTTCTTTTGGCACACAAAGGTATGTGATCAGTTCTGACTTCAAATTTGCTGCTCCATAAGAACGTTTTTAACTTTTTGACTGCCTAAAATACCACAAGTGCCTCTCTCTATATAACAAAGTAATGGTTTTCTGAACCCTTGAGCTTTTCAAGAGGTACAAAATGATTTGTTCAGACCCCTGCTCTCCTTGTTACAAGACTGCTCCTAGTCCTTTAAGGCTTTCATCTGTCGTGGGTACCTACTTTCTTTTTAGTTCACAATTCTTAAGTTTGGGTGCTAAATGTAATTTTTGTCTCACCTCCTTAAACTCCGCTTCACAAACCGAATACCAAACAAATTTATTTCCTTTCTTGAGTAAGTTTCTCATTCCTGAGCACATTGCCGCAAAACCCTTGACAAATAAACTGTAGTACTCCGCCATACCTAGAATTCTCATCAACTTTTCTTTGTTGGCTGGGGTTTTTAAAATAACATAGGGTGTTAATTAGGACATGCTTGGGAATTATGCCCTCACCAGTGATGGTAAGCCCCAAATAATCTATTTATTCTTTCCTGAATTTGCATTTCTCTAGCTTCACTGACAAATTAGAATTTTTACGTTTTTTTAACACCTGTCTCACCCCTGATCATACTTAGCCACATTTGTTTTCAAATACTGAGATATTCTCTTGATATATCCCTATTATTTTTACACCTTTGAATATCATTTCTAACGCTCTCTGAAAAACCGATGCAAAAGACACCAAACCAAATGGTAATCTTGCATATCTGAAAGTACTAAACAGAGTGATGAATGCTGTATGGTCACATGATTCCTCATCAAGTGTAATCCAGTGGTAGGCTGATGTGAAGACTATTGTAGAGAAAACTTTTGCCCCATCAAGTAACATGAGCATGTATACACATATCACACAAGCTTTCAGTTGGTCACATACAATAGAGTAGTTTAATTAAACCAAACGTTAGTCTTAGTCATATTGTCTGGAACTTAATGTGGAGTTTCAGTTCATTGTGAAAATATCCAGATATGTGCATACTTTTGTATATACTCCAAGTGCCTTTAACTGACTGAAAATGTTTGAACTACTAGGGCATCTTTACAGCCTTTTGAAGATGGCTAACAAGGTTTTCACGCTCAGTGTACTCTTAAGTTTGATCTCACGTTTGTGTTGACAAGTTGGTGACTAAATCAAGTCTTCAGCAAAATCAGAATGTAAGATAAACATTTCCCAGTGTTTGCACCTCTAGTTTAATACCCATTCACAGACTTCTTTCTTAGATCGCATTTGCAACCCCTACCTTCTGGTCCTCCTGCAGCTATCTTTCTCTGGAAGACGTTGATTAAACTGCTGCTCTTATGATGACTACACTCTTCCACAGTGACATTCTAAAAACTTCAGTCATAAAATCTATTTTCCTAATCTACTGCCCTACTCGTCACAGTTGATAAATCTATACATGATCAAATGTTTACTTCCTCTTAAAGTAGTCCAAGTCATACCTTAATTTAAAAACAATGCACATTTTAAATCTGCAGTACTTGCTGAGCTTTTGCCCCAAATATAAAGGGTGGGGTTAATTCTGGGTTGCCTAAAGTTACCTTTGTGCACAGCACAGCATGATTTAGTAGGGGTGCATCACTATGGGTTTTCAGAAGAATTTAATGCCACGATAGTCACCATGCAAGTTATGGACAGTATCTTCTGACATACTAGATGTGAGTAAATTCCATTTCCTACTGGACGTCTGTCGTTCTGCCACTAGATACTTTGTGTGGCTTTTAGCTTGCATTATTTTCTGACTTATTCTCTTTCTTGTTTTTGTAAATGATTCTGGGTTGGTTTGTATTTTCTGGCCTTACAGCCCAAGAGCTGAAGATGTGCTCATCTATCCGATCATGTTCCTTGTTCTGGAGGCTGTTCTTCACATAATCTTTAGGTGTCCTTGCAGGCGAATAAGCATACATTGGAGTCAAGTTTGTGCTACTATAGGTTGAATGTCACATACCACCTTAAGCTTCTTCCGCCACACTGTAAGACTAAATGTATTCTGTTTATTTTGCAGTTTTGTGTAGATCCTGTGTAGTTGTGGCTATAGGTGGTTCTAGATGTGTTTGGATTCACCTCACAGGTTGCCCCCCAAGCATACTGTTAGACTTGGCATCTTTTGGCGTGTTTCCCCTGAGTTTTTGCTTTCTGACCTCCAGGTTGTGACTCTGTTTTTGCTGGCTTAGTGTCTCTGAGCACTTTCTCACTGCTGTTTAGTGTTAAAGTGCAAGGGCTCCTGTTGTACATTGTGTTATGGATTGGTGTTTCCATGATTGGTATATTTGATGTACCCGTCAGACCCTAGTAAAGTGCACTGAGCATTCCAGGGCCTGTAAATCAAATGCTGTTAGTGGGCTGCAGCACTGGATTCTGCCACCCATCCAAACGGTCTGTAAATGTAACTCTGGCCTGCCATTGCAGCGCCTGTGTGCAGTCTGGGACTGCCATGTTGACTTGGAAAGTGTACCCACTTGTCAGGCCCTAATCTTCCCCTTTTTTACATTTCAGTAACCCCTAAGGTAGGCCCAAGGTACCCCTGTGGGCAGGGTGCAGTGTATGTGAAAGGTAGGACATGCCCTGGTGTGTGTGGCATGACCTGATAGTGAACTACTGCCAATTTCATTTTTCACTATTGAAAGGCTATCTGGCTTATAGGAAAGCATGGGAGTTAATTTATAACATCTCATAAATATAACTTCCCATTGGGACCAGATGGGAAAATAACGTTTAGTATGCCTGAACTCAGAATCTAAAGAAGCATCTTTTAGTAAAAGTGATTTTTACATTCTGTGTTTGAAAATACCACTTTTAGAAAGTAGGTATTTTCTTACTTAGCCATTATGTGTGCCTCTCCTAGGATGTGTATTGACTGTCTGCCTCTGGAGTGACAGGAGTTGAGGAGGTGCATTCTCTCAGACGGCCACCGGGGAGTTGATGTGTGTCCTGCATTTCCTGAATGAGTCGGAGCTTGGCTGAATAGACCTGAGCTGCATTCAGAGTAGTGGGAGGAGTTGTCACAAGCACCTGAATAAGCCCAGTCTGCATTTAGCGTGTTGGGAGGAGATTTCTGTTGCACCTGAATAGGCACTGTCTGCCTTGGATAATGCTGTCTCCACCTCCTGCCAGGAAGCTGCACCAGAGAGGACAGAACTGGTTCTGGCTGGGCACAGACACTCTCTGCCTGAGAGCACAATGGATTTTGGGCCTTACAAAGTGGGGCCCAAACCCCTGAATTTTAGAACTCTTTTGGACCAAGAAGAAGAGCTGGAGAAGCTGTGAGGAGGAACTACCACTTTGCTACGTACATTGCTGTGTTGGCCTGCAGTGGCTGCTTCTGTCTTGGGAAATGAAAGGGCTGGACTGAACTTTCTACAACTTCTTTCTTTGAGTATCTCCAAGGGCTTGAGGTAGAGCTTGCCCCCTGTTCAAGAAGTCTTGTGAAAAGCAAAGACTTCAAGTTCTTCTGCCCTCAGCACTGTGTGTGTTGTGTGGCAACAGAACAAAAAACAACACAATGCCATCTATGATGCTGCTGCTGACTCTGTGTCCTGAAGGCACTGCAGAGGGCACCGCCATAACGCCGTACCACAACCCTGGTCTCACCGACGACAATTGTTGATGCCGCCACTGAGACGCTGCTCGCACCCCAACCTGTGGGCACCGCACTCCGCATTGCCTCGCTTCACAATATCACCTTGGTATCCAACGCCTGTGGACGCCGTGCTTCCGGAAGCTCAACGAGAGGTCGCAGATGCCCTGCATTTCTAAAGGTACTGTTTTGAGGGTCTTCCCCACACCGTAGCTAGCCAGCGATGTCATGGTCAGCCAGAACTGTTTAGATTTGTTTGTTCACAACATCATGATAGCCCCAGAGGAACTGTTTTTCAAGGTTATTTTGATAACTGAAGATTTTTAAGTGCTGTATTGTGGATTTTTTATCATTTTTGGTATTGTCTTAAGTATATAAAAATATTGAATATTTTTCTAAACTGGTGTGGTGTCCTTTTGTAGTGCTTACACTGTATTACTGTCAGATATGTGCAAATGCTTTACACACTGCCTCTAAGATAAGCCTGACTGCTTGTGCCAAGCTACCAAGAGGGTGAGCAGGGGTTATTTTAGGAGTGTAACTCCCTTATGCTGACTAAAAAGAATGGTCATTACTTGGACAAAGATGCAAACCCTTGCCAACTAGAGACCCCCATTTTTAACACATACTACAAGAGCCTACATTAACCAAACATTTGGCAGTGTGTACGGTTTCATTACCCTCTCCTGAAGAATGGGAATAGTTACAAATGAAGCAAACAGTTTTTGACGATTATCACATATTGACAACCTGAAATTGAAAGTACCAGCATTCCACTAACAAAGAGCTCTGGTATCCGGCATTTCTGGGACAGCCACTTTACAACAAGACATTTTGCCACTATCTGCCAACTATTCATCCGTTTTTACAGCTTAGGATAAATCTGAAAGTCCATGTTTTCTCTTACTGTACGTTTAAAATATTATCTGTTTGGTTTTTCAGTTTCATAGCAGAATTTATTTGGTTTGTTGTCAAACCTGTATTTTTGTAATTAAATAATTGCATGTCATTTCCTTAGATTAGTCGCTACATGTCACGGGCAATCGGCATATCATCAGATGGTTTGGAAAAGCATTCATTACACACACTTAGGCCCCCATAGGGACCAAATGTGCTAAATGCGAAGCAAACTTCAGCAAAGAGCTCAACAATGCCGAATGGGAATGTGCCCTCACTAATCCATTTACAGTGTCCAGGAACACCAGGCTAAAGCTTATACAATTTTATATCTTGCATAGGGCCTACCTGA
Organism: Lissotriton vulgaris; assembly: GCF_964263255.1. Taxonomy (NCBI): domain Eukaryota; kingdom Metazoa; phylum Chordata; class Amphibia; order Caudata; family Salamandridae; genus Lissotriton; species Lissotriton vulgaris. Next base: position 965,274,707 of record NC_141694.1, read on the forward strand.
CCCTTGGGTAATAGCACTCTATAACTCATAATCACACTCCACATAATTGTAGCACACTCAATACCACATAATTACTATCCCCATATTTCCACTGCACATCATGCTGCATAATTCCACTACAAAAATACTCTCCACACCACACAATTCCATGTCACCCATTTCCACAACTAACAATTCCAATCAAATCCATATAATTCCACTACACACTACATACATACACTCCATAACACATGGCTAAAATACATTGTAATTTACAACGCCAATAGCTCTAACTCAAGCAAATGCGAGACCTATTGCATTCCAAATTCTTCTTATTTTTTGTGAACTGTTGTCACATGGGGAAATTTGGGTGCTTAAAGTGAGACTGAAGTGCACCAGTAGCCTGGTATACTAGTGCTTATAATTGCTTCATTGGATATGCTTGATCGTGTTTAATCCATGCAAACATTTCTGGTTGGTTAGTCACAAAGTGTAATCCTTTGAATGATCCTTCTATTTCTCTGCACATTCCTCACACTCCTAATATTGAAAATGAAACCCTCAGTGGATGTAGTCTATTTCAAACAAGATAGTTCAGTGGAATCTGATGCCTATGTAGATCACGTATTGAAATCTCAGCATGTCAATCTCTCACTATTCTTAAATCAGTAAATTGTAAATTGAATACAACCAAATGTGGTTATATAATAACCTGCCACTTTAGACCCTAGCACCAGTGCAGTATGAAGCTAAAAGAAGTATTACCATTAATAATATTATCTGCTGAGTTCAACCAGAAGGCACTTTTGGTAAGGGAAAATCCTCAAGCTGATGAATAGAAAGTGAAGAGAGGTTCAGAAACTGTGAGCAGAAACAACAAATAAAATGAAGAGGGATTATAACATGGTCAACAAGGGAAAGGGAATAAAGACTCTTCTTCTGTATCAACAAGCTACAGGAAGAGCAGTGCTAATGATATTTTTGGTGTGATGCATATTTGGTACTAGGTCTTAAGTAGAGATCTTTCAAGTCAGTGCATTCAAAAAAATTCACACTGCTGGCCTTTTTTTATATGATTGGCTTACCCTTAACTAGAGGCGGATTACTGAATTAATGCAACAATATGGATACTCATCTAGACTCCTAGGGGCTCATTAGGATTGCGGTTTTTCCGCATCCTCGGGGCCGGCGGAAGGCACCACCGGCCCAGAGGATGCGGAAAAACCAAAGACCCACCGCCACATTAGGATGGCTGGTGGGTCCTGGTTTCCGTCCGCAGCTTTTCCGCCGCAGTTGGCTTACAACCGCGGTGGAAAAGCTCTAATCTGGTGACGGTGTCTCTCAGACACCGTCAGGCAGATTAGGATGGGATGTAAAACATGCTTTTCCGCCGTGGAAAAGCATATGTAACTTCACTGCGGTGGCCCGTTGCCTGCCCCCTAGGTGGAGGGGGGCTGGGGGGTGCACATGGGGGGTACCTATGGTACCCCCCTGCATTTGTATGCAGAAAGAGGCAGGCACCGCGAGGTGCCTGCCTCTTTCTGCATGCAAATGCAATGACTGCATTTTTACCATTGCCGCGGGTGCAGCTTGAAGCCGCACCCGCCGCAATGTTAGAAATAGAGGATGTGCCCGCTAGGGTGGCGGTCACATCCCAATCGCACAGGAGGGGACTCCGCAGCCCATGCGGACGTCTCCTCCTCCTCAGTGATCGCGGACGGACGCAAGTCCGTCCGCGATCATAATCGGCCCCCTAGTTTGGAGACCACAAATTGAAAATCCTAACAGTGGCCAAAAGCAATGAGTGTTGCAGTCTACTGAGGCCTAAACTATACATAGGCCTAAATTACAAGTATCTTGCTGTTGGTGCTACACCTGATAAAAACGATGCCCTAGCAATTGTGATTTATAAAATGTAATAAATATCGACACAGAGACGTTTCCCTTTTAAGATTGGGAATAAAATGAATATTTTAGTCCTTTCCACTACTTTCTCTGCATGTCTTGGTGTGTTCTGGGCCTTCATTTCCCTCTGTACATATTGCCAGGACTGACATCCTGCTATCTACCTGGGGACATTTCCAACTGTACAATTTTATTGCAACCAGTAAGTACCAGGTGTGAAATAATTCGACAAACTCATATTCCGGACACCTGTGCAAACTGGTTTGTTTGTACAGGTGTGAAAATTGAAAGAGCACTAATAACCAAAGCCAGTGTTCCTTGATTCCATAGGGTAGCAAATGAGGCCTCTTCAGCCGTTCGGTAAATTCCCTGTGAGTGAAGGCATACTGAATTTTCACAACAAGCACATCAAGACGTAAAATAGGACTTTTCAGTTCCAGGGGCTACTATTGGAATGTGTGCTTGTTGAGATCAAAGCTAAATTTCGGCCTCCAAGCAATTACTTTCCTACTGCCAATGGCCTGGTAGCTCCTCAAAAAATAAAGTTCTGTCGATGTCATGACACAATAAGCATTGACAAAGACAAAAGGCTGGCAGCACACACCAGACCTATTGGCTTTTCAAATTTATGTTTAGCTATTTGGTTTTCCAATGGGGAGCACTTTTATTCTGTTGGTGGGCCTAATATGGCTTTGTTTTCCTTGTCTCCCATCTAAAAATGTCTTCACTGCATATGAGTGTCATAATTAATGAAGAAAGGCTGGGGAGGGCTCACCTCTCGTACCTTGAGTTTGAGTTTAAAATATTTATAGAGCGCACGTTCACCTGGTGGTTTCATGGCGCTATAGAGTACTGAACCCAAAAGGACAGGAAGATTGGGAGGAGGCAGAGAATAAGACAGTTATGATGAGAAGGCTTGTGAGAAAAGAAACGTTTTTAGCGCCTTTCGGAAGTGTGAATATTGGGTGGAAGATCTGAGGTGAACGGGGAGAGAGTTCCAAAAGGCCGGGGCGAGTGTGGAAAATTTCGTGCCTCCCCACTTTTTATGCCTAAAGCGGGGAACTGCCAACAGTTGTTGGGAGGATGCCCGCAGTTCCCTGGCAGGGGCGTAGGCTTTAATTTCCGAAGAGATGAAGGCAGGGGCTGCTCCGACCCGGGCCTGAAAAGTAATGCAGCCCATCTTGAACTGAGCTCGTTCTCGGATAGGGAGCCAGTGTAAGGACTTGAGGGGAGGAGTGACATGGTGGGATTTGGCCAAGTTGTAAACCAGGCGGGCAGCCTGGTTTTGGACCAGCTGTAATCATCACATACTGTAAGCGGGCATGCCACAGTATAGAGTGTTGCCATAGTCTAGGCGAGAGATTACCATCGCCAGGACTATGAGCTTTAAGGCAGAGAGAGAAAAGAAACGAGAAACTTTGCGGATGGTGCAGAGTGAGAGGAAAGAAGAGGACACCACTAGACTGACCTGGGAGTGCAGAGTGAGTTGGTCATTCAACTTAATCCCAAGAGCTTTCACAGAGGAAGATGGAGAAGGGGGGCGACCTAAGGAGGGGGGCCAGAAGAGAGAGGTCCAGGGACTGGAGCAACCACCTGTCAAAACCAGCTCGGTTTTGTCTGGGTTTAACTTCAGGTGGTTGTAATTCATCCAGTCCCGGATAAAGATCATGACAGACTGGAACTTGATCATGGACTCAGGGGATGGGGACAAGGTGAAAATAAGCTGAAGGTCATCCGCATAGTTATAGACGAAGACCTCCATTTGTTGAAGCGCAAAAATTAGAGGGGCAATGTACAAATTAAATAAAAGAGGGGAAAGGGAGGAGCCCTGGGGAACCCCGCATTGTACTTCACGGAAGTCCGCTGAGAAGTCGTCCAGGCGCACTGACTGGGTGCGGTCCCTCAAGAAGGAGGACAGCCAGACCAAGGCTGAGCCTCCAATCCCCGCCGCCCTGACACGGGAAAGTAAGATGGAGTAGTCAACCGTGTCAAAGGCAGTGGAGAGGTCGAGGAGGACCAGGGCCTGGGGTGGTTAGTGTCCATGCCCTCTCTGATGTTGTCGAGGACCGATAGCACCACGGACTCCGTGGAGTGTGTGGGCGGAAACCAGCCTGACGGGGGGCTAATACCCTGTTCTCCTCCACAAAGGTACTGAGCGCTCTGGTCACATGGCGCTCCAATACCTTCCCCAAAAAGGGCAGTAATGAGATGGGGCGGTAGTTGAAAAGAGCGGAGGAGTCAGCACCAGGTTTTTTAAGGATAGGGACGATGATGTCCGATTTGAGAGGTGGAATAACAATGCCCTGGGACAGTGAACTATTGAGAAATTTAAGAGGGGGCTGCACACAAGCCGAGTAGATGTGCTTAAGGATGCGGGCAGGACAGGGGTCCAAAGGGGAGCCTGATTTGACCATAGGCAGGAGGGAAAGAAAAGACTCTTCTGTCAGAAGGGGGAAGGAGTCAAGGCATGCCCCGACTGACGGACACTGGGGGTCGACAAAGTAAGGGGGGGGAAGAGGGATGTTTGCTTTGATGTTAGAGATTTTGTCCAGAAAATAAGTGTTAAGGGAGTTGCATAAGTCCTGGGAAGGGGAGGGTTTGAGGGTAGCTCTGTCAGAGTAGGCGAGGTCGTGCACAATGGAGAAGATTTCTCTAGGCTGATTTTCGGCAGCCAGGATTTTTGAAGAGAAGTAAGCAGTCTTGGTCGCCAAAGTAGATTTTTTGTACAGAGACAGGAGGATGATATACTGATTTTTAAGGTTCGGGCAATAATCTCGCCTCCAGGCCTGCTCAGCACGGCGCACAGTAAGTTTTAAGGCCTTCAATTCCTCATTGAACCAATGGTTCGTGTCGTTCGCGCGCCTAGAGGACACCCCTCCTAAGGGGGGCGACAGAGTCGCAACCTGACAGAAGCCAGGAGTTAATGGAGTCGGCTTGTGCGGAAGATGACAGACCATGTAGGTCCGGACTGGATGCGGAGAGTGTGGCGGACAGAGAGGCCACATCCACCTGGTTCCAAGAGCGCGCCCAGGTGTTTTTGGGAAGAGAGGGCTTGGGGACTGAGCTAAGGTGTAGGGAAAAGGACATCAAGAAGTGATCGGACCAAGTGCAGGGGGAGATGGACAGGGAGGCTACTGGACAATTAAGGGACCAAATCTGATCAAGGATGTGGCCCTGGATGTGAGCGGGGGAGTGAACGTGGGAGTCAAAGTTGAGGGAGCGAAGGGTATCCGAGAATTCTTTAGAGGTCGGGCATTTAGCGGGGTCTGAAGGCCAAAAGTTAAAATCTCCTAATACCAAGATGGAGGAGTTGTTGACCGCTAAAGTGGCCACCAAATCTTGGAAACCAGATACAAAAAGTTGAGAGGGTTGGGGGGGCGGTACATAAGTAAGCAGGTAAGCGGGATACTAAAAGAGGGTGAGCGGACAACTAAAAAGTCTGATGAGCCACCGGGGGAGAAGGCTAAAGTCTGGAAGGAGATTTCTCTACGAGCGATCAGAGCGCCGCCGCCGCCCGATCTGCCGGAGGATCGATCGGCACGCAGAGCGTAATATGAGGCAGGAAGTGCAGCTAACAAAGAGGGAAGGGAGTTGTCTCAAAACCAAGTCTCTGTAGGAAATAGGAGATCCGGTTTGTGCGAGTCCAATAAGATAAAGAGTTTGTGGCAGTGCTTAACTGCTGACCTGGTGTTAAGGTAATAAACGGATAGGGTGGTGGGCGCAGGAGGAGCAGGGAGGTCGGGAGATAGGCCAGGGGGGGGGGGGGGGAGGGAGGGTAAGGAGGGGAGAGAGGGGAGAAGGCGCGGGGCTGTCAATCCCAACCTGCCGATGCGCAAAATTACAGGGTCATCCAGAGGCCAAGGGCCTTGGAGGTTGTAAAGCTGCGCAGAAGAATATTGTATAATCTGGGCATGGTGAGGAGCCCCTAGGCCCGGCCGGCCGCGGACGGGTGCAGACGGGCTTCCCTTTGGCACGCCTTCAGCGCGCAAACGTCGCGCCCGCTGCGCTCGTCCGCTGCGCGTCCGGAAGACGCACATGATTTATGGACAGGTAGGGCGGCGACCGGGGGGGCGTGGCATCAGAAAAAGGGGCGTGGCCTCCAGGCTCGCCGGAATGGCGGCAAGGAGTGTTTGAATTCAGGTGCCACGGCAGCGCTAAATCTGCTGAGCGAACAAATCAGGAGCGAATTGGGTGAGCTATTAAAAGCAAGTATTTAACAAGTGACATTCAAAGAAGATTAAAACAGATCTCGCTCCCGGCTTCCGCCTCAGGAGCTCAGTGCTTTACAATGAAGGCGCTTGCAATCAGCGTCTATTTGTAGGACTCGGCGGGGGGCGTGGCCTCAGAAAAAGGGGCGTGGCCTCCAGGCTCGCCGGAATGGCGGCAAGGAGTGTGTGAATTCAGGTGCCGCGGCAGCGCTAAATCCGCTGCGCGAACAAATCAGGAGCGAAGTGGGTGAGTTATTAAAAGCAAGTATTTAACAAGTGACATTCAAATTAGATTAAAACAGATCTCGCCCCGGCTTCCGCCTCAGGAGCTCAGTGCTTTACAAAGCAAGCTGTGGTATTTGGGAAGTTGAAGTAAAACCTTGTTCTTTTTTGCTCTTCTAGGGTCTTTGGATGAATTATTCAAATCATAGAATCCAAAATATATGTGTTTTTTTCCTTTTCTACTGTGACATATCCTCACACAGGTACCCACTGTCTTACATCTATATTTCTGCCTTGTACATACAACATAGTCTGTCAGAAGGAAGGTTTTAAACAGTCAAAAGTGAGAGCATCTTGGTGGATGACTGCTGCCCAGGCCCAAATTAAAGCAGAGAGGATATCTCTGAGGCATGTTTAGCTATAGAGAAAGCATCTGAGGGAGAGGAAAGTGGAGCAGAATCTGAAAGTGATTTTTCAGTTAGAGGTGCTCTGTCTGATGACTTGTCTTCTAGTGATTCTGAGGCGCATGGTCATGGCAGTTGTGATGTCCCTTCGCAAGCAAAATCTGTCCAGTAGAGAGACAGTAGTAAGGTAGCCTAATGCAGAGAGCAGGTACATGCAGACATGTAGTGGCAAGCACTGAGAGAGTGCTCTCTTGGCAGACTCTCATTTAGTGCAGCCTCAAATTCCCTCATTCATGGCAGACACTGGATGTAAAACAATGTAGCAATTTGTTTGGCCTATTGACTATGTCCATCTCTTTCTGGATGCTGACCTCCTTGAGGAAATGGTGCACCCAAGAACTTTGCCTGCCAGTTTATGAGGGCACATGGAGGCACTCTCTGGCCTTATCTAGGGCAAACCGGTGGACTCCCACTTCACTTGGATGGTTAAAGAAACTTCTGGCCCGTTAACTAAAAATGAAGACAGTGCACAAACCATGTGTACAGTCCTATTGGTCTGCTCAAATGGTTTGAGGAACACCCACCTTCACACCAGTCATGAGCAGAGATCATTTTTTACTATTGCAGCGTATGCAGCATTTCAAAGACGGTTCGGTTGCATTGTCCCATTACCACTTAGACCATGACAGGATGTTCAAAATTCAGTCTGTTGTAGAACATTTGTCTGCAAGGCTTCCAGAGATTTATACTCCTGGAAAGAATATTGACATTGATGTGTCCTTGATCCTGTACAGAGGGTGGCTGCTGTTCAGGTAATGCATACCAAGCAAAAGAGTTTGTTATTGCATCAAAATGTACATACTGTGTTAAAGCTCTACTGGTTATGTACACAACCTGAAGGCTGCCCTTCCACGTTAGGAATCACACCAAAGATTGTACAGGATCTTGTCCATTTTCTCTTTCATTAAGGCTAATTTAACCAATGTCAATTATTTTATTATGATTTGGAATTCCAAGGAATTCCACATAAAATACAAATAAAACATCATTTCGTACACATCATGATAATTAAAGCACACAAATACAACTTCAATTTTCTTCGAATACACTGAGAGTACCTAGATACTTTTCTTAATTAGACTCTGCACTATGGGTAGCAACAGAGATCAGTGTCTAAAACAAAAATTACAATTTCAGATTTCCTACATTGCATCCTCCCAGGGATAAAAAACTCTTTTCTTCCATTAAGTTCTTCACTACGATGATTAAAAACTTTTTTACGGAGATGAACAAGGAGCAGTAATAGCAGCAACATTTTTATAAAGTGCATATTAAAGTGCTAATGCTTTACATAAAGTGCCAATGCATTGAAACCCTATTCTAGAGCATTTCTCACAAATGACTATCGAGATGCTATAAATCAATATGCATGATAAATTAACTATCTTACAGGGATGCTAGTATAGAATAAAAATAGTATATAGATTGTCCTATTTAATAACTGATTAAAATGCTTGAAGTGCGTAAAAACGAACTAATACATAGAATCACAACGCACAGTACTATAAAAACCTACGAGTCACCCTCGCCCACTAATTTTCAATAAACATTCAAAAATTCTTTAAAAAAGCGAAAAAATTTAAAACAGATCAATTCAGATGGGGGAGCAGAAGGAAGTCGCTGGTCTGCTCTGCTGTAGAGATTTTATACTGTAAAAAAACAAGTCTTAAGTATTTACGACGTATTAAAAGGAGTGCTGGGCACACAAACAGAACATGGTTAAGATCTTGTATGCCGCCGTTACATAAATCACAGTGCCTTTCATTTTTGGGGATACACTCCCAGGCACCTGTTATGATCTTCAGAGGAAGCAGGTTCATTCTTAATAACAAAATCACTCTGCGAACTCCATGATTCAAGTTCCAAAGAACGTACGGCTGAGGCTTTTTAACTTGAGAGCTCTCTGCAATGCAGTCCAACCTTCTATTCACGCGGCATATTTTCAAATCTGTTTGCCGTGAAATCACATATATGGTTCTTTTAATTATATGCTTTAAACCTGTTTATCCACACCTGCTGCCACTTCAAAATCTATACCAAAACTACTCAAAGCCTTTAAATAATTCCTAAAAATTATGCTTTTCGATAACATATTAACGAAGATTTCCTTATGTAAAGCCAACCTTAATAGATTCTCCTGGCCATTTAACAATGCATTACCCCACCTTAAACAAGCTGCCATTGTTAAGGTATAGGTTGAAAGAAGGCCAAATTCGAGCCTAGAAGCCGCGATTGGCGCAGCATGACTCAAGTTGCATAATTGGCGCCAATTTTTTCCTTCCACTTTCTAAAACTTTGCCCATTTGCTTTCATCTATCGTTTTAGTTGCATAATTCAGAGTCAGTGGGATCTTTATTTTGTATACTGCAATAGTATGTGAAAAGTGTCTTTTCCCGCATTGTAAATACAAGCGATTAATTGCTGAGGCTTGCGAGATAGCTTTACTTTTGCAGTGGTCCATATGTCTATTAGCAGGACACTTATTTGTGAAAAATGTTCCTAAATAAGGGTAAAGTTTTACTATTTCCATTATTTCATCTCCTAAACACCATTTCAAATTTGATCAACCTTACAGCCAGTAGAACTAAAAATCATCACTTTACTCTTAGAAACATTTATTTTTTAAAAGTATTCCCTAGTGTACCTAACTAATTCAGTCAGTCGTCTCTGCAGCCCAATTGGGGTTAAATCCATTATTATTGCGTCATTTGCGTACAATAGACAACTTATTTTTAGGTCTCCCAATTGTGGAGGATCCCCTTTACTCTCCCCTATCCGACTCGGTAGGTCATTTATGTAGATTGAGAAGAGTAAAGGGGCCAATAAACATCCCTGCTTCAACCCGTTGTTAGTAGAGATTTTCTTTGAGAGACCTTGAGTCCCCCTAACAAAACTTGGGTCCATGTTGAAGAGTGGAGAGCAATTATTACTCTTAACAAGTTCTCTGGGATCCCCATGGAGGTCAATTTCCTCCACAGCGTCCCCCAATCTACCCTATCGAACGCTGTGGAGAAATCGATAAATGCTGTATACAGCGAAGTCCTCCGACCCACAGGGTATTTATCAATTAGGGTTTGCAGAACGGATATGTTATCTAATGTGCCACTATTCTTCCGAAACCCTGATTGTTCAAGGGGAATTAAATTATTTCCAAATACCCACTCTTGTAGGTGAACAAGGATACTTTTTGTGAACAATTTTCCCGTTGCATCTAAAAGGGAAATTTGCCTAAAACTCGCGGGTGAGTTTTTAGGGCCCTTTTTATATAACGGGACTATTATCCTTCCCTTCCAGGAGTAAGGGATGTTCCCGAAATTGTAGCAATGGACGATTAGAGGATGTAGAACTTTTGCCCAGTCGCCACAATCCTTTTTTATTATGGCGACAGGGACATCGTCCGGTACCATTGCGCCCGAATATCTCGCCCCCTTAATGTATCCTTCAATTTCCTTCACTGATGGCGCTGCTACATCACCCACCGGTGCTATGGTATTAACGGACCCCTCAACCTCAACAACTTGTGTATTAGGGGCATACCATAAGGATATATAAATAGACCACTCTGTTTCTCATATCAACATGGGATGAGATTTTTCTCTACTGTCACAAAATTTGGCTATTAAGGCCCAGTACTTTCTAGTATCCTCCGAGAGTGCCACTTCCCGAAGGCTAACCCAATTTTCATATTCGGTGGCCCTACGGTCAGCTGCTAATTTTCTTTTTCGTACCTGCTTTAATCTATATATATCTCCTTTTGTCTTAATTGGCTAGGGTCTCTGAATTGGGATCTGATCAGCTCATTTATCTAATTATTACGTTTTTTGATTACGATGGGGAGTATTGCTATATGGATGGCTCTTTTACCTTTCTTTTTTCTTCCCGGATTTCGTATGGCAGTCATTACTCTTTCATATCTCACAATCGGGCTCTCGCAGAATAAACTAGGCACAATATTTTTAAATACCCACTGAAAGTTTGGAAGGTTCTTATGTGACCAACAAGTATGACCATTATTTCGAGAATAAGTTACGTTATCATTCCTCCGGTTCCAGAGTTCAGGTTTCTCGAAATGTAATGTTAAATTTACCAACAAGATGTTATGGTCGCTCAATTTAGTGGGAAGCACTTTAAACTGTGAACATGCCTCAAACAATTGAAAAGATACTGCCATATAACCAGGTGGAGAATGGCCCAATGTCCCGTGAAATGTAAGCGCTGCGGGTGAGTCCTCTGGGAATCTACCATTTAATAATACAAGGTTAAGATTCCTAAGATTTTGCAAGAGCAAAAGGCCACATTTGTCAGATTTTAATTTGGCCGGGAATAGTGGCTCAGGTATAGACCAGACCTCCTCTAGATCGACATTGGAGAAGGACGAGATGGAGTTGTTACTTATTTTAGCATTAAAGTCCCCTACCATCATTATGCATACTTTTTCTTCATTGCTACATAAATGTTGTACAAAAGTGAAAATGGAGACAACTAAAGGAGTAAATGCTTTCCCAGGAGGAATATACACGTTTACCAAAAGCTAAAAGGATGGATGTCCCAGTTTATCTTTTTCCATTTTTAACTTAGCGCAAAAACAGAAATTTGATAGATGGATGTATATCACAGGGTTCCATGCTAACTCACAGCTTAACCAAATGGCTAAACTCCCACTTGTGCCCCATTATAGATTTTTTTGCTTCACTACAGTACACATAGTAGTTCTCTAACTGGAACTCTTCCCTTGCCCACGTCTCCTGAATGAAAATTATTTTGGGAGCTAGGTATTGTAAAGAATTGCGCTTATATTTTTCTTTTCCTAGCCCGCCATGTTCCATGACACAATTGTCCCCAATAAGCTACCCCCGCTCTATAGGTTTTGTCTTTGTTGTTTTTGCCCCATTCAATGTACTTGCAATCCAACTCCATTTTGACACCTCATCTCCTCCGTCTATGCTGAGCGCCTCTTGAACCTCAGGGGCAAAAAACTTAATTTGTCTTGCACCTGATACCCTTCCTACTGTTATTTCCAAATCCTCAAATTTTTTAGGTGTATTCTCTCCCTCATGTTCAACAGATCCTTTACCTTGCTGATGATTAAGTATTTCGAGGCTTTTGGGCGGGGCACCATGTAGTTCCATACTGATAAGAACATCTATTCCTCTTTTCTTGAAGCCGTCCAGGTTTGCTAATACGAGCGAATACACTACCCCAGATGTTAAAGTGGCTTTGGTTACATTTGGTTTGTACCTCCAATCTAAATGAAGTTCAATATCTTTACTGGAAAATAATTTTAATCATCTATTTCAGATAGGATTCTAAGAAGGGCACTTCTATTCAAAGTCAGTGACTCAGCATCAAAAAGAGGGATAAAAGTTAAAGTCTTGTTCACTTGCCTAGCTCCTGTCTCAGAAATCCTAGTTATATTTGTATCTTGCAGGCTTCTGGGGAGATAGTCATTTAAATTCCCCCCTTTAATATTCTTAACTGCTGTAATCGTTCTCCAACTAACTCCCCCACTATTACTTAGTTCTAGGTTCGTTGTTGATAGGGCCAAACCGAACTCCTGTGCGGCACCACTTAGATCAACTCTCGGTAATGTTACTGAGCTTTTTAAATTGGCCTCTTTAATTCCTGTGCCACTAAGCGAGTTAGTGCCTCTTCTTAAACTGTCTTCACCCTCCCCGACATTATTCAGATTAGTGTTCGGCATAGCAATTGAACTATTCTGCTGAAGGGCAAGATCCAGCTCATGATTCAAACTCATGCTCATTTTCAGTTGCCCCACAGACATTATATTCTTATCGTCAACAGGGGCTATGTAAGTATTTTCCTTTTCGTTTACTGTTTGGAACCGAAGCTTTCTCTGCTTGCGTTTTGGGATCCGGCGGTTTTTCATCTTCTTTTTCCTCCTACGACCGCTTTTAGTGGTTCCTTTTCTTACTATTGAGATTTCCCCCCAGCTGAAGTCTCTAAGATATCAATTATTTCATCAGGTTGTTGGGGGTTTATGTTTTTTTAATTTACACATATTAAAAATTGGGAAAACACGCACTGTGTTTATAACTGGGGAAGCACTTACGTTTACCTTTTCCTCCACGTTGGAGACCTTTACAACATTATTAAGGTTAACTTGTAATAGGCTTGAGATCGAATTTCTTACAGGTGTCAAGCTTTCAGAGACTACCAACAGTTCTTCGAGCTCCCCTGTCCCAAAGGGTTTATCAGCATTATGTATTGCATTATGTGTTTGACATGCTTTACTAAACATAGGGGAAGCACATTTCACGCATACTTGTCTATGCTTTTTAAGATCTAAAACTCCACCTAAAATGGGAGTAAGAACTTTGAGAATGTGATCAGAGTTAGAAGTACTTTTCTCCAACAGAGACAAGATTTCGGCTAGGATTTTTTCCAACTTAAGAAACGTGTTCGTTAACCCCTCTATTCCTGCATTATCATTTGCGAACAATGAAAACAGGGGATTCCTTACCCCTTTATCGCATGACAATGATAGTTCTTCACCTGAGAAGTCATGTAAGTCCGAAACCATAGACAATTTAGTAGGGGTACTACTGTACATAATAGGCGAGTGTAAATGAACTCCTACTCGAGAAGTCGAAATTTCGTTGTTAAATTGAGTCTCTGAGTCCAAACCTTGAGCATCTAATTTTTCCAGTTGCTTCACTCGATCAGCGTTCTTTTCTAAAGGGATGGCAATGTCCGGGAGAGTTAAGTCCTCTATTTTCGCCTGTCCATTAAGTAAGCCATATTCTTTCTGCCATTCCATTCTAGGAGTGATGTCGCTTATTTTTATTAATGTGCAGTCCGACATAGACCTCTGAGACATGCAAACATTGTCTTTTGTCTTTTCAAAAAGGGATATCAGATCTGTTAGAGGAGAGATTGGGGTTACTTTCTTTCTTTCACTGCCCTCGGCTTGAGGAGGACCCACTACCTCAGACCTGGATGGGGCCATCTCAATCTCCATTTCCGAGTTATTATTATCCTCCCCTTCTACTTGCGGAAGATCTGTTCCTCTTACTGTTAAAGGCGGAGATACATTGCATTCATCACTAGTTATCTTTAATATAGTTACGGCGGGGAAAAGCACATCTGGTCTTGTTGTATGATTCTCCATATCATTCTTGACTATTGTTTCAGAGACCATTGAAACCTCTAGTAGATTCCCCTCCTTTACTTCATCTCCATTTTATAGACCTGTTCCATGCTTAAAACTTCTTCCCTTTTTGGAAAACATTGATTTTACTGATGGATAAGATTTCAATAGTGACAAATGTGCACCACCTCTGAATCGTCGGATAGTTTTCTGAGGTTTTAAGGGACTCACTGAGCTCTTAGCACTCTGATTGAAGGTCACTAGAGTTTCTGCTGATTTTACCTTTGACTGTGAGCGCAGTCGCCTAACAGACATTACCATTGCCCCTGTGATGTAGCGCCACTTAAAATTGTTGCTCCTCCAGCTCAAATAATCCTCGGTTACCTCACAGATATCCCCCTGACTTTTCACATACCACCTTGCCCGAATTATCAAAGGTTTATCTCCAGTGTCCTTGACAGGGCTTATAACTATTCAACGGTTTATCAACGATATTCAGGGCTTGGCATAAGTCCACAGAAGACGCCACACAAGGGCCACACAAGAACCACACAAGAACCAGAACCCCAAGCTGATGAAGAGCCCACCACTGGAGGCCACTGGAGGCCACTGGAGGCCACTGGAGACCACGGCGGAACCACAGAGAAAGTCCCTGGGAATGTTCCTGATGGTCCTAAGCAAAATGCACGACACAGAAGTGAAACGAAAACATGCCCTGGCCGCCTGGTGTTTTTGCACACCTAACTCACTCGCTCTCGCTCCTCCAGATGCCTCCAGGCGCTGTCGACCCACTGCCACAGCCACCTCCCGCGGCTGCGGCCGCCACCTCCATCTAGCGCCAGCACCAACACCAGCACCGCTGCCTCTTACATTTGGCACCTTGAAAGGCTGCTTCAGCCCGGAATTTCGTCTCCTCACTCCTCGCCTCACTGGCCTCACTGGTGGACTAATGGGACTGATGGGCTTTTCGAGGCTGCAAGACTTTTCGGGCTTCACGAACTTCACGGACTTGCAGGCTCTTGTGGGCTCTGTCGCGCCGGACACCGGGCTCCGTTCACCAAGCCAGGACGGGTTACGCGTTACGGGCTGCGAGGTGCAAGAAACCCGCGGGAAGCCTGCAGCGAGAACGCTACAACTCCCGCTGCTGCCGCTCATACCACTAGCTCCGCCTCTGCTCCGGAAACCATTTGCACAAGTGCTGCGATGAACGTTATGCAACTCGGAACAGCAATGTGTTAGTCCAATATTCTTGTCAGATGCGGCTTGGTAAAGCTTTGTGCTACCAAATACTCCTTCAAAATGTTTTTAATCTTTATCTGGACAACTTCTATATGGGAGTAGATCTGTTCAGCGAGCTGTACAAGATGGCATGATGGCACATGGTGCAGTTCAATGTCACCGCAATGGACTCCTGCAGGAACTCAATTGTAAGACACCCCAAAAACCCCAGAGCACTGCATTGTGTTCAAATGAACTGCACACAGTCAATTATCATAATAGGCAGCATGTATATAAGCTCACTACAATACCTGATAGGAGCACTCCCACAATCACAGCTTGAAGTAGTTGGGCAAATATCACAAGCCCACCTGTATGGTGTGAGCACACTGCCTCACCTCCCAGCACAGTTCGCCCCTTAGCATTATGCTAAATGCAGTTCATGTTACATGCTTATTTGAATATTTACTGGAGTGTTGCACCAAAGCTGGTGAAGGTTAGTGCTGTAAATCTCTAGACATGTATTTCTGTATACCACCCGTCATCAGTATAGATAAAAACAAATTTTAACTGGGGTTGTTGAGCAGGCTGCCACAATCCTTTCAGGTCTCAGTACCTCTCACAGGTGCACAGGTGCATCTCCACAAGCTTGCCAGCTCAATGGCTCAAGCTTTTTCAAACAAAAAGGGGTGGGAGCAAACTGCTTCACCTCCCAGCACAGTTCACCTCTTGGCATTATGGTAAATGCAGTTCATGGTATGTGCTGACTTGCTTACCCCTTTCTGTTCAAAAAGGCTCCCCCGAGCCATTGAGCTGACGAGCTTGTGGAGATGCACCTGTAAGCCTGTGAAAAGTGCTGAGACCTGAAAGGATTGTGGCAGCCTGCTCAGCAACCCCTGATTAAATTAGTTTTTATCTCTACTGATGATGGATGATATCCAGAAACAGGTGTATAGAGATTTACAGAAGTGACCTGCACCATCTTTAGTGGAATACTCTAGTAAATATTCAAGTAAGCATGTACCATGAACTGCATTTACCATTGGGGGGTTGTGGCCAGCAGGGGCAGCATGGCTGACTCTTTTTAGAAATGCTCCATCGTATGTCCGCTTAATCTGCAAAAATTATCCTGTATTGCTAATATCTGGTGCAGCAGAGGAGTGTGCGGCACACTAGTGACACCCCCGGGAGTTAGTGGAGGACATAGCGGAGTCCAAAAGTCGGGCTGTCCACAACATTGCAAGGCACTGGTGTACAGCACAAGTATCGTGGCCTTGAGCGGCCGGAGGGTGCGCCATTGTTGGGTCTCGCCTTTCTGAATCTGGGCAGTAGGACAAATTGTGCCCCCTCGGAAAGGAGCTGCAAGACGGTGCGAAGACAAGACGGCACTGAAGCACAAGGTGCCCCTGAGAGATTGGCCATAAAGACCCGGAGCCTCTGTGCTCCTTACTGGAACATTGGAGTGTGAACAAAAGGCCACGGACACAATCAGCCAGAAAGGACGGCTGGGTCGGAGCCTCTGTCCTCCAGGCTGAAAAACGTATTCAGGTCATGTCCCCGCCTGAGAGCGGAGAGGGAGCAAGTCTCATGGAGTTGGTTCCTGGGATGAGAGAAGCGGTGAGGGGCCTTCCCTAGACACCACCAAGTAGAAGTGCGCACTTAGGCTGCAGCCTAACTGGAAAGTCTGCTACTTCCCGTTCATCGCGTAAGGAGGGCTGGGGATGAATGCAGGCAGTTGGATGCTGCATTAGTGAAGGACATTCCCAGTGAGAGCCTCATAGAGATGGTGTGCTGATGCCAGCGGTTGGCTGGAGGAGGAGACAGCGGTGAACAGGCCAAATGTGCCCGCAATGATCTTTTGTGCAGAGGGACCCCATGACACTTGCCTAGTGATATTAGCGGCCTATGCCTGAATGGCCGTAGCGTGTTGATGGGCATGAGCCTGTCACATTCCAGTTAACTGTGCTGAAAAGGTCCCGTTTAGGAGCAGTGGCACTGAGAGGAAATGTGATACTAGCAGGAGCACGTGCATGTTGCATCTGGCCAATTCTAATTGGCACAAAGGAACAGTGGTAATATTCTGCCACGCGGCAAAGTGGTCTGGGACCATGTCACCTTGGTGATAGCAGTGTGACTGCAGAAGAACACCCTGGCACTGCTTGAGGATATTGGTGAGGAACCAGTAAGTGTCAGTCGCTTGTGAAATGAGAAGGTGTGGACAGGTGTTGGGTCAGGTGACTGTGCGAAGTGAGCCAGTGAAATACTTTGGTGATAAAGGGAGCGCATCGGAAGGTGCATAAGACAATTGGACGCACTAGAGGAATCAGTGGGGAGCAGACTCCCCCGACGATAGCCTAGATGCTACAATACAGGCCATTGAGCAATCTAGCACTTCCATGGAGGCTAAACTGTACAAGATGGCACTGGACCTTAACTTACTTCATGCGGACCATTGGAATTTGAAAGACCGGGTGGTTGCTGTGGAGCAGGAGATTGCTGAATCGAAACCAGTAACAGAGTTCCAAGATAAACAACAGAACGCCCATGAAGTCCGGATCCGGTATCTTGAAGACCACATTGAAACTGCGGAGGGCCGCTCACAGCGGAACAATGTCCAATTGATTGAGATGCCAGAAGGTGCGGAGTGCCAGGGAGCGGTCGCTTTCCTGTAAATCTGGCCTTAAAACCATGCCTGCTGACGTATTCTCCCCATTCTTCACCATAGAACAAGCACATGAAATTCCAGGGAGAAAACCGGCCCCCGGTGTGCAGAGCGTGTTCACTTATTTTCAAGCTCCTGCATTTTAGGGATCAAGATGTGATCCTCTGAGAGTCCAGGAAGGGGGCAATATCCACTATGAAAATGCCAATGTGCTGTTCTTTCCGGACTATACTATAAAGGTCCAGTGTCAACGTGGGTCTCTGTTACCGGTGTAGCATCAGCTCCGGCAGCTCAGTCTCCCCTATTAATTGATGTTCCCGGCCAGACTCTGTATTCTTTTAGATGAGAAGTCCAGATTCTTCGACAGGCCTCAGGATGTTTGGAACTGGCTGGAGACATCAGGTCTACACTCTGGCTTGAGGCCTGCGGGCACTGAAATGACATGTGTTGGGGAAGCTTGTGGCAGGGAAACTTGGAGACTGCGGCCCCAACGGCGGTTCCTGGGGTCGGCGGCAGTGCCCGGCCCGGCCCAGATCCATAAGGAGTGGCAGGATGTGGTCCGTATCGCGGAAAAAATGGCAGAAGCAGCAATGGCAGCAGATAAAGTGGACACTTCCTATCATTCATTGGGGGAGGGGGCTCCTCGCTGGGGGACTCATCTGATAAAGCATCTATGAGAATGCTGGATGTTACACCCCAAACGTCAGATGGTATCGTATAAAACTGTCTATTTTGAGATTGCCTTGCTGGGCGCCGTTGATTGCTTTACTGTGGGGAATTTGTTCCTGAGGTCTACATGTGCTATCATAAATCAGGGTGGGGGTTGGCTTGGTGTGTACTAGGGATGCTTCTGGGATTGAATATTGGATGTGCATTGTGGCAATGCACTGTCAGTTGTCTGTACGGGGACTTTGAGAGGGTGCCCTGCATGGTTACACAACCCCCTGATTTCCCCAACCTTTCGGGGCAAATAGGGCAGGTGGCTGGGTTGCCGTCTTTTGTGTTTGGAAGGCTCCCCAATGTGCTGGGGATTTTCCTTATATGGTTTTTTCCTTCCCTAGTTGATATTTCCCTTTTCCTTTTTGCTGCGGGAGTCGGGAGGTGATATAATAAAACAGTTGCTGAGTACATCGGACTGCTACACACTGGGTTTTGGGACGGGGAACTACTGCTGTGCACTTCCTTTTGTTATGCCATGGGTCACATCAAAAGCATCTGAATGGTATAATTCAACTTGCGTGACTGCTTATAGATTGTTAGCAGTGGTTATTAGGAGTAAAGGCAGGGCATTAATAAATAAAAGTAGGTCTAATTATAAGGCTGCACAGGTAGCGGCCGCAAGGGAATGGGACGAAGAGCATTGGGTCGCCCTCCTGGAGGCCAGCTCCAGGAGAGACATGACAACGTTTTGGCACCTGGTGAAGTGGGGTAATGGCGTTCCAGCCAACGTATCAACAAACCATGTGGAGCCCCAGCAATGGGTTTCTCCACTTCAAAGGTCAATTTACCGGTGACACCGTATCTAGTGTTTTTACAGGAATGCCGGCAGTAACCCCTATTCTTCAGATAACAAAGCTTTAGTTGAAAATGCTCTATCTCGGGTCCCAAAGGGCAGGGCGCCGGGGCTCAACTGTATCCCAGCTGATCTGTTCCTCCAAGATACAGGATTGTGGGCAGAATATATCCAGCTCCTAGCCAATGCTATTGCTAAGGGAGCTCGCATACCCTGTACCTGGGCAGGAGCAGTAATTCTTCCCATCTTTAAAAAAGGGGATCGGTCGATACCGGCTAACTACAGGCCCATTAGCCTAATAGACTGCATTCAAAAAGTTATCACAAGGGTGGTGCTAGGGAGAATCCAGGCCTGGCTGGAAGAATACGCCATCCTCTCGAACCTTCAGGCAGGGTTCCGGCAATGTACAAGCCCTGTGGACCATGTCACAAGGTTTATTTTGATATATTGGCGTACTATTACCATAGGGAGGGGCACCATCTTTGCAGCGTTTGTGGACCTTAAGTCAGGGTTTGACTTGGTCCCGCGCAACAAGATGTGGTGTACACTGAATAAGCTGGTCATGCCTGCGGGTCTGTTGGCCTATGTGGTGAAATTGTATACTGACAACTTCGCCCAGGTCAAGGGGTAATACCACACAAACATTTCCAGGTTAAAAGGGTGGTGAAACAAGGGTGTGTCCTTGCCCCCACCCTCTTTTCTATATATATAAATGGGGTGGTACAATATTTCAAGGATTTCCCTACAGATGCTCCAACCTTAGCGGGGACTAGGATCCCGCTACTAATGTACACGGACGGCACCCTTATCCTTTCCAAAACCAGACAGGGCCTCCAGTGTGCCCTGTCCAAATTTGAGGAGTTTTGTCGGGACCATGATCTTGTTGTCAATGTTGACAAGACCAAGTACATAGTGCTGACTAACTCCTCGAAGGCTATTGGTGTCGTCCGGATGAACGAGGAAATTCTTGAACAAACAGAGATATTCTCATACCTGGGTGTTTTAATTGATAAGAAGGTATGCTGGAAGCCGCAGGTCAACCATCAAGCCGTTAGGCACGCCCAACTTGCGGGAGCTTTGTTGAAGGAACACAGACAGTCCCATACAAAACCCATAGCACCGGTGCTCCAGCTCTATAAATCCAAAATTGGTGCCTCGATAATTTATGGGCCAGAGCTGTGGGGTTATGTGAATGTGGACAGTCTAGTTACGGCTCAGAACAAATTCCTACGTTCTATAATCGGTCTTCCCCAATTGACCCCTCTAGTTCCCCTGTTTCTGGATCTAGGGTACCATACAATCAGGTATGTGGCACACTACAGGTTGGTTGCCTATTGGAGAATAATATGGGTAACCCCAGAACTCACCCATTACGCCCAAGCTTTGATGGAAGCAAAAGATTTAGACGTAAACAGGAAACTTGGGTGGTTCAGGAGTGTCAAAAATATACTAGCAGATATGGGTTTGGTCCACTTGTGGACATCCCCAGCTAAAAGTATATTTCCATCCAAATCCGAGTTCAAAGCTGCCTATTGGGCTATGGTTAATACGAAATGCAGGTAAACAAAAGGGAGAGTAAGGGAATAAATTCACAAAGGTGAATGGAGAGTACTCCTAGTCCCCTGAACGAAAGGATAAATAATGCACCACACGTAGTTGTTAACTCACGCTAGTGTCAATGTGAGAAATCGAACCACGCACAGTTAATTGATGAGTGTTTCTGACCGATAAAATAACGACTTGTTGATTACTGAGCACACCACAATTGATAAGTGTGCCAGTTTGGGCCTCAAATAGGTTTTGTCTTAGTACGTGTTTATTAAAACACATGTAAGCACCAGCATGAGTAGTTAATGGTGGGTAGCCTTGCATAACACGACCGATCCTAATCTGCTCTGAATGGGATGCACAGTAAGTAAGCAGACACGTGAGAGTCAGCACGGCACTTCGTTACAGGCTTGTAACAGGTATACTCGTGACTTTTTCCTTTTCTCTCCAACAGGTCTTTTTGCTTTTCTCTCGCCCACTTGGGTTCGAGATCTTTTCCTACGACAGATTTTTGTCAGTAGGGTTAAGGAATCTAGGACTGGCAGGACGTTAGTGTGCCCTCACCACCCATTTTCCTACGGTCCTAAAGAAAACCCGGTATTTTCCACCAAACCGGTTGAAACATGTAGACCTAGCACACAGGGATACACATGGTCATAACATACCTTAATGTATCCATACACTTCCTTTTAATATTGTCTAGTAGCTTGAGAATAAATTTGTATTTCACACAAGTTATACCAGGACAATTTTTAATTTTTTTTTGTTTACACCACTCACACAAATACCAGCTCCACTGTAATTCAGGTGTCGAAGCACACCGTGATGGCACTCGGCTATCAGGGTGGACCCCGATGATGAAGCATGTCACCAACCAGGTTGGTGAGTGAGGGGTTTTATAAATAAAAGAAGGACTCTCTTCTTACTCTTTTGTAGTCATCCCACTCAGAGTGCTTTTTTGAGCAATTTCTGATGCTACTCCTCTAATGTTTGTTTAATACGAAATGCATTCAGGCTTCTCCTAGCTCCTCTCTGTCTAGTGTTTTTCTAGACTTCAAGCAGGAGCCAAAATATGAGGGGTATTGGGATATCATTTCATCAACTCGCGATAGGAAGTTATTCCACCAGTTCAGAGTGGGAACGCTCCCCACCAATAATTTTACACTTAAGTGGGGTAATACACAATCTAGCTACTGCCCCTTTTGTGTGGACATGACAGAAACAGTAGGTCATGTTTTTGTGTCTGTCCCGCTTATAGTAAACCAAGAACGAGGTGGTTGAAACCTACCTGTGCAAATATGGGTATTAGGTCCAGCTTTGAGGCTCTTCGAATCCTTAAAATATCAGTAGCTGGACCAGTTGTGGTTGCAGTAGCTAAGTATCTAGGCTGGGTATGGGTGCTTCGCTGGAAAGAGAAGAGGCAGAGGCAATGGTCCACCTCTAGATAGGCCTCCCTAACTTTGAAATACCCATTTTGTATTACCCCCCCTAGATAAAATGTACCCTCTGTAAGAGCAGAGCATAAAATTTAGGACTATGGTCATGGTTTTTTTAACGTTTTAATGTTTTTAATTACATTTATAAATAATTTTTAAATGTTCAGATAAGGTGCTGATTAGACATTGTATAATTTCTTCAATTATTATGAGCAGCTCCATCTCTTGTTTTTATTATATATTATGTATATGTGTTTTAACTTTTGTGATTTTAGGTAAATCGAAATAAAGTTATAAATGAAATGAAATGATATCCATTAAAACTATAATATATGTTTCACAACCATCACTTTGTACTGGACCAAGTATGTCCAAAGCAACCTCTTCCCAAGGCTCAGCAGGATACTCTCTAATTACCATAGGCTGTACCCTAGGTTTCGTGGAATTTTCAATGAAAGCACACTGCATGTATTCTCAAATCGATCTTTCTGCTTGTAGAGCCATACCTTGCTACCAACACGTCATTCTCAATATCTCTCCATGTTTTAGACATCCCTTGCTAAAGGCAATAGGCTAATGACATGAGTTCTTCTTTCATCATCAGAGGAGGAACAAGTATGTTCCTCTGAATAGTAACCCATGACTTTCTGTAAACTCATCTTTAATTCATTCCCCAGAACACTTTGATTTCCTAACTTCTTTTGTTGCTGCTACCTCATCCAGTTTTGAATAAGTGTAGAACTTCTTGTAAGGTTTTATCTAATTTCAGTTCTGACTGCCTTTTCTCTTCTATCCCAATGGCATCACCCATTTCACAGATCATTTCTCGCTTCCACTTCCTATTATCAAATTCATGATGCCTCCTCCTCTATAGACACTAACCTAGATAATGTGTCAGCTACAGTGTTGTTTATACTTGAAATATATTCTATTTCAAAATCATACTCCTAAAGAGAAATCACCCACTTCATAATTCAACTTGAAACTGCATCTATACCTTTTCTTTTGGCACACAAAGGTCTGTGATCAGTTCTGACTTCAAATTTGCTGCTCCATAAGAACGTTTTTAACTTTTTGACTGCCCAAAATACCACAAGTGCCTCTCTCTCTATAACAAAGTAATGGTTTTCTGAACCCTTGAGCTTCTCAAGAGGTACAAAATGATTTGTTCAGAACCCAGATCTCCTTGTTGCAAGACTGCTCCTAGTCTTTTAAGGCTTTCATCTGTCGTGGGTACCTACTTCCTTTTTAGGTCACAATTCTTAAGTTTGGGTGCTAAATGTAATTTTTGTCTCACCTCCTTAAAATCCGCTTCACAAACAGAATACCAAACAAATGTATTTCCTTTCTTGAGTAAGTTTCTCATTCCTGAGCACATTGCCGCAAAACCCTTGACAAATAAACTGTAGTACTCTGCCATACCTGCAATTCTCATCAACTTTTCTTTGTTGGCTGGGGTTTTTAAAATAACATAGGGTGTTAATTAGGACATGCTTGGGAATTATGCCCTCACCAGTGATGGTAAGCCCCAAATAATCTATTTATTCTTTCCTGAATTTGCATTTCTTTAGCTTCACAGACAAATTAGACTTTTAAGTTTTCTTAACACCTGTCTCACCCCTGATCATACTTAGCCACATTTGTTTTCAAATACTAAGATATTCTCTTGATATCTCCCTATTATTTTTACACCTTTGAATATCATTTCTAACGCTCTCTGAAAAACCGATGCTGAAGACACCAAACCAAATGGTAATCTTGCATATCTGAAAGTACTAAATAGAGTGATGAATGCTGTATGGTCACATGATTCCTCATCAAGTGTAATCCAGTGGTAAGCTGATGTGAAGACTATTGTAGAGAACACTTTTGCCCCATCAAGTTACATGAGCATGTGTACACATATCACACAAGCTTTCAGTTGGTCACATACAATAGAGTAGTTTAATTAAAACAAACGTTAGTCTTAGTCATATTGTCTGGAACTTAATGTGGAGTTTCAGTTCATTGTGAAAATATCCAGATATGTGCATACTTTTGTATATACTCCAAGTGCCTTCAGCTGACTGAAAATGTTTGAACTACTAGGGCATCTTTACAGCCTTTTGAAGATGGCTAAGAAGGTTTTCATGCTCAGGGTACTCTTAAGTTTGATCTCACGTTTGTGTTGACAAGTTGGTGACTAAATCAAGTCTTCAGCAAAATCAGAATGTAAGATGAACATTTCCAAGTGTTTGCACCTCTAGTTTAATACCCATTCACAGACTTCTTTCTTAGATCGCATTTGCAACCCCTTCCTTCTGGTCCTCCTGCAGCTATCTTTCTCTGGAAGAGGTTGATTAAACTGCTGCTCCTATGATGACTACACTCTTCCACAGTGACATTCTAAAAACTTCAGTCATAAAATCTATTTTCCTAATCTACTAATCTACTGCCCTACTCGTCACAGTTGATAAATCTATACATGATCAAATGTTTACTTCAGAAGAATTTAATGCCGCAATAGTCACCATGCAAGTTATGGACAGTATCTTCTGACATACTAGATGAGAGTAAGTTCCATTTCCTACTGGATGTCTGTCGTTCTGCCACTAGATACTTTGTGTGGCTTTTAGCTTGCATTATTTTCTGACTTATTCTCTTTCTTGTTTTTGTAAATGATTCTGGGCTGGTTTGTATTTTCTGGCCTTACAGCCCAAGAGCTGAAGATGTGCTCATCTATCCGATCATGTTCCTTGTTCTGGAGGCTGTTCTTCACATAATCTTTAGGTGTCCTTGCAGGCGAATAAGCATACATTGGAGTCAAGTTTGTGCTACTATAGGTTGAATGCCACATACCACCTTAAGCTTCTTCCGCCACACTGTAAGACTAAATGTATTCTGTTTATTTTGCAGTTTTGTGTAGATCCTGTGTAGTTGTGGCTATCGGTGGTTCTAGATGTGTTTGGATTCACCTCACAGGTTGCCCCCCCAAGCATACTGTTAGACTTGGCATCTTTTGGCGTGTTTCCCCTGAGTTTTTGCTTTCTGACCTCCAGGTTGTGACTCTGTTTTTGCTGGCTTAGTGTCTCTGAGCACTTTCTCACTGCTGTTTAGTGTTAAAGTGCAAGGGCTCCTGTTGTACATTGTGTTATGGATTGGTGTTTCCATGATTGGTATATTTGATGTACCCGTCAGACCCTAGTAAAGTGCACTGAGCATTCCAGGGCCTGTAAATCAAATGCTGTTAGTGGGCTGCAGCACTGGATTCTGCCACCCATCCAAACGTTCTGTAAATGTAACTCTGACCTGCCATTGCAGAGCCTGTATGCAGTCTGGGACTGCCATGTTGACTTGGAAAGTGTACCCACTTGTCAGGCCCTAATCTTCCCCTTTTTTTTACATTTCAGTAACCCCTAAGGTAGGCCCAAGGTACCCCTTTGGGCAGGGTGCAGTGTATGTGAAAGGTAGGACATGCCCTGGTGTGTGTGGCATGACCTGATAGTGAACTACTGCCAATTTCATTTTTCACTATTGAAAGGCTATCTGGCTTATAGGAAAGCATGGGAGTTAATTTATAACATCTCATAAATATAACTTCCCATTGGGACCAGATGGGAAAATAACGTTTAGTATGCCTGAACTCAGAATCTAAAGAAGCATCTTTTAGTAAAAGTGATTTTTACATTCTGTGTTTGAAAATACCACTTTTAGAAAGTAGGTATTTTCTTACTTAGCCATTATGTGTGCCTCTCCTAGGATGTGTATTGACTGTCTGCCTCTGGAGTGACAGGAGTTGAGGAGGTGCATTCTCTCAGATGGCCACCGGGGAGTTGATGTGTGTCCTGCATTTCCTGAATGAGTCGGAGCTTGGCTGAATAGACCTGAGCTGCATTCAGAGTAGTGGGAGGAGTTGTCACAAGCACCTGAATAAGCCCAGTCTGCATTTAGCGTGTTGGGAGGAGATTTCTGTTGCACCTGAATAGGCACTGTCTGCCTTGGATAATGCTGTCTCCACCTCCTGCCAGGAAGCTGCACCAGAGAGGACAGAACTGGTTCTGGCTGGGCACAGACACTCTTTGCCTAAGAGGACAATGGATTTTGGGCTATACAGAGTGGGGCCCAAACCCCTGAATTTTAGAACTCTTTTGGACCAAGAAGAAGAGCTGGAAAAGCTGTGAGGAGGAACTAGCACTTTGCTATGTACATTGCTGTGTTGGCCTGCAGTGGCTGCTTCTGTCTTGGGCAATGAAAGGGCTGGACTGAACTTTCTACAACTTCTTTCTTTGAGTATCTCCAAGGGCTTGAGGTAGAGCTTGCCCCCTGTTCAAGAAGTCTCGTGAAAAGCAAAGACTTCAAGTTCTTCTGCCCTCAGCACTGTGTGTGTTGTGTGGCAACAGAACAAAAAACACCACAATGCCATCTATGATGCTGCTGCTGACTCTGTGTCCTGAAGGCACTGCAGAGTGCACCGCCATAACGCCGCACCACAACCCTGGTCTCACCGACGACAATTGTTGATGCCGCCACTGAGACACTGCTCGCACCCCAACCTGTGGGCACCGCACTCCGCATCGCCTCGCTTCACAATATCGCCTTGGTATCTCCATCGACGATGCTCCATGCTGAAATCGACACCCCTGCTTGCACTGTGGTTCAAGGGCACTGCTCGTAAAGTTACACGACGCATCGCCCTCATCCCACACCACAGCCTTGACCTACCGACGCCAGTGCCATCGACTTCAGTTCGTTAGCCAATGACAATGCTTCAGAAACAATGCTGCTTGCACCGTGACATGCCAGCCCTGCAACAAGCACCACATCACTTCGCACTGCAAACCTGTTTTTTACTGATGACGCCATCTGATGCCGCCACCGAGCATCTGCTTGCACCGCGACTTGAGTCATCGCACACCGCATCGCTGCACTTCGCACCGCAGCCCCCAATGCCTGCCGATGCCAGTGCTCCTGGCATTAACCGCGAGGAGTTTGATCTGCGATGGGTGTGACTTCAAGGGCCCGACGACTCTTGCACCAACCTCGGGAACCAACGCCTGTGGACGCCGTGCTTTCGGAAGCTCAACGAGAGGTCGTAGATGCCCTGCATTTCTAAAGGTACTGTTTTGAGGGTCTTTCCCACACCGTAGCTAGCCAGCGATGTCATGGTCAGGCAGAACTATTTAAATTTGTTTGTTCACAACATCATGATGAAGCAAACAGTTTTTGACGATTATCACATATTTACAACCTGAAATTGAAAGTACCAGCATTCCATTAACAAGGAGCTCTGGTTTCCGGCATTTCCAGGACAGCTACTTTACAACAAGACATTTTGCCACTATCTGCCAACTATTCATCAGTATGAACAGCATAGGATAAAACTGAAAGTCCATGTTTTCTCTTACTGTACGTTTAAAATAATATCTGTTTGGTTTTTCAGTTTTATAGCAGAATTTATTTGGTTTGTTGTCAAACCTGTATTTTTGTAATTAAATAATTGCATGTCATTTCCTTAGATTAGTCGCTACATGTCACGGGCAATCGGCATATCATCAGATGGTTTGCAAAAGCATTCACTACACACACTTAGGCCCCCATAGGGGTAAAATGTGCTAAATGCGAAGCAAACTTCAACAAAGAGCTCAACAATGCCGAATGGGAATGTGCCCTCCCTAATCCATTTACAGTGTCCAGGAACACCATGCTAAAACTTATACAATTTTATATCTTGCATAGGGCCTACCTGACCCTTGGGTAATAGCACTCTATAACTCATAATCACACTCCACATAATTGTAGCACACTCAATACCACATAATTACTATCCACATATTTCCACTGCACATCATGCTGCATAATTCCACTACACAAATACTCTCCACACCAAACGATTCCATGTCACCCATTTCCACAACTAACAATTCCAATCAAATCTATATAATTCCACTATACACCACATAAATACACTCCATAACACCTGGCTAAAATACATTGTAATTTACAACGCCAATAGCTCTAACTCAAGCAAATGCTAGACCTATTGCATTCCAAATTCTTCTTATTTTTTGTGAACTGTTGTCACATGGGGAAATTTGGGTGCTTAAAGTAAGACTGAAGTGCACCAGTAGCCTGGTATACTAGTGCTTATAATTGCTTCATTGGATATGCTTGATCGTGTTTAATCTATGAAAACATTTCTGGTTGGTTAGTCACAAAGTGTTATCCTTTGAATGATCCTTCTATTTCTCTGCACATTCCTCACTCTCGTAATGTTGAAAATGAAACCCTCAGTGGATGTAGTCTATTTCAAACAAGATAGTTCAGTGGAATCTGATGCCTATGTAGATCACGTATTGAAATCTCACCATGTCAGTCTCTTACTATTCTTAAGTCAGTAAATTGTAAATTGAATACAACCAAATGTGGTTATATAATCACTTGCCACTTTAGACCCTAGCACCAGTGCAGCATGAAGCTAAAAGAAGTATTACCATTAATAATATTATCTGCTGAGTTCAAAAAGAAGGCACTTTTGGTAAGGGAAAATCCTCAAGCTGACGAATAGAAAGTGAAGAGAGGTTCAGAAACTGTGAGCAGAAACAAAAAAATATAATGAATAATGATTATAACATGTTCCAACAAGGGAAAGGGAATAAAGACTCTTCTTCTGTATCAACAAGCCTCAGGAAGAGCAGTGCTAATGATATTTTTGGAGTGATGCATATCTGGTACTAGGTCTTAAGTAGAGATCTTTCAAGTCAGTGCATTCAAAAAAATTCACACTGCTGGCCTTTTTTTATATGATTGGCTTACCCATAACTAGAGGTGGATTACTGAATTAATGCAACAATATGGATACTCATCTAGGCCTAGATGTAGGTAATTTTATTTTACCACTTCTTAAATACCGAATGATAGACCTAGGAAACCTAGACTACATAGGGTAGCCTGGCACAGAACAGGAGTTGCTAGAACTCTAAGGCTTGCGTGTAATGCTTATCAACCACTTCAAAGTAACTCAATGTTTTACCACTAAAAATGAAGACTCCACACCAGTTTTAGAAAAATACGGATCGTACTTCATAAAATAAACTATGTGTTTACTATATTCTTTAGTATTTTCTTCACATCAGTACGTCACTTTTCAAATTAATGCAATTTCATCACTTAATACATTTTCACATCCAGAGCTTAGACATCTTTCTCTTCCTCCTTCAATAGGAATAGTACATAACAGTTAACCCGTCCTGACTTCTTTCTAGATAAAGCAGTACAATACAATAGCAAAGGGTTGTCTTAGCTTGATGTATCCTTAAAGGTAACCAACTTATACTTTACCCCTAGGTGTGCAGGGTCAAAAGAGCTTTAAGGTTCTTCACAATTCTACTCCGCACTGAATTCTCAGCTTGTTTCTATGCCTTTCTATACCCCAAACAGGTTTGACTCTCCCTCCTCCAACCCTTCTCTCTCTCAGATTGGCAGTTCAACAGTTAAACCAGCCCAAATCATGGACTGTTCTTTCGTGTGGGAAGAGTACAGCTTGATGATAATGACGTTCTGTTTATTATGGTTGCGGCCACAACCCGACACCCTCTGAAGCTCAGCTTCTCTCAGTACTGCCTCCGCCCTTCACCCGTGAATGTCCCAGCTTACTTTTGTCTTCGCTGGTGTTTCTCCACTTGCGCGAGTCAGTCTCGATAAACAGCTGTTGCCCCAGAGTTCAGGTGAGCATGGCCTGAGTTCCTCGTCACCGGCCCGGCTGGTTTAGTGGAACTCCTTCTCCGATGTTGACAGGACGCTCCGCAGTACTCGCTACTCTCCTTACCGTCACTGCCCCCGGAAACTCCTCCTCCACTGGGTGTCCACCGGTGCAGTTCCGCCTTCACCTCTGACGCGGAAGGTCCTCCCGAAGCTCTTCCTTCCGCTCCGCCTTCTCTGACGTTGATTCGCCTTCCTCTCCGGCGTCGCTCTCTGGTTCTCCTCAGCTGCTGGCGTGAAACAGCTGGGCCTGGGTTTCCCGAATGCCGCGTCGATCCTTCAGCGCGTGGGAGACAATCTCTATCCGGATAGACGCCAGCGGTCGCCTCTGTCTTCCCCCGCAGTGAGTACTCGACCCGCTCTTCAGCCTCAGAGGCGGCGCCCTCAGCCCCCTTTACCTCGTCTTCAGTAAGGTATCAGCACAGGGTGTCTGAGTCCATAGATGGCTGGGTGGTCCTCTAGATGTCTGAGGCCCCGCAGTTCACTTTACCCACACTGCTTTGTCTCCGGTGCCTTGGGAATTTTAATGAGATCTTCTAGACCACAAGTATTTTTCAGTCTCAGTGGGGTTTGGTCAGCTCCAGGGTGGTCACATCCAAATAGGGTGACAGCCGGCCCACAGGTCGATCTTGCCCCTATTAGTGCAAAGCTCTCCTCCTGTAGTTGCCTCCCTCCACACTGGACAATACTACTCCAACACAAAATGGCTGTCCTGTCCTCTGCCTTTTATAGGCTGGCCTATGACCATTGGAATCTTCTAGCTAGTTCCAGAACTTTCTCCATAGAGTCCAATGGGGCTACCTCATCGCTGTGGCAGTTATGGCAGTTTCTGGACACCATTTTAGGTCTTTAGGCGTCCCTAGATTTTCAAGAGATTGACTAGGCCTCAGAGGAAGGGAAGACATCATAGTCAGGGAACACCTAGCCCCCCTTCTGCCAACACTAGAAAAGTTCTGGTGGACATAAAAAAAATAACACTAGGAGGCTAAAGTGGACAAAATAAACAATAAGTGTAAGGAAACTCGCAGGAGCAGACAGGTCTAACACGCGTCTCCCCCAGCTGAAAGTGGGGAGAGCTACCCAACCCCTTGGGAGTTCTCATCACTAAGGCGGAAATACCTAGAGAGACCGTCTGCATTGGCGTGGTCCTCTTCAGGCCGATGTTCCACCCGGAAGTCCATTCCGTGTAGGGAGATGGACCATCTCAACAACTTGGGTTTTTTTCCCTTCATTTGCATCAGCCAACGAAGGGGCCGGTGGTCAGTCTGAACCAGGAAGTGCGAGCCAAACAGGTATGACCGCAGCTTCTTCAGAGCCCATACCACCGCAAAGGCTTCCCGCTCAATCGCACTCCACTTCTGTTCCCTGGGAAGCAGTCTTCTGGATAGGAAGACAACAGGTTGATCCAAGCCCTCTTCATTGAGTTGTGATAACACTGCCCCAATGCCATGTTCCGATGCATCCGTCTGGACAATGAACTCTCTTGAGAAATCAGGGGCTCTGAGGATTGGAGAAGTACACAATGCTTGCTTTAAAGTGTCAAAGGCCTGCTGACAGGCCTCTGTCCAGAGTACCCGTCGGGGTTGTTTCTTTGATGTAAGTTCCGTGAGGGGTGCCACAATGGTGCCATACCCCTTCACAAAGCGACGGTAGTATCCTGTGAGGCCCACGAAATCTCGGACCTCTGTTTGGGTCTTGGGGGGCTCCCAGGCCATGATAGCCTCGATCTTTGCCTGGAGGGGCTGCACCGTTCCCCTACCCACCAAGTGACCTAGGTACACTACTGACCCCTGCCCAATCTGACACTTGCTGGCTTTGATTGTCAAGCCAGCCCGTTTCAGGGCCTGGAGAACAGCTTGCAAATGACGCAAATGATCCTCCCAACTGCTACTGAAGACAGCAATGTCATCCACATAAGCAGCAGAGAAAGCCTCCATTCCGGAGAGGACCTCGTTCACCAGCCGCTGAAAAGTTGCAGGAGCGTTCTTGAACCCAAAGGGCATCACACAGAACTGGTAGTGTCCCTCAGGTGTGGAGAAGGCTGACCTTTCCTTGGCTCCATCTGTAAGGGAGATCTGCCAGTACCCTGAAGTAAGGTCAAAGGTACTCAAATATTGGGCAGCTCCCAGCCGGTCAATAAGTTCATCCGCCCTTGGGATCGGATGAGCATCAGTCTTTGTCACTGAATTTAGTCCCCGGTAATCCACACAGAACCTCAGTTCTGGAGTGGTACCCGGCGGGGCAGCTTTAGGTACCAGAACCACCGGACTGGACCAGGGGCTACTAGAAGGTTCGATCACTCCTAGCTCCAGCATCTTAGTGACTTCACTATGGATGCTGGCCTACACCTTGTCTGACAGCCGGTAGATTTTAGACTTCACAGGTGGGCTGTCTCCTGTGTCCACGTAATGGGTACACAGGTGGGTTCTTCCCGGGACAAGGGAGAACAGCAAGGAGAATTGCTCCAGGACCTGGCGGCAATCCCTCTGCTGTTCAGGAGTTAGGGATGGGGAGAGAATCACTCCCTCCACCGACCCATCGTTTTCCTGAGACGAAAAGAGATCAGGGAGAGGCTCGCTTTCCTCTTCCTCTGCTCCATCAGTCACCATCATCAAGGTGACTTCGGGCCTCTCGTGGTGTGGTTTGAGGCGATTAGCATGAAGCACCCGTAGGGGCTGTCGAGGGGTCTTAAGATCCACTAAGTAAGTGGACTTACCCTTCTTCTCCATCACCTCAAAGTGGCCTGTCCAGCGATCCGGGAGGGCACTTAGCTCCCCAGGTTCCATCACCCACACTTTCTGGCCAGGCTCCAACTCCACCGGGTGAGCGTTGTGGTCATACCACCCCTTTATCACTGCTTGGCTGGCTCCCAAGTTGTCAGAAGCTTGCTTCCACAACTTAGCCATTTGGCTCCGGAAGGCCAGCATATAGCTCACCACATCCTGGGGAAGCTTCCTGGGAGTCTTTTCCCATCCGTCTTTCACCAGGCTGAGAGGTCCGCGTACAGGGTGCCCATACAAAAGTTCGAAGGGGCTGAAGCCCACTCCCTTTTGTGGCACTTCCCTGTAAGAAAACAACAGACAGGGTAGGAGGACGTCCCATTTCCTCCGCAGGCTCTCAGGCAGACTTCCTATCATGCCCTTCAAGGTCTTGTTGAACCTTTCCACAAGGCCATTGGCCTGTGGGTGATAAGGAGTAGTGAACCTGTAGGTTACTCCACACTCCTTCCACATAGCCCGCATGTAAGCTGACATGAAGTTGGTTCCCCTGTCTGACACAACCTCCTTGGGGAAACCCACTCGGGTAAAGATCCCCATTAGGGCCCTGGCCACTGAAGGCGCAGTAATGGTCCTCAGAGGAATTACCTCTGGGTACCGTGTGGCATGATCCACCAGAACCAGGATAAACCTGTGACCAGCTGAAGTTGGTGGATCCAATGGCCCCACAATGTCGATGCCCACCCTTTCAAAGGGGGTGCTAACGACGGGAAGTGGTTCCAGGGGAGATTTCAGCTTCACCCCTGTTTTCCCACTGGCTTGGCAAGACACACATGTCTGACAATAGGTATCGGACGCCACCCTCATCTGAGGCCAATAAAAGTGGGGGACAAGCCGGGCAAAGGTCTTGTCCTGTCCCAAGTGTCCTGCCAAGGGTATCTCATGAGCCAGTTCTAAAAGAAAGGCTCCATAACGTTTAGGGACCACCAAGTCCCATGATGAACCGTGCACGGGTGCCTTGGGTTCAATGTAGAGGAGTCCATCCTCCCAGTAAATATGGTAGTGCCCTGTAACGTTTCCTGCTGCCTGGGCTTCGGCCTGTCGCCTCAATCCCTCAAGAGTAGGACACTCCTTCTGGCCTTTACAGAATTCCTCCCTGGTAGATTCTCCCTCCACATGCCAACCAGCAGGGATAGGTAGGTTCTCCAAGGGAGCAACATCCTCCTCTGTGGACTCCAGGTCCACCTCCGAAGGTGGCCTATCCATCTCACTGTAGGGATGTTGAGGCAGGCTCCTCCTGCCTATCAATTCAATTCAATTCAGTGATTTATATAGCGCGCTACATACCCAGAGGGTCTCAAGGCGCTTGGAGAAGGGTGGGGAGTTACTTTTCGAATATCCAGGTTTTAAGTTGCTTTCTGAATGCTAGGTGGTTCTGAGTGAGGCGAAGGTGAGTGGGAAGTGAGTTCCAGGTTTTAGCCGCCAGGTAGGAGAAGGATCTTCCTCCCATAGTGGTTTTGTTGATGCGAGGTACAGCAGCAAGGGCTTGGTGGGAGGAGCGTAGCTGGCGGGAGGGTGTGTAGAAGGAAAGTCGTGTGTTGAGGCATTCGGGTCCAAGTTCGTAAAGTGCTTTGTGTGCGTGGGTTAGAAGGCGGCATGTTATCCTCTTATTGATGGGGAGCCAGTGGAGGTTTTTCAGGTGACCAGAAATGTGATCTTTACGCGGAATGTCTAGAATGAGTCTGGCTGATGCGTTTTGGATGCGTTGGAGTTTTTTCTGAAGTTTTGCGGTGGTACCGGCGTATAGGGTGTTTCCGTAGTCCAGGCGGCTTGTAACCAGTGAGTGGGTGACCGTTTTTCTGGTTTCAGTGGGGATCCAACGAAATGTTTTTTTGAGCCTGCGACGAATGTTGAAGCAGGATGATGAAACTGCGTTGATTTGTCTGGTCATCGAGAGTGAGGAGTCCAGAATGACGCCCAGGTTCCGTGCGTGGTCCATTGGGATGGGTGCTTTTCCAAGGGATTCTGGCCACCACGAGTCGTCCCAGGCGGAGGGGGAGGTACCTAAGATAAGGACTTCTGTTTTGTCGGAATTCAGTTTCAGACGGCTGTGCTTCATCCATTCGGCTACTTCCCTCATTCCTTTATGTAGGTTGGTTTTGGTGGTGTTAGGGTCTTTGGTGAGTGAGAGGATCAGTTGAGTGTCATCAGCGTAGGAGATGATGTTGAGGTTGTGTTGACGTGCGATGGTCGCGAGGGGGCTCATGTATCTGTCCTTCTCTTCTCTGGCAGCTGGCTGGGCCATTGTTCCAGGCTCCAGCGTAGGTGAACTCCCCCTCCGGGTAGTCACGGACCTTGTGCTGACACAAGCCCAGTCAGGTGTACCCAGCATCTCAGAATGAGTTCGGTATTCCACCTCCCTCCAAGCATTGTGCTCCATGTCATTCCCCAACAGACAATCGACTGGCACGGCAGGGCTTACGGCAACTCGAAGTAAACCTGCAACCCCTTCCCACTCAAATGGAACCTCGGCCACTGGATAGTGACCCATTCTGCCGTCAGCCATTGCGGCGGGGTGGAGTACATTTGGAAGTATCTGCTCTGGAGACACCAGATGACTCCTTACCATAGTCATACTGGCTCCTGTGTCTCTCAGAGCCTCCCCTCTCTGGCCATTGATGGTGACCCATTGCTCATACTTAGCAGTATTTGAGGGCAACTGGATCTTTGGAACCATCTCCCGATCTCCCAGGGACACTAAGGTGACACCCGCCCACTCCCCTCCATTATTTAAGGGCAACTCCTCCCCGAGCACTACACTAGCTATTCCTGGGGCCTTCCCTCCAGTGGGAGGGGGTGGTCTTTTTGGGCATCTCACGTCTCCTTTATAGTGTCCAACACCACCACACTCGAAGCAATGGACAACCCTTGGCTGCTGGCTTTGGCGAGGATTAGGGTTTTGGGGCGGGTTAGCCCTAGGGGTGAATCCTTTCCCCTTAGAGTTATTTTGGGGACCTTTAGAGAACTCCCTCTTGTTATCTCTCCCCTCTTTCTTCTGGGGAGCGCCCTGTCCGGACTTCTGGGAATCCCCTCCAGTCCCCTTTGTGGACACCCGGGTACTAGCCCATATGTCCGCCTCCTAAGCAAGCTTCCTGGGGCTGGTCAGCTTGCTGTCCACCAGGTGTTGACGCAGCTCGGGAAAACATTTCTCGAGTAGGTGTTCCTTGAGGATGAGGCCATACAGTCCCTCATAATCCCCTACCTCACTGCCTTTCACCCAAAACTCCAAGGCCTTTCTCGCATAATCAAGGAAATCCACCCAATTCTGTGTGCCCAGTTTGTGACTACTCCGGAACTTTTGCCTATATTTCTCGGGGGTTAGTCCAAACTTCTTGATGAGCGCCACTCTCATGGTGGGGTAATGGGTCTTCTCTCCTGGATACCATGAGCTCTGAGGGAAACCTCGTATGCGGCCAGCCATTTGGCAATATCATCGCCGGCACTATAGCTAGCAACTACATCCTTGGGTAAACTTGGTCTGAGCTCCCTGGTTACCTCCTTTTTCTCGCTGCCACCATTGCTTGGATTGGGAGACCCTATCTGCAGGGCCTTGAGATCCAGCTCCTTAAGAGTCAACTCATGAGCTAACCTCCTTTCCTCCCTCTCCAACTCCAACCTAGCTAACTCCCACTTTAGCTTCCTTTCCTCCCTCCTGTCTGCTAGTTCAGCTTCGGTTAAACTCCTCACTGAGACACTGCTGCCCTCCCTTGAGAGTGTTCTAGGACCTGTCAAAAGGTCCCCCCCCTCAGTTTGGTACAACATCTCTGTCCCAATGACAGTGTCTCTATCCACCTCTTCCTTTTCCAGCTCCTCCTCTAAGTGTGCCTCCATCCAGGCCCTCACACTTGTCTGAAGCTCACTTTTCTTCGCACCCTTTTTGTAGAATACCCCCTTTTGTTGACAAAAATCCCTCAACTGGGCCACAGTGTAGGTCTCCAAATCCCCAAGATCAAATTCCATTTTTGTCACGGAGTATTCAACAGGTGATCAGAAGAAACAAGGAAGGGTGTAATGTAAGGACAACCTCCACCCACCACCAGAAGGAAATTTGAAAAAGCAAAAATTGAATTAGGGAGTCCGCTTGGAGAAAACTCCAGGTGTAGGCCTGTGGTAGGCACTGTGTTACTAGTGAGTGGTTGTAAGCACAAACCCGTATCCCGCCGCTGAAACACCAATTATGTTAGACCTAGGAAACCTAGACTACATAGGGTAGCCTGGCACAGAACAGGAGTTGCTAGAACTCTAAGGCGTGCGTGTAATGCTTATCAACCACTTCAAAGTAACTCAATGTTTTACCACTAAAAAATGAAGACTCCACACCAGTTTTAGAAAAATACGGATCGTACTTTATAAAATAAACTCTGTGTTTACTGTATTCTTTAGTATTTTCTTCACATCAGTACGTCACTTTTCAAATTAATGCAATTTCATCACTTAATACATTTTCACATCCAGAGCTTAGACATCTTTCTCTTCCTCCTTCAATAGGAAGAGTACATAACAGTTAACCCGTCCTGACTTCTTTCTAGATAAAGCAGTACAATACAAGAGCAAAGGGTTGTCTTAGCTTGATGTATCCTTAAAGGTAACCAACTTATACTTTACCCCTAGGTGTGCAGGGTCAAAAGAGCTTTAAGGTTCACTGTATCACAATAACTTGACAATGCTTTGTACAGCTGCACCACTAGAAAAGAATTGGAAGATTAGCATCACATTGTTTCCTGTCCCTCCTTAGATCCCCCCTCCTCTGTTAGGGAAATCTCTGGCAGTTCTAAATACACTTTAATGCCTGGGATATTCTCTTCACAACTCTACTCCGCACTGAATTCTCAGCTTGTTTCTATGCCTTTCAATACCCCAAACGGGTTTGACTCTCCCTCCTCCAACCCTTCTCTCTCTCAGATCGGCAGTTCAACAGTTAAACAAGCCCAAATCATGGACTGTTCTTTCGTGTGGGAAGAGTACAGCTTGATGATAATGACGTTCTGTTTGTTATGGTTGCGGCCACAACCCGACACCCTCTGAAGCTCAGCTTCTCTCAGTACTGCCTCCTCCCTTCACCCGTGAATGTCCCAGCTTACTTTTGTCTTCGCTGGTGTTCCTCCACTTGTGCGAGTCAGTCTCGATAAACAGCTGTTGCCCCAGAGTTCAGGTGAGCATGGCCTGAGTTCCTCGTCACTGGCCCGGCTGGTTTAGTGGAACTCCTTCTCCGATGTTGACAGGACGCGCCGCAGTACTCGCTACTCTCCTCACCGTCACTGCCTCCGGAAACTCCTCCTCCACTGGGTGTCCACCGGCGCAGTTCCGCCTTCACCTCTGACGCGGAAGGTCCTCCTGAAGCTCTTCCTTCCGCTCCACCTTCTCTGACGTTGATTCGCCTTCCTCTCCGGCGTCGCTCTCTGGTTCTCCTCAGCTGCTGGCATGAAACAGCTGGGCCTGGGTTTCCTGAATGCTGCGTCGATCCTTCAGCGCGTGGGAGACAATCTCTATCCGGATAGACGCCAGCGGTCGCCTCCGTCTTCCCCCGCAGTGAGTACTCGACCCGCTCTTCAGCCTCAGAGGCGGCGCCCTCAGCCCTCGTCTTCAGTAAGGTATCAGCACAGGGTGTCTGAGTCCATAGATGGCGGGGTAGTCCTCTAGATGTCTGAGGCCCCGCAGTTTACTTTACCCACACCGCTTCGTCTCCGGTGCCTTGGGAATTTTAATGAGATCTTCTAGACCACAAGTGTTTTTCAGTCTCAGTGGGGTTTGGTCAGCTCCAGGGTGGTCACATCCAAATAGGGTGACAGCCGGCCCAAAGGTCGATCTTGCCCCTATTAGTGCAAAGCTCTCCTCCTGTAGTCGCCTCCCTCCACACTGGACAATACTATTCCAATACAAAATGGCTGTCCTGTCCTCAGCCTTTTATAGGCTGGCCTCTGACCATTGGAATCTTCTAGCTAGTTCCAGAACTTTCTCCATAGAGTCCAATGGGGCTACCTCATCGCTGTGGCAGTTATGGCAGTTTCTGGACACCATTTTAGGTCTTTAGGCGTCCCTAGATTTTCAGGAGCTTGACTAGGCCTCAGAGGAAGGGAAGACATCATAGTCAAGGAACACCTAGCCCCCCCCTTCTGCCAACACTAGAAAAGTTCTGGTGGACATAAAAAAACATAACAATAGGAGGCTAAAGTGGACAAAATAAATAATAAGTGTAAGGAAACTCACAGGAGCAGACAGGTCTAACACCGAATTTTACCGATTCGGTATTTAAGAAGTGGTAAAATAGAGGGGGGGGGTGTAGGTATTACAGAATCCGTAAATACCGAATCGTTAAGTTTCGGTATTTACTGATTCTGTAAATACCGATTCGGTAATGCCCATGGATTCCTATGGGCATTGAATCCCATAGGAATCAATGGGCATTACCGAATCGGTATTTACCGATTCGGTAAATACCGATTCCAGCAAGGGTGCAGGGGGTGTCACTTTGACACCCTCTAGCACCCCAAATACAGGCATGTGTGCCATGTGGCACACAGACATGACCTAAGGGCATGTCTGTGTGTCAAATTGCACAGGTGTGCATGCACAGATGTGCATGCACACCTGAATTCGGTATTTTACCACACAATAGGATTTTGTGGTAAAATACCGACTCTTAAGGGCCTGTGGCACTCTTAGGAGTGTCACCTACATATGGATTTACCGATTCGGTAAAATGACCGATTCTTGAAATAACATGCCCCTACATTTTAAAACCCTAATACCGGTCGGAAACGGCCAAAATCAGCCGTTTCCGACCGGTATTAGGGCTCCTACATCTGGCCCCAAGTTTGAAGACCACAAATTGAAAATCCTAACAGTGGCCAAAAGCAATGAATGTTGCAGTCTCCTGAGGCCTAAACTATACATAGGCCTAAATTACAAGTATCTCGGTGTTGGTGCTACACCTGATAAAAACGATGCCCTAGCAATTGTGATTTATAAAATGTAATAAATGTCGCCACAGAGACGTTTCCCTTTTAAGATTGGGAATAAAATGAATATTTTAGTCCTTTCCACTACTTTGTCTGCATGTCTTGGTGTGTTCTGGGCCTTTATTTCCCTCTGTACATATTGCCAGGACTGACATTCTGCTATCTACCTGGGGACATTTCCAACTGTATAATTTTATTGCAACCAGTAAGTACCAGGTGTGAAATAATTCGACAAACTCATATTCCGGACACCTGTGCAAACTGGTTTGTTTGTACAGGTGTGAAAATTGAAAGTGCACTAATAACCAAAGCCAGTGTTCCTTGATTCCATAGGGTAGCAAATGAGGCCTCTTCAGCCATTCGGTAAATTCACTGTGAGTGAAGGCATACTGAATTTTCACAACAAGCACATCAAGACGTAAAATAGGACTTTTCAGTTCCAGGGGCTACTATTGGAATGTGTGCTTGTTGAGATCAAAGCTAAATTTCGGCCTCCAAGCAATTACTTTCCTACTGCCAATGGCCTGGTAGCTCCCCAAAAAATAAAGTTCTGTCGATGTCATGACACAATAAGCATTGACAAAGACAAAAGGCTGGCAGCACACACCAGACCTATTGGCTTTTCAAATTTTTGTTTAGCTATTTGGTTTTCCAATGGGGATCACTTGTATTCTGTTGGTGGGCCTAATATGGCTTTGTTTTCGTTGTCTCCCATCTAAAAATGTCTTCACTTCATATGAGTGTAATAATTAATGAAGAAAGGCTGGGGAGGGCTCACCTCTCGTACCTTGAAGTATGCTGTGGTATTTGGGAAGTTGAAGTAAAACCTTGTTCTTTTTTGCTCTTCTAGGGTCTTTGGATGAATTATTCAAATCATAGAATCCAAAAGATATGTGCTTTTTTTCCTTTTCTACTGTGATATATCCTCACACAGGTACCCACTGTCTTACATCTATATTTCTGCCTTGTACATTCGACATAGTCTGTCAGAAGGAAGGTTTTAACCAGCCAAAAGGGATAGCATCTTGGTGGATGACTTCTGCCCAGGCCCAAACTAAAGCAGAGAGGATATCTCTCAGGCATGTTTAGCTATAGAGAAAGCATCTGAGGGAGAGGAAAGTGGAGCAGAATCTGGAAGTGACTTTTCAGTTAGAGGTGCTCTGTCTGGTGACTTGTCTTCTAGTGATTCTGAGGAGCATGGTCATGGCAGTTGTGATGTCCCTTCGCAAGCACAATCTGTCCAGTAGAGAGACAGTAGTAAGGTAGCCTAATACAGAGAGCAGGTACATGCAGACATGCAGTGGCAAGCACTGAGAGAGTGCTCTCTTGGTGGACACTCATTTAGTGCAGCCTCAAATTCCCTCATTCATGGCAGACACTGGATATAAAACAATATAGCAATTTGTTTGGCCTATTGACTATGGCCATCTCTTTCTGGATGCTGACCTCCTTGAGGAAATGATGCACCAAAGAACTTTGCCTGCCAGTTTATGAGGGCACATGGAGGCTCTCCCTGGCCTTATCTAGGGAGAACCGGTGAACTCCCACTTCACTTGGATGGTTAAAGAAACTTCTGGCCCGTAAACTCAAAATGAAGACAGTGCACAAACCAAGTGTACAGTCCTATTGGTCTGCTCAAATGGTTTGGGGAACACCCACCTTCACACCAGTCATGAGCAGAGATCATTTTTTGCTATTGCAGCGTATGCAGCATTTCGAAGACGGTTCGGTTGCATTGCCCCATTACCACTTAGACCATGACAGGATGTTCAAAATTCAGCCTGTTGTAGAACATTTGTCTGCAAGGCTTCCAGAGATTTATACTCCTGGAAAGAAATGTACATACTGTGTTAAAGCTCTACTGGTTATGTGCACAACCTGAAGGCTGCCCTTCTACATTAGGAATCACACCAAAGATTGTACAGGATCCTGTCCAATTTCTCTTTCATTAAGGCTAATTTAACCAAATACTCCTTCAAAATGTTTTTAATCTTTATCTGGACAACTTCTATATGGGAGTAGAACTGTTCAGCGAGCTGTACAAGATGGCATTATGGCACATGGTGCAGTTCAATGTCACCGCAATGGACTCCTACAGGAACTCAATTGTAAAACACCCCAAAAACCACAGAGCACTGCATTGCGTTCAAATGAACTGCACACAGTCAATTAACATAATAGGCAGCATGTATATAAGCTCACTACAATACCTGATAGGATCACTCCCACAAACACAGCTTGAAGTAGTTGGGTAAAGTTCACAAGCCCACCTGTATGGTGTGAGCACACTGCTTCACCTCCCAGCACAGTTCGCCCCTC
This sequence comes from Lissotriton vulgaris, assembly GCF_964263255.1. Taxonomy (NCBI): domain Eukaryota; kingdom Metazoa; phylum Chordata; class Amphibia; order Caudata; family Salamandridae; genus Lissotriton; species Lissotriton vulgaris. Next base: position 965,316,762 of record NC_141694.1, read on the forward strand.
AGCATTATGGTAAATGCAGTTCATGTTACATGCTTATTTAATATTTACTGGAGTGTTGCACCAAAGTTGGTGAAGGTTAGTGCTGTAAATCTCTAGTGTATTTCTGTATACCATCCGTCATCAGTACAGATAAAAACAAATTTAATCTGGGGTTGCTGAGCAGGCTGCCACAATCCTTTCAGGTCTCAGTACCTCTCACAGGCGCACAGGTGCATCTCCGCAAGCTTGCCAGCTCAATGGCTCAAGGGAGCCTTTTCAAACAAAAAGGGGTGCGAGCAGACTGCTTCACCTCCCAGCGCAGTTCACCTCTTGGCATTATGGTAAATGCAGTTCATGGTACATGCTGACTTGCTTACCCCTTTCTGTTCAAAAAGGCTCCCCTGAGCCATTGAGCTGACGAGCTTGTGGAGATGCACCTGTAAGCCTGTGAAAAGTGCTGAGACCTGAAAGGATTGCGGCAGCCTGCTCAGCAACCCCTGATTAAATTAGTTTTTATCTCTACTGATGACGGATGATATCCAGAAACAGGTGTATAGAGATTTACAGAAGTGACCTGCACCATCTTTGGTGGAATACTCTAGTAAATATTCAAGTAAGCATGTACCATGAACTGCATTTACCATTGGGGGGCGTGGCCAGCAGGGGCAGCATGGCGGACTCTTTTTAGAAATGCTCCGTCGTATGTCCGCTTAATCTGCAATAATTATCCTGTATTGCTAATATCTGGTGCAGCAGAGGAGTGTGCGGCACACTAGTGACACCCCCGGGAGTTAGTGGAGGACATAGCGGAGTCCAAAAGTCGGGCTGTCCTCAACTTTGCGAGACACTGGTGTACAGCACAAGTATCATGGCCTTGAGTGGCCGGATGGTGCGCCGTTGTTGGGTCTCGCCTTTCTGAATCTGGCAGTAGGACAAATTGTGCCCCCTCGGAAAGGAGCTGCAAGACTGTGCAAAGACAAGACGGCACCGAAGTACACGGTGCCCCTGAGGGATTGGCCATAAAGACCCGGAGCCTCTGTGCTCCTTACTGGAACATTGGAGTGTGACGGAAAGGCCACGGACACAATCAGCCAGAAAGGACGGCTGGGTCGGAGCCTCTGCCCTCCAGACTGAAAAACGTATTCAGGTCGTGTCCCCGCCTGAGAGCGGAGAGGGAGCAATGTCTCATGGAGTTGGTTACTGGGATGAGAGAAGCGGTGAGGGGCCTGCCCTAGACACCACCAAGTAGAAGTGCGCACTTAGGCTGCAGCCTAATTGGAAAGTCCGCTACTTCCCGTTCATCGCGTAAGGAGGGATGGGGATGAATGCAGGCAGTTGGATGCTGCATTGGTAAAGGACATTCCCAGTGAGAGCCTCATAGAGATGGTGTGCTGATGCCAGCGGTTGGCTGGAGGAGGAGACAGAGGTGAACAAGCCAAATGTGCCCGCAATGATCTTTTGTGCAGAGGGACCCCATGACACTTGCCTAGTGATATTAGCGGCCTATGCCTGAATGGCCGTAGCGTGTTGATGGGCATGAGCCTGTCACATTCCAGTTAACTGTGCTGAAAAGGTCCCGTTTAGGAGAGGTGGCACTGAGAGGAAATGTGATACTAGCAGGAGCACTTGCACGTTGCATCTGGCCGAGTCTACTTGGCACAAAGGAACAGTGGTGATATTCTGCCACGCGGCTAAGTGGTCTGGGACCATGGCACCTTGGTGATAGCAGTGTGACTGCAGAAGAACACCCTGGCGCTGCTTGAGGAGATTGGTGAGGAACCAGTAAGTGTCAGTCGCTTGTGAATTGTGAAGGTGTGGACAGGTGTTGGGCCAGGTGACTGTGCAAAGTGAGACAGTGAAATATTTTGGTGATAAAGGGAGCGCATCGGAAGGTGCATAAGACAATTGGACGCACTAGAGGAATCGGGTCGAGGGCCTCCTCACTAGCAGCAGAGCCCTGAAACGTGGACCCACCAGAATCAGTGGGGGAGCAGTCTCCCCCGACGATAGCCTAGATGCTATACTACAGGCGACAGAGCACTCTAGCACTTCCATGGAGGCTAAACTGTACAAGATGGCACTGGACCTTAACTTACTTAATGCGGACCATTGGAATTTGAAAGACCGGGTGGTTGCTGTGGAGCAGGAGATTGCTGAATCGAAACCAGTAACAGAGTTCCAAGATAAACAACAGAACGCCCATGAAGTCCGGATCCAGTATCTTGAAGACCACATTGAAACTGCGGAGGGCCGCTCACAGCGGAACAATGTCCAATTGATTGGGATGCCAGAAGGTGCGGAGGGCCAGGGAGCGGTCGCTTTCCTCTAAATCTGGCCTTAAAACCATTTTGCCTGCTGACATATTCTCCCCATTCTTCACCATAGAACAAGCACATGAAATTCCAGGGAGAAAACCGGCCCCCGGTGTGCAGAGCGTGTGCACTTATTTTCAAGCTCCTGCATTTTAGGGATCAAGATGTGATCCTCTGAGAGTCCAGGAAGGGGGCAATATCCACTATGAAAATGCCAAGGTGCTGTTCTTTCTGGACTATACTTTGAAGGTCCAGTGTCAACGGGGGTCTCTCTTACCGGTGTAGCATCAGCTCCGGCAGCTCAGTCTCCCCTATTAATTGATGTTCCCGGCCAGACTCTGTATTATTTTAGATTAGAAGTCCAGATTCTTCGACAGGCCTCAGGATGTTTTGAACTGGCTGGAGACATCAGGTCTACACTCTGGCCTGAGGCCTGCGGTCACTGATATGACATGAGTTGGGGAAGCTTGTGGCAGGGAAACACGGAGACTGCGGCCCCAATGGCGGTTACTGGGGTCGGCGGCAGTGGCTGGCCCGGCCCAGATCCGTAAGGAGCGGCAGGATGTGGTCCGTATCGCCGAGAAAATGGCGGAAGCAGCAATGGCAGCAGATAAAGTGGACATTTCCTATCATTCATTGGGGGAGGGGGCTCCTCGCTGGGGGACTCATCTGATAAAGCATCTATGAGAATGCTGGATGTTACACCCCAAACAGCAGATGTTATCGTATAAAACTGTCTATTTTGAGATTGCCTTGCTGGGTGCTGTTGATTGCTTTACTGTGGGGAATTTGTTCCTGAGGTCTACATGTGCTATCATAAATCAGGGTGGGGGTTGGCTTGGTGTGTACTAGTGGTGCTTCTGGGCTTGAATATTGGATGTGCATTGTGGCAATGCACTGTCAGTTGTCTTTATGGGGACTTTGAGAGGGTGCCCTGCATGGTTACACCCCCCCCTGATTTCCCCAACCTTTCGGGCCAATAGGACAGGTGGCTGGGTTGCCGTCTGTTGTGTTTGGAAGACTCCCCAATGTGCTGGGGATTTTCCTTAAATGGTTTTTTTCCTTCCCTAGTTGATATTTTCCTTTTCCTTTTTGCTGCGGGAGTCGGGTGGTGATATAATAAAACTGTTGCTGAGTACATCGGACTGCTACACACTGGGTTTTGGGACGGGGAACTACTGCTGTGCACTTCCTTTCATTATGCCATGGGTCACATGATCCTTACCTAAAATGTTCAGGTTCTCCACATGCCTTCCCGTAGATATGCCCACAATATATACATAACGCTGCTACAGGAGACACACCTAAATGCACTAGAGTCTACCCGATTGCGGCGTAGATGGAGGGGTAAAATATATGCCACGGATTATTCCTTGTTTGGTAGGGGGACCCTTATCTGGATATACCCTGGGATACCCTTTGCTTTGGATGAGGTTCTTACAGATAAAAAGGGCCAGTATGTGTTGGTGAAGGGTAAATTAGATGGACCTCTTTACTGCTGAATAGTGTGTATGCACCGAATGTGGAAGTTCCTCAGTCAGTTTTCTCTTGCCTTGGGGAGGTGGTGTGAGATCCATTGGTTGCTGGGTGGGGATTTTAACAGCATCTGAGATGTGGGGACAGACAGATCATTTCCTCCTCTCAAGACCATAGGCACCACAGCTAACTCGGCAGTGCTGAAAAGATGGGCACATGGTTGGGGTCTGGTTGAGATGTGAAGACATAAACACTCCGGGGAGAAGGTGTACTCCTTTTTTTCGGCACCTCATAACCTTCATGTCAGGCTTGACAGATTCTTTGGGTCCCCCTGCCTCCTGACGTATGTTTTGAAATTTGAGTATTGGGGGCGCACGTGCTCCAATCACAAACCTCATTGTGTTGTCGTGGCTTGGGAGGGCGGGATCTCGGGAGTACCTACATGGCGGTTGCAACCGGCCATGACTCGATGTTTCGGGAGACGATTGGTGAGGCGATATGGGACTGACTCTTCCACACGAGTGGAGTGGGTGGCCATGAAAGTAACCCTGAGTGGGAAGTGCTTTGAGCTGGACTGTGGCTTGCTAAAACAGGCAGTACTGCTGCTGGAATCTAGGGCTGTGGGGGACACCGGGGGATTAGCCGACCTTGTTGAAGCGTGAAAGAAACATGCAGAACTCCTTGAACGACAGCGCTGCCTTAACTTCGCCGCACACTCCGCATCAGTTTACGCAAAAGCAGACCACTTGGGGCCTCTCCTCCCAAAGTTGATTAAACAAGAGCAGCCAGGTGGGCTAGTTACAGCACTCCATTCTTCGGGTGGGGAGCTTCGGTTTATGCAGCTATAGATACATGATGAGCTGTCTGCACATTTCACACGGCTGTATAAAGGTGGTCCCCAGGCCTCGGAGGAGGCAATTCAGCAGTTCTTAGATGGACTCCCATTCCCAGTCCTGTCACTAGACCAACGGACGGACTTGGATGCCCCGCTTACACTTGAGGAGGTTTGAGGTACCATGAGGGCTTTACCTTCTGGAAAGGTTCCTGGCCCCGATGGCCTTCCTCATGAATTTTATAAAGCACATGCAGACCTCCTGAGCCCCCAGCTGCTCAAGGTATACACAGAGGTGCTTGAGTCTTTGGCCCTTCCTGCCTCGAGGATAGAGGCTATGCTGATTACGCTCCCTACCGCTTAGCAATGGCACTGCGCACTTTGGCACCAGACTGGGGATTCATCTCGGGGATGGCGAACATGCTATTTTGCTTTACGCAGATGACATCTTGTTGTACATGCAGGATGTTCTGGCGATTCCACAAATCATCCCCGCCACGTTGAAATCTTTTGCAGTCTTGTCTGGGCTGGGGGTGCACTTGGGCAAATCTTGTCTCTACCCCTTTAATCCTAGTATGGATGACCCGGATTGGGAGGTGGACGGGATGGTAGTGAAATAACAGTCGGTGGTGTTCAGATATCTGGGTATCAGCATTTTCCACTACACTTAGGATCTTACAGATGGTAACATCACGAAGGCGGTTACAGCACTTAATTCTCAGATTGAATTTTGGAAGACGCTGAACCTTTTGGATATAGGTCAGGCGGAGTAAATTAAAATGGTCATGCTGCCACTCCTTCTTTACTATTTTGTTAATCCACCACTATACCTACCAGTGTCTTTCTTCAGCTCTCTGGAGAGGATTGTTTGGGATTTCATCTGGAACAACTCGCAGTGCTGGGTAGCACTGGTGAAATTAAACCTTCCTCGCTCATAGGGGGGGCTGGCTCTGCCCAATCTGGAGCACTATTTTTTGGCTTCCCAAATCTTATGGGTGACGAAATGGGTGGAGGAATTACATTTAGCAGACTCAGCAGAGCATGACCCCCATACTCTCTAGAGAAGATCCTTTACCTATTCCAACCTGGTAATAAATCAAATGAACCTCTTCCTCTGCTGGAATGGATAGTGCGGAAATTTTTCCATAGGGCCCTTCATCTTACCAATCATTTCATACCATACGCACCTGATGTGCCTATCTTAGGTATGCCGACCATGCGAGGACGCGTTCAGAGTATGGGCCTTACTTCCTGGGCGGATGCTGGCAAATCCGCCCTAGGAGACTTAAATGGAGAGGGGACATTGAGGCCATTTCTTGATATCACGAACGAGAATGGTGTCCCTCCAGGTCAATTTTTGAATCATGCCTACTGGACCGCCGCAATGAGACGCTGGTGGGGAGATATAATGCAAGAACCCTGATGCATCTCTTAGTGCAATACGTGCATGTTATTAGTAAAGGCTGCCACTTGGTGAAGTGATTCGCTGAATCCATTAGGGAACATACCCTAGTAGATCTAACGCCATTGCGAGTTAAGTGGGAGGCAGATCGGGGTAGGCCCCTCTCAAAGACGGAAAGGTCCATGATACTCGAAAGTCCCAAGCAGGTCCCTGACAGAACCGCTTTTTCTTGAAACCTACCCGACAGAACCGCTTTTTCTTGAAACCTACCCGACAGAACCGCTTTTTCTTGAAACTTCTACCCGACAGAACCGCTTTTTCTTGAAACGTCTATATTACTACCCGACAGAACCGCTTTTTCCTGAAACGTCTATATTACCCAGGTTCTGAGGGACTCAGGGTCACCCTATTCTTTTGAACTAAGGTCCCCTGAAATGCCCGTTTTGGGGTAATCCAATTTTATATTGTCCACAGAGCCTATCTTTCCCCAGATAAAATGCATCAGTATTTTCATAGGCAGGATGCATGTTGCCTGTGCTGCAAGCTAGCAAATGCAGATATGTTACATATGCTCTGGTACTGTCCTGCCCTACAGACTTTTTTGGGAGAAGGTGCTAGAGGCATTAGTCACTTGTTCGGATAGGGCGATACCGTGGACATGGGTAATGAGCATAGCTGGTATGTTCCTTAGGGATACAAAAATGCAAAGCATCTACCATTTTTTTGGACCTGGGCTTTATTGTGGCTAAGCAATTAATTACTCGTAGGTGGAAGTCGGAGGAACCCCCACCGATGAGAGCCTGGCTTTTCTCCATGCTCAGCTGGGTGAAGGCTGAAGCGGTCTCCTGATACTAGAGGATACACTGGGTTTATGTAAATTCCCCATCTCTGCTGAATGGAATGCTATGCTGTGTGCGCTACAGGACTTGCTGGTGCTTGATGATTTAATGGATGTTCCCATTCATGCCGACTAATTTGTTCAACTGGGGTAGATTCGGCCTCGAGGTGTGAATTGCTGTGTGGACTGAAACCCCCGTCCCCTCTGCCGAATGGTCATTTCTTTTGGTGGTCTTTCGATTCACCTACAGGGTGAACAACTGGATTCTGATCTGTAACATTGAAGAACTGTGTTTTCATTCCTTCCTCTCTGCGGGTCTCGCTGTCCTTCCCACCCCTTTTTCCCGGTAGTTTTTCCCATGTTTGGTGTTATGATAAAAATGTTTGACTCCATAAACAGATTTATGTGATATAGTGGAGTGAAGCCATAAGAAATATAAGCATACAATGTGTTGTATATTGCATAATAGAAGTCATGTTGCCCCACAATACATATTTCTGCATTATTTTTTCTTCATTTTATTAATATTTTAATTTCTATGAACGTCAGCAAGAACCAAAACAACAACGGGTTTTCTATTTCACAACTGAAATGTAAAACCTGCTTCACTGTAAAATAACCATCCTCAATCTCAGTCAAACATCCTACTTTCTCAACTAGCAGGTACAATTTTTCTAAAACAAAACAAAAAAATATATATAATCACATACTGCACTTACTGAACAAAACGGTACACATTTTGATACATTACATCTCCTTACTGAATGGCTTATTTCTCAGGCGAAGGTTTAAAGGGTATTCACAGTAAAAATAGATATGGGGCCTCAGTCTGAGAGGACATGTGACCTCAATTACTTCTCTGTGTACCACAATAATAGAAGCCATACCAATAGAAATGGTACTTGGCATTAACAGGTGTCTCATGAGTCTTTCTACAGCCATTGTTTTACGTGTTGTTCAAAACCAGATAGACATAGTTGGAATAGGTCTTTTTCGAAATGACCAACGTTTGTGTGGTATTCCCCCAGATGTTTACCTTCTGTTGCTGAACATGTACTTGTTGAGCATAAAATTCTGTGCACTTTATCACTGCCAACCAGTGCTAAAGTTATTGTGCTTTCCTTTTTAAGTATGGTAAATTTGGCATCGGAGGCAAAATGGCGTCCACACGGTCAGTCGAGGCGGACGTGTGAGCAGAACTCTCTCGCTGGCCCACAGGTGGGAGTCACGGAGCTGAACTGCTGTTAGTACCCGGCTAAGGAAAAGCGGTTTGTGTGGAGCTTTGTTCGGAGTGCAGGCTAAAATTTTTGCGGAGTTCATATGAGGAGGTGTATCGCAAAATGCACTTGCGATAAAGCTGGAACTTACCGGGAGAATAAGTGACTTATCAGGAGAAGACGGATGGTCGGAAACATTGATTGTAATTCATCGACTATCCAACCTTCCGTTTGTTTGTCAGAGACACGTCGATGCTGGAGGTTTTCCTCGCGTTTCTGCAGTCTCGCCGTGCTTGGTGGGCGGTAACACGCTCAGGTGTTGCGGCTTGGCTCAAAGAACGCTGATTTCAGCGCGGGTGTACGGAGAGGAGGACGTGGACTGGGGAATTCGAAGCGGCTATGGCTCCCAAGGGCGCCCGCAAGGCACGAGTCCAATAGACGGCCTGGAACACTGCAGCCAATACCGGAGGTGAGAAGAACCCATGTGGAGCAGGCGGGAAAAGAATGTGGCTGGGAATGGGATCATTATGGAGAAACCGGCGGAGAAGAGACAAACTAGTCCGGCTCTTTTTACTGTGGTAGAAGAGAAAAGAAAGGGGAGGACTCCCAATGTGCCAGCTGAGAGTCGAATAATAGAAGCTTCAGCTGTATCCCTCCAAAAGGAGAACATATCAGTGCCAGTAGTACCAGCAGTTTCACAAAGTACTTTTGAAGATGGGGGCCATAAGGTAACTGACACTGAGACTGAGATTAGCATTGAAAACGTTGATAACGCTGACAATGAGGTACTATTAAATAATGGTGCACCGGCAGTGACTATTGAACCTGTAAATAAAATGGCTATGTCTGAATCATCCTCAGTTTCAACCCATGGAAAGGGGGTCGTTAGTGAACCGGAGTCAGGGAACTTTTACTCAGCCTCAGAAAACTCCGCTTCTTCTTGCGAGGATTTGGTGGCACAGTATTCTAAACAGATGCGCATGGGAGATGAGGAGAGCGAGACAGAATATGATGAAGTAGATGACAATATGGAGGATAGTCCCAATACTGTAAGAGGGGCAGAGGATGCGTCAATGATAGAAGGAGCTACCGGTGGTTTTCAGGAGTGCGCTGAGGAAAACATTACATTAGCCTCAATATATCAAACTATATTGCATCATATGGACAAGACAGAGCAGGATAGTTTAAAAATTCAGAATTCATGCCGTAAACTGCAAGGGTCCATTCGCAGGTTAGTGAAATCACAATCTGAGTTTGAGGAAAGGTTTACGGAAGTGGAAACAAGAGTCTCCAACATTGAAGACGAATTGGTGAAGCAGAAGGCTGTTACAGAGACTTTTAAAGCTGATAAAGAAGATATGTTATGGAAAATGGCAGATTTTGAAAATCGAGCCCGGCGGAACAATTTAAGATTAATGCAAATTCCGGAAGGGAACGAAGGACAAGATGTACGGAAAGTTGTTGTAGACCTATTTCAAAAGGCCTTTCCTGACTTGAAAAAATGGGATTGGGACAGAGAGGTAGAAATAGCTCATAGATACCCGTTTAACATTCATCTTCAACCTGGGCAAAATGTCTCTAAACCTAGGCCACTACTAGTAGCATTTAATAGCTTTCGAGCCAGAGAAGATATCTATATGCATACCAGACCTAACAGTAAGAGTATGGGTGATGGATTTAATTTCTTCGCTACACCAGACTTTAGCAAATATACAATAGATAATCGGTGGCAGCTACGTCAACTGGTCAGTCAATATCAAGCAAAAGGGGCACAAGCCTACATAATGAATCCTGCAAAGTTGAAGGTGATTTATAAGGAGAAGACTCGATTCTTTACTAACGTTACGGCGGCAAAATAATATTTGTCATCCATGAATGACTCTTAGGTACCAGTTATTGACTTAGCCAACGGGCCTGCATTTTGTATGATGTACAATATAGTATGATTGCTGCAATTTTTTCTCTGTTTTTCAAAGGAATGGTCATGTATTACGGAGATGCACTGTTTATCTTTTGGTCTTTGATAGTAAGAATTGGAAGGTATGGATATGACGATGTAAAATCAGCAGTATGTATATAAGTTAAAAGTTGAACGGAAAGAAACCTGTGGGGTGACGACAGAGGGGGCGGGAAGCTCATTACCATCACCAGGACCAGGAGTCCGAAAGCCTCGGTAATGGAGGGGGGGGAGGGGGGAGGGTGACTGGGGGGCTAGGGGGTTGTTGGTGGAGGGGGGCACTGGGATTAAAGGGGGAAAACTCCACGTTGGGGTCAAATGACTGTATAGAATTAACAAAAAGTCAAAGATCTATTATTAGAGTACTAGCCAGGGGTAGGATGGGATTTACCAAAGTAATAATAAATCAAGTAAGTGGAGAAGGCAAAGATGGTGGGAAACTACTGTGATGGCTAGGAATATCAAAATTTGTTCTTTTAACGTTTCGGGTCTCAACAATATAAATAAAAGGAAGAGGATTGCCTATGAAATTCGTTTTTTGAAACCGGATATTTTGTGTTTGCAGGAGACCCATCTCCCCTGGGAGAAAAGGGGCTTAGCTGCGGATTTAGGGCATACAGTGTTGGCAGCATCTCAGCAAACAAGCTTGATTAGAGGGGTAATGATTTTGATCAGACCGCGTTTAGGTACGCTTGTACGCAGTCTAACGGCTAGGTGGGGTAGATGGGTGATAATGACATTAAATATAGGAGGTACATACATAACGATATGTTCAATTTATGGATCTAATTCGGATGAGGGGGAAGTATTTGAGCATTTAAACTCAGAGTTGGTTAATTGGAGCTCTCCCTTGGTTGTGTGTGGTGACCTGAACATTAATTTGGCGGCTGGTGAGTTAGATGCTAGAGCAGAGAATTATAAGGGTCGAAAACCTCGTGTTTTTAAAGCATTATACAACCTAGTTAAGGATTACGCGCTGGGTGACATATGGGGTAAAAAGTATCCAACATTACCAGGGTATACTTATTATTCCTCACCACACAGGAAATTTGTCCGCCTGGATTATTTTTTTACTTCAACTAGCATTCAATCCAATATAAAGATTCAGCTATACCCCATGGTAACATCGGACCATTCCCCACTGATAATTGAGATTGCCCATGTTGGAGAAATGAAACAAAGTAGGAGCTTTTCGTTCGACAGGAAACTTTGCCTGGATGAACAATACAGAGAATATATGGGTAAATGGATTGCAGAATTTATACAGAACAATATGAGCTCCGCTAATATTGAGATAATATGGGATACTTGGAAAGCCTGTTTTAGAGGGGAAGCGGTAAGTTATGGACTCTATCATCAAAACCAGCAACGGGGAAAAATGCGGGACTTGTATGATCAGCTGTGTAAGGCTGAAGAATATCTGATTAAAGAAATAGAGAAGGGGGATAACACGACTAAAATCCAGGAGTATGAGGAGTTAATTGCTAAATGTCGTGCTAATATCACAGGAGTTTGTTGTGAGGAGATAGCTCGGAAATATCTAACATATAGAAGGTATATTCATGAGTATGGGGAGGCTATAGGAAGGGCTCTGGCCCTAAAATTAAAAATGAAGGAGTCTGCTCGCCAAATTGCGAAAATGCAAGATAAAAATTGTGTTATGTTTGAAGATCCAGAGAAAATATTGGAAATATTATACCAGTTTTACACTGAGTTATATACCCATCAATCTAACTTATCTCCTGGCGTCTTTTTGCAAGAGGTCAGTTTTAGCAAATTAACAGATCTTGAGAAAGAGGCGTTAGATCAGCCTTTTTCAATGGAAGAACTGGAAAGAGCAGTCAAAATTATTCCAAATGGGAAGGCAGCTGGCCCTGATTTTATTCCAGGGGAGGTGTACAAATGCTTTTTTGAACCTTTAAAAACTCTTATGTTGGAGACTTTTAGAATGGCACAATTGGGGAGAGCTCCACAGTCATGGGATGATGCATCAATTGTTGTTTTCGCTAAAAAAGGGAAACCGCCAGAGCAGCCCGCCTCATATCGGCCCATATCTTTATTAAATTGCGATAGCAAGATTTATTCAAAGATGCTTGCAAACCGCATGTCTAAGGTTATAACACCTTTAGTATCACTGATTCAGCATGGGTTTATCCCAAATAGAGGAACTGTGGCACATGTTAATAAGGTGATCACCTTGATAGACATAGCAGAAACCGAGAGAAGAGACTTGGCGCTGATATTACTCGACGCTGAGAAAGCTTTCGATCGCGTAGAGTGGGCATATTTGTGGGCAGTAATGAACAGAATGGGATTTGGTAAAAACTTCCTGAGAGCTATTAAGGTATTGTATAGCTCACCTAACGCGAGAGTTGTAGCTATGGGCCGAAAGTCGGAAAGCATAGTTATCACAAGAGGTACACGCCAGGGGTGTCCCTGCTCTCCACTTCTCTTCGCGTTAATCATTAATCCATTTTTAACTAAACTGCTAGAGTCACCACATATTAAACCATTCATTGCTTCAAGCATACCTCACTCAGTATTCGCTTATTTGGATGACATAGCTATCATTACCACTGATCCTGGGCAGGCAATGACAGAGATTGAACGCTTGGCCACTGATTTTGGAAATAGCTCCGGCTATAAGTTAAATGCCGCCAAAACGCAGGTGCTCTGTACAGATAGCGTTCAATTTAATGATTATAGGGTTACCCCAGAAGTGACATATTTAGGAATCACAATCGAATCTCATACACAAGAGATAGTGGACGTTAATTGGGGTAAGATAATGCAACAACTCAAGCAATCCTTAGATAGATGGGGGAAACTCCAATTGTCCATAATTGGGAGAGGCAACATCATCAAGATGAATGTATTAGCCAAGATATTATATTTATATCGCAGTATTCCCTTAGAGATACCCTTAAATCATATTTGTAAGTTGTACATTTTATGTATAAAATTTATTGGGGCACCCGGAAAAACTAGGCGAGCAATGAAATGGTTGACTTTGCCAATAGAGAGAGGTGGGCGTGGGATTCCGGACTTTGTGTTTTATAATTATGTTTGTTTTTTACAAAGAATGAGAATCTTGCTGACTGGTGAACAAATTGAGAACCCGGCAGAGTCCCCGTCGATATTCCATCTATTATTGGGGGAGCATGCAAAGGGATGTTTGTTAAAAGAGTTGAAGGGGAACTACTACAAGCACACCCGTTTTAAGGTGGTCGAGTCTGCATATAAAGTTTGGAGAAAGGTCGCGAGGATCATGAAGCTAGAGAGAATTTCGTTTCACACTTCCTCTTTCAGCTGAGAAAATACTTCCATCGATATTCTGGGACAATGTAGCGAAGGAATGGAGCAAGAAAGGGGTGGTCAGAATTGGAGATTTATATGAGGCGGACGGAATATTCAGATCTTTTTCAAATATGGGTAGTAAATATCAGTTACCTCATTTTTCCTTTTTTAAATATCTTCAAGTCAGAGATTTTTGTTTAAGGAAACTAACCAGACCCACTCCTAATAAATTAATAGAGGCAATTCAATAAAAAAAAAGGATTGGTATGATATATCGGTCGCTGATGGAATATAAACCTGACGACTTGAACAAATATAATGTATACTGGCAGAACCAGTTGGAGGAAACCAACCTAAATATTGTAGATACTATTTTGATGGCTAAGGATTTGTGTTTGTCAGCCAATCTAAAAGCTCAGGTATGTAAGACTATATTTAGATTATATTATACTCCCAAACGAATGGCAACATGGGGGCCTATGTATGATGGAAAGTGTTTTCGGTGTGGAGGGGAAGATGCAGATATTGTTCATGTCTTTTACAACTTCCCTAAACTATTGTCTTTCATCTCCAGTATAGAAAGGTTTATATCTTTAGTCATTCATTATCAGATTAAAATTTCCCCAGCACTTATGTTAATAGGGGGGGGGCAATGTGTCAATGAAAATGTGATTTTGTGTAAATTCAAGAACTTTTTATTTGTGGCAATGACCATAGCCCGGTTATGTATAGCCACAGAATGGCTACAACCTGAAGCACCGAATTTTGGAGAAGGAAATTGTTTAATGCATATGAATTAGAATGGAATCTGTATGCTCTAAAGGGTGTTAGGAAAAAACTATTAGGTATATCGATTTGGGGGGTACTTAAAGAGTATTTAGAGGAATAGTTTATGGATCTATGTATTTTGTATATGAATTTGGTAATCTTGTCCTTCCCGTCCGTTTCAGACAATTTTGTAAAAGAAGATTGTGGATGTGTATATTTTGATGCTGTGAATGTATTATTTCTCAAATGACCCAACGGTGGCAATAAAAAAATAAAATAAAAAAAGGTAAATTTGGCATACATCTGGCATATTTACATTTTTTTTCAAAACTCTATTGACCATTTTATTAACTTCATACATAGATTCACAAAGTTTAAATTTATACGTACAGTTCTTGCAGACTCAAGAAAAAATTAAAGATTACAGACATAATGAAACATATACAGATAAATAGGTACATTCCCTCCTTTAAGATTGATGGTGGACCTTTGAGTGGGTTTCGTGTTTTCCCTACTCTCTTGCTTCTGCATACCTGCTTCCTGTCTAAAGCCTGCATGGCCTGTTGAATGCAGCACGGTCTCTGTGAACATGAGTGTGTCACCCTGTGACTTGGGCTTTCTGACTTGTTCCCTGTAGCCTGACTGACTGACTGGTGTGCTCTGTGTACCCTGTACCCAGGTATTCCTGAAGAGGCTGCCATATATCTTTTCGTCGTAAAGTGTGTGCTTGCAATTCTGCATATATTTTTACTCGTGGTATTGCAGTATGTCATGCTATATCAGGGTGATACCAGTGATATGCATACCCACTTGGGCTACTGGAAAATAGAGCTGCATATCCAGAACTCCGAATCCTCCTCTTTCGTACGAAAGCGTTCGGGTGTCCCAACAGACTTTAGGCTGTTTCCCTCCCCATATCAGTTTTATAAGGTGTGTGCGAAGTTGCACTAAAAAATTGATTAGTCAATGGGATGGGGATATTGGCAAATAGATAAAGAAAGCGGGCCAATATCCCCATTTTTATAATGGCGATGCGTCCTGCCATTGATAATGGTAGCTTGATCTACTGTTCCACTTGGGTCTGTAAGTGGCTCATGGCTGGACCATAGTTCAATAGTAGGAAATGCTCTCGGTCTCTATGTAGCTGGATGCTTAGGTATTTAGTTTCCACTTCGCACCATTGTACCGGGTACTCCCCGTACTTGCGGTTCTGGACGTCAGTCAAAGGGAATAATTTCGATTTGGCCCAATTAATTTTGAGGCCCGATAGGGCACCCAAACGATCTATTTCTCTTAATATTAGTTGTAAGTTCTCATCAGGTTTCCTGACGTATAGTACCACATCGTCAGCATACAGCGTCACTTGCATCTAGCCATGTTTGAATTGGAGCCCTCTGTGTAAATTATCATTTTGAAAAAAAGCATATGAGGGAGTCCATTGCTATTATATAAAGTAAGGGAGACAGAGGACGTCCTGACGGGTGCCCTGCGACACCGTAAATGGTTCAGTTATTGTGCATTTAAAACAGATAGGAGCTGACGGGCCTGTATAAAGTAATTTCACCAAGTCTGTGAAGCTTTTGGGCATGCCCATTTAGGCCAGCACAGCATGTAGGAAGGGCCACTCCATGGAGTCAAACACCTTCTCGGCATCTAAAAAGCCTGCAATTGCAGGTGTGGCAGGGTTTATTCTATTGACCACTGAAAAGAAGGTGCGAAGGTTAAGTGCAGTGGACCTATGTCGCACAAAACCAGGTTGTGCAGGTGTTATGATGTGTTCCATTAAGAGCGACAATCTAGTTGACATCATTCTGGCCAGGATTTTGCAGTCGAAGTCTAAGAGTGATAGTGGGTGGAAAGATCCGCATTTCTCAAGGTCCTTACTAGGCTTGGGGAGTAGGACCAACACCACCTCCCTAAAGGAGGGTAGAAGAGTGCCAGTTTCCAATGCTTTGGCGTATACCTCAAGGATGTTTGGGGCTTTTTGTAAGTTTTGTAAAAGATTTCCGGGGAATCCATCTAGTCCGGGAGCTTTGGAGCCATCCATTGCTTCAATGGCTTGTTGTATTTCTTCAACTGAGTATGGCTCGCTCAGGAATTCCCTGTGGGCGTCCGGAAGCCAGACCATAGTGATCTCGTCTAACTATATCTTAATGTCCGCTGTGTTGGTTCCTGATTTTGAGGTGTTTAATATAACAGGAGAGAGCGACCTATGTCAGGATTCCCGACTATGATCTGATCCTCCTCATCGAGGAGCTTAGTGATGTAATTTTGGGTATAATGAGGTTGAGCAGCCTTGCTAGAGTGCAGCCAGTCTCTCTCCTCCTCCATAGCTACGGGCTGCGGGGTATTTTCCTAAATATAGCACTTTTCTACTAGCGTCCTCTGTGTATTCTGCCAGTAATTCAGTCCTGCAGTGTAAATACTCTGCGCCGTTGTGATTGTCCTTTGTCAAGTTTCCTCTGTCCAGCAGCTGTAGTCTGTCTTCTAGCAAAGTTAATCTGTTCCTCAAGTCCCTAAGTAACCCAGTGTGTGTGGATATGCATGCCTTAAAAGCTTCCCATACACTGCGTGTTTAGTGGCTGAGCCGACGTTATTGGCAAAATAGTCCACTTTCGCTGTGGGTAGCTTGTCGTGGAATACTTGGTCTTTTAACGCCATCGTGGGAAACCTCCATTGTTTCTTGAACCCACTTTCTGCTGGTAAATGTATTGAGAGGGACACAGGGGAGTGGTCCAATAATGTGCTGGGTAGGTGTCTCACGCTTTGGACCCATGCAGTTGTCGGTCTAGTAAACAGCCACTAATCTAACCTCGTCCATTTGTCATGCTGTGGTGCATAGTGGGTGTATTCCATGCTAGATGGGTTCAAATATCTCCAAGCGTCAACCAGTTCATAGTGTTGGCACATGTCCTGGAGAGCCTTGTGGGCTCGAGGCTTATGTGTAGGGGCCTTTGCCGTGCTGTCCAGGAGGGGATCCAACAAAATGTTTAAATCTCTACCTAGTACTATGTGGTCTGTCGATAGACTGTCTATAAGCAACTGCAAACGTTAAAAAAAAGAAGTTGTCAATGCTAGGGGCGTACACATTGACTAATACAATTTTGTGTCCTGCTATTGTTCCCTTTACTACCGAGTACCGCCCGCTCAGATCAAATACTGTGTCTATGTGCTTGAATGGTACTATTCGATTAATCAAAATGGCTACTTCTCTGGCATATGAGCTGTAGTTACAGAAATATCTGTGAGCTCCCCAGGTAGATGCAAATTTCGATAGGGTCAGAGGGGATAGATGCGTATCTTAAAGATATACTATATCTAATGTGTTGATGAAGTATGTACTGGAGCAGTAGTCTACATTTCTTAGGGCTATTCAGTCGGTGGATGTTCCAGGTCAGTATGGTCATTTAAGCACTGCTTCGTAGTTCTACCTTATGAGTCATAACAGGAAGTTGGTGTATGTGGGATGTGTCTGCATCTTTGGAACAATGTAACAAACTAGCAAAGAAAGTCACAAATCAATTCTACACCCCTCTCCCTCCCTCAGTGGCTGTCCACCGGGCGATGTCCCTATATTCCTCCCCATTAACTGTTGCTGCAAAAAATGCCAACGTGGCATGTCCCCCCATTCTGTAACATTGTGATCCCACAGAGGGAGGTGGCTACACCACGTGGGACCCCTCCTCAACAAAGAGTCCATTTATGTAAACAGATTGTTCTTAATATGCCCCGTTGTCTATGCCCATATAGTTACTGACTGAAGTTATCTTGCAATGGGGCACAGTTGCATACCAGTTTGTCTGTCAAAGTATTTCTTCTAGCTTGCTGTGAATAAGTCTGCACTTGTCCCTGACAGTGAATCTTGAGAAGCTCCTCCTGGAGAAGATTCGCCATCTGTGCCTCTGATTACTGCGTGGTGATTACAGAAGATGTGGACCTCGTTGGGTGTATCAAAAAATGTTACTTTACCATTTACATAAATTCTGAGCCGGGCCGGATACAACATGCAGTAGCAGAGGCCCAGTTTCCTGACCACTGCTTTGGCCCCTGCAAACCTGTGCCTGGCTTCTTGCACCAGGACTGTAAAGTCTGGATAAAATGAGACAGAAGAGCCCTGCCAAGTCAGTGTCTCTGCTTCTCTGGCCAATTGGAGCACTGTGTCTCTATCTTTGAAATTTAACAATCGTGCCATAATTTGCCTGGGTGGCAGTCCCGGGTTAGGGTGGGGGCCGAATGTTCTGTGGGCACATTCCACAGTGAAGGTGTTTGCAAAGGGATCTGTTCCGAATAGGTCTGTCAGTAGTTGCTGCATGAAGCGGTCCAGTTTTCCTGTATTGGTTGATTCTGGAACTCCCATGACGCGCACGTTATTGCACCTGCTTATCACCTCCAAATCTGCATTCTTTGCGGCAACTGACTTTAATATTCGTTCCAATGGTTCGACTCGTTTGGTGGTTTGAGCTGCTCCGTCTTCCATGTCTAAAGTTCAGCCCTCCACAGTGTCCAATCTAGTGTTGTGGCAGTCGATCCGCTCTCCCATTCCGTCAAGGCACCGGTCTAGAGAGTCAAATCTGGTTAGAGCACTTTGAATTGAGAACGCAGTTCTAGCAGCAGGACCAAATTATCTGGGGGCATCGTGCCACCAGTGGCGCCGGCAGCAGCTTTCGCAGCCATTGAGGTGGGTTGCAGAGCAGTCGTCTTTATAATGGGTTCAAAATTAAGCTGTTTTTGTTTGGGGTCCTTGCGCACCATTCCCCGCTGGCGCAGTAGACTCTGATCAGCCCACCCTTTAGCCACGTGATGGGCGTCCCAGCATGTGTCCCCTCCCAATCCAGTAATGTATCATGAAAGGGTATGCGCGCATAGATGTTATGAGGGCTCCCAGGGGTCAGTGGCCTTTAATCAAGGTGTAAAGTGTGTGCTCTTTGTAGGCGTGGCACCCTTGAGGTATGCACAAAATGCGCATGACTCACACCGCACCTTGTCAATATTTTAAGGGTGTCGTGCAGCTGTCCGGTATGCCAGGTGGGGGGGGCTCACTCACCAGGTCAAAAGAACGATGCACCTCAGTTATGTGGCTGGGTGTAATTTCCTTGCCCAGGTGTTCCTCTGGCGATGCTTCACTGACTGTGGAACTGCTCCGCTCCACTGTAGGGGAGGCTGAGCACCCTGCTGCAGCCTGCCTGTTTTTGTAAGCCTCAGGCTCTGCTCACTCCAGACGCCATGTTGCAAGCGATTGATGTCTCAGAGGGAGCTTTGGTAGCATCCCAGCTCCAGTGATTCTGTGCTGCGGAGGGATTTAAATGTTATGGCATTGTTCCTTTTGTTCCCTGAAGAGCGGCAGCCCCACGTCCAGAAGGCACATGGGTTCCGGTGGGTGTAGAAGTGAAGTGGCTCATTCGACCAAGGCTGCGTGGGATCGCGGTAGCCTCCGCTTGGCTGGTGTTCTGCAGGCTTCAAACACCGCAGTCGTGTCGTGCTATGTGCAGCTTGGTGTGTCTGGGCCCCTCCGCCCCACCCAGCAACGACCCCTCTCTGGGCTCCACAGCTTTAAGGGGCCCTCCAAATGGGCAACCTTGCTGTAGGTCATCAAGCTTTACTCCAGTTGCTCGTGCTGAGCTATGGTTCCGCTTCGGGAGTGCTTCGGCAGGGTCTGGGTATTTGTCACTCAGCTCATATTAGTTGGTCGCCATATTGTGTTATGGGTCTCAAAGTACGTGGCAGTCGTTTTGAGTCCTAGCTGTCCATTTTTCTGCACAATTTGTAGTTTCTCAGCAGCTGCTGCCACCCCGGAATTTCGGTGTTTCAGGAGGAATAAATGATTCTCACATTCCGTTCTGTGATGCAGTATGCAAGGTCGACACGGAGCTTCAGCTCCAAGTGGCCATTACGGTTGCCGATCCGGCCACGCCCCCCCTGATTCGCACATTTAATTCACTTGTAATTCCATAATATATATTACTACATATACCCAATGACTATAAATAAAAAAATGGAAACACAAGGAGATGATGAACCGAGCGCTAAAACTTTTCATACACTTAACCCCAGTCACTATTAGATCTGGGTTTAATCCATCATCGTTCTTTAGTTCACTGCGCCACCCTCGTTCACATCCAGCCATATGCAAATCAGTCTTGACCCTGTTCCTCATGGGAACAATGCTGCCCAAATTGCCAAGCCAGGTCTTCCCAGGACCGGAAACAAGCATCCCGGGAATGGTTTCGGGGTAACACTCCTCATCAGCCAGGCTAACTTAAATCCAGTGGCAATGTAAGCAAGGGATCCACATCTGAGCATACCGCACCAACTTAGGGTGAACATAGCAAACAGATAGAGATGATGGACAGAGCATTGAAACTTTTCAGACACTCACCCTCCCTCATTATTGGATCTGGGTTGAATCTTTTTAAAAAAAATTTATTATTATACAGTTAATTAAAACCGTAACATATAAACATCTCATCAATAAAAAGTTTTAATAGCACATTGTAAAAGCATGTGGTCAAGATTAATGACAATTCCCAAGCAGCTTTTCAGGTTAATGGCAAGAATGTTAATGTAACCATTTAGAGCCAGAAGAAAAGTGTGAAGTGCAAAAGGCAATATCAGAATGTCCCAGAGTTTGTTACAGCTGCCAGTACCTAGCTTTCAGCAAAGTGCTTTTGTACAGTGGCAATATTGAAAGGGACTTGAGAATCTTTCAACAGCTCTTAGTGAGCAATCTCTGTAAATGTGTTGTTGAGCCCTGTAAGGTGATCCAATTTGCCCCCTGGCCGCCGTCGCATGTTCTTTAGGGTAACTGGACATAATATCGACTATATAATATCGAATGGACAAAATATCGACGGAAAAATATCGACATTAACAAAATATCGACTGTAGGAATATCGTTGAAAAAAATATCGACTGCAAAAATGAACCAAAAATATCGAATACAAAAATATCGACTCAAAAATATCGACTAGACAAAATATCGAAATATAGTGAAAGTAAAAAATATCGAGAAAATGTTAGGAAATATTGATTTTATAAAAGAATATATATATAATATATAAATAAATAGTACCTAATGTTTAGGAGCGGGTTGTGGGTTTATAGGGGAATAGGGTGGGAAGTAATTTAATAATAATTAATTAGTTAATATATGTTTGGTAATTGTTTTAATTAGATTTTAATTGGTAATTAATTAATATTAATTAGTTAATTGTTTAATTGATTAATTAGCATATAATTTAATTGATTAATTGATTAATTGATTATTAATAATTATTAATTTAAAAAATTAATTTGTATATGATTTTAATTGATACATTGGTTATTAATTTATAATAATTAGTGATTTATTGTATTAAGAATTAGTATATTATTTACATTTATTAATTGCTAACACATTAATTATAATTAGTTAATGATGTAATTAATATATTGCATATCATTTAAATAAATTAATTGGTAATTAATTTATAATAATGACTTAATTACATTAATTGTATACATTTAAATGTAATGTGTTAATTTATGTTGATGTTAATTAATTAATTGGAATTAAACAATATTAATTAATCAAAATTATTATAGCTAATGTGATAATATATTTTATAATAGTTTTTTTTTAAAAAATTGTTTTTTTATATATTTATGTTTAATGTACTGTTCATTATTATTTATAGTGTTCTGGCTTAGTTTCATAGTTTTTGTTATAGGTTAATTTTTTAGGGTTCAGGGTCATTTTTCTAGTCGTGAGTAAAGGTGTCTTTAGTGGGATTTGGGAAATTTTTTCGTTTGTGGGTAAAAGGGTATTTTTGAGGTTGAGGGTCAGTTTTGAGTTCTTGTGTAAAGGGCTATTTGTAGAGTTCTGGGTCAGTTTTCAGTTTGTGGGTAAAGGGGTATTTGTAGGGGTCAGGGTCAGTTTTCAGTTTGTGGGTAAAGGAGTTTTTTGGAGGTTCAGGGTTAGTTTTCAGGTTGTGGGTGTAGGGGTATTTGTAGGGTTCAGGGTCAGTTTTCAGTTTGTTGGGAAAGGAGTATTTGTAGGGTTCAGGGTCAGTTTTCAGTTTGTGGGTGTAGGGGTATTTGTAGGGTTCAGGGTCAGTTTTCAGTTTGTTGGGAAAGGAGTATTTGTAGGGTTCAGGGTCAGTTTTCAGTTTGTGGGTGTAGGGGTATTTGTAGGGTTCAGGGTCAGTTTTCAGTTTGTGGGTAAAGGGGTATTTGTAGGGTTCAGGGTCAGTTTTCAGTTTGTTGGGAAAGGAGTATTTGTAGGGTTCAGGGTCAGTTTTCAGTTTGTGGGTGTAGGGGTATTTGTAGGGTTCAGGGTCAGTTTTCAGTTTGTGGGTGTAGGGGTATTTGTAGGGTTCAGGGTCAGTTTTCAGTTTGTGGGTAAAGGGGTATTTGTAGGGTTCAGGGTCAGTTTTCAGTTTGTTGGGAAAGGAGTATTTGTAGAGTTCAGGGTCAGTTTTCAGTTTGTGGGTGTAGGGGTATTTGTAGGGTTCAGGGTCAGTTTTCAGTTTGTGGGTAAAGGGGTATTTGTAGGGCTCAGGGTCAGTTTTCAGTTTGTTGGGAAAGGAGTATTTGTAGGGTTCAGGGTCAGTTTTCAGTTTGTGGGTGTAGGGGTATTTGTAGGGTTCAGGGTCAGTTTTCAGTTTGTGGGTAAAGGGGTATTTGTAGGGTTCAGGGTCAGTTTTCAGTTTGTGGGTAAAGGAGTATTTGTAGGGTTCTGGGTCAGTTTTTAGTTTGTGGGTAAGGGGGATTTGTAGGGTTCAGGGTCAGTTTTCAGTTTGTTGATAAAGGGGTATTTGTAGGGTTCTGGGTCAGTTTTGGCCTTTAGGGTGAAGGGGTCTTTTTAGTGTTTTGGGACAGTTTTGGGTATTTTAGAGTGCTGATGTATAGTTTAACTTAACAGTGAAACATTAAATTTATTACACGAAAATAGCTATTATTATAACTTTACATTAGTACCCTTTATTTAGATAAAAACAATTTATGTATTACCATGTTTCCAGACAGTAGCTACAGTGGAGGTGGAATTCTAAATATTAATTGGTTGGTGTCCAGCACCATCAGTAATATTACCAACACTGGAGTTGGATTAATAAAAATACATTGGTTAGTCTCCACCACATTTTATGGTATTAGCTTGAGTGTAGTAGGAATAGTAAAATAATTTTTGCTAGTGTCCTGCAGCTTCTATGATTTTAGATTGACTGGAGTAGTAACAATACATATAAAATTGGTCAGTGTGCAGCACATTTGTATACATTTGTTCATTACTGTATTTTAATAATAAAAATTAATGCAACATAGATGTTTTCAAATTAGTTTATTAAACAATTTTTAATTTTTTTATTGTGTACTACAATAAAATCAAAAACAAATATAACATCACATTTTTTTGGACTTTTATTATTCACACAATAACATATTTACATTTATATACATGTGGTCAATGTAAAAAATAATTTGGATTACTAGATTCTTTCAGTAAATTTTACATATTCCCATCAGTCATTTACAATTTAAAGTATTTATATAGAAATACATTAAACAATGATTTGTTATATATTTCTTACATTAATATTTAATAATGTTAATATTAAATATTAATATAATAAAATATATAATACATATTTCTTTTTAACAAGTAACATGACTATTATTACATTTGTTAGGATAAATTGAAATACTAAAATAAATTTTCTAAGTGTATATTTCACACAATGTTGTTTTAACATAAAACATATAAATCGCTTTGGTTGTAAAGTTTATAATTGTATAGGGAAACAATATGTTTAATTATAATATCTGGTATTTATCAAATATTTGTAAAGCAATTATATAATTTTGTTATACTTAGAAATAATTATATAACTTTTTTTACTAATTAATAAAAATAATAATTATTTTATTAATTATTATTATTATTATTAATTAATAAACATAAACATTCATTTATTATTAACAAAAATATATACATTCACAGAAAAAATAGAGACTTTTTTCAGCCCATTCTTTATATACTAAATGGTTCTACTTGTTATATTAATAACAATAAATAAGTTATATTATTTATCATTATTAATTATTCCCATAAACATTTATAATGTTTTATTAAAATTATACACAAAATTAATCATATAAATATACAGAATAACTAAATATTTACATCTTTTATTCAAAGTTTAACATAATTATTTAATATTATTAATATATAATACATATTATATATTAATTTATATTAAATATATTATTTTTTGTTAATAAAGGAAAATTGTCATGAGTATAGTGTATTAATTTGTTACATTATACATGTGTATGTATTATATATTTTACATTTCACATTGTTTATTCTATTATCCTTTTACACAAATGGGTTAAGGGGACTACTTTTTTACCGCGTAAGGTTATTGCGCTCCATTCAGGACTGGAGAAGCTCGCGGTTGGGAGTTGCTTCGCGTGGAGAGAGGTAAGGTTATTTTTAACTACAAATTATAAGTAAGTGGTCATGTTTGAGGGTGTAATCAAACTCTGTAGTGTTTTTTGGTGTATGTATTATTAGTTTAAGTAGCGTTTGGGTGAAAAGTCTCCGTTATAGATGTGTCGTGCTTTTTTTCCTTCAAGTCTAATTTTAAGTGTTCGGAAATGTCTTCTTACATGGTTAATGTTAATTGTTAGTATATTTACAAATGTGAAGGGGGTATTTGTGGGTGGCTTTCGTTATGTATGTTATTTAACAGGTTTCGGTTCCTCGCATGAAAACTACATGGAAGGAAGCGTGTTTTTTAACGGAGAAACAAATGTTTAAGTTATTAAGCTTATATTTTGACTTTTATCTCCTATTTTTCGTGTTTGCCAGGAGCGGTTTTTTCACTTTTTAAACCTTTTTCGGGTTTTTTGGAGGGTTTCGAAACGGATTGATACATTGATATGCGTGACCGTTTTTTTTAAATAGTGTGTATATAACTTTAAATCCTAACGTGTACACACTATTCTTTTCGGGATTTCCTGGAGCGTTTTTTTACGTTTTACAATTTATTTTCGGGTTTTTGAGGGTTTCCCATATTGGAATATTAAGATATTGGATTGGATTGTATGGATTGATTTTTACTTGATTGCGTCTCTCAAGTCCAAAAATTGTAAGTATTTATTTTACAATTTTGATTGGGTGGGAAATGTCGATTTCTAATGTTATGTGTATGTTATAAAAAATTATAAACATTGCATATTTGTTACGAATTTTTTTACATAACTTTTAAAAGTTTGTCAAACAAATATGTTTTATTTATAATTCATTATATATGTTTATGACATGTTAATTTTATTAGTATTGTAAGAAGACATTCGTATATTTACTTGACATTTTTATAGAAGACTTTTTGCTATTATTGCCAGGTATTCTAAACCTCTAGTTGTAGGGTATAATGTGACTTGACTTTGAAGTAGTCGGAACATTTGTTGGGTTTGTTTAGTGAGTTTGGGCCCTATTTGTGACACTGATTGTTCCATTCTTAGTTCCTGATAGCTTTGTTCTTTTTTCAAAGCTTCAAGAAGGTTGTGGAATGTGGGTTTGCCTCTGTTTGTAGTTGCTTGGAAAGCATTATGCCACCCTTCAACACTGTTGTTGGTTTTCGCCTCTTGGTTTAAAGTACTGAGATAGACATTCCACCAAGGGATTTGGAATTTGGGCTGGCGTCGATGTCCTGATCTGTGCAACCTTCCCACCCAAGTGTCTTCAAAATAGTCTAGCAATGGTGTTAGCTTATCCTCATTCCTCTTATAATATGCGCTGTCAATTAATAAATTGTAATGTTCAGCAACATCTGTAACAGGGACGTAGGCCAGGGCTATTAACTTTTTAACTTGATAGGCAAAGGTGCTATCTGTAGAGTATAGTACACTTAAAGTAGATTTTTGGAGATGCCTCCATATACTCTGATTAAAATGATAATAGCAACCCTGGATTGCTGTGTGGGGAAATGTTCTCAAAATGCTATTTATCATAGCTAATTCGAAATCAATAATTATTTTTTCGGGAAAATAATTATTGATTTCCGTTTTGAGAACATTTAAAATTTCGGTGTAGGTTGTTTGCTGTTTGTTGGGTAGCAAACAGTAAATGAAAGGAATGTTAGAATGATGGTATAAACCGTGGATGGAATACAGTTGGTAAAAAGGTTTTGGGCAGGGTTTAAATGTTCCATCCATCATCCATTGGGGACACTGTTGGATTTTTCGTAAATTACTTGCAGTTGCAAACATAATTATTCTGTTTGTACTGCTTTCATTATCAAAAAGAATAAATTTATCTTTATTGTGTGTGATGGCCATTTCGGGTGAAATAATAATTTCTTCAAAACAAGTTGGGTTGGGTTGGGTTGTGCTAGTGAGTCGTTTGGTGCGTGCAATTGTGCGTTTCAGGGAGTCAATAGAGGGTAGTTGCCCTGAAGCATGGGCAGGGATTTTTACCAGTTCTTCTTTAAGTATTTGGGTGGTGGGTTTGTCACTTTGTGTGCTAGCACTTTTAATACTTTCTAAGGCATCTCTAATTTCAATTTCGGTGACATTTGGGGGATGATTATGTTCTCTAGTAAATAGCACATTAGTTTCCTCGGTAGTGGCCCTCCCATAACATTTGTTGGAGTAATATTTTGTACACTTCCAAAAAACCTTTCGACCACTTTGTCTCTCCTGATTATACACATAACCCATGTAGCATAATAGCAATTTATTTTTCTGAGACATGACAAATTCTGCACCTTCAGTCATTTTGATTTACTTGTTCTAGGAAAGAGTAGAAAGAAACAAAATCAGTACACATTTTTTTACTTATGTGGTGCTAACATCATTAGTGATGCATTTATACTTACAGTTAATCAAAGTAGTAGTCACAGAAGCAGAAATGTCTTTTGAATGATGTTCTTGTATGTATGTCTTTATTTGCTGTTGGTATGAAAATATAGAAAAACAACGTTAATGTTTATATATAACAAACGTATTTCCTACTCAAAAGCAGTTGTCATTTTTGTCTACTAGTGCATTTGATGTAAACATTACATATACTTACTTGTTTAAATAGTAGAATAGTAGTAATTGCTGGAGTTCATCAATGTAGTACAGGTATGATCTGTAGAGTAGATAGAAGAAATAAAAGCAAAATATTATAATTTTAATACTGAACCGTTTGGAAAAGTAACAGATTTAAACGTATACTAACTTCTAAATATGTCGTTTTCTTTGTTGTAGGTAGAATAGCTGTATGATGTATTCAGAATATCTGTAGAGGAAATATAAAATAGATAAGATGTTGTTAAGAACATAGTCTGTGTTATTTTCTGCAGTTTTTGAGAAATTATAAATATACTTACATTTTTTACAAGGCTATTCTTCTATATTGGTATATTTTGTGTAGGATGTTTTCATATGATATGTAGAATAGATGTATGATGTTTTCTGAATATCTGTAGAGGCAATTCAAAATAAATAACATGGTGTTAAGAATATAGTTAGCGTTTTTTGTGCCCACATTTTAGCAAATAACAATTATACTTACATTTTTCTGAAGGGTATTCTTGTGTTTTGCTATAGTTGATCTTGGATCTTTCAAATGATCTATAGGGAAGATGTAAAAAGCAAGATATGTTGTTTAAAAATGTGCATTAATGAAATTGGCCGTTTTATAACAAACACATCTATACTTACATGTGTAATTAGGGTAGTTTTATCGTTTTTCCTGTAGAAATAGCACAATTTCAGTATATCTGTAAATATAATGTTAATGAAAAATTAATATTCTTGTAAATTAGTGTTTAAAAAAAGCAGTTGGTGTGTAACAGAGAAATATTATATACTTACTATCTGATTTTGCACATGAAGAAATATGACAATGTAATAGGAATTGTGTTGGAGTAGTTTCTATCAGAAAAGTAGGAAGACATGAAAATAAAATAAGTGTAAGACTTAGGAGATGTAAGGAAAATAGTGCACTTCTAATTTAGTTTTCTACAAAAATGCTGTGTTACTTACTTGATTAATTAGCTAGTAAGCTGGATCTTTAAAGATGTTTATTCTGCAACAAAATCTTCAAAGTGTTGGCATCTACTTTCCAGAGAGGTAGCAGCAACAAATGGTAGAATGCATGTAGCCCTTTTATAGTATATGTGTTATGTGTGCTTTGATTTCATTGGTTGTAGGATGTAAGGAAGCATAGTATAGGCTAGTTTGAATTTTTTTAAGTTAATTGGAGTGTTTGTTGATGTGAGAATGGTGGTATGTGGTTATTCCCGCATTAAAGCAGGTTCGTATTTAAATGAAATATATTTATATGTGAAAATAAGTAATGAAAATGTTAGTTAAATGCAAAGAATAATAGAAAATGATAAAATGCATGTAATAGAATGTATAGCAAATGTGGATTAATAGTAATTTTATGTAAGAAACGTGTATTATATGTGAAAAGTTTTTTTTAGTGAGAAATGACTTTTATTGATGATAAAGATGGTATTTTAGAAAGAAAAGTGTGCAAACATGAACTCGATATTTTTTTTTTAACGATATTGTGGTAGTCTATATTTTTGTAGTCGATATTTTTGTAGTGTTAGGGCTAATTTCATGTCCAACGATATAATTGTAGTCGATAATTTTTTAAGCGATATTTATGTATTCGATATAGTTAGTACTCGATATTTTTAACTCGATATTTTTGTAGTTTGTGTAATAAGTATAGTAAGTCGATATTTTAGTCGTCGATAATTTGTCAACGATATTTTGGTAAGTCGATAATGTGTCCGTCGATAATATTTCAGTGATCCGTTCTTTAGCTGTGTTGTAGTGCTGAGCTGTATGCAATGTCGTTAAAATAATGTTAATAAACTTCCCAGCCCTTGCAAGAACTTAAGCGGAGTTGTTGCTAAAACACAAGTCAGATGCTTCCCTGCAATGCCTCAGCAGCTTCTCCCGATTGACTGGGAACAGTAGCCGACAACGGTCGTGAGCAAGGCGGGGACAGCAGCATAGCAGGTGAAGCCAAGACTCATCTGGGTAATTACAAAGTCTACACGTTAGCTGTCCATTCCTGTGAGCCCAAAGCGGATTAAAGTCGTAGACTGGAAGGGCTAAAAGCCTCACATAGATAATTTTATTGCGAGTCTGTGGTTGAAGGGAGTAGTTGAAATATGGTTGATGTTTCCCTTTGATGTACGAGGCATCTAGGGCTGTAAAGAGTGGGTTTTTAGAAAGCCGAGCAATGTCTCTCTCAAATGACACTAAGATAATTTGGCTTTTTATGGGGTTTTTCCATGTTGATAGAGGAATGGCTGGATTAGAGAGGTTTGTGGTTTCAATCTTCAATGTGGAAATGGCCAAATGCAGCTGTCTGTACCAGGGGGAGAATTTGTCCATGAATATAAATTGAAGTTGTTCTTTCAAGGATTGAGCTGAGGCGCTCAGGGTTTCATTAAATCGCCTAAGCAGTGAAGGCCTGCACTTGCCAGGCCCAACTCGAGCCTCAGCCTGGCCCTCCTTGTATGCTGGGGAATGGGAAATGTTTTCTTATTGGCCATTATTTGATAGTTTGCAAGAAATAGGTCAATTTTACTTGGAAAAGCCAGGTCGCCATAAGATAATGCTGGAAGCAATTTGGTGTATAAGACCCTTAAAATTGGCTTGGCGGAGGGGCTGTGCAGCTGCCGATTCAGGCGTCTCAGGCTGTGTATAACTCCAGCTCCCTTGGACCAAAGATGTTTAAGGTGGGCCACTTAATTTGCCCTTTCATTGAACCAGACTCCCAAACCATTGTAGCTGGTGCAGGTGGTTATTTGTGACCCAACTACTCTCCAATTCAATATTTTGATGTTTCCTAAAAATAATGACTTTAGTTTTTGACTCATTCATCAGGAGTTTGTTACTGATGTTGTACATGTTAAGGGCAGTGAGCGCTCTTTGTAGACCCGTTCTAGTATGGTCCATGAGGACAATGTCATCAGCGTATTGCATAATTTGGAGCCGCTCGTTGCCCAGGTTTGGGGCAACCAAGGTTGAACCAGCCAGTGCTTTGGGTAAGTCGGCAGTGTAGAGATTAAAAGGTAGCGGGGCTAATACGCAGCCTTGGCTGGGTTTAAGCGGTTGCCTTTTTTGTAAATTGGATGGAATGTTGAGCCCTGCCAAGTAGATGGAATTGTGGCTGTAAGAAAGGATTGATTAAAATGCGGCATGAGAGGTTCTGCCCAAAAGAATCGGTTTGATTGAAAGAATGCAGTAGGTATTCCATTGGGCCCTGGCGCGCCATCGTTCCTCATGGGACTAATGAATTTGATTACTTCGACTTCTGGAATTTCTAGGGCCTGGATGTTTTCGTAATTTAATGTCTGGGATGATTGGGAGACTAGCGGCTCTGCTGTCCCGCCGCTGTAGAGCTGTATAATATGATTCATTTTCATTTGTTAGTCTTTATTTCGACCAAAATGATCAAAAAAGACAAGAATATTTACATCATCACATAATACATATATAAAATCCATTTCACATCAAGATTATACAAATACAAGTTACAAAGACAACAAAGACATCTACTAAAAACTGGTTAATATAGTTCCCTTACAAAGATTTAAAAACGATACAGGCTAAAAAGGCAACAATTCATATAATGATCTATTCCATCTGGCCCCTATACAAATGTACAGATATATAAGATTTATGAATATATGTAGAACAGCGTGTAACAGAACTAGAAAACTAAGCAGAAGACAGTACATTAGTAGACACTGTCGCAGTCTGCTTGTTTTCGGCCTTTTATCTTATTCTCCAGGCCCATCTCCCAAACTTTGCTATAGCAATCACAATTGCCTCTTGGGTACTAGTCTTTAGTAATCTTAGCGCTGTATCGCTCAGCCTAGTACCAAGGGTCTGACAAATTGTTTGAGCCATTTTCTCCATGGAGAACAATATGCTGGACAAACTAAAAATATATGGGAGATTGTTTCATCCATACTCTGGTGGCAAAATTGACATTTGCTATCTTGGAAAGGGTGCCAGGTCTTGGTGAAATCTTTGGTTGGCAACTTTCCTATCCAGAACTGAAAATAACGTTTTCTGTCAATGGGCTTAGTTATAAAATCCCAGAATTCTACATATAATAGTTCCAGCGTGTGATCCAAGAAGGTACTGGTCAATGATGGCGATCTGGAGGAACTCAGAATACCAGATTTAATCATAGTCCAGTACGCATCTTTAAATACTTTTTTGGAAGGAAAAGTATTATGTGCTGGATCCTCCCAAAGATGCCTACTGCCCATGTCCACCAGGTATCTTTTGACCTGTTGTAGCCATCTGATCTTATGAGAAGTGTCAATTCCCCTGATTTCCATAAGAGCTGTGGCATAATGGGCTAGTTCCCGTGTAGACCAAAGCCTTCTCAGAAGGCCAATGGTTTAAACCTAGCAACCTCTGTTAGTGATCGGCACCCCAGATCAAAATATAAAGGAGTGATAGGAGTACTCTGGGGGAGACCAACCAAACCTCTCAGGAAGCTTTTTTGGGCCTGTGCTAGGGAGGATAGATTTTCTAATCCCCAGAGTTCTGCCCCATATAAGATGGATGCCATAACCCTTACATGGTAAACCTTGAGTGCAGGGCCAATAAGCTTCATCTGAGAAAGCCTGTGTTCTTTCAAAATCATCCCTGCTATCGGTGAGTGTTTGAGCGCCATTATTTCAATTTGGGGCTTCCAATCTAGATTACAATTAATATTTACTCCAATATAGGTAAATAAATATGTTTGCTCTAAAGACTCGTTGTTCATAACAACCCATGACTTGATGACTTTGTGGTTGTGTAACACCATAAATGTAGTCTTATCCTCATTTACCAGTGACTCATGTTCTTTGCAGAATTTCTCAAAATGTATCAGGGCTTTCTGCAGCCCAGCTTGGGTTTTGGATAAAATTAAAGTATTGTCACAAATATAAGTATTGGTACTTTGATACCTGCAACAGAGAGAGCATCGGTTGGGTAATCAGAAAAATAACTAACCACACTATTTACAGAAAGTGAAAACAGGGTTGGAGCCAGCATGCATCCTTGGCGTACCCCTTTTAGAATTGGAAATTTGGGGGTAGTATTCCCTTGAGCTCCCCATCGAACCTGCACGAAGTTTGATTCATGAAATTTTACCACCAGCTGCAAAAGTTCGGGGGGGAATTCCCAGGTCTCTCAATACAACCCAGAGCTTGTTTCTTGGGACCATATTGAAAGCTGCTTTGAGATCTACGAAAGTGGCATAAACAGTTCCACTCGCTAGCAATACAACACGCCAATAGATTAATAAAAAGTAAAAAACTTGATCTATCGTGTTAACAAAGGCATTAAAACCTGCTTGGAAGGGGGATAGTATGTTACACTCTGTTATCCATGTCTGTATTCTGTTCAGAACCAATCTAGCCATGATCTTTTTGGTGGAATCAATCAGGCTGATAGGCCTGTAGTTATTAGGGCTAGAACGGTCCCCCTTCTTATAAATAGGGAGGATTTCCGCCCCATGCCAGGAATCAGGAATAGATGCTCCACTGGCAATCGCATTTGCAAGAGAGAGAATGTACCTAAACCAATTTTCTTTATTGGATAAAAATGAGTCCACTGGGACGCAGTGGGTGGCGGGTACCCTACCTTTTGGGGCTGCGGTCACAGCGGTTTCGACTTTCCTTAAAGAGAATTTTACCGGGATTACTACACTTGGAACTATAAATAAGAGAATGTTCTCAACAACAGTGAATTGGTGCTTAAAAAAAGATACCCATTGGTCCGGGCCAATATGGTTTGACGGGGCATTTCCTTGGCCTTCACGGCCCCATTTTACAAGCCGCCAAAATGATTTGTGTTATTCATTTTGCTAGCTTGCAAAAGATCCTGCCACCTTTGTTTGTCCCATGCCTTTTTTGCAAGTATTTGTGTGGTTTTATACTGCTTGCAGGCTGTTCTTATCCTATCTATATAATTGGATTTTATAGCCCAGGACAACTGCTTGTATGCTGCATTACATGCCTTATTATACCTATGGTCATGGTTTGGTAACGATCTCTTCGAGGTTTTATAAGGTTTAGTGAAAAAACGCCTGATATTTTCAAACATGGATTCATGAATGTGTGTAATATTATGATTAATTTCATCCTGGTTTTTAAATTTTTTGAGTCGGTCTAGCGTGTTTGAAACCTCAGCAGTCATACTTGTGAGGGAGCTTTAATTTTCGATAACCCGGGACCACTTGACCTTCCTCATGTCATTACTAATGATAACATCGGCGGTCTCAATTACCTCAACCGGGGGCAAGAGTGCTACATGAGCTGGGCCTTTTATTTCCAACAGTAGTGGGTCATGGTCGCTTTCAATCCTTGTACAGACCTTCATATCCACTACTGAAGACCAATACTCTATGTTAATAAGGATGTAATCTATTCTACTACTTCTCAGGCCATTGTTATAAGTATGTGATCCTGAGCGGTCGGATGGAGTACGTCCATTTACTGCTCTCAGACCCCTCTCTAGGCTACAAGCTTTCAACTGTAGGGCTGCCTCGGTCCATTTTTTGATTGGTGGAATTTCCAATTGGGGAATACCCCATTGGGCGTCTTCGTCTGCACTTAGATGGCCATCCTCATAGTCCAAAGGCTCAAATGTGGTATTGAAATCTCCAGCAACAATGGTGTTGAACCCTTCTCCCTTTCCAACAATTTTCTTTTTAAGATCAATAATTGTCTTTGAGGACCTGCCACCCGCCAGACCCCTAGCGTAAACATTAGCAATGAGTAACTTAGGCGATTTATTGGACAAATAAGCAGCACCAAAATATCCTTGTTAACAGTCTCCAGTTCAGTTATTTTAAAAGTGGAGCTCTGCCTCACCCATATTGTTAATTCTCCGGAATGTTAGGTAGCCATAGTGAAAGACCGGGGCCAACGCCCAGGTCTCCTGAAACGCAATGATGTCCGGTGATTCTATAAAATCTATCTAATCGGATGAATGTATCTTGTTAGACAACCCTGCTATATTCCACGATGCCAGTCTCAGTAGAGATGGATCATGGTGAACTATGGTTTTGCCTGGGCTAGCTACCATAGTTGTACCCAATACAGGAGTAGCTAGGACTGGGATATGCTTTCCTATTTGGCTAGAATTACCCATTTGTGTATGGACCACACTCGGTGATTGGACTGGGGTCCTAAGCATGTCATTGGCACACTCTATCCCTTCTAAATCAATACCAGGGGCGCAGCTTATGCAGAAGCTTTCATCCCCTCCAATTACGCTGGATTCTCCTTGTCAATACAAACCAATTGGTTGTCAATCTATGTTTTGGAGGGATGAGTCCCCAAAAGGCTCATGGGCATTAGTGGATAAATGATTAACAGCGTCCGGAGGGTTCAGTTTCATCCTAATATTTGTATGAATCAAATGGGAAGTTCTTAGCTCAAATGCTAACAGGTTTTCTACCAACAGTGGCGCAGCAACGGTAAGGAACACATAGTCAGAGTCAATATCCTTCGAACGATGTCCTACAGCAGAAGATGTATCCTCCCTGATTATTGATCTGCACTGACAAACATTTCTCAGCCACTGGGTACTCTTGTTAATCAAGGACTGTTCATCCTCTCTAGTTAGACTAGGCAGGGTCTTGGGGACATTATTTAGAAAAATGTTTGACTTGAGTGACCGGGGACAAGGATTTTCAAAGGAACTTGCTCTTGTGTGTGAATTTGTCCTAGGCTGATTTAAAGGAACATACGGAGGTAGAGTTTCCCTTCTGTTAGATGTATTATGCAAATTATCAGATCTGCTTACAACTTCATTAGTAGCGGCAGATTTCTGCATAGTATTTAAATCGCTAGCTGTTTTTTTAGAAACTCCGTCCATTTGTATGTTGCCTATGTTTTAACAATTGGACAGCTTAGATTTCTTTTGTTGAAATTGGTGCTCTGCAAGCTTGTATATGGGGCAAATATTGTGTGGCTGAATACTCTTTGCTAGAGTGTGCTTTTAGCGCTAAGTTGAGGCTGTCTATCATTCCCTTTAGTTCCTTAACTTCCCCCATGAGATGCTTAGTCTGATCTTTTAAGTCTTTTATCTGGTTTCTAAGCTGACCTGAGCAGGAACAATGAGCCCTATTCATTATACCATTACATCTGTTGCTTTCTCCTTCAGTCCCCATGGAGTATAACTGTGCATTTTCTTCCTGGGAAGTAAGCAATTGGGGCAAATATCGATTTGAACAAATGATAGCAGGCTCTTTTGCAGAGATTGTCACAGGGCATGGGCTTGGCAGGGAAGAATTAGTACTCTCTTCGTGCTGAACGAGGTCAGAATTAGCAGGTTGTTGGCTCTTTGGGTTTTGCTTTTTGAACATATCAGCAATAACTGAGGCAGTTTGTTTGATGCTTGGGGTTTTTGTGGGGGGTGGTACACTGGCCATAGTGGTGGAACTACACGGGCCAGGTGAGTTAAATAAAATCTCCTCACATTCACCAGCAAGGTTGGCAATACGATCCATAACAGCGTGAGTTTTGCTCTGCGTTTTGGTAGGTTTTTTAGCTGGTTTACCTTTCCTTATAGATCCCCCCTATCGACAGCTTTTCTTTTTCCCATTACAATGAACCAAAATTACACTAGTTGATATCAGGGCAAATAAACAATGTCGGACAGAGAGAAATATGTATTGAGTAGTCGCAATGGAGATAGTTAAGAACAATATAGCAGTTGATGGTATACCATAATTTGCCACACTGTTAAACTATAAATATTTAAGGCTTTGGCCGCCTACCAGTTAGTGCAAATTACAAGATAGAGACCAGGGATATGGGCCCAGTGTTCGTGGTGAGTGATAATGTATCTTTGGGCTCTTTACCACAGCTGCTGATAGCTTCGGGCTTGGGGGGGGGCCCTGACCTGCCTCGGTCTGGCGCGGACGGGCCTACCCTTGGCCCGGGCTTCGCCCGCTTGAGTCCCGCGGTGCGAGAGGCAGCTGGCAGCTTTAAACAAGCACCTCTTGGGAGTGACGGAATGATGCGGTGCTCAGTGGGGCATTGAGTCCAGCAACCCTCCGGTCCGGTAATAACAGCAGCTGATTTCAGGAGTCCCACGCTGCGGGAGGCAGCAGGCAGCTTTAAACAAGCGCCTCCTGGCGCTTGGGAGTGACGTGATGATGCAGTGCTCACTGGGGCTTTGAGTCCAGCCCCCCTCCGGTCCGGTAATAACAGCAGCTGATTTCTGGCATCCGCGCTGCGGGAGGCAGCTGGCAGCTTTAAACAAGCACCTCCTGGCGCTTGGGAGTGACAGGATGATGCGGTGCTCACTGGGGCATTGAATCCAGCCCCCCTCCGGTCCGGTAATAACAGCAGCTGATTTCAGGTGTCCCGCGCTGTGGGAGGCATGTGGCAGCTTTAAACAAGAACCTCCAGGCACTTGGGAGTGACAGGATGATGCGGTGCTCACTGGGGCATTGAGTCCAGCCCCCCTCCAGTCCGGTAATAACAGCAGCTAATTTCTGTCATCCGCGCTGCGGCAGGCAGCTGGCAGCTGGCAGTTTTAAACAAGCGCCTCCAGGCGCTTGGGAGTGACGGGATGATGCGGTGCTCACTGGGGCATTGAGTCCAGCCCCCCTCCGGTCCGGTAATAACAGCCGCTGATTTCGAGCTGACATTCTCGGGTACCCCATTCTCCTTAGACTGGCTGTTGTTGCTGAGTTGATTTACATATTTCCAAAATGTAGCTGGATTATTTTCTTTAACAAGGGAGAAAATTTTGAGCCAAGCATCTTCTATTCGTTTAGTATGTTTCTCCCATGCATGTTTCTTATAGGCAGCACAAAGAGATCCAGTGACAGCACCCTGCAATGCTTTGTCCCCTCTCTGTTTTGCTTTTGGGTCCTTCTGAGTATTCTGTTTGCTTTCCAGCATTTCCTTATTCTGATGCTGATATAGCTGGGTTAGCCCCTGCTTTTGACGAGCGTCTGATGTTCCACCTAGCGCCAGATGCAGATCCTTGAGGAGGATGGGCCAGTAGTCTAGCATGGCCTGCGAGTTGAATGACGATTTTAATTGTTCATTTTTTGTTGTCCAAACTGACATTTTAGTGCCGAGGTTAAGGGTCCATTTTATCCTGCGGGGAACTTTGTCACATTCATCCCCCGTAGGTTCTCCTACGTTCGTATACTTGCAGGATGAAACGGTGGAAAGACTGAATGATGCTCTAAGGGGACTGTGGTCGCTCTCTGCTCGGTTATCTATATCAAAGTCATTTAAGTGAAAAGCTAGTGTACTGCCAACAAATATATAGTCTATTGTGGAGATGTTTCTATATGTTGGGAGCGGGGCCAATGTCTAAACTTTTGCTTTCTTAAGATTGTAGGCAGATGATATGAAGCAGGAATCAAATAAAGCTTGCAATGCAGCGACCTCTTTACAATGTTTGATATCCTTTCCTGTCTTATCAAGTGATCTATTATTGAAGTCCCCAACTATAAGTGGATTGTGGTAGGGATATTTAATAAGAAGATCTCCAATAATGGCAACCTGATCATCGAGTGCTTGGTTTCTCTGGTGCAAAGCTGGATTACCATAGCAGTTGAATAATAGCAGTTGAAGCGTTTTATGTTGGTTCTTTATTCCATTGATAAGTAGAGCTTGAATTCCAGGTGACAGAAGTGTGAGTGTGATGACTTCCAGCCTTCTGGAGTGCTTGGTGTATACTGAGAGGCTCTAGATGCTCTAGAGCAGATTCTTTCCTGACCAATTTCTGAAGGTCAGCCACATTCCAAGAGATGATCGTCAGGTGGTTATTTTGCTAGTTCGGTGTGAAGTCTGTGTTGCCTCTGAGGGGCTTGGATGTGCTGTCGAGCCAAGTGATGGCCATGCAGGGCCTGAGGTCCAAGTTGGTTGTTGATGTTCTGTTTGCTTGAGAACACTCTTCATTGATTTGGGGAGCAAGTGATCCTCAAACGTTTGTGTTTAGAAAGTACACTAGAGGGATGGTAGCCTAGGCGAGTGCCATCAGCACATTTTAAGATGGAATAGGTTAATGTATTTATGGGTTTGATTTCTAAGACGTAAGGATATCTATCTTGAGGTAAATACTTAATCTCTATGCCCCAGTCCGCCAGTTGATTGGCTTCGCGCAGCATTGCCATCTGATGTGGCTGCTGGAATAGCCTGACCACTGTGGATTGATCGTGAGAGTCCCCTGGCAGGCTTTGAAATGTTACCCAGGCAACATCTGCTGAAGTTATGTGCTCCAATGATGGTATAAAAGTGAATAGGAGCAGGGGAACTAGGGAGAGTTGATATGTTGAAAAGGATCCATCTGCCACTGGTCCGGGTGAAAATGTTGACGCCTGTTGGGGCTACATGTTGTTACTGAGTGTAGCAGTGGACGTTGATTGCGTATCGGCCTCTGCCTGTCCCCCTGATGTTATAGACAGTGGTGTCACTCCAGGGAGAGGACAAGTCCTCATATATGGTCCTTCCATAGGCTTATACTGAGTTGCTATTGTGTGGTCTACCACCTTCTCTTTGTCAGGCGGGGAGGAGGTGGGGACATTAAGAGTAATTGCCCCTCGGCCAGAATCATCCGCTGAGCCCTTGATTGATGATTGTTTGCTTAGTTGTAGATGGTTTGATGTCATTGACCTGTCCCTCTTTCCTGGTGTCTTTGCTGCAAAAATTGGATAAAATTTAACTGAGCAAGTAGCTGACTCAGATGTATGTGTACGAGTGAAGAGGGATGCCACTCTATTTTTTGCTTTCACCCTTTTATGTGATTTCCTCAATTTTTTCTTTGCTTTCCTAGAGAGCGAGCCTTCCTTCTGTTTAATCTCTATGGCGTCATCAAGTGTTTCTGCTGTTTGACAGCTAGTTGGAGGACAAAGCACAACTGTTGTGGACCCAGTTGGGTGTGTTGAGCTAGCATCAGTAGATAGTGACAGATGTAATGTTTTAATTGAGCTTGCCGATGGATCTTCAAGTAAGTTAGCTTGCTTGTTGATGAGTTCAGTATTTGATTCAGGGTTGATTGGAGGCAATTGTGAGGGTGGCCCACAGGGCACGTTGTGCCCGGATTGAATCTGCTAAGGTGGTCAAGACCGCCGGAAGATTTTCTCACTGATCCACGAAAGCCGCACAAGAGCATGAGCAGTTTGTTTGTGGAATAAACATCAAGTTTGTGATGGGGTCCATTTTTCCTTTCAAGTCCGCCAAGCACAAGGCTATTGATTGTAAGAGATCCATTTGCAAGTCCATCTTAGAGGATTGCCAAAGTAAGGCTTTGGCTGTGATATATTGTGGGTTGGTAAGTTTTGGCGAAACCGAGGCAGCCGAGAAGCTTAGATTTTCTATGTATTGAGGAGTGCAGTGTTAATAGTTTGTTCCGCTAGATAGTATGTACAGCTGTGGAGAAGACTCCAAAGTTTGTTCTATTTTAGCTTCAAGCTGCTGTAGAAATAATGTTGAAAGTTCTCTCAGCTCTTGTTTTTTCATGACAGCGTAAGCACCAGTGGTAGCAATCAGAAGAGGATGCTGCTGGGTGGGTGAATATGGTTGATGTATTTGAGCCTCAGTTATTTTAGATCTTCCTGGTGAACGTGAGGCTAGTTAAGGAGTGTCAATGAAAGATGAATGAAGGGCCGTTGGAGCAAAGTTCATGTTGGCATTGGGGGCAGAGTCTAGCCCCAAGGACAAGTGAATGAGACTATTAACCCATGTTTGGACACGAGAGGGAACAGCGTTTTGTTTCCATGGGGCATAAGCCCTGGGTTCTTGTTGCAAAGGAGGAAAATTCTTCCTTAGTGTCTGAGTTGTTTCTTAGGTGGTCTATGCTGTCATTGATGGAAGCACCATTTAGGGCCTTGTGAAGCATTTATTTAGTTATCAGGCCAGTCTTAGCGATCTTTTGTTTATTCTGTGTCTTGGGGAACCCTAAAAGCTGGTCTGAGTCCTGGGCATTTGTACATGTTGTGCAGGGACTATTAGTTGGTAGCCCTGCTAAGCCTGCGCCTCCGTTAGCGTTGACAGTTGACCTTGACCTATTGACTGGAATCCATTTTATCATTTTTGTTTTTGGCGCAGTTCACTGTGATTTGCGCGGAGCACTATGTGCTGGTCCGGTGGTTCCAGAGAATGTGCCGGCTTATTCTGTTGTTCTTTTATTATATTGTAGTATTGTACTTGCTTGTTACCAAGGTCCTCCGTGACTATGCACATGCTATTTGCTTGCCTCAAGTATGTTGTGAATAATAATGGTCCTAAGGAAAGGTGGATTGGAGAACTTCCGAAACCAGGTAATTGCTAATTGCTGATCTTGTGTGTAAGCGCTTGTGATGCAGATTAACTGTGAGCAGGGCTCGCTGGTGAGCAGCAAGCCGCGTCCAACCTAGTTGGACCGCTTCTGCGGACTCACAGGCACACACTAAGCGGCTGCCCTTAATGGCAGCTGCGCTCACTTCTCACTCGCTGTAGCAGAAAGTTGATTTACCGCGATATAGAGCGGTATTCTTTTGCGCTTGGTTCTGCTGCTACTGCTTGTTTTCCAAATTGCCGATTGTAAGTGCTGTGCTTACTTTGCTTCATGGGGCGTTCCATGATTATAGCAGTTGTAATGGCGGGGTATAATTGCTGGCGGCGAAATTGGCGGCAGGAATTTAGTGCCTCCTTGTCTCAGCTTCTTGGTTCGACTTGGCGCCGCTAGGCTCATCCGCCCTTGGTCCCGGCACGAATCTCGACCCAACCTAATTACGGCTGCTCTAGTACATTGCAGGCCAGCTGATACTGCAGCTGAGCATTGGGGCGTTGTTGTGCCCTTGATGGGGAGAAACCTGTGCTCTGTAAGGGGTTGGGGCTCGACCACGCTTGGCCCCCCCGCCTGCCACCGCAAGACTCAGTGAAGGATTGTTGGGTCCCCACTGTGTGGAAATTAGAGGGGGCCATGGGCTGAGGGCTATGAGCCACAAGGAAGCCCGAGTTTTCCTCTCACTCGCTCAGTAATTAACGTGAAAATGCTGAGTCTGTCTTTACGTGGGGGCTGAAGAAGTTGCAGGAGTTGTGAGGCGTGGCTGCGGGGGCCGGGGTGATCGTGATCCCAAGTTGCCTCTCTGCTCCCTCTCAGCTCCCTTCGCGCACCTCTGTGGTACACTTGACATGCTCTGCACTGGAGCTGTGAAGCTGCTGGAAATGGCTGGGGCAGCTGATGCAGACGGCTTGTACCTCGGTGTGGGAGAGTAGGGCTGCGAGTACCGCTCAGGGGGCTCAGGGCTCAGAGGGCAGTGGTAGTAGTAGCTCTTTCTCACCGTCACCCGCTCTCGGCTCGCTCTACTCTCCTCGCTCGCTGGCAGCAGCTTCTCCGGCATTTGTCCTCTCTTCCCCGGCTCTCTGGCTCTCAATTTAGAGTCCGTTCTCTATTGCTAGTAATGTGCAGTCTCCATCATCGTTCTTTAGCTCGCTTTGCCACCCCAGTTTAGACCCCAGCCATATGCAAATCAGTCTTGA
The DNA here is from genome assembly GCF_964263255.1 of Lissotriton vulgaris. NCBI lineage: Eukaryota > Metazoa > Chordata > Amphibia > Caudata > Salamandridae > Lissotriton > Lissotriton vulgaris. The sequence goes on from NC_141694.1 coordinate 965,358,349, forward strand.
CCTTGTTCCTCATGGGAACAGTCCAGGCCAAACTGCCAAGCCAGGTCTTCCCTGGACAAGAAACAAGCATCCCGGAACTGGTTTTGGGGTAACACCCCTCATCCGTCAGGCTAGCTTGAAATAAAATATTACCAGTGGGCTGCTGCACTTGTTGTGTCATCCACTAAAATAGCATTGTGAAAACCAGTCTCCAGGCCTGCCGGTGTGGTAATGAAGTTTTAAAGTGTCATTTTAACCTGTCACAATAACCCTTTTGACATGCCTAAATCCTTCAGTTTTTAATATATAAAAGTCACCCCTAATGTAGTCCTTCAATGCCCATAAGGCAGGAGCATTGTTTTTCAAAATAGGATGTGTATATTTTACATGTTCTGGCAGTGGAAAACTCCATAGTTATTTTTCACAGTAGCAAGGTTGGCCCTTCCATCTGGAAGCATTATAATGCTTAATTTTAGTTTGGGAAGAGCTGGAAAAATCATTCAAGAGCTCATTTTAATGGTAATTTAAAATCAAACTTAATGGTAAAGTTGGATTTTATATGTGTGATGTTCCCATTAATATAATACACTTTTAGAATGTTAACTTAGAAACTTTTTTCAACTTTTCCTCTAAAGAACCGGAGGAAACCGACTGGAGACTGGGATTGCCATTAAGCCAAAGCCATCGACATGAACTCGCCGGTTGAATCTACTTGCCAGTTTACATTTCTGAAGGAGTTCCGACTTCCAGAAAAGTTTTTAGGTCTGAGGGTAAATGTTTAACCAAGATGAACCTGGTCCTTGTATCAGCCCACATGTCCAACTGGTTGGCTTTAACCTTTAACTTTGACTCAGTCTAGTGCGACCAGATATGCGTGGGTAACGCTCTGCACTTTAATTTGAGCTTTAAAAACTCATTTCCCCAGTTCAATTTATTTGAGTTTTGTCATTTTGTTGTAATTTTATTTATTAAGGTTCACCCCGCCCTTCCCCAATTATTACTCCAATTTCTTACAGTACCTATTTCATTGTCTCCGGATTATCCATTTGGGCATCATGGGCAGTTAAAAATCAGTTTCCATTCCCTTCAATAAATTTCTTCTCAGATGCCTTCGGTGATTGGAAATCCCATTATGGAATTAATTGTTGTCAAACCCTCCTTCCAGTATGTCCTATGAATGGGCTAATTCACTTTACCAAGCATCCAACATCCTAGGGAATATTTTGCAGAGCTTCTCCAGTGTTAAATACCACCACATCGTCCCCTTAATGTAAATTGTAAATGTAAATTGATACTTGTATAGCGCACTACTCATCCGCAAGGGTCTCAAGGCGCTTGTACGAATACAGCTGTGGAACCCATCCTGGCTTTCCCTGTGAGGCGTCCACTCCTGGTCACCCCCAAGGTGGAGGCCAGGCATCCTTAGCGTTGTGGGGGCCGTTGTGGAGATTAAGCAAGCTATTGCCCAGAGTTGCAGAGTGGGACCCATGATTGGAATAGGCACCGAGGTGAGAATTATCAGGTCCGTGGAATTTTGAGCCCAAGACCCGCCGAGGCAGGGAATTGAACCCTGGTCCCGGGCTAGACCTCTGCATCAGGGTCTGCCGCTCTAATCATTGAGCCACACTTCTCCACTACTTAATGAAGTGTTCTCCATCTGACAGCCATACTGCGGTTTATGTCCCTCTTCAAAGTTACAGGCAACAGTACTGATGTCCCTGTTTGATTTTATTGCCTGACATAGGCAGGGAGCTCCATAAATTCAGAAGGGATCGTATTGCCTGGCTAAAGATTCTGTCATCTAGGCCTTTCTGAAAGTCAAAGTATGTCTCATGCATTTTATCAGTTGTTCATTTGAGGTGGAAGGGAGATACAGCTTTTAGACACTGTGCTGCCAGACTGCTCAAGGTTTGAGGCAACAATATTAATGAGCCTGTATTTATTTTATTGACTTACGTATCCCAGAAATAAGGCAAAATGTCAAGTTGATGAGGGATTGGAAGTCTTGTGATCAAAACCGACAGAATGACATCGTCTCCAAATAGTGCCATGTTATGGTTGGCATCTTCAAGAATAACCTCTGTTACAGATGGAAAAGAAAGGCTCAACTTGAAAAAATAAACTGAAGAGGGGATATTGGATGTCCCTGCTTGGGGAAAATATCCTGTGATGAAGAACTCTAGTAGCCAGAGTCTGGTATTTTGTTATAATCATCTTTACAAATTCAAATTACAAATTCTCTCCTGGCCAAGTTACTCCATAGCTTCCTGCTAAAACTGTCAACTCCCCTGTCAAAGTCCGTTTCCACAAAGAAAGTTGTTAGTACTGACCCGATCTTTTTCCATGTGTCTTTTCGACAAGGTGAGCTATATTGTAAGTAGTGTCAAACCTTTGACATCTGTTGTAAATAGGATGGTAAATGATGACAGGATACTTCTAGTTGATTACATGTAGATTTAATGTAGGACACAGCTGAGAACACAACCTCGCCAGCTGACCAGACCACCAACTGACACTAGTGGAATTCTCCAGGTAGATGTCAGAACACACATAAGCATTGTGGTAGACAGAGAACAAGAAAACACAAAGAAAGGACTAAGACAAAAGACAACCATATTACATGAAGAATCAATGTACAACACATCTCCCTCCTTTATAGAAAAGAAAAGAAATAAAGGAAAACAAAGATTACACTACAAGAGACTGCAACGACAACTCCAAAGACAAAAGAGTATTCAGAGACACAAGATGAAGAGTGAAGAGTGAGGTGAAACAAAACACTCAAACAACTAAACAACACCTACCCCATGCTGTACAATAACAAGATACATAAAACCAACTAAGTACCGCACCGGGTATCCGAAATACCATTACACTCCATCCTCCTCCCTTAGAGGAACCGGGTAGAAACCCTATTAACCATAGGTAGGTATGAACACTAACCCTTGGGAGAAACACAACATACCCCAAGAAAGTTAAAGAAACCAAAGGTTTTTAATATTTACGGACACACTGACACTATAAACATGACTCCTCAAAATAAGGAAGAACACACATGGGCAATGACTAATAAGAATAGCACTAACACTACCACCCATTTCAGAGAAACTAAACCAGACAACCTGAGAACTAAGATAGGTATAGATTACTCACTAACCCCACACCCGCCAAAGTAGGCTACACAAAACGACAGCACAGGATGGTTAACTTGGAGATTGACTAACTTCCAGCACTATTTCTCCAAAGAAGGGTACAACACATAGTTCAAACCCTGAAACCAAACCTACAACATGCCTTACAAAGGGTATACCATGGGTACCAAAAGGCCCCACACCCTCCCCAAAGAAGAGTACGCCAATGGGTAAAACATCGCCATAGAAAAGTACAATAACAACAACCCTCAATACACTTTCCACACTAACCCCATTAACACACAACAGGTTGCACGGGGTTCACACCCTGGAACTTATACACCAACATGCCCGACCTTATACACCAACATGCCCTACATAGGGTACACCATGGGTACCAACTGGCCCCACACCCTCCCCAAAGAAGGGTACACCAATGGGTAAAAGACACCGCCATAGAAAAGTAGAGCCACAACAGCTCTCAAAACACTTTCCACACTGACCCCCAAAACGCTCAAAAGGTAAAACACACCAGGAAAAACACATAAACCCTCCTAGATAAAGTGCATCGGGGGAAATAGCCTTACAGACTAGAATGAATCACAAGATGTCAGTGCAACCTCATCATAATGAATACAAAGGAAGAACAGACCCAAGAAAGAGTCATCGCATATCTAGTGTTGATCAATATCAAGCATTCTCATAACACAACACAACACAACATCTACTAACAAACTCGGTGACCAAACAACACAACAAAACAGGGTGACAACAAACATAGTACAAGGTTCATACTTTGGAACTTATACTCCAACACTCCCTACATAGAGTATACCATGGGAACCGACCGGCCCCACCCCCTCCCCAAAGAAGGGTACACCACAGGGTAAAAGACACCGCCATGGGAAAGAACAGCCACACACTATCCACATTGACCCCCGAAATACAAGTTAATGAGCTGCCTAACAACAAGACACAACAAGTCGTAGTCCTGGTTCTTCCCAGAGTCTCTCTGTACAAACTCGCTGTCGCAAATCCTTAGACCTGGAAGATCTTGAAACCCTTCAGACTCAAATTTACCTCTTGGACCTATTCCAAAACAGATTCCTCACTTTACTTGCTTCAGTGAGATGCTTCAGAACTCACAGTCCCAATTCGAATTTTACTAAACTTTAAAGTCACCATCAGTACAATATCAGTTCCGGCCACTTGACGGTAAACTTTGTCCTCTCCCAGCTAGACACTGAAATCCATGTTTCTTTCCGGTCCAGAGGCACACATACAACTTGCTGATCAGAGTCTCTTCTTCGTCAACATTGTGGTTCTACAGTCCAGAGACTCACTTACAACTTGTTGACCAGAGTCTCTCATTTGGAACCTTAGACCCCCGTTATGAACCAACCAACCAGGGACTCACCATCCCCAGTCACCACAGGAACTTTTCACGTTGCGAACTTACTGTCCAGAGACTCACCTTGGACTTACAGTCCAGAGACACACCTTTGCCTTTTGACCACCATTGAGGACTTACTAACTAGGGACTTACCATCCCCAGTCACCACAGGAACTTTTCACATTGCGGACTTACATCGCAGATATTCGCTGCTTAGAAGATACAACAGATCTGGAAGGATACTCCCGAAGAAAATTTGGAACTTGACCTCTTTCAGACCAAAAAGTTAGACCTGAACCAGGTGTACAGATTCTGGGTCTATCCTTTGGGTTAAGAGCCTCAGATTGTTTTTAGGCTTCCAAAATCTCTTAAATTTCATTTCAAAAGCTCTAGTCCTTCATGAACCACGGTCATGAACCCTGCCGGAGTTGGGACTCTCTTCATCCTCTCCCGGTACAGGTTGTGAGAGACTTGTCCACCACCAGTCCTGGGACGTCATCTGTCCACTCCCGGTACGCCTTCTCCGGTCCTGGGACAACCTATGTCCTCTCCCGGTACTAAATCAGGAACTTATGTCCCCCTTCCAGTCCAGAGACAATCTTCTGTCCCCACCCATCTCTTGGTTTAACGGGTCCTGGAATTTGATTTGTTCTCTACCAGTCCAGGGACATCTTCCTATCCCCACCCATCTCTTGGTTTAGCGGGTCCTGGAATTTGATTTGTTCCCTACCAGTCCAGGGACATCTTCTTGTCCCCACCCATCTCTTGGTTTGGCGGGTCCTGGAATTTATTTTCCCTCTTCCAGTCCAGAGACATTCTTCTGCCCCCACCAATGCCTTGCTTCAGCAGGTCCTGGAATTTATTATCTCCTCTACCAGTCCAGAGACATTTTTCTGTCCCCACCCATTCTTTAATTAAGTGGGTCCTGGAATTCACTTTTTCCGTCTCTCCTTTGCTCTTTTTAGAACCTTCTCATAGTTCAGCGGGTACTGAAATTCACCTTTTCCTCTTCCAGTCCAGAGACATTTTTCTGTCCCCACCCACTCTTGGGTCTCGTGGCACCAGTTTTAAGACTTCTAGTCTGATTTTCCCTTATCTCTGCTACGTTTACTTTCTTCACAAGTAAATTCCAAGCAATGTAATAATACATTTTGTTAATACCAGCACTTGCTCTCACTTTACTAATGCTGCTTGAGATTCGTTTTGAACCACCATTCTCCATAGATGCCATAAACTTGTGAACATATTAGTTGTTTTTTTTTAAAAACAGAGATACTAAACAAAACAGCAGTACTTTTAACACTCCTGAGGAATAATGATCGATGTAGCTTTCAACTCCAAATTATTGAGAACTGCCATACTAAGAAAAACCACAAGATGGCACTCTTGCGAAAGAATTAAAAACTCTCCCAACTCATTCGTGCTTGTTTCTAATTCCGAGATAATTGCAGAAAACATGACAGGACTTTGTGCTAAAAAGTAGTGTGTTCAACTGCCAAGCTGTAAAATATCGGGGCTATATTTAGATATGCAAGCGCTCGCTTACTTGTGCTATTTGACAAGAGACATCGAGTTGAGGGACGTTCGTTACCATCATAGTGCAGGGCATTACCACCAAAGAAGCCCCGACCACTGGATACATCAACGTGCGAGGGATAGAGGAAAAGAAATCCTCCTCGCAGCTCTGGTCCCGTAACTAAGGTGACAAAACAACAAAATGGCAGATCGACGTTGCGTGACCTTTCACGTTGCTCTGACGTCGTGACAAATCACGTTGCTCACCTCTCAACTAAGTGCTGGAATACAGAATGCGTAGCCTCTCCGCTAACACCCAAAGAGATTCTGAGACGTCATCAAAGCACAGATGAACGCCCAGCAGCAGGATCACTCAGCATGCAAAAAGCAAGGCAGTTGGCAGTTGAAGTAAAGTAAGGCATTTCACTCGAGCTTAAGCATAAGCTGTTACCAAAATTATTTTAGACTTCCTTAGGACTGTATGTTTCTTGAAAATCGATCTCAGTAAACTGTATTTTCCTAGTAAGTCACTCGTTTTTCCTTTAAAGTTCAGTTTGCAGCAAACAGTTATTTCCTTTAAAATCACACGTTCATTTAGACTTCCTCATAACTGTATTTTGCCTAAAAGTCACTCGTTTTTGTAACACGTATGGTTAGTGTCGTTAACAAAACTTTTGCCAATTTCACACGTTGCCCATATCCAGATCTTGATAGATTCCCAGCCTTAAGGATGTCTTCCAGAATACTTAAAATTACTTTTTAAATAATTGCTGCAGGGGCACAGTCTCTAATCATATTTTTAGTTTACTCACAGTTGCTTATAATTATTTTCACGCGTTTCTGAGGTGTAACTTGCAGCTTGTCTTGATGATTTTCTTGTAACTTGCGGCTAATTTCTTCAAACTCTCTTGCGTACGCTGGTTTTAGACTTTTTCTCTTCTTTCTATTGCCACAGTTTAGTTTGCGCAGTGCTGCCAGAGATGAGTAATGTACTCACAGTTCCTTTCTCACTTTATCTTCCTTTGAGTTTTCCTTCAATCATCTGGTTTCAAGCTTCCCTTGACAATGTTACTGGCAGCAGATAGGTGGACCGCAGTGGGTTCTTTTTGCGAGGTGTAGCTCAGGCTGTGTTAAATGGTTTCCTCTCTGGTCGTGTCAGCTAAAAACGTCGCCAAAATGTTGTAAATAGGATGGTAAATGATGACAGGATACTTCTAGTTGATTACATGTAGATTTAATGTAGGACACAGCTGAGAACACAACCTCGCCAGCTGACCAGACCACCAACTGACACTAGTGGAATTCTCCAGGTAGATGTCAGAACACACATAAGCATTGTGGTAGACAGAGAACAAGAAAACACAAAGAAAGGACTAAGACAAAAGACAACCATATTACATGAAGAATCAATGTACAACAACATCCCATGACATAGGCTGATTCTCCTGTCCGAAAGCTGGTAATACCCAAGTGTGTCTTTTTTGCTAATACGTTCATGTAGATTTTAATGTCCACATTATGCGAAGCGATACGTCTGTGCATCTGAAAGGTTGCCACACTGGGAGACTGGGAGAAGAACAAAAATTTAGAGCACTTTAAGCTTGCAACGGCCTTGCGTTTGGTCTTGGCCACACCCCAACATGTTTATTCCTTCATTGGCCCTCCTACAAGAGATGGGGATAGCCTGTGTCGTTCTTTGCCCCATGTCAGAACACTCAGCATCTGCCAGGTAGGACCGACAGTTGCAGGGTCAAGAACTTCTTCCCAATTCGTAGTCCCCTGAGACTTTGACACACAGTACAGATTGGAAAAATGTCACCAAGGACAGACAGTTTCTGGAGGAAATAATAGGTTGGATTGCTAAGGATGTTCTGGTATACAGCTAAATCCTGGAGAAAGGTGAAGGAACCAAAACGCTTCTTGGAAGATACTCAGAGTTCCAGAGGCTCTAAAATTAGTAGATTAATTGAGGACAGTAGAGTAACGAAATTTGAGGGGCCCCTCTTACAAAGGTCACTGAGGGGGCCTCAAACACCCTGGACCAAGTCAGGAATCTTTGGGTCAGGAGCCCCACCACCTGTGCACAGTGCCCGAGGGGGCCCCCAGGTGCTCTGGGCATCCCCACCCCCGCACCGCTACGGCTGTCGGGGCAATTGTTACACCACAGATTTAAGAGTCGAATAAGAAGTAGAAAAGAAAAGCTCTATAGGGAAGAACAGTAGGCAGGACTGATGCTGAAGGGGACGCAGGGAAGAGAATGGGAAAAACATCAACAGCACTTGACGAACGGATTAGTACAGGTAAATGAGACACCTGGACTGCAGTAACTGAAAATATGCAATTGGAAAGCACTGGAGCAGGTGCAGATACTTCCTTTCATAGCATGACTTGACACGGAGCATGGGCTGTAGATAGAGGGAAACAGCCACTACAACGTGGCCGTTTTCACGCTACACTTAACCACGCATGCTTTACCACGCATGTGTGGTTACCACGTAAAGCCTTTACCTTGAATTCCTTTAGTACGAAATACGTAGTAAAGGAATGTGTGGTAAAGGTAGAATTAAAAAAGGGGGCTGGGAGGGCTAAAAAGAGTGGGTTTAAAAAACAGAAAGAAAACTCAAACCTTAAAGACGCTCATCTGTGCCTCTTGTCCTTCATGAAATAAGCCTCACTAACGACTTAATAATGTACGTGCGTCTACGTCCTGCCTTTTCACAAAAATAGAAAAAGGACTACTTAACTTAGAAGAAGGAGAATTCCGTCCATGAAAAACTGTGTGTATTTTTTTATTTAATATACTAACTTTAAATGATTTTAGGGAACATATAAGGATTTGGGGCAGGGATCGAAAAAAGAATTTACAATGAAAATGCCATTATCATGCATAGTTATACGACAAAAAACGTTGTAAAGATATGCGTGGTAAAGGCATTTTCGTGGTAAAGCATATTCGTGGTAGTGGCATTCGCGTTGTATCGCATGTGTCGAAAAGGAATGAGTTGCAACGGAATGCATTGTAACATCATACAACCTAGATGGAACCATCTCTGAGCAGGTGTAAAGGATGGGCATCGACCCCTTATGCATGCTGAGAAAGAAGGTTTTTCTGAATCTCACTGTTTGGAGCCATGAGGAAACACCAGTCCCTGAAGCCCGCTAATCTTTGCAGCAGGACAAAGAAATGGTGAGTTGACATCAGGAGTTACACAGGATCCCTGTACAGCAGGAGCAAGGGCAGCTGGGACACGGTGGATCCATCTTTGCTAATCAGTGATCTTCAGGGTGTCTGGGTGCGTAATCCTATTTATCTACCACCGTCTTGACTGTATGTATGATTATTTTTTAATCAGTATTCTAATTTTGAGAACCTAAAGGTATCACTCCTTGCACTGGTGATCCAGTTGGATCTCCAGATTTAGCCCAGCACAGCTGATTACTCTTGTAACCTTTGATTGAAGAAACTTGTAAGTCACCCACACTATTGCTCGTCTTTTCATCAAGGACCAGATTGTCTGCATGCACGTTGGTAAAAGTGAAAACATTTCATTATTCAATCAAATATTGTATTGAATATTATATTAATTATTAATTGATATAAACTTCAATTTGTTTGTGTATCCCACCAGACTATCATTTTGTATTCATTTTACTAATATCACCAGAGTAATCGCCCTTTCTTAAGAAATATTCCAAAACACTGCATACCCACGAAGGAATGACGTGACAACAATATGATAAGAAGCAAATGGCATGTTCATCTTCCTCACAATTGGAGCCATACATTCATTGAAATAATATGGTATGAGAAGATATTATGATTTATTTTTCTAGGTATTTGTTATTAAGTATGCAGAAGGGTCATTATGTTATCAAGTTGAAATAATAGGCCCAGCTTCTACTTTATAGCAATGTATTGTAGCAGCTAATTAAATTGTACCAATAACAGATGTTAACGAACTGTTAAAACTGTAAACACATTGCACTTCATTTGATAATACAAATTAAAAAAACATTTACACTAACAAATCACAAAAAGAGTTGACAGAAATATACTCACTCACCTGGAACATGCTAAAGCAAAAAATGAGGCTGTTACCTGTCTCTTATCACATTAATCGTTTTTAAACCCATTGATGCCGCAATTTGAATTACAGCCTGTCCAACAGCACTGTTAGCACCATTCTGAATCACTGTATCTCCTGAGGAGGAAAATCATATTAATTATCACGCTGTACTCTTTTGACACAGTCTGTAAAGTATTAAACATTAATATGTAAGTTCTCCTTTGAAAAGTGTATTTCAACTCATCAAATATATCTAAAGATTAGTCTGATGATTTTTCATGCCTGTACATATATGTGTGCTGATCCTGACTGCTATCTTAATAATGTATTTATCCTATATTAGGCTCACAACCTTCCTTTTTTCGATACCTTACTTAGTAGAATCTATCTAACAGGAGGAAGCCAGAAACCTGGTAGTATCCGACGTAATAGTAGAGAACTGCTAGTGTTGTTCTTTCATGACCCCTGAGACCACTTAAACATTTTCTTGCTCAGTAGAAAATATATTGTCTGAGTATTGAGTATATTTAACGTGGACTTAGGCGTGGTTTCCTTTCACTGGTATATTTCCAATTTTTATTTATATGTGCACATGTTCAAAAATTAATTTTTACAGTACTTATATTTTTATAAATAGTCAAATATTGGCATGGATAAGTAACTTCTTGGACAACGTCTTCCGTTAATTGACAGTTAGGAAGGCTAAATATTAGGTCAATTGTTTGGGCAAGTGGAGGAGAAAAGCCAAAGCCCATAAGATTTTACTCCCAAAACTAGTGCTTAATTTGTATGTAGGCTTGTGGTTGAAAAGCGTCATCTTGACATGGATATGCAATAAATCAACTTATTTACACCCATTATGGAGTCTGTTCCCCTTGTTTGACCCGGCGTGGTCTTTCTTTGGGATCCTGGCTATATATGTATGTTTGTGTGTATAAATATATATATATATGTATATATATATATATATATATATATATATATATATATTATCCACCAAATTGTTCATTTAGCAAGTGCACACTTTGCACGGCCGGTGCAGGACAGCGGAGATGAACATCCCCACAATTATATTTTCCACCAAGAAAAGATTAATGTCCGCACTCGCTCAATACATTAACTTGGGTTTATTTAACAAGAGACTGCAAACAATCCCCATCACCTACGCGTTTCAAAAAAGAAAACATAAGACACGAGGCGCCGCGAGTAAAGGTGAGAGTGCCCAGCGTCTGTTTGTTTATGCTGACGGAAACGCCCAGCAGGGTCTCGGCGTGCGAAGCTGTTGAGTGAAAGAATACCGGCTGTAACTAAATAAAAGGCAGCGACGGGAACAGCAAAAATAAACGCGCTCAATGCATAAGAGTTTAAGAGACGTTTAATTAACGCTTCCCCAGCCACAAGAACAGTCTTTTTGTGGAAATTATAAACATTTGTGCAGAAAATATAACATTTAATTTACAATGGAAGAAAGAGCAAACAAACGAGCAATGCGTGCTCAAACGATATTTCAAAAGGGGAAACAGGCAGAAAATGCCACTAACAATACTGGGAAAGAACTTGAACCATCTGATCCTGGAGCAATGACATTGAAACAGTTATTCGTGAAATTGGAAAGATTATTGAAAAAATAAATATCTAAAAGTTGGGAAATAATCACAATGGAAAAGTACCTTGAATGTAAAATGGTCCCGAGAGGACTCAGAATATATACTCTCCCCAACCACCCAGACACACGTCCTGAAATGCTTATTGAATGGGGTAATATTAATATGCAATGCTCAACAAATATGATCAGAATCATTGTCAAACATGCTAAAATTGATATTGATGAACTGCATGAGAAAATAGCTGAAGTGGAATCTCTCCTATTATCTTGTGGTAAAGAAGATGAGGCAAAAAAACATAGGAAAGATATGGAAGTCGCATTGGATAAACATGAGACAGAAGTAGAGGAACGAAAACAACGAAAATATAGGAGAGATGAACAAGACTACACATGTGGAAAAATACTAACCTTTGCTAAAAGATTTGAAAATCTCAAACAGCAAATGAAAACGCAACCACAAGCAGAAACCCCGAATACATCATTGAGCGAATCTGATACAGATTGGAGTGGTGGTGAAGAATTAGAAAACCCAGGAACTAGAACTCCTTTTTTAGAAGAGGTCAAGTTGGTATACTTAGACCAACAACAATCAAGAGGAAGAGGACGAGGGAGAGGAAGAGGCCGGGGACAACAGAGAACAAAAGCAAAGGGAAAAGGTCAACCAAATCCGACAAAAAGCCAAGGAAAACCAGAAGAGGCTCCGGAAAAAACAAAGGGGTACCATTTAAGAAATCGAGTAACCAATTGATCTTGGAAAATAGAGAACCTGATCCTTACCTGATTATTAATCTATCTAAGCACGTATTAACCAGGGCAGAAGAAAATGTATTGAATAAAGGTTTAACCTTCTGCCCGGAAACTCACTTTGATCCAGTGGAAACAAAAATTGATTTGTATAAATATACGCGTAAACTGAAATTGGCTAAAATTTTTAAAAGAAAAGAAACACAAACTAATACTGAAGATCAGAATATTGATATTTCTGAAGGAACTGATATGCGGATCATGATTGGGGAAATACCAGCAATGCGCACTGCATTTGAGCTGGCTAATGAGGTGGAGGATTCCACGTTGACCGACAGCCAAATGGTACAAACTATGGGACAAAGTACTGATAAACATCAAAAAACTATTTTAAAAAAACAATCGAGATTTTACCCTGCATTACATCCAGGCAACAAAATAGATATATTCTTTGATCTGGTAAATGGAGACCTTGAAAAAATGAAAAAAAATGTACAAAAAGGGAAAAAAGAAAATATGTCAATTCCGGAACGCGAAGCCCTCAAGGCATTGATGGAAAATGACTTGTTAGAAATCAAACCCGCGGACAAAGGCGGAAACATAGTCATTATGGAGAAAACGGACTATATGCAGGAAGCAATGCGCCAACTGAGCGACACAAAAAAATTATGAGAAATTGAAGAAAAATCCGATCAATGAATTGATTGTGGAATTAAATGTCAAGTTGGCCAAGTGGCATAATCAAGGATTACTTACAGATCAAGAAGTACAATTTCTAACCAATGAAGACCCTATTATGCCAACCATGTACTTTCTGCCGAAAGTGCATAAGACACTAAAGAAACCGCCAGGGAGACCCATCATTGCCAGCTGTGGCTCAATATATGAGAACCTTTCAATTTATGTAGATTCTTTTCTGGCACCGATAGTCCCCACTCTAACGTCATATATTAAGGACACAGGAGATTTTTTACGCAATTTGATGAACATCGCCTGGCTGGAAGGATACCAACTAGCTACAATCGATGTAGTATCATTATATACTTCCATAACTCATAATATGGGTCTCACAGCTATGGAATTTTTCTTTAAACAGAAACCTCTTGAAGAGTTACAGCATTGGTATATGATCAAGGAAATGACAGAACTTTGTCTAAACCATAACATCTTTCTCTTCAATAAAACGTACTATGCTCAACGATGCGGCACAGCCATGGGAGTTGCATTTTCCCCAAGCTACGCCAACCTAGCAATGGGTTGGTGGGAAAGAACAATAGCTTGGGGAGAAGAGTACGACCAGTATACATCTACGGTCCTACTCTGGCTCTGATTTATCGATGACCTTTTCCTGATCTGGAATGGTACTACCGTGGAATTTAACAGGTATCTAGATGAATTGAACAACAATGAACTAGGATTAAGATTCACATCCATAATCAGTGATAAGGAAATCGTGTTTTTGGACACCAAGGTCTATGTGGCTAATGGACAAATTGAAACAACAGTCCACCGCAAATCCACGGCAACGAACAGTATATTGCATGGAGATAGTTTTCATCCTACAAATCTCCAAAAAAGTATCCCTTATGGGGAATTTATTAGGATGAAGAGAAACTGCTCTAACCTGAAAGAAATGAACTGTAAATATAAAGAAACTGCCAAGAGATTCCTTAAAAGAGGGTACAACTACAATGACGTAAAAAAAGGAGAACTTAAAGCTAGAGCTTTGAATAGAACTGAAACATTGATTAACAAAGCAAAATTGGACATGACAACAAAAAAACAAACTGAACCCATTCGGATGATAACAACTTATAGCAAAGAAAGTCAAAATGTGAGAAAAATATTGAATAAATATTGGAATGTCCTAAAAAAGGACCCGGACATTGGCGAACAACTTGGAGAATATCCGCAAATGACTTATAGGAGACCACAATCGCTACAAGACAAACTGGTGAGAAGCCATTTTCAATTGAAAAAGAAAAAAGACTGGTTAACACTGAAACAAAATGGCTTTAATAAATGTTACCAATGTAAGGCTTGTACCATAGGCCAGTCCTTGAAATCCTTGAAAGATCCACAGGGTAAGATTTTCAATGTGGAGGATATTATCACATGTAAAACAACTTATGTGGTATATATGCTAACATGTGCCTGTGGTAAAAATTATATTGGAATGACTACTTGTCCACTGCACAAAAGGATCCTGGAACATATCAGGGCAATTCAGAATGGTGATATGTCTTATGCCATTGCCAAACACATGTCCAAACACACTGGAAAACATGGAAAGATGTTCGCTACAGTGGGCTTGCCACCATCCCTCAACATGAGAGAGGAGGGAACAGGAAACAACTACTCAGACGATTGGAGTCGCGCCTGATCATTAGATTTCGAACAAAAATGCCGAGGGGATTGAATATGGATGAAGAGATGCATGTCCACCTGTGAATTCTATATGACTAAATACTGAAAATAGACTGCTCTAACAACTATTGAAACCAGATCTGTTGCAACAGTAATAAGATCATAAAGGCACTTAGCCATTACTAAGAAGTATTGAAACAAATTGTACAAAATTATAACCCGGGGCACTTAGCCTATACAAAAAAACTATATTACAAATGAATAAGTGAAAGTATCTTAACTGATAGATATGTTATTCTTTGTTTAAGTCGTTCTTTAACCTATACAATGGTTAAATAGGAAATTCCTATAGTGATAAGCGACAAAAATAATGGGGATATAAACTGTACAATTGAGAATTATTAACTACTCTTACGTTGACAGGTATAACTGGATATCAAACACTGTTTTTTCTGCAAAACAAATGTTATATTTCTTTATGTGTAACTTTAAAACTACCTCACCCATAATGCATCATTATATGCAATTGGATAGGAAGGTATATAAACTAGAAAGCAATGATGGACTAGTGGTAACACTGTGACCAAGACCTGCGGTCGAAACGCGTAGGTGAAGGGGATTGTTTGCAGTCTCTTGTTAAATAAACCCAAGTTAATGTATTGAGCGAGTGCGGACATTAATCTCTTCTTGGTGGAAAATATATATATATTTTCCACCAGGAAGAGATTAATGTCCGCACTCGCTCAATACATTAACTTGGGTTTATTTAACAAGAGACTGCAAACAATATATATATATATATATATATATATATATATATATATATATATATATATATATATATATATATATATATATATATATATATATATATATTACCTACTGGCGGTCGCCAGTAGGTAGTTATAGTTAGGACCTAGTTTCCATAGGAAATCCCCAACATTCTATTGAGAATAACTTTGGCGCCGGTGGACGAATATTTGCGAATTTCTCAAAGAAGATGGCCTGCTCCACTCCGCTCCTTCCCTGAAAGTTTGGGGTTGATTCGTCAAGTGGGGGCTGAGATAAAAGGGGGGTCCCAAAACGTGTTTTCCCCATGTTATTTTCCATAGGACGTTTAGACACGGCTACAGCTCGAACGGCTGAATGGATTTATAAGAAATTTGGTAAAGAGGTAGAGTCTGGCTCGCAGATTACGCTTTTCTTTGAATGGTGTAAATCTGTTCAGTAGTTGCTGAGAAAAATAACTTTGAAAAAATATATATTGGGCTACATTGGGCTATATACATGTTAGAGCCCAAATGTAGCCCAATGTAGCCCAAAGATGGCCACCAGAGACAAAAAAACAAATGTAGCCCAAATATCAGCCAGATGTAGCCCAACTATAGCCCAATGACAGAATGTCCCAGATTGTTCTAAAGAACAACTAGAGTGCTAACAGTCTTACTTATGACAAAAGTATGGCACACCTGAAGTCATCTTGATTGGAATAAAGTGTTAACAATTAAAACATTTAATTTGCAAAGGAACAAAATGAGGGGGTTCATTTTGCCATAGAAATTATGATTAGTGCTGAAGAAAGAAAAATTAGGGCACATTTTGAGTGACTTCTCAAATCCTCTTATATTTCATAAAAAAAATTCTGATATGCAGTCTCCCAAGATGGAGACCAGAGACAAAAGAGCCCAAATGTAGCCCAAATATCAGCCAGATGTAGCCCAACTATAGCCCAATGACAGTAGTTAGGACCTAGTTTCCATAGGAAATCCGCAACATTCTATTGAGAATAACTTTGGCGCCGGTGGACGAATCTTTGCGAATTTCTCAAAGAAGATGGCCTGCTCCGCTCCTTGCCTGAAAGTTTGGGGGGGGATTCGTCAAATGGGGGCTGAGATAAAAGGGGGGTCCCAAAACGTGTTTTCCCCATGATATTTTCCATAGGACGTTTAGACACGGCTACAGCTCAAACGGCTGAATGGATTTATAAGAAATTTGGTAGAAAGGTAGAGTCCGGCTCGCAGATTACACTTTTCTTTGAATGGTGTAAATCTGTTCAGTAGTTGCTGAGAAAATTAACTTTGAAAAAATATATATTGGGCTACATTGGGCTATATATATGTTAGAGCCCAAATGTAGCCCAATGTAGCCCAATGTAGCCCAAAGATGGCCACCAGAGACAAAAAAACAAATGAAGCCCAAATATCAGCCAGATGTAGCCCAAATATAGCCCAATTACAGAATGTCCCAGAGTGTTCTAAAGAACAACTAGAGCGCTAACAGTCTTACTTATGACAAAAGTATGGCACACCTGAAGTCATCTTGATTGGAATTAAGTGTTAACACTTAAAACATTTAATTTGTAAAGGAACAAAATGAGGGTGTTCATTTTGCCATAGAAATTATGATTAGTGCTGAAGAAAGAAAAATTAGGGCACATTTTGAGTGACTTCTCAAATCCTCCTATATTTCATTAAAAAAATTCTGATATGCAGTCTCCCAAGATGGCCACCAGAGACAAAAGAGCCCAAATGTAGCCCAAATATCAGCCAGATGTACCCCAACTATAGCCCAATGACAGAATGTCCCAGAGTGTTCTAAAGAATAACTAGAACGCTAATAGTCTTACTTATGACAAAAGTATGGCACACCTGAAGTCATCTTGATTGGAATAAAGTGGTAACACTTAATATATTTAATTTGAAAAGGAACAAAATGAGGGGTTTCATTTTGCCATAGAAATGTTATGTATATATATATATATATATATATATATATATATATATATATATATATATATATATATATATATATATATATATATATATATATATATATATATTCACTGAAAAAACCATTGGTTATAGACCATATATAGTTAGGGATTAGCCTTTTCAAAACCTTATTTTACTCACACAAAACCATTGAAATTTCATATATAGTTAGTTCCACTAACTATATATCGCGCACCCGCAATCCACTGCTGATGATGTCACATATTACATCATTCATGACATGGTTAGTGACATCACTGATGACATCACTGATGACATCTCAAATGACATCCCTGATGACATCTCAAATGATATCACTGATGACATCACTGATGACATCTCAAATGACATCACTGATGACATCATCCAGTGACTGTATGTTTCTGTAAAGTTAAAATATGTCTTACATATTGAAGAATGAGTGGATGTATAAGTGTCTGGATGAAGGATTTAGTAGGTGCATGACTGACTGTATGAGTGAGTGATTAAATGTGTCTCACTGAGTGCATGGGTTAGTGACTAAACTGTCTTAATTTGTGCATCATTATATCTGTTGTTCTACAAACTGCTGCATGTGTTGATCAGTAGCTATATGAGTAACTGTATGGGTTATTCATTGGTTGTCCAAGTAATTTTATGGGAAACTGAGTGTGTGTGTATGGGTGGCTGGGAGGTGTGTGACTCTGTACATAGATGTGTGAGTAGTTGATTCACTATATGTATGGGTTCAAAAGTGCATGTGGAAACAGCTGTATGGGCGGTTGACTGTGCATGAGTGTATTAGTGAGTGAATGGATATCTCAGTGCTACATGTCAAAGTAAGTACATATGTAAAACACAGTACATGTGAGAGTTGACATATATAAATAACTGTGCATAAGAGCCAGTGAATGTGTGAGTGGCTGTATGGATCATTGTGAACATGTATCAGGGATTGTATAAGAGAGTAAATATGTGTTAGTATATGTTTGAATGAGTAAGGTGTGTATAACTGTATAGTTGAGGAAATGGAGGTGTGATTGATTCTTTGCATGACTGACTAGGTGTGTGAGTAACTCCATGGATGAGTGACAGTCTGTGAGTGTCTGTTTACACTGATTGTATCTAAAGTTATATTAGAGTCTGAAGAGGTTCATGGTATTATCACATGAATGATATCATCAGTGATGTGATCAGTCATGTCAAATGAGATGTTATCAGTGATTTTATCAGTGATGTCATTTGAGATGTCATCAGTGATGTCATTTGAGATGTCATCAGTGATGTCATTTGAGATGTCATCAGTGATGTCATCAGTGATGTCACTAACCATGTCATGAATGATGTAATATGTGACATCATCAGCAGTGGATTGCGGGTGCGCGATATATAGTTAGTGGAACTAACTATATATGAAATTTCAATGGTTTTGTGTGAGTAAAATAAGGTTTTGAAAATGCTAATCCCTAACTATATATGGTCTATAACCAATGGTTTTTTCAGTGAATTTTCAAGGTTTTGTAAATGCAAATTCCTAACTATATATGGCCTATAACCTATGGTTTTTTCAGTGAATTTCATTGTTTTTTTTAAAAGCTAATATCTATAGCTGTAAAATATATTCTTTATTACGTGACGTATCACGTAGCCACGTGAGACGCCTCATGACGCGTCACATAAACGTGACGTATCGTCTCTGCAGCGCAAACAAAACCCGTAACGTAAGCGCGCCAGAGCACGCTTACAGATATATATATATTTTTTTTACCTTAATTAGACAAAATCCACACATGCACATATCTTGAGGCCTTGCAAAGGCACATCAAACAAACAGTCCCTACAATTTTGCCAAGTTTGGTGGAAATCTATTCCTTTAAATTTTATTTTTCTGTTTCTCTTGTTTTTCCCCTTGTTACGCTTACCGGAACGCTACCCAGTACGCAAACCGGACGCTCCAAAGACACAAGATGTCGGACTCCCGTTACGCTACCGTTTAGCTGCCCGGTTGGCGTACCGGGAAGCGCCTCTACCGCGAAAAATCGCAATTTTTTTTTCTTTTTTCCTTTTGCCCTGCGGGGCACTTTAATATCCCCCTCATCAATCCTAGGGGGTCAGGAGGGGTCTACCTTGCCCCCTTTCCTTCATTTCCCCCTTCGTTTTTCTCCACCTCTTGTCTCTCGATCCTACCGAGAGACAAGATGGAGGCCGCTCCGGACTGTTTACAATGTTGACAGCCAATCAGCTTCTCCTCAGACTCCCGTTACGCTGCCGGTTAGCTGCCCGGTTAGCTGCCCGGTTCACGTACCGATTTGCGCCTCTAAGACAAAAAATCGCAATTTGGTTTTTTTTGGGCCCCGCGGGGCACTTTAATATCCCCCTCATCAATCCTAGGGGGTCAGAAATGGTCTACCTTGCCCCCTTTCCTTCATTTCCCCCTTCGTTTTGGCCTCCTCTTGTCTCTCGATCCTACCGAGAGACAAGATGGCGGCCGCTCCGGACTGTTTAGAATGTTGACAGACACCGGAGAGCCAATCAGCTTCGCTTTGCAGGTGCGCTATCCGGGACGCTGTCACAGATATATCTGTTTTTTTAAACGTTAATTTCTCAAAATCCACTGGAGCACATATATTGAGACCCAGCAAAGGCACATCGGGCTAACAGTCCCTACAATTTTCCAAGTTTTGTGCAAATCCATTCAGCCGTTCGAGCTAAAGGTGAGGCCAAACGCCCTATGGAAAAATGAATAGGAAAAATGCGTTTTGGGACCCCCCTTTTTTCTCGGCCCCCCTTGACGGAACCCCCCCAAATTTTCAGGGGCTGCTCAGAAACAAAATGTGCCATTTTCCTGAAAATTTCAGCCGATTCCGTCCACAAACGCCAAAGTTATTAGACATAGAATTTTCAAAAGTTCCATAGAGAAAAAATCCTAACTATATATACCTACTGGCGACCGCCAGTAGGTAATATATATATATATATATATATATATATATATATATATATATATATATATATATATATATATATTACCTACTGGCGGTCGCCAGTAGGTAGTTATAGTTAGGATTTTTTTCAATGCAAAATCTCAAAATTCTATTTGGAATAACTTTGGCGCCAGTTGACGAATCTGCCTCAAAATGCCCTCAAATTTGCCTCGTGGAGCTCCGGTCCGTCCTTGAAAGTTTAGGGGGGATTCGTCAAGCGGGGGCCGAGATAAAAGGGGGGGTCCCAAAACGTGTTTTCCCCATGTTAATTTCCATAGGGCGGTCGAACTCACTTTTAGCCCGAATGGCTGAATGGTTTTCCACCAAACTTGGCAAAATTGTAGGGACTGGTAGCCCGATGTGCCTTTGCTATGTCTCATGATATGTGCTCCAGTGGATTTTGAGTAATTTAGGTTCAAAAAAATATATATGTCTATGGCCGTGCCCCGGTACGTGCACCGGGGAGCGCACCGGGCGAGCCACGCGGAATTCTGATTGGCTGTCGGGTGTCTGTAAACATTCTAATCAGTCCGGAGCTGCCGCCATCTTGTGTCTCGGTAGGATCGAGACACAAGAGGTGGCAAAAACAAAGGGGGAATTGACCATAAGGGGGCAGAGTAGACCCCCCCTGACCCCATAGGTTTGATGTGTCGCATTTAAGTTGGAGTAAAAATATGAGAAACAGATAAGATTATGGAATAACAAGGATGAATATTGGACGAAATAACATACAATCATGCAATGGGCACAATTAGCAGTGCGATTGTCTGGGGCGAGATGTAGCCCCACTACAGAGAGGGGCTATAAAAGGGCCACGCGGGGCTAAAACAATAATAATTTTTTTTTCGATTTTTGCGGGGGGAGCGCCCGGTACGCGCACCGGGGAGCGCACCGGGGAGCGTACCATGGGGAAAAAAGAATGACAGACTTTTCAAAAATTGTATGTTTATTAATTGTTCTTTTTGTTGTTTTTTTTATTTATTTAAGTACCAACATGTAGGTACCAATGCAGAGTCTAAAATTTAATATACACTGTCTCCTTTGTAGATATCTTGCATGTTGTTACAGAAGTTATTGTGGTATATGGAATTCATACCATAGTCTGTCAGGAAAGCAGAAACAACATGGAGGCAGGAGATGATAAAGAGATGTTAAATACACATTGGAGATAATATAGTGGGAGAAAGGAAGTATCTATGAGCAAAATTACAATGTAACATAAAAAAGTTGCATAGTATATTTTAAGTCTCAGTTAATAATATATCTATTTTGGTACTATTTCATAATTTACATATAAAAAAGAATAATGTCTCAAACAATTTTAAATTATTAAATAAAAATTTATTGCTGTGATTTTTCAAAATCTAAAAGAATTTCCAACATTAATTCGTCAGGTATGTCCTCATTTGGAATCCATGATTCAATTTCTTCTACACAATTAGGTAAGTCTTGGTCCAGAGACTGATCGTAAAAGTCTAATTCATCATTGTCTTCCTTAGGATTGTTTTCCAAATCAATTTCAAATGAAATATTAATTTTATTTTGTTCTTTCATTTTCTTGCTGTAAATTGCATAAAAAATAAATATATCAGTAGAGATAGGGCACTGTTGGGTTTAAGTTCAGACAGGTACTTGTGAGTTTTTAACAGTGAAGTTATCTTTGTGCAGTGTATGGTATGAGGTAGGAAGTAGAAATATAAAAAAGTGTATGTGTAGAAGCCTAATATAATTCATAATTATACCAGAGAAGCCTAATTCAATCTATAACTATAACAGAGAAGCCTATCTCAATCTGTAATTATAACAGAGGGACAGTAAATAACTGTCAAAAAACGTTTTTACAAATGAACTTATAGCGCCCCTTCTCAAATTTATAACTTACCTTATAGAAAGGTGATGAAGATAAATGAGTAAATCTTTTAAAGATGTATCTCAGGAAGTTGTAGTCAAAATGGCCGTGTTTCCCTCTCATTTTTCATTTATATTCATGTACATAACCAATCAAATGTTAGGAAAAAAAAGTAGGAAATGAAAGTAACATTTTAATTGGTTGTAAATTCCAACACTTTCATATGTGTTTTTGTCATGTAATTTACCTCAGGATATTTAGACAGGGCTACAGCCCAAATGGCTGAATGGAATACTATCAAATGTGGGATAATGGTAGGGAGTGGAATATAGTAGGGTCTATGCTATATTTGGTGAAAGTCTGTCCAGTAATTTTTATGTAATTTCGTTTCCCACATTTTTTCAGGGAGCGTTCACCGGTGCGCGCCCCGGTACGCGTACCGGGATCGCTACGGGAGTCTGCCATTTTGTGTTTCGATCGAATTGAGACACAAGATGGAGGACAAACAACGTTGGGAATGGGTAGAAGGGGGCACGGTAGACAGCCCGTGACCCCCTAGGGTTTTTGAGGTTTTCCCTTATTCATTTTCCTTTTCTCAGTTACTACCTGTAACACCTTTTCTCTGTCTTACTATCTATTACACAGTCCCTCTGTGTTCTTCCATCTAGCTCTCTTCCTCTTTACACCACTGTCTCTGTCCCCTTTGCTCATGCTCACTCCTTCATTATTTTTTTTTCTTTTTTTTTGGTACGCTCCCGGTACGCGACCTGGTACACGCACCGGGGCGAGGACCGGGAGCGCTCCAGGGTGAAACATAAAAAAAAATGAATATACTTAAAAAAAAAGGTATTATATTAATATACATATATATTCACTGAAAAAAGCATAGGTTTCACACCAGTTATAGTTAGGAATTAGCATTTAAAAAACGTATTAAATGTCATGAGTGATGTCACTGACCATGTCATGAGTGATGTAATATGTGACGTCATCAGCAGTGCATTACACGCGCAAGTTATAGTGAGTCCAACTAACTATAACATGGAATTTCACTGGTTTTATGTCAGTAAAATTTCCAGCTAACTATAACTGGTGGTAAACCTATGGTTTTTCAGTGAATATATATATATATATATATATATATATATATATATATATATAACCTACTGGCGGTTGCCAGTAGGTAGTTATAGTTAGGACCTAGTTTCCATAGGAAATCGGCAACATTCTCTTAGGAATAACTTTCGCTCCGGTTGACGAATCTTCGCGAAATTCTCCAAAAAAAGGAGGCGCTCCACTCTGCTCATATCCTGAAAGGTTCAGGGTGATTCGTTAAACGGGGGCCGAGAAAAAAGGAGGGTCCCAAAACATGTTTTCTCTAAGCAATTTTCCTTAGGGACCTTTAGCCGCAGCTACAGCCCGAACTGCTGAACGGAATTACACCAAATTTTGCAAAAAGGTAGAGTTTGGTTCACAGATCACACTTTTTGTTAAATGGTGTAAATCTGTGCAGTAGTTCCTGAGAAAATCAAAAGTAAAATCATAGATATATCTATGGACGGAGTAGGGTACGCATATCCTCTGAGGATCATGCGCGTACCCTTACGAGCACTATCTGAATGCTAATTGGGTGTCAACTGTCTGTCAACACTCACAACCAGAAGGTGTTGGCAGCCATCTTGTGTCTCAGTAGAACCGAGGCACAAGAAAACTGAAAAACAAGTGCGCAAAAGATGCAAAGGGGGCAGGGTAGAAACACCCTGTCCCCTTAGGCCTGCTCAAGGGGTCCCACAAGTACCCCCAAGGTCCCTCAAAAAATAGGGATACGCGTATCCGGTGAAAAAAACTAAACAAAGCCTGCTTTATTTGTAATTAGCTCCCGGGGGGGTAAATCCGGGGAGCAATGTAGTTAATTATAATGGGGGCCCAGAGGGGGCCCGGGGACCTCCAACTCCGGGGCTTTAACGTTATGTATGGGGGGCTCACGGCCCCCCCCGCAGCCCCAGGGACCACCACCCCCGGGGCTCCTTTTTTTATAATAATGGGGGGCCTAGAGTGGCTCCCCAGCCACGGGGACTGCCACCCCCGGGGCTTTAAGATTATGTATGTATGTAAGCGCCACGGAGGCCTGCTCTCTCTTCCAAAAACCAAAGACTATTGCTTTTCTGCATGGGGAGCAGCATGTTAGCTGCTCCCCATGTAGAAAAGCAATGCCGGCTCCCGCAGGCTGAGGGGAGCCAACAGAGTCCCCAACAAGAGGCCAGGCCCTGGGAAATGGTGTCCCCGGGGCCAGAAGTGGCCCGGGAGGCACGTTTGCAGAGGGGGAATTAATTCCCCTTGAATACTGGGGGTCCCTGGGGGCCAACTAACCCACTAGGAACCTCCAGTATGCGCCAGGGGGCTGCGTTGCAGAGTAGTGTTCTGGGGCCATGCCCATTTTTACACCTCTTTGCAACACAGCTCTGTGGCACTTACTAGAGGTACCTGGTGGGCTAGTTGCCCCCCAGGCACCCTCAGTATTCAAGGGGAGTTAATCCCCCAACTTAAAACACGCCACAGGGCGTGTTTGCACAGTGGTGAAGGGAGGGAGCGGGCCTGAGTGCACATGTGTGCAAACACACCCTGTGGCGTGGTTTAAGTTGGGGAATTAATTCCTTGTCATTCTTGAGGTTCCCTGGGGGCAACTAGCCCACCATGTACCTCCAGTAAGCGCCACGGAGCTGCGTTGCAGAGTGTTGTAAAAAGGGGCGTGACCTCTGAACACCTCTCTGCAATGCAGCCCCCTGGCCCATACTGGAGGTACCTGGTGAGCTAGTTGGCCCCCAGGGACACTCAGGATTGAGGAGAAATTAATTCCCCAACTTAAAACGCGCCACAGGGCGTGTTTGCAGACATGTCACCTCAGGCCACACCCCTTACCTTCACCACTGTGCAAACACGCCCCGTGGCGTGTTTTAAGTTGGGGAATTAATTTTCTTTCAATACTGATGGTCCCTGAGGGTCAAATAGCCCAGTACTGATCCTGAAAAGTCATTCTAACCGTACTTACAGTAACTTGAATTTCCTTTCATAGGCTAACATTGACTGGCTTCACTTGGAAATTCTTCTAAGTCTGGAGTTTTGGAACTTTAAAATATTCCTATAAAATCAGCCGAACTACGAATTCCGGTTTACTCACCTGTTATCAGGAGAGACCTCAGTGCTGCATCTTTCAGCCCACTACTGATCCTGAAAAGTTATTCTAACCATACTTACAGTAACTTGAATTTCCTTCCATAGGATATCATTGCCTGCTATATAAAATATATATACATTTAAAAAAATAAAAAATAGAAAAAAAATTACAACTTCAATATTTTTAAAATCATTTTTTTCCAATTCATATAAAAAATATGGAATGTAACTTAAAAAATGAAATATAAAAAAATAGGTTAAAACAATGTAGTAAATCAGTATAAAAAATATAGCTATACATTTAAAAATGTTCATATATAAAAAAAATAGAAATTCACTGAAAAAACCATAGGTTTCAGCCACATTACAGTTAGGAATTAGCATTTAAAAAAACCTTGGAAATTCACTGAAAAAACCATAGGTTTCAGGGACGTTATAGTTAGGAATTAGCATTTAAAAAACCTTAGAAATTCACTGAAAAAAAACATAGGTTTCAGACATTTTATAGTTAGTTGGACATTTCACTCATACAAAACCATTGAAATTCCCCCATTATAGTTAGTTCAGCTAACTATAACTCGCGCGCCCGCAATGCACTGCTGATGATGTCACATATTACATCACTCATGACATGGTCAGTGACAAAACTAATGACATAACTGATGACATCTCAAATGACATCACTGATGACACCACTGATGACATCATCCACGTGACAATCTGATGCACCTCCTCATATCCTAATATAACCTTTGATACACCCACTCTAAAACACAGGCTACCATTTTCGAAACCATAGGCACACCAATACCAGTTACTACATCCCCCTTATTGATTACTAGGTTTATACACACATTCACTCATTGCCCCTTACAGCCACTCATACATACAGTCACTCACCAATATGGAACTATCATATAAACTCATACACCTACACAGACACTCACACACCTCCACTCATCCATAGAATTACTCAAACATCTAGTCAGTCATGCAAAGAATCAATCACACTCCCATTTACTCACCTATACAGTTCTACTGGTCTCCAAGCAAGAGATGCGCACAAGGTGTGGGACTTACTAGGACCTACTGGGACTCCATGACACTTACCTCCAGTAAGTCCTATACGACAGCAATGGTAAGTTCTTAAAGCATGCCATGCCCCCTTTGCCCACCAATCTGCAAATGCACTCCCCCTGGCACGCTCTTAGATGGGGATTGAAGTCCCATTCGCTGCTGGGGGTTGCTAGGTGCTGACTAGCCTACCGGACACCTCCAGTAAGCTCCAGATAGTGGGATTGCTGAGAGTGGACAGAGGCCATGTCCCCTTTTTACACCACTCAGCAAACGCCCCTACTGGTGCGCGCTTTATTAGGGGATGAAATTCTCTTTCCTCCTGACAGTCCCTGGGGGCCAATTAGCCCACCAGGTACCTCAAATAAGCGCCACACAGCTGGATTGCTGAGAGGTAGTCCGAGGCCATGCCCCCTTTCACACCACTGTGTAAACATGCTTCCTGGGCACTGCTGCTCGGGGATGAAGTCCACTTGTGTCTTGAGGTCCTCAGGACAAAAGAGGACCTCATCCCCCACCAGCAGTGAGCCAAGAGGCAGGTTTGCAGAGTGGTGTAAAAAGGGCCATGGTTCAATTCCCGACGCGGCAGGGTCTTGAGCTCAAACAAAATGTCCACGGACTCGATAATTCTCACCTCGGTGCCTACTCTAATCATGGGTTCACACTCTGCAACTTTGGGCAATAGCTTGCTTAATCTCCACAAACAGCCCCACTGCGATGGGATGCCTGGTCTTCACCTTGGGGATGCCCAGTAGGGGTTATCTCGCAGGGAAAGCCAGGACGGGTTCCCAAAGCAAGCGCTAAGAGACCTGTCGGTGATTTGGCGCTTTATAAATCGAAATTAACATAACATAACATAACAGGGAAGGGGGGCCAAGTAGCCCCCCTTCCCGGGGCCACTATTGGCCCTGGGGACTCCATCCCCCAGGGCTTGGCCATTATTAAAATTATAGCTTTTGAGGAGGGTGCCCACCCCCCTCCGCAGGCTGTTTTTGGCCGGGGTCCCCACTTCCTGGGGCCCGGCCATTCTTTTTTTTTAGTAAAGGGAGGGCCCCCTTTTTTATTATTTTTGGGGCCCTCGGGACCCCATCTCCCGGGCCTGACCCCTTTTTTTAATGAAAATTTAGAAGGGAGCCCCACTCCAGAGGCTGATTTTGGCACTGGGGACCCAATCCCCCGGGGCCTGGCTTCACCGTTGGGGAACGTGGGAGGAGCCCCAATGCCCCCATGGTCCCAGCCATCTCCTACCCTCCTGTGGGAGCCAGCATTGCTTTAGAGCAAGGGCAGATGCGGACATGCCACTCCCCTTGCCCAAAAGCAATCCTGCTTTGCTTCATTGAAGCGAGAGCAGATTTTCCTGCTCTTGCTTCAATGAAGCAAAGCAGGGTTTGCTATGGCAGGACGGTAGGGGTGCTCCTGCCCTGCCATAGCAAACAGCAATGTCCTGGAGGTGGGCAACCCGGGACATTGCAGGAACTGGCCCTGGGGGGTGTTGGTCCCCAGGGCCATCGAGGGCACCAGGAGGGGGGCCATGCAGCTCCCCTCCCTACATTTTGCAAAGCCCCAGGGAGTTGGTGGTCTCTGTGGCCTGGGGTCTGCAACAGAACCCTGCTTTCAAATAAATAGTGCCCCGGGGAGGTAGTGGTTCCCGGGACAGTGTGGGGGACAGGAGCCCCCCACACTTCAATTTATTTAATTAAGCCCCAGGGAGGTGCTGGTACCCAGGGGATTGGGGGGCCTGTGAGGCCCCTCATTATAATTAAAGAAAGCCCTTGGGAGTTGGCCATCCCCCGGGCTGCGGGGGTCACCGCGGCCCTGCTAATTTACTATGCATAGCCCCCAGGACCTGGTCCACCCAGGGGCTTACAGATAACGAAGCGCGGGAGCCCATGCTTCGTTTTTAAACATTTTCTCTGCAGGATTTGCACACCCTGAGCAAATTCTGACTTTATTTGGCTGGTTTTTTTAAATGGCCTGGGGTACCCTCCGAGCAGGCCTAGGGGGTCAGGGTGTTTTACCCTGCCTCCTTTTCTTGATTTTTATCTTTTTTCCACTGTTTTCTTGTGACTCGGTTAAAGAGTCACAAGATGGCTGCCAACACTTCCTGGTTTGGAGTGCTGACAGTCAATCAGATCTCACAATGAGATGTGTGGTTAGTCTCCTCTCAGATATCAATATTTTTTAATTTTTTTATTTCTTAGAAAGTACTGAATGGATTTACACCATTTAAAAAAAAAGCACGCTTTTTAGACCAAGTCCTACCTTTTTGCCAAATTTGGTGTAATTCTGTTCAGCAGTTCGGGCTGTAACCTGTTTCAAAATACCTATTGAAATTAACATGGGGAAAACATGTTTGGGAACCCCCTTTTTTCTCGACCCCTGCTTTTTTGAATCACCTCAAAACTTTCAAGACATGAGCTGACCGGTCCGCCCCATTAGTTTAGAAAATTTCGCGAAGATTCATCAAACAGCGCCAAAGATGTTGGCAAATCATAAAACGCTTTTCCTATGGAAACTAGGTCCTAACTGTAACTACCTACTGGCGACCACCAGTAGGTTTATATATATATATATATATATATATATATATATATATATATATATATATATATATATATATATATATTCATTGAAAAAAAACCATAGGTTTCAGAAGAGTTATAGTTGGACATTTATCTCGTACAAAACCATTGAAATTCCACCGTTATAGTTAGTTCAGCTAACTATAACTCGCGCGCCCGCAATGCACTGCTGATGACGTCACATATTACATCACTCATGACATGGTCAGTGACATCACTCATGACATCACTGATGACATCTCAAATTACATCACGGATGACATCACTGATGACATCATCCAGTGAATGTGTGTTTTTCTTACAAATTAAATATGTTTTATATATGTACATCTCAAGGTCGATGGAAGAATAAATGGGTATATAAGTGTCTAAATAGATGACTTTGCTTTGTAAAATGTATTGTATAACTGACTGATTAAGTGTATCTTAGTGAATAAATGGGTTAGTGAGTAATGTTTAAATATATAAATAGCTGAATAAGTCTCTCACTTTGTGTATAAGTGGCTGCATGGGTTGGTGAGTAGCTACATGAGTGTCTATATGGGTTATTAGTTGTTTTTTAGTATGAGTGTCTTAGTGTCTAAATGGGTAGGTGGGGGTATTACTTAGTGCATAGATGCATGAATGAGTGACTCACTGTTTGTATGTATTGAAGACAGCATGTATGCAGGACTGTATGGGTGGATGAGTGTGTGTATGGGTGTGCAAGTGAGTGAATGACTGTCTCAATAGTGTCTGTATGAGTAACTACATATGTTTTAAACTAGTATATGTGAGTATTGGTGTATGTGAGAGATTTGAAGAGTTCCTGTATAAATAAGTATGCGTTTCTATAAGTGATTGTTTAAGAGAGTAAGTATGTGTAACTTAAAACGCGCCACAGGGTGCATTTGCACACATCACCTCAGGCCCCGCCCCCTCCCTTCACTAATGTGCAAACACACCCTGTGGCGCGTTTTAAGTTTGGGGGTTAAGTCCCCTTGAATCCTAAGTTTCCCTGGGGTGCAACTAGCCCACCAGGTACCTCCATTAGGCACCACAGAGCTGCGTTTCAGAGAGGTGTAAAAAGGGGCGTGGCCTCTGAACACCTCTCTGCAACCCAGCTCCCTGGCGCATAGTGGAGGTTCCTGGTGGGCTAGTTGACCCCCAGGGACCCCCAATATTCAAGGGGAATTAGTTCCCCATCTGCAAATGCACCAGCGGGCGCTTTTGCAGAGTGCTGCAGGAAGGGGGCAGGGCCTCCGGCGCAATGCCAGTCTTTTTTTTTTTTTTAGAAAGGGGGCTGTGTGGACCCCCTTCTTTTCCTGTTCTACTGGCCCTGGGGACCCCATCCCCCAGGGCCTAACCCCAATATTTTATTTTTTTTAAATAAATTGGAAGTGGGCCGTGGCCCCCTCCTGAGGCCATAATCGGCCCCGGGGACCCCATCCCCTGGGGCATGCCCATTTTTTTTCTATATGTATTTGGAGGGGGCTTCCTTGCCCCCCTCCTCAGGCCATTTCTGGCCCCGGGGACCACATCCCCCGGGGCTGGCCCTCTCCATTGGGGACTGTGGGGGGTCCCCTACCCCCCCATGATCCTGGCGCCTCCGAGCCTCCTACGGGAGCCAGCATTGCTTTTCCACATGGGGAGCTGCTAAGATGCAGCTCCCCGTGTGGAAAAGCAATTGGCTTTGATTTTTGGAAGAGAGAGCAGGTTACAAAAAACCATAGCAAACAGCAGTGTCCCGGGGGCGGGCACCCTTGGACACTGCAGGAGCTGGCTCTGGGGGTGGCGGTTCCCAGGGCCATCACAGACTCCAGGAGGGAGGCCACACAGCCCCCCTCCCAACATTTGCAAAGCCCCGGGGTGGTGGTCCCCGGGGCTTGGGGATCCATCATGGACCCCCCAATTTAAATAATTAAAGCCCCAGGGAGGTGGTAGTCCTGGGGAGTGTGGGGGGGTTCAGGTCCCACCACACAGGTAGTTATTTTTTTTTTTAAACAAGCCCCGGGGGTGGCAGTCCCCAGGGCTGTGGGGAAGCCAAACGCCAATATTTTATATAAGCCAAGGGGATGGCAGTCCCCGGGGCTTGGGGGGGCCTTTTTAGCCCCCCACCCATTTACTAAACAAGCCCCGGGGTGGCGGTCCCTGGGGCTGGGGGGCCCCTTTGCGCCCCCATTACAATCTTATCATTGCCCCCGGGACTTGGGCCACCCGGGGGCTAACTAATAACGAAGCGCTGGAGCCCACGCTTTGTTTTTTAACATTTTTAGGACGGATCCGGGGATCCTACACAGATTTTGCCAATTTAAAAAACAAAAATCTTTTTGGGGCCCTGGGGGTCTTTGTGGGACCCCCTGAACAGGCCTAGGTGGTCAGGGTGTTTCTACCCTACCCCCTTTTCTTTTTTTGCGTTTGTTTTCCTGATTTCTTGTGCCTCCGTTTTACCGAGACACAAGATGGCTGCCAACACTTCCTGATTTGCATGAAGCTCTTGATCGGGAGGGTGTGCAGATCCTGTGCTCCTCTAGATATCAAAACTTTTTTGATTTTGATTTTCTCAGCAGCTACTGAACGGAATTACACCATTTAACAAAAAAAGGGCTCTTTCTGAACCAAGGGCTACCTTTTTGCCAAATTTGGTGTAATTCCGTTCAGCAGTTGGGGCTGTAGCCGTGTCGAAAGTTTCCTATGCAAAATTGCATACAAATTTGCATGGGGAAAACATGTTTTGGGACCCCCCTTTCTTCTCGACCCCACATTGACCAATCACCCCGAAACTATGCAGAAAGGAGTGGACCAGAGCGGGCCATGAGTTTTGAAAATTTACGAAGATTCTTTAATAGGCGCCAAAGTTATTGGGAATAGAATGTTGAGATTTTCCTATGGTAACTAGGTCCTAACTATAACGACTTACTGACGACCAATAGGTAATATATATATTTTTTGATCAATAGCTGCCATTACATTGAGATTGACATTCCATTACTTTTAGTGTTGGTAGGTGAATGGTTTAATAATTCATTAATACATGTAAACCTCATAATTGGCTTAACATGTTTAACCACATTGTCTTCCCTCTTTATTAATCAGCCAGTGACTCATGGGATATAACTGAGGCAGGGATTTACCTCCATGTCACGGCTGATATTGCACTTTGCACTTTGCACGTTTGTTTGCACGATTTCTTCATGAATTTTAGCACTTGCACTTTAAAGAACGTTGGGGTAGTATGCCAGTATTAATTCCATCCGGTACTACATAGCTCGTTTTTATCCTGTCATGTTTTGCGCAGAATGTTTCACAGCTATGAATGCAGAAATAAGTATGTAAATTTGCGCTATCCGTGGTCTATTGTAAATAGTGATCATAATCTTATTTATAATGTTGTGAAGACAGATAAAGGAAATAGAAAAAAAATTGTCTTTTTAAACATAATAGTAAAACCCGGATTATTTATCAAACAGGATATTTTGTAATCATTGTACTTTTTCTATGTTCATGGATGGGTAGGCCCCTTGTTTGTTAATTGTGCACAGTATTTAAACACTGGTATTGGTTCCGATAGGCATTTGATCAAGGCTACTGTGACGTAGCCGAAACCGTCATGCTAGCGACAAGGGGTCAATAAACAACCTTTGAATTCTACTCGCAGCGCTGTGGAGTGGTCTGTACCTGTGTTTTCTCTTCTTCGGAATACATATCCTAAAGGGAGGCGTAGCAGGAGTTTGAATTGGATTTCATTCAGGAGGTGCTGGACCCTTGCCTCCTCTACAGACCCTCATTTCATCTTTGGGCTGCCGTGCTATGCGGCCAACAAGCGGAAGCAAATTTTCAATTGACCCGGAAGGAGTAAATTGAGCCGACAGCCCCCCGTCTGGTGTTTCACAGTTCAGTTTGCCGGAATACCTGGAGCCGCAGTTGGTGAGATTCCCGAGGAGTCGAAGGATGCCAAGGAAGTACCGCCTGGTGACCTCTGGGGTAAGCTGATGAACTGGGTTTTGCCGTTATTTAGGCAAGTAACCATTTGTAACGGGAGAAAGGATTAGCGCTTTACTGATACCACCCGGTATTGACAGTATCGTCAACCGGGGTTGGAGGTATATGTTTATTGCCCCTCAAAATGTCGACGCCAGCGGAAGCTTTACGGAACCGGGAGGCGTTGGCGGATGCCATGTTCGTGAACCTACCTACAAGTAGGAATGACACCACAAAGCCCGGCAAAGGGGCAACAGACTTAAAAGCTAAAATGAAAAGATTGGAAAAATTGCTCAAAACAGAGACTACCAAATGGTGGGAGAAACGCTCACTGGAAAAGTATCAAGAAGTGGGCCGTGTTCCAAGGGGATTGAGGGTTCTCATAGCACCATCTTTTGAGAACCCCAATCCTCTCATGCTGAAAGAATGGGTGGCGGGAAATCTTGATGCGTCTATGAACATGGTTTGCCTGCTGATTAAATATGCTGAAATCGATCAGAATGAGATTTTAAAGGAAATTGAACAGCTCAATAAAGAATTGGAAGAAGAAAAAGACCAAGACTTCATAAAAAATCTAGAGATGAGATCGACGTCAGATTAGTCAAGCATCAGGAAACTATAAGCACGAGGAAACAATACAAATTTGCGCGTGACAAAAACGATTACGAGACAGGGAGAATATTCACGTTTGCGCGCAAGTTTGACAATGCAAAGCGGCAAGCCATGGCACCTAAGGTTAATGTACAAACGTCGAAAAAGAATCAAACTGCAGAATTGTGCAAAACAGAGCTGAGCTCGGCGGCGAGCAGCAGTGACTCAGAAGATGTAGTAGCTGGAAGTTCCAATCAATGTCAAGTACCCACTAAATATACTCCATCAGAAGAGTTGGGTTTTCTAGTCGAGGACAGATTCAAAACACTGCGGCCGCAAACTCGACAGCAGCGGAAATTAAACGAAGAGCAGCAAACAAAAAACGCAGTGCAAGGAGGAAATGCAGGAGGCAGAGGGGCGCCAGAGAGAGGCAGGGGAAAGAAATGGTGACATTAGTGTCCGCCATCACACATCCCACGGAATCCCCCACTGAACCTACGTTAATCTGCAGTAACACAGAAAGTTTGATATCGGCGAGTAAAGTGTGCACATCGGTGAGACCAGAGGTCAACACAGTGATCAACCTATCCGATACCATCTTAGATAAGGCTGAATTACAATTATTATCCTTAGGTCTTTCATACTGCCCCAAAAACTCGTTCAATTATGTCCAAACTCGTGTTGACGTGTTCAAGTTCATTGGCAAACTTAAACTTAAAAAACATTTCAAGTTATCGAATGCCCATGTGAGCGCATCTGAAATTGTGGAAAAATCTCATCCTTCCAGTGTGTTCTCAATATCTGAAACTAATGCTTTGAAAGTTGCACAGGAGTTGGTTCTGGAAGAAGATTTTGTGGCTGGTACCACTCAACAGAATTTGGCGAATGCTGGCATCATTATAAATCAACCTTGTGTCACCAAATTCAAACCTCCATCCACATTCTATCCTGTGATGCCTAAGGACAATATAGATGCCTTTGGAGATATAGTTGTGGAGGATCTGAAAAAACTACAGTGTACCATCTCACGGAGAACCAAACGTATCAAATACATAGAGAAACAGTACAATAAATTGATGAAGAAACTAAGAAGCGACTCCAATCTCATAATAAACAAAGCAGACAAAGGGGGTAACACTGTTATCTCACCCCGTATACAGTATCTGGCGGAAGCTGAAAGGCATTTGAGGGACCATGCATGTTACAGAAAAGGCAGCTTTATTGATATCATGTGCCTAAAGGACATGGTTCACAAAGAACTCAATCAATGGAAGCGGGAAGGATTATTAAGCAAACAAGAACATGCTTTTCTAAAAAATTATTTCCCGGTTACACCTTTTTTTTATCTGATCCCTAAAAGTCACAAGCAGACTACTCCGGTCCCTGGCCGTCCCATTATTTCAGCTCAGGGCAGCTTGTTGGAATCTATCTCACGTTATGTAGACCATTTTCTTTATGAATATGTGGAGGCATTGCCCTCGTTCATCAAAGATACAGGACATTTTTTGTCTAAAATTAATGATATTGTGTGTGATAGTGAGTCTGTATTGACAGATATAGACTCTCTCTATACAAGTATTGCCCATAAGGACAGATTAAATGCAATCAAATTTTATCTGGGGAAACAAAGCATTGCGTTTAGTCAGCACAGCAATATGCTATGAAGAATGTTGGATATATGCCTCAATAACAATTATTTTCTGTTTGATAGGGAAATTTACCAACAGTTGAGAGGAGTGGCTATGGGGGCATGTTTCTCCCCTACCTATGCATGTTTACATGTTGGGTGGTGGGAGGAGCATGTCCTCATGGGTTCACTCGCTAGGTTGTTCCCTAACAATATTGCCCATTTCTGGCGTTTCATTGACGATATTTGTATGATTTGGAGGGGTTCGGTAGAATCAGCGGCTGAATTTGTCAGAGTAATCAATGATAATCAATTGAATCTTAAGTTTACATCTCAAATCAGCACCACCATGATTCAATTTTTAGACGTTGAATTGTATGTCTTAGATGACAAACTGTACACCCGACTCCACAGAAAACCTACGGTGGGAAATTCAATCTTGCACGCAAATAGCGCACATCCAGGTCATCTAGTCAAAAGTATTCCGTACGGGGAATTTCTACGTATACGTTGAATATGTAGTTCCAATTCAGATTTGGAGAAATGCAAGATTGAAGCGTTTTTAAGATTTTGTGC
Source organism: Lissotriton vulgaris (assembly GCF_964263255.1). Taxonomy (NCBI): domain Eukaryota; kingdom Metazoa; phylum Chordata; class Amphibia; order Caudata; family Salamandridae; genus Lissotriton; species Lissotriton vulgaris. The sequence goes on from NC_141694.1 coordinate 965,394,318, forward strand.
AAAAGGCTATCAAACATCCTTATTAAAGGAAGCTTTGACCAGGGCAAATAACATGAACCGGGAAGAATATCTCACCTCCACTAGTGCTAACAGAATTGGGCAAAAGCTCACATTAGAAGCCCCTGACAAGATCAGTTTAATCACCACCTTCAACATTGAGGAAAGGAAGGTGAGGGGGATATTGAAGAAGCATTGTCCTTTGTTGAAGACTGACATCAGTGTGGCACCTTTGTTACCAAATGAACCGACCATAGTCTTTAGAAGAGCTCCCTCAATGAGGGATGCTCTGGTCAGATCTAGTCCAGAGGTCATCATAAAGAAAAATTGGTTGTCAGACAAGTCTGGGTTTTACAAATGTATCTCTTGCAGAACATGCAAATTTGGTATAAACACCAAAGAATACTGCTCTGCATTTGATCCTGTGCCTATTCAAATCAAAGGGCATTTTACATGCCGCACTGATTTTGTGGTCTATGTGCTCCAATGTACTTGTGGGCTAAAGTACGTTGGGAGCACCAAACTACAGGCTTTTAATCGCATCCTCCAGCACCTTAGGGCAATTGTGAACTCTGATGAGAACTACCCAGTTGCGCGCCATTTTGGTTTGGTCCATAAGAAAAATTTGAACGATTTACAATATTTCATTATTGATGCAATTCCTAAAAACATCAGGGGCGGAAACAGAGAAAAAATGTTAAGGCAACTGGAAAGCAAATACATTCTGCTTTTAGACACTAGGATTCCTAATGGAATGAATACAAGGGAGGATCTGCATTGTTTCTTATAACCCCCCTCATTTTATGTTTTCATGTTTTCAGGTTTTCATGTAAGAATCCAGCGTGGCCTGCTCTCCATGCATATTTAAATATGAAACAAATTATTATTCTATCATGAGAATTTTCCATCTTGACTATTCAGTTTTGGTCTGATAAAATAACATTACAGCATTGCATCGGAATGTTAATTGGTTTTGACACTTTTTGCCATGATCTTATTGATTTTTTGAGTATAAAGTATTTATAGACAGCATTTCATAACAGAATTTTAGGATGAAATGGGCACTATGCCATAAGTTTTTCCTCCTTTTTTTGATCAATAGCTGCCATTACATTGAGATTGTCATTCCATTACATTTAGTGTTGGTAGGTGAATGGTTTAATAATTCATTAATACATGTAAACCTCATAATTGGCTTAACATGTTTAACCACATTGTCTTCCCTCTTTATTAATCAGCCAGTGACCCATGGGATATAACTGAGGCAGGGATTTACCTCCATGTCACGGCTGATATTGCACTTTGCACGTTTGTTTGCACGATTTCTTCATGAATTTTAGCACTTGCACTTTAAAGAACGTTGGAGTAGTATGCCAGTATTAATTCCATCCGGTACTACATAACTCGTTTTTATCCTGTCATGTTTTGCGCAAAATGTTTCACAGCTATGAATGTCGAAATAAGTATGTAAATTCGCTCTATCCGTGGTCCATTGTAAATAGTGATCATAATCTTATTTATAATGTTGTGAAGACAGATAAAGGAAATAGAGAAAAAAATTGTCTTTTTAAACATAATAGTAAAACCCAGATTATTTATCAAACAGGATATTTTGTAATCATTGTATTTTTTCTATGTTCATGGATGGGTACGCCCCTTGTTTGTTAATTGTGCACAGTATTTAAACACTAGTGTTGGTTCCGCTAGGCATGTGATCAAGGCTACTGTGACGTAGCCGAAAAGCGTCATGCTGGCGACAAGGGGTCAATAAACAACCTTTGAATTCTACTCGCAGCGCTGTGGAGTGGTCTGTACCTGTGTTTTCTCTTCTTCGGAATACATATCCTAAAGGGAGGCGTAGCAGGAGTTTGAATTGGATATATATATATATATATATATATATATATATATATATATATATATATATATATATATATATATATATATATATATATATATATATATATATATATATATATATATTCACTGAAAAAACCATAGGTTTCAGGCCTTATATAGTTAGGAATTAGCTTTTAAAGTTATAGTTAGCTGGACATTTCACTCATACAAAACCATTGAAATTGCTCCTATATAGTTAGTTGTACTAACTATATTTCGCGCGCCCGCAATGCACTGCTGATGATGTCACATATTAGATCATTCATGACATGGTCAGTGACATCACTGATGACATCTCAAATGACATCACTGATGACATCACTGATGACATCATCCAGTGAATGTGGTTTGCTTCATTATTTAAATATGCATTATATATATAGCAATTTGCATTGAAGAATGAGTGGATATATATATAAATAAATATTTGGATGGAGGATTTAGTAGCAGTGTAATTGACTGTTTACTTGACCAATTTATAGTGTCTCACTAAATATAGTGGATAGGGACTAAACTGTGTGAATATCTTTATCACTTTGTCAGTTGTTGTGTAAACTGGTTCTCCAGTTGGTTACTAGCTAAGTGGAAGTCTATATTAGTTATTGATTAGATAACTGAGTATTTGTATGGGAGAGTGAAAGTGTGTGTGGTTCGATGGGGGGGGGGTGACTTTCCAAAGATGTGTGAATAGTTGATTCAGTAGATATATGAAGTTAAAATTACATGTTCTAACAGTTTGGGTGAGTGAATCTCTTTATGGGTGTGGTGATGAGCAAATATATTTCTCAATGGTACATGTCCAACAAACTAGAAAAATAAAAGGCACTGTATGTGTCAGTTGTATATAAATAAGTATACATAAGACTCAATGATTGTGTGAGTGACTGTATGGATAACTATATACTTTTAATAATGATTTTATAATTCACTAAGTATGACTTTCTATCTAAATGAAAAGATTAAGTGGTGTTTGTATAAGTGTGTAGTTAAGTATATGTAAGTATGATCCATTGTTTGCATAAGTGAGTAGGATGACTTCATATGTAAATAGGATGTGTGCTGTTGTTTAATGTCAATATAGGTGTAGAAGTATTTTTGATAGTGTTCTATTGTTCATTCACAACATGTATGAGTGAATCTACAGGTAAGTGATTAGATGTGTGTATACCTCTATGAATCACTGAGTGGGTTTTTAGATACTTGTATTGCTGTGACAATGGATTCAAATATGATACTCTGTATTTTACAAAGAGTGATGAAAGATTTTACTTGTGTATGAAAAGGTGTATGTGATTGTCAAATGGATGATGTTATCAGTGATGTCATTTGAGATGTCATCAGTGATGTCACTGACCATGTCATGAATGATCTAATATGTGACATCATCAGCAGTGCATTGCGGGTGCACGAAATATAGTTAGTACAACTAACTATATAGGAGCAATTTCAATAGTTTTGTATGAGTGAAATGTCCAGCTAACTATAACACCCCTAAAACTTTTTGGAGTGAATTTCAAAGGTTTTTTAAAAGCTAATTCCTAACTATATAAGGCCTGAAACCTATGGTTTTTTCAGTGAATTTCAAAGGTTTTTAAAAAGCTAATTCCTAACTATATAAGGACTGAAACCTATGTTTTTTTCAGTGAATTTCAAAGGTTTTTTAAATGCTAATTCCTAACTATATAAGGCCTGAAACCTATGGTTTTTAAGTGAATTTGCAAGGTTTTTTAAATGCTAATTCCTAACTATATAAGGCCTGAAACCTTTGGTTTTTTCAATGAATTTGCAAGACTTTTTATATGCTAATTCTATTAGCGGATAACGTTTATATATTCATACTTTTTTTAATGCTAAGTCCTAACTATATAAGGCCTGAAAACTATGATTTTTTCAGTGAATTTCAAAGGTTTTTTAAATACTAATTCCTAACTATATAAGGCCTGAAACCTAGGGTTTTTTCATTGAAGTCACAAGGTTTTTTAAATGCTAATTCTATTCGCGGATAACGTTTTTATATATTCTATTGTTTTTTTAATGCTAATTCCTAACTATATAAGGCCTGAAACCTATGGTTTTTTCAGTGAATTTCAAAGGTTTTTTAAATGCTAATTTCTAACTATACTAGGCCTTAAACCTATAGTTTTTTCAGTGAACTTGCAAGGTTTTTTAAAATGCTTATTCTATTAGCGGATAACTTTTAAATAAATTGATATCCTAGTGGGACCACCTGAGCAGCCCAAGGGGGTCAGGGTGTTTCTACCCTGCCCCCTTTTTGTGTTCTACACGTTTGTTTTTCTGCTTTCTTGTGCCTCAGTCTACTGAGACCCAAGATGGATGCCAACACTTCCTAGTTAGAAGTGTTGACAGCCAATGAGCATGCAGCTTTATCTGGAAGGCATGCTGATTGGCTGTCACTGTCTGTCAACACTAGCACAAGATGGATACCAACACTTCCTGGTTAGAAGTGTTGACAGCCAATGACCATGCAGCTTTCTCGGGAAGGCATGCTGATTGGCTGCCACTGTCTGTCAACACTCCAAACCAGGAAGTGTTGGCAGCCATCTTGTGCCTTGTTAGAACCAAGGCACAAAAAAGCAGTGAAACAAAGGTGTGAAACTCGCAATGGGGGCAGGGTAGAAGCACCCTGGAGGACCCCCAAGGCAAAATGTTTTTGGAAAAAGTTGCGGGGTACAACTTTTCCCCCCAATTTTTTTTTTGCCTTAGGGGTCCTTGTGGGACCCCCTGAGCAGGCCTAGGGGGTCAGGGTGCTTCTACCCTGCCTTCTTTTTGAGTTCTCCACATTTGTTTTTTGCTTTCCTGTACCTCACTCTACCGAGGCACAAAATGGCTGCCCACAATTTCTGCTTACCTCAGAGACTATGGTATGGGTTCCATTTTCCACAACAACTTGCGTTACAACATGCAAGACATCTATAGGAGAGATGGTGTGCATTTTACAGATGAGGGGAATAGAGTTTTCCTCTTGAATATAAGACTCTGCATTGGTACCTACTTTGTACAAAAAACACCCACTTAACACAACAGCTCTTTTCAGAGCTAACTTACCTCTAAACACTCTACATTATGTTTTTACTCTATTTTTTTTACACTGTTTTTCCCCGTGTTGTGCTCAGGGTGCGCGTACCGGAGCGCGCACCTGGGAGCGCTGCCAGCACTTACCCCGCGAAATAAAAAAATAAAAAAGTTTATTTGCCCTTCAAGGTCCTTCTAGGCCCCCCTCAGAAAACCTAGGGGGTCAGGGGGTGTCTACTCTGCCCCCTTTTAATTATTTCCCCCTTTTTTTTCACCTCTTGTGTCTCGATTCTACAGAGACACAAGATGGTGGACTCTCCAGACTGTTTAGAATGTTGACAGACACCCGACAGCCAATCAGCTTTCCGCTCGCGCACTCCCGTAGCGCGTTGGGTATCGCCAGTAGGTAATATATATATATATATATATATATAAACAAAAATATATATATATATTCAAAATAGTATATCTGCTCCAGTTACGTGAAGAAATCATCCGGCACTCTCACACAGGTATCGTGGGTTTCAGGCTTATTTTATTTAAGTTACATCAACGTGTTTCAGGAGTCAAGCTCCCTTGATCACGATGTTTGCGTCGCCATTCAACCCTTCTATTAGTACACAGGCAAGGTAGTAAACATTGTAAAAAGACATACAAACCCAATTCAGTTATTTACAAATCTGGTGGCCATTTTAGCACTTGCAAATTTTGTGGGACTTCAGTACAGCAAAAGTTCTAAGATACTTCTTGTTTAGCATAGAAATCAATACAAAAGTGAAAAATCTTTAAAATCCCAATAATACTTTTTGTACAATTTAAAAAAACTGATAAAAAACATTATTTCAATTATATGCAAGTGCATTAGCACCTCCTTTTTAGATCATATGCATGATCAAAAGGTTTCTCAATTATTTGGGCAAGTGCCTTTTTCAAACAAATGAAACCTTCTGGAATTTTTAGGATTATTCTCAATATCCTGTATTATGCTGTACAGTCCTAGTTCCCAATTAGTTGCCTACATTTTGACCTTTAAACAACTGATTCAATAACTCAACTTGGTTCATCACGTGGCTTTACCATACTATTTTGAAATGGAAGTCAATTATTTAGTAGTGCTATTTTAATCAAATTAAGCTTATTGTTTCATCATAACGTGCAAGTGCTTTTGTAAACAATAATACTCTTTTACTGTAAACAACTACTCTATAAAATGCACATAATTCTAAAAAGGGTAATAAAGTGCTAGTGCCTAAATATGTTACAAACAAGTGCTAATGCTTAAATTCCAACAATAGTACTTCGTACTCAATATGTAAACAATCCACTCCTATTGCACTTAACCTCTTCAGTGCTCATGACAAGGTCAACTCGTCATGGGTTTTACCTGCCCTGTGCTTATGACGAGTTGACCTTGTCATGAACAATGGGAATCGTCAGAATGCAGCACAGGACGGGAAAACCCCTTAAATTGTCAATACTGTTTTTAATACTTGCTAACCTCACCCTGAGCTCTATCTAGGCTCAGCGCCAAGCAGGCACCCCACAAGCAGCGGAGCTAGCGCTGCTTCGTGGGACAGTTGTTTGGAAGGCCGCCATCGCTGCACACGCGAGGCCACGCCCACCTGACAGGCCACGCCCATCCTCTCCCTAAATGTGCCACCCACGCAAGCGCAGCGGACGAGCGCAGCGGGAGCGCCTAAGGCAAGCCCGTCTGCGCCCGTCCGTGACCATACGCGGCCCAGGGCCCGTCCCCCTGGCCATACCACCTCAGACCAGCGTGGGATGGCAACCTATACGAGGCAGGCGTTACTACATCTGCGCAAGGTGCTGCCGCCGGAATGCGAACACACGCTGCACGTGGAGCAATGGCCCCTGAAGTGTGAGGGTTGCGGCTATACTATCCTCAGAGACCAAGAGACGAGTAAGGAAGGTAACGAACTTTCTGCCTTACTACTGAACTGTCGATCGTTGAAACGTCATAGCTTGAAGATTTATGACATGCTGATAGATGACAATCCTGACTTGGTCTTCTTGACAGAAACATGGTTGGATGAGCAATCCCTCCCTGATATTATAGAGGCCCTTCCCTCCGGCTATAACATTCTCCAAATCATGTTCTCTTGAACCGACTGCCATTAATAACTGTGAAGCTGGACTTTTTTCCATCTCGGTTGGCCCTAATTGCACCATTAAGGGCTACCTTATCTATCGCCCTCCTGGTGTGGCGACCGTGTTCATTGAGAGCCTCCTGGAGGCTCTAACGCAATCTGCTTTACGCCATAATAAGTTCATGATTGTAGGAGACCTCAACGTGCATTTGGATGATGTCAACTGCAGAGAGGCTGTATCCCTGATTAATGCACTTAGAGCTCTTATGTTTGTTTTGACAGATAACAGAGCCACTCATCAAGCGGGACATCTGCTGGATCCAATTTTTGCTAATTGGGAAGATAAAAGCGTATCTGTCCCGATTAAGATCCTGTGGTCGGATCATTATTTGATCCCTTTTAAACTCAGAAGATTGCCCAACAGGGGGCCTATACAGAAACCCCCCGCTATTAGGCGCAGGGACTGGAGGAAATTCAGTCACGATGCCTTCAGTCAAGCCCTAGGACAGGAACCTAATTCTGAACCCCCAAATTTGCCAGACCCTAACTGCGAAAATCAGGTTATGGAAAAACTTAGGTCCCCCAAGCAGAGGAGCTTATCAACATCTTATCGGACATTCACTCTGGCTCTCCCTTAGATGCGGTCCCTGCGAGGATTCTTCGCAGTCATCTTCCCCAGGTAGCGGAGCACATAGGTAACATGGCTTCTCTTTCCTTCCATGAATGTCTAGTTCCGGACATCTGGAAACTGGCCCAAGTTGTCCCGATAAAAAAGAAAGCCCATATTAGCATAACGCAATTAGACAACCTTAGACCTATCTCCCTCCTTCCCTACTAGCCCACAAAGCCATCTATGGTATGGCGCCCGCATACATTAAAGATCGTCTGGCAGTGTATAGCCCAAAGAGAGCTCTTAGATCCTCAGACTCTCAACTACTGGTCTGCCCTCGGTACAAACTTGCCACCAAGGGCGGAAGAGCCTTTTCGGTGCTGGTTCCTCACCTATGGAACACATTACCTGAGCCACTACGTAAGGAAGGAAACCTCCTACGCTTCAGAAAGGGGTTGAAAACGTTGCTATTTAGGAGAGCCCTGTGAGCCACTTAGGCTAGTGGATGCCTTTTGTATTGTCAAAGTTGTTGTTTTACCATCGATTCCCGAGCGCTTAGAGGCCTGTAGGTGATTGAGCGCGCTACAAATCAAAAATAACAATAACAATAACAATAACTGTGCGAAGGTAGTAGAGAAATTTGGTTAACCGACAGCTGGTGAGCTTTGTGGAGGAAAATAAGCTCCTCCACTCGTCTCAGTCGGGATTCAGAGCCAAACACTCGACTGAGACCGCCCTCCTCCTATCGACAGAACTGCTGCGGTGTAGGGCGGATGAGGGTCACACGGCCGCACTGGTCCTATTGGACTTAAGTGCGGCGTTTGACACCGTATCGCACTCCGTATTACTGGACCGTCTGAGTGAAAAGGGAATAACCGGACCTGCCCATGAGTGGTTGGTTTCCTTCCTTAAGAACAGGAGATTTCAAGTGCATTGTCCACCATGTAAATCCAGTATAAGATGTCTTAGACAAGGGGTTCCACGGGGCTCGATTTTGAGCCCCACGTTATTCAATCTGTACATGGAACCCCTTGCCAAACTGGTGGAGTCATATGGTGTTGCCATAGTATCCTATGCAGACGATACACAACTGGTGATCAACCTGTCCTGTTATCCAGTTGTGGATGCTGAGAATTTCTTGGCCTGCTTGGTGGCACTTGATGGGTGGATGAAGCAGAACTATCTCCGCCTCAATGGTAATAAGACGGAAGTTCTTATCGTTGGTCCCTGTCCTTCCATCTGGACATCTGCCTGGTGGCCCATAGAACTGGGCTCTGTCCCTGCCCCGGTGGACACAGTCAAAAACCTTGGCATTCTTCTTGATTCTAATCTAGCCTACACCAATCATGTTGGTAATGTTGCCGGTAAATGCTATGGCATCTTGAAGGTCCTGAGGAAAATCCTGGACCTACTGCCCCCCAGCTCCAGAAAAACAATGGTACATGCCTTGGTCACCTCCCATTTACACTATTGGAACTCCCTCCTATGTGGACTCAGTAAAAAAGGCCTAACACAGTTACAACGCGTCCAGAACTCAGCTGCCAGGCTGGTCCTGAACTTCCCTAGGAGAGCCTCTGGGAAACATGCATTGCGTTCCCTGCACTGGCTCCCAATAAAGGAACAAATTAAATTTAAAACTATGTGCATTACCCATCGCATAGCACACAAAAAAGCACCTCCATATCTCCAGGATTTGCTTCCAAGCTATCGTCCTTCACGCCCTCTTAGGTCGATGGGCAGCATGCTATTAGTGGTTCCACGGATCCACAGAGCAAGGATGGGAGGACGGTCCTTTAGACACCTTGCCAGTAAAGACTGGAATGACCTACCCATCGAATTGAGGATGGAACCGTCTGAAACTAGGTTCAGACAGAGGCTGAAAACCCATCTCTTCCCCAAGACATAATCAGTATAGTTTCCCCTGACTCTAGTGCTCATCCTCTGTGAGCTAAGCTGAAGAGATGTTTAGTGGGATTGTCAGCGCGGGGACGCACTGTTCCTTGTGCAACCAGGCGCTTAACAAATGTCATTAAGTTAAGTTAAGTAGCAGCCAAGGTGTTAAAAAGAAAATTATATAAAGTGTCAGTGCATAAAATAGTTAAAAACGCATTACTCATTCCATTTAATTTCTCACAATGCCGCTTCAAATATATACAACATACCACCTCCTATGCATTTAAAAGAAGGGAAGCAAAAAATCAATTATTAAAATTGAAACTCTTTGTCAATTAAAAGCATTAACAGATCAAAATTTCAAAAAATGCAGTTTCGGTATACTCGAGGTTGTTAAATCAGTTCATCATATATACGGATAATCAGTTTAAACTTGTATAAAGATCCTCAATTATGTTTAAACCCTGTGGTTAATTGCAATTGAACTCTAGTATAAAATAGGTCTCCAATTTTCTGAGCTCGCCTTTTCTATCTCCCTCTCTCCTTTTCTTTGGGACCTCTGCAATACATGAGTATTGCAAGCCAACGCGGTTGCTTTGATGATGTAATTCAAAGTGTCGCGCCACAGGGTAGGATCTGTCCTGATTAACTATTGCGCGTCTGTGCTGAAGGATTTGCTGGAGCACTGGTAGAATGGTGCTACCGATATAGATCTTAGGACATGGGCATTGTAGTAAATACACCACATATTCACTCTTGCAAGTAATGGCACTCCTAATTTTGATGGTCTTATTAAAAGAGGTTTTAAAATCTGTGCGATTCATTCCATGTTGGCACGCTTTGCATTTAAAACATCTTTAAAAACCAGGTTTAGGTTTCAGCCAGTCGGTATTACTTCTCTTTTTATCTACGAACTCACTTTTCACAACCAGATCTTTCAGAGATTTAGACTTTCTATACGTTATCTCAGGATTCTTTTTCACCTTTGAACCTAACACTGGATCATTTCTCATTAAATACCAGTCTTTTCTAAGTATTGCTCTTATTTCTTTATGCCTGGTGTTAAATGTAGTTATAAATCTGGAAGTAACTTGGTCTTTCTGCATCTTATTTAAATTTTTTTGTTTCTGAGTTCTGGATGGTTCAAAAAGTATATTTTGTCTGATCAACCTTCTAGCCTTATTAGAAGCACCTTTCAGGACCGTTTCCTTATATCCTCTTTGAATGAACCTTTGGGTCATCTCAGTCTCTATTATGTTGTTTTGCTCATCACTGCTGCAAGTGCGTCTTGCTCTATAGTATTCCCCAAACGGAATACTTCTTATAAGAGCTGTTGGATGAGCACTTTCAGCATGCAGGATTGAGTTCCCAGCATTGGTCTTACGGAACACAGTAGTTTCCAATTTATTATTTACGGGAGTAATCCTAATATCAAGGAAATCTATAGATATTTTACTTGAATTCCCCACAAATTCCAGGTTTAGAGAATTCTGGTTCACCTCTTCAATAAAAAGATCGATTGATGTCTCCGCGCCCTGCCACAGCACGAAGACATCGTCGATATACCTGACCCATAACAGAACATGTTCCGCCCAGTGATCAAGGGGACCCCCCTGAGCACCTGCTCATCCCAGTAGCCAAGATGTAGATTGGCATAACTGGGGCAAAGCAGGTGCCCATCACAGTCCCCCACTCCTGGATGTAAAGGTCACTGCCGAAGAGAAAAATATTTTTAGTTAGACAGCATTCCATAATTTCAAGGATCATTCTATTTTGCGAGGCAAGGGGTATCGGTCTCCTGTTTAAATAATGCTCACATGCTCTAAGACCATCCACATGTCTTATACTTGTGTATAAGGTTGAAATGTCTAATGTTAAAAGCACCATCGTTGCAGAATCCCAACATATATCAAAGATACATTTCAAGAAATCGGTAGAATCCTTCAAATAGGAGGGAAGCGTTCTAACAATAGGGTTCAAGAAATAGTCTATATAACGCGTTGCGTTCTCAAACAAGCTTCCACAAGACAAAATAATGGGCCTCCCTGGTGGGCTAGTGGAGTTTTTGTGGATTTTTGGTAACATATAGAAGACTGGAACCACAGGATTATCATGTTTAATGAATTTATGCTCGTCCCAGCTCAGCAATCCATTTTCTTTCAAGTGGTCCAGTCTTCTATGAAATTCAACAGTCACATTTTCATATTCTTTGGGGCTTATTTTCTTATAGCAACTAAAGTCCTGCAATTGACTCAGTGCTTCTTTTTTATATTGTTCTTTCCCCCAAAGAACCACATTACCCCCTTTATCTGAAGGTTTCAGTAATAGTCCAATATATATATATATATATATATATATATATATATATATATATATATATATATATATATATATATATGTATCTTTGTATACACTGCACCCAGCGTACTTCGTACCACAGAATAACGAGCCACCACGCAGCAAGTAAATATTTCGGGAAGCTTTATTCTCTCACATCACGAATCTTCTCAGGCATGACCCGTTTCGGTTAACAAGTAACCTTATCTTAAATGTTGGATCTTAACTGCTGGGCCCAAAGATTTTTTGAAGAGTCTTTGCTTGACACTGCCCAATGCTGGGATTACCAAATATCAAAGTAGCTCAGGGGCATATGTACAAGGTGCTTACGCCGCTTTACCAACACTTTTCCAACAGTTTATCGGCATATGTACAAGCTGTTGCTAACCTCTATTGACTGCAGTTTTCTGCCGAAAGCGTCCATTCTTAAGATTGCCACTTCTGTTTGCAATAGTGACAGGCAAGGGAGGCGTTCCAGTGCAAAAAATGCCTCTAACCCCACTTCACGATATTTACAAGGGGATTCCTGAACTTTGGAGGACCAAAAAAACTGCCTCCTACCACAGTTGGAGGCAGTTTTTTAAGACAAGAAAATAGCTGGTCTTAAAAATGGAGATAACACTTGGGGTCTCTTTTTTGGTGCTGGACAGCGCTGAAAGCAATATTGCAGAGCTGCCCTGCGACAAAACTACAGGACAGGAATGCGCACAATCAATAGGATAGTGCACATTTCTAGGCCTCAGTCATGAAAAGTGTTGCAGCGCTGCTACAAGACAGTGTTGCAGCACTTTTCACTGTGCCCTTCTTGCGACACCACGGTTGCGCAGTATTCACTGGACTGCGCTCCATTATGCAAGTAATGACAGATACGTCTGGAATCCTGATGTATCTGTCTGCACTAAAGTCACGCATTGATGCAGTTGTGTCACAAATAAGACGCAACTCCAGCAATGCATGGGACCAGCCTATGCCTGTGGCACTGCGTCACCCCTGAGCCTACCATAAGGCAGGACGTAAGGTACTGACGCAGTGCTGTCCTGCAATTGTCGCAGTGAAATCTGAGGGATTTCACTGTGCCACTCCTATGAGGCCTTGTTGCGTGGAAACGCACACCCTGGGTACATCATACCTGATGCAGGTATGATATGGCACAGGGCTTCACAAGGTCACGCATATGCCTACATGGTCACTTTGCAAATACGGCGCAACGTGGTGCTAGTTTTTCCTGGTCCATTCCTGAGGGGTGCTTGGGTGTCGGCGCAGTTTGAGATCCATTGGTGGCGAGTGCCTGCTGTGGGGTCATCTTCTGTAAGCATTGGCGGAGTAATGGTGCTGCAGGAGTTGACAAGATGTTCTTTGCTGGCCTTGATCCGGCTGCAAGGGGGGCGATGATGGGAATGGTGTACGGTTGGCATGGTAAAAACGTGATGCATACAATGATGGTCGGTCCAGGAGAGTCCGGGGTTTTGGTCATAGTTGAAGTTGCCGCTGGCGGAGGCGACCTGCTCGACCGTGTGTCCTGCTATATGGCTTGCTGCGGTGACTAGCTGCTTGAGTCTGATGTTGGGGAAGCTTCCCCAGGCAGGTGTTTGGGTCACAGGGGTTGTCCAGGTGGAACTTGAGTTCACAGAGTAGGATGTTGTCGGTGGATGGGAGATCTGTAAGTTGAGGTGCTCCATGGTCACTGTTGGGTCATTAGACTGCGTGGTCAGTTGGAGTGTGCTTCTATAGGGGATGGCAATGCCTCCTCCTTGACGGTTGGGATGGTCCTTGCCGGTGATTTAGTAGCTGTCAATGATGGCGATGGTGATGTCCGGTCCGGAATGTTGGTCCTTGCAGGCAATGTGGCGTCCAGGGTTGATGGCGAGGAGGGTCCTGGCTCCGTAGTGGTGGAGTATTCGAGAGGAAGGGTCCTTGGTGCTGAGTGCAGTCCAGGTAGACGGATGCAGACTGGCTTGCCTACCGCTTGCCTTTGGCACATGAGACATCCAATACAACGCACCTCCAACAACACAGGTGCCTTTACATCGCATTCGATTACAGCACATCATGAGGTCAGTAATGGGGTATTTTTAAGTTTTGGTGGGTATGGGTTTTGGTGTCAGAGATTAAATTTGGGGTGTCTCTTTGGGGTAAGGTTAGAAATGTAGGGTGTGTTTTGGGGTCAGTCATGAAAATGTGGGTGAGCATTTGAGTCAAATATGAAAAGTGTGCTTTGCATTTGGGTCAAATATGATTTTTAGGGTGTGTTTTGAGGGCTCAAAGATGAATTTTAGGGTTCAGGGTTTGCTTTGTGGTGCAAGGGTTTGTTTTAGGGTAGCACTCACTGTAGTGGGATTAGTACATTTTTACATCTCCACTATCCAACACCTTCCCTACTGTTGCAATATGCCTAGTATTAGTATGCCTTGTAATGGAATCCAATGTTATGGTATGCGTCGTAACTTCATATATACCTTTGGCACACCAGTGTTATGCCCGCTGCGCATGGCTGCACAGCGGCTGCATTTGAGAAGTGCTGCGGGGGGACTAGACAGCTGGGAGGTGGGAAACACCGGAAAAGACACTAGGTGGGGCGTGGACGCAGGGGTGTGTGTGTGAAAGGGTGTTGTAAATATTTAAATGAGAGAAATCTTACCTTGAGGCTGGGTCCCGTGTCTTCGGATTATTCATTGGAACTGGGAAAAGGCGTGCAGCCAGGGACTGGAGGGCTGGGCATGTTCTTCATGCAGGCTGTAATGCAGCCTGCATTGCGAACAGGACAGTGCGCTTGACAGCTTTGGGCGACCTTAGTGGCAGACCAAACAGTCATTGCGCACTTGAGTGGGCATGCCACTGCGCCCCTTCCTTGCTCCATGAGTGAAGCAGAACTACCCACCCTCCCGCTTGCAGAGGAAACATAGCATGATTACATCCTGAAGTTATCATCATGTGATGATTTTTCCTCTTCTTGCACTGCTTGAAAGCAGTGGGGCAACGCTCTTCCGCCGTAGCGGATGAGCTGCCACTGGGGGGGGTGTCTTCTACAGGTGCTAGGCCTGTGCGACTCGACCCCCAGGCCTCCTCCACTATGCGTCCCACTTTCTCCTTACAGGAGCCTCATACAAGTGGGGTTTCACAAGCCAGGGTACAACAGTCACCGACAAGTCAGCTGGTGAACCTCCCAATGCAGTTGATGAAACGGTGCCCCTAGGCGTGAAGTTGCAGGGCTCCCACCACACAATTTCAGCGCAGTTCAGGGCTCTCACCCACCAAAGCATCCGGCCAGCTCAACATAATCCGGCCTGTGATGCAGAGAGGCGCCGCCCACCACTGGTAATCCCCTCTGTGCACCCCAGTGTAGTGGTGGATCATAGTATGCGATGCAGACCTCCCTACGTTGGTACGCAGGAGCGAATCTACCATTCACAGCTCCAAGAGGTCCAAGGAGGTCTTCTGACTCAGGTCAGTAACGTGTCTCCATGCGATCTGACAGACTTCACCACCAGATACGGGTGATCGATGTGCCTCAATTTCTACTGCCACAGCTCAACTCCACAGATCCTCCGCATCCCACTCCAGGCTCCAGACACAGGTACAGCGAGGCATCCAGGCTCCAGACGCAGGTCCAGCGATGCAGCCAGGCTCCGGAGGCCACTCCTGTGAGGCCTCCTGGCTCTCATTCTGGTCATCCTGGATGTTGAGGGACTTGAGGGGGTTGTTGATCTATGCTGCACTTGGCCCTGTCTGCTCTATTCTGCCTATTTTCTATTGGAGGTCGACTGATAAGCAATTTTTTCCAATAGAGGTAAAAAAACTCAAGTTGGGTTCACTAACGTGCGTTTTTTTCTGCTAATGGGCCTTTCATTGGTTTTCGCCCGCTAACACTGAAATTCTTATCGCCATAATGCTAATGTTAGTGGCAGTTTTCACTGTTCATCCCTGAAGCTATCGCCATGTAGCGACGTCTTGTACATACATCGCTAACAAGGCGATAGTTTTCAGCGGTACACAGTGGTAAGAAAACCGCAGCTAACTAGCGGTAGCTGTAGGTTTCACCCAGGCCTTGTACATATGCCCCTTAGTCTTTTTTCAGCCTCATGCCTCTTTCATCCCCCACCCTACATCTTGTCTTCAACTATCACTCTTGCAGGTTCTTTTTCATCTCTGCTTTTCCAGAGTCTCTGTTTGTCTCTCTTCATTTCCCTCCTTCAATAACACTTTAGTCATTTCTCGCTTCTGAATCAAAGTCTGGTGAGGAGAAATAAGTGTTGGTCCACAAAGTAAGTGTTGCTGCCAACCGCGAGAAACCAGTGGCACAAAATAATACATCCTGAAGTTATCATCATGTGATGATTTTTCCTCTTCTTGCACTGCTTGAAAGCAGTGGGGCAACGCTCTTCCGCCGTAGCGGATGAGCTGCCACTGGGGGGGTGTCTTCTACAGGTGCTAGGCCTGTACGACTCGACCCCCAGGCCTCCTCCACTATGCGTCCCACTTTCTCCTTACAGGAGCCTCATACAAGTGGGGTTTCACAAGCCAGGGTACAACAGTCACCGACAAGTCAGCTGGTGAACCTCCCAATGCAGTTGATGAAACGGTGCCCCTAGGCGTGAAGTTGCAGGGCTCCCACCACACAATTTCAGTGCAGTTCAGGGCTCTCACCCACCAAAGCATCCGGCCAGCTCAACATAATCCGGCCTGTGATGCAGAGAGGCGCCGCCCACCACTGGTAATCCCCTCTGTGCACCCCAGTGTAGTGGTGGATCATAGTATGCGATGCAGACCTCCCTACGTTGGTACGCAGGAGCGAATCTACCATTCACAGCTCCAAGAGGTCCAAGGAGGTCTTCTGACTCAGGTCAGTAACGTGTCTCCATGCGATCTGACAGACTTCACCACCAGATACGGGTGATCGATGTGCCTCAATTTCTACTGCCACAGCTCAACTCCACAGATCCTCCGCATCCCACTCCAGGCTCCAGACACAGGTACAGCGAGGCATCCAGGCTCCAGACGCAGGTCCAGCGATGCAGCCAGGCTCCGGAGGCCACTCCTGTGAGGCCTCCTGGCTCTCATTCTGGTCATCCTGGATGTTGAGGGACTTGAGGGGGTTGTTGATCTATGCTGCACTTGGCCCTGTCTGCTCTATTCTGCCTATTTTCTATTGGAGGTCGACTGATAAGCAATTTTTTCCAATAGAGGTAAAAAAACTCAAGTTGGGTTCACTAACGTGCGTTTTTTTCTGCTAATGGGCCTTTCATTGGTTTTCGCCCGCTAACACTGAAATTCTTATCGCCATAATGCTAATGTTAGTGGCAGTTTTCACTGTTCATCCCTGAAGCTATCGCCATGTAGCGACGTCTTGTACATACATCGCTAACAAGGCGATAGTTTTCAGCGGTACACAGTGGTAAGAAAACCGCAGCTAACTAGCGGTAGCTGTAGGTTTCACCCAGGCCTTGTACATATGCCCCTTAGTCTTTTTTCAGCCTCATGCCTCTTTCATCCCCCACCCTACATCTTGTCTTCAACTATCACTCTTGCAGGTTCTTTTTCATCTCTGCTTTTCCAGAGTCTCTGTTTGTCTCTCTTCATTTCCCTCCTTCAATAACACTTTAGTCATTTCTCGCTTCTGAATCAAAGTCTGGTGAGGAGAAATAAGTGTTGGTCCACAAAGTAAGTGTTGCTGCCAACCGCGAGAAACCAGTGGCACAAAATAATACATCCTGAAGTTATCATCATGTGATGATTTTTCCTCTTCTTGCACTGCTTGAAAGCAGTGGGGCAACGCTCTTCCGCCGTAGCGGATGAGCTGCCACTGGGGGGGTGTCTTCTACAGGTGCTAGGCCTGTACGACTCGACCCCCAGGCCTCCTCCACTATGCGTCCCACTTTCTCCTTACAGGAGCCTCATACAAGTGGGGTTTCACAAGCCAGGGTACAACAGTCACCGACAAGTCAGCTGGTGAACCTCCCAATGCAGTTGATGAAACGGTGCCCCTAGGCGTGAAGTTGCAGGGCTCCCACCACACAATTTCAGTGCAGTTCAGGGCTCTCACCCACCAAAGCATCCGGCCAGCTCAACATAATCCGGCCTGTGATGCAGAGAGGCGCCGCCCACCACTGGTAATCCCCTCTGTGCACCCCAGTGTAGTGGTGGATCATAGTATGCGATGCAGACCTCCCTACGTTGGTACGCAGGAGCGAATCTACCATTCACAGCTCCAAGAGGTCCAAGGAGGTCTTCTGACTCAGGTCAGTAACGTGTCTCCATGCGATCTGACAGACTTCACCACCAGATACGGGTGATCGATGTGCCACAATTTCTACTGCTACAGCTCAACTCCACAGATCCTCCGCATCCCACTCCAGGCTCCAGACACAGGTACAGCGAGGCATCCAGGCTCCAGACGCAGGTCCAGCGATGCAGCCAGGCTCCGGAGGCCACTCCTGTGAGGCCTCCTGGCTCTCATTCTGGTCATCCTGGATGTTGAGGGACTTGAGGGGGTTGTTGATCTATGCTGCACTTGGCCCTGTCTGCTCTATTCTGCCTATTTTCTATTGGAGGTCGACTGATAAGCAATTTTTTCCAATAGAGGTAAAAAAACTCAAGTTGGGTTCACTAACGTGCGTTTTTTTCTGCTAATGGGCCTTTCATTGGTTTTCGCCCGCTAACACTGAAATTCTTATCGCCATAATGCTAATGTTAGTGGCAGTTTTCACTGTTCATCCCTGAAGCTATCGCCATGTAGCGACGTCTTGTACATACATCGCTAACAAGGCGATAGTTTTCAGCGGTACACAGTGGTAAGAAAACCGCAGCTAACTAGCGGTAGCTGTAGGTTTCACCCAGGCCTTGTACATATGCCCCTTAGTCTTTTTTCAGCCTCATGCCTCTTTCATCCCCCACCCTACATCTTGTCTTCAACTATCACTCTTGCAGGTTCTTTTTCATCTCTGCTTTTCCAGAGTCTCTGTTTGTCTCTCTTCATTTCCCTCCTTCAATAACACTTTAGTCATTTCTCGCTTCTGAATCAAAGTCTGGTGAGGAGAAATAAGTGTTGGTCCACAAAGTAAGTGTTGCTGCCAACCGCGAGAAACCAGTGGCACAAAATAATCACTGCCCCACGTGTCATATTTCGATTCCTGTATTTCTCATTGACAATTATATTGCAACAAAGCATGACTTAAATACAGCCTACTAATTCTTCCTATATATAAGGATTAAAGCCCTATGAGCAAATAAAAAAATGTCCTTTCATATTTCCCCTAAACCTACAATTAAGTTTGGTGGTGTTGTGTTCCCCCTCCAACCCTTGAAGCGTATTTAGTTCAGCATTTGCTGAAGTAAATGTCCATGGTGGGAAAGGGTTTGAGAGGACTAGTCAGGTCGTCTGTTTTATGTTTGGCTGTCACTCAGAAAGTGTAACTCAGGGTTCGAGTGTATTACATACTGACTTTCACATTAACTCTACTTGGAGAGTGTTGTGTAGTTGCAGTAAATAGCCCGGACGTGCTGTACTCTGCTTCGAGGATAAGCTTCTCAGCTTGATGTGTTGCAATCAGTCTTGGGAGTTTCCTCCTAACTATCCAACACAAGTCATTAACTCCGTTACATAGATTCTCTTCTATGCAGACTAAGGGGCCTATTACGATGTCTGTTGGATTAGCGTCTCACCAACACTGTAGTGTGATGGACTCAGCCCGACTTTAGTCACAAAAGTATTGTAAAAGAGTACTCCTGTATGGTTGCTTCCCATACTCATAAATGCGTTTATGGATCCTCCCAATGTATTTTGCCTGGTGAAAGGGCCAGAAGCACAAGATCCTAAAGTTCATGTTTCTTGTCCAACGATAAAAGTGCACAGGTTGTGCTATATATGGAAATTAACGTGCAGTATTATCAACATTATCAGCATTGAGATATTTCAGGACTTCTTAGCAAAGTCAAGTCAGGAGCCCCCACGGACTCCTGCCCACCTCACATATTAAAAGACTGCCTCTCCGCCTTCCCAGGCCCAGCCCTCGCTCTCCTGAACGAGTCCCTCTCGTCCGGCCCCGTTCCAACAGCATTTAAAGAAGCCATTGTGGTTCCTCTCCTGAAAAAACCAGGAGATGACCCTACCTGCCTGCCCATCTACTGTCCCATCTCCCTGCTCCCCTTTTTGGCGAAAGTATTGGAGGCACATGTAGCAAGATGTCTGTCTAATTTAGTGGAAGAATCTCATTACCTTGACCCTCAACAGGTGGGTTTCCGGCCTGCCCACTCGACAGAAACAGTAATGTTAGCTGTCCTGGACACTCTCCGTGACACCGCCGACAGAAGCTCTCCTCAGGAACTTGTATTACTGGATCTCTCTGTCGCCTTTGACACGGTCGACCAAACTATTTTGGTCTACCATGTCAGGCAAGCTGGCATCCCAGGCGCAGCCGCTAGCTGGCTTAGCTCCTTCCTGGGGGACCGGTCCCAGGTTGTCCGTCAAGGCCACTTTACGGCCCCTAAACGGAGAACGACTTGTGGTGTTCCACAAGGCTCCTCCCTTTCCCCCCACCTGTTCAACCTCTACATCCTCCCCCTGATCCAGTCCCTCGAAGACAGGAAGGTGATTGTCTTCAACTACGCAGATGACCTACAATTGGTCTTCACGACCGACAATTCACACAGCTCAATCACAGAATTTCATGCCACCATGCAGCACATTCAGCAATGGATGGGCCACAACCACCTTAGGTTGAATCCTGGCAAGACGGAGCTAGTGCTCACAGGAGACAGCCACAAGTACTGGGGCCCACACTCTTGGCTACCAGAGCTAGGATCCCTGCCTACTCCTTCCCCTTCTGCAAAAACACTTGGTGTCACCTTAAACAGAGCTCTCTCACTAAAAGCACAGGTCGGCTCAGTAATCTCCAAATACTTCTTCCAATTGCGAAAGATCAGGAAGATTCATCGCCTACTCACACAGGAAGCCTTGACCAAGGTTGTAATAGCCACCGTCTTGCCACACCTGGACTAAGCTAACTCTGTTTACTTGGGCATGCCTCTCTATCTGCTCAAACAGTTGCAGATAGTCCAGAATCACACAGCCAGACTGATTCTACGACAGTCCAGATGGCAACCAGTGACACCCCTGTTAAGGAAACTGCACTAGCTCCCCATCCCTCAACGCTGCGCCTTTAAGACAGGATGTCTGATCTTCAAATCCTTGCACCGTCAGAGTCCCAAATTCATTGACAACCTGATACTCAGGCACACCCCCTCTTGCAGCTTGCGCTCAGCTCACCTCTCGCTCCTTTCCACTCCCACGTTCAAGCGGAAACCTTTAGGAGGCTGCAGATTTGCAACTCTTGCCCCTAGACTGTGGAACTCTTCCCCCTGGAGATCCGGGCAAGCAGTGACCTTTTGAAGTTTAGGAGGTCCCTCAAAACCGGGCTATTTGCACAAGCCTACAACTGACGTCCCCATAGGTAATGATCAGAGTATACTACAGCGCCATGAAACCACCCGATGTACGTGCTCTTTACAAGTCACTCTTAACATTAACTTTCAGTCAAACACCAGCCGACACGCACCATTTTGTATACATACTTCCCACCTCCAAAAGAGAATGTGAATGTGACATAGATGTCGTAAAGCAGCACTTATTGGGACGCTCACCAGACATCAGGGTCTCAAAATCCATCAGCAGCCGGTAAGCCGTGCAAGGGTTGACCCCAATAGTAGCAGCACTTAGAAGAGGTATATCCTTAGAAACCAGCATCACCTCACTTGCTTTGCAAACAGCTTCTGTCCGCCAGGTACCTTGGGAAAGTAAACAAGATCATGGAGAAGATTTTCGTATTTTTGTATTATGAGTGAACTTACTTTGATAATAATAATCCTTTCAGGCGAGTAATTTAGCACCATACCTGAGAGCTATCAAAATAAACTGAATTAACCAAAACGCATACTTCGTTGCTCATTTGGTAGATGAATTGGTGCATTTATTTGATTAGATTATTGTTGACATAGGCCAATATTTGTGGTTAGTTGTCTTTTTCACAATGTTACCACGTGCTTTTCAACCGTCTCTAATTAAGGTCACTTGTGTATTTAGGACCTTAGATTTCAGATGTTTTCTTTATTTATTTTCTGTCATGGCTCTTCATCACAGAACTATTAAGAGGAACACGAGAGATAAACTCCACAAAGCTTGGAACATTCAGTGGCAAGTACGCAGTAAATCATACAACTAAAAATGCAACACATTTTTTGCAGACAAATCATTTGAGTTCTATTCAGTGGGAACACCAGAAAGAAACGAGTATGGCTGTGGTGTCTGAGGCCTTCACTAACAAAACAAAGCTGCAGATTCCTTGCTAGTGCTTCCTTCATTGACGCTCTACTCAGTTTTGTGTGAACGCAAGGGTGGGCTGGTCTATAGTGAAAACTGTAAATCTCCCAGAAAAGGCAACTGGACCGAATGGGAGACTTGATAACTTAAGTGGTGGTATCCGAACAAAAAAATCCTAAACTTTAAGAATATTTTGCTTATATTTAAAAAATAAGGGACAGATTTACAATAACTGGCGCATCCCCAGGGATGCGCCAGTTATTGGTTGCCACAGCTCCGTCACCCATGGTGCGCCGTATTTACAATGCGGCGCACCATGGGGCATGTGTGCCGTAAAGGCGGCGCATTGCTGGAGTTGCGTCGCAAGCGTGACGCAGCTCCAGCAATGCTCTGGGGGGGGCACTATCTGTCCAATGTTGTTTCAAGCCTTACGCCTGCTTCAAGCAGGCGCAGGGTTTTGACGCAGCATTGGCCTAAAAGTGCCTGAGTGCAATCTTGTAGATTTCACGCAAGGCTATTTTGCGAGGCCCACCCTGCGCCGGAACGCCCACATGTGGCGCAGGGCTTTACAACGTGACGTATCTGCCTAGATGCGTCACATTGTAAATGGGTCGCAGGGATGCACCACGTTTACGCCGCAGTTGCGTGACGCAACGGCGGCTTAAACGTGGCGCAAGTCCGACATAAATCTGCCCCTAAGATCTTAACATTTGACATTGATGTCTAATACTTCATGCATTATATATTGTGCATACTAAAAAGTACTTGCTTGTGTTTCCCTCCTATGCCCTATACTACTGTAGGGTCTCCTGATCTTTCTTCTTGTGTACTTTGGCAAACAAGGAATGAGGAGCCAATGAGCACGCCCCACAATCCCTCAAAGCTACAAACTCCCTCACATTACAGCATTCACTCTTATTTTAAAGAAACGATCACTGGTCACAGAAAGAATGTTCCCAGAGGAGGGGTGAGTAAAAGAGACAGCAGCCATCACTCTATCTACCATATGTGCTGTTGTGGAGCCAGAAGAGGAGGAGGGCGGAACCCTTGCATGATAAAAGACTAAAGTGAGCTCTCTAAACAGGGGCAGTGTAAGACTTGGTGGAGTCTCCTGCGGCAGACAGCTTTCCCCTAACCATATACCAGCTGGTCTGTTGCAGTAAAAGGTCGCTGTATGGCCAATGCACTGTAATGAGGCACTATGTGGGCTGCCTAGTGCACCTACAAGCAGAAAGCATGACTGTAAGAAATAAATAATTCTCTGGGCTTACCCAAAGTATGAATGGCACTTTCTTCAAGCAAAAGCTAAAGTAGGTTGACTCAAACAAACCAGTGACTGAAAGAGTATGACCGAAGCCCCTCTCCGTTTATTTTTTTGGGCAAAAGTACTGGTTATGACATTATTGATAATGTTGCAAGAAGAGGTTGGGCCTGTTCTAAAAATATGGGAAATCAACGTTGTTAAGTGGAGTTAGAAATCACAAAACTCTCTCTAGAATCAATTCACAGAGATAAAGGCAAATAAATTGTAAACTTTTATTATGTTTCACCTGTAACTAATATTTTATAACTACTTCTCATGAAATTGTCATCCATACTGAATACGTGCTTCAAGAACTACTTATTCAACAAAATTGACTAATACGCTGCATACATACTTTTGAGATTTTAGGAGCCATTTGAAGATAAATAAATTGTTTAATGAAGGATATACACAGCGACCCCCAGAGCCAACCTCCCAGCTCCACAGCCAAGCTTCTCTGCTGGACTCCACATAACGTATTCCAACAGAAGAACCTTGTTGCTAGGAGCTGGACAAATCTAAACAAGTAACGAAAACATA
This sequence comes from Lissotriton vulgaris, assembly GCF_964263255.1. NCBI lineage: Eukaryota > Metazoa > Chordata > Amphibia > Caudata > Salamandridae > Lissotriton > Lissotriton vulgaris. The sequence goes on from NC_141694.1 coordinate 965,418,350, forward strand.
ACACATCTCCCTTATTACATAAAATACAATTAGGAACAAACATAGTCATCGTACTTCCTAGGTCTCACTTTATGACGTGTGCTGGGAACTCTTATGTAATCATCAAAATCATTGTCTAAACATTCTTTTTTTTCTTTAATCCAAAATCTTAATTCGGCATCATTACACTTGACAACTTTGCAAATGTTCCACTACTTACCATCCAATGTTTTGATCAAATTACCTTTACCTTCCAACACCTTCTTAGCATCAGATAACTTGGAATTTCTTATTTTTACAAAGATGTCAGGACATACTCTAACAAAATCTCCCTCTGCAATGACTCTCTGAATCTTGCGAACTATATTATTATATCTTGTTTGATACCCTTTTTGATATCTTACCACCTTGTCACATATTTCATCATCCTTCACTATTTTTATTCCACTTCTGCCCTTCCATGCAGGCACAGCAGTTGTACAAGGAATTCCGCCTTTAAGAAGATAAAATGGAGTTTCTCCTGTTACTGCGTTAGGAGCCTTTCTATAGTTCCACAACATTTTCTTTATTTGAGTTCTCCAACACATATTCGTAGATGTAGCTAATTGGATATGTTCTACCAACACTCGGTTGAAGCGCTCAACTAAACCATTTCTGCTTGGATGATACACTGGTGTCCTCAAAAGTTTGACCCCCCTTTTTTTTATAAAAACTCACCAAATTCTTGGGAAATAAATTGTGGACCATTGTCTGATAAAATTTCAGCTGGACTTCCTTCTCTACCAAATATTTCTTCGCAAAAAGCAATAATACTGCTAGTTTTTAAATCAGTCACAAAAGCTACTTCCGGCCATTTTGAATAATAATCTATCATTACTAATGCATATTTATCGACTGCACCCAAACCTCCAAACGGACCAGAAATATCTATTCATAGTCTTTCCCATGCTCTCTCAGGCAAACTCATAGGTGTAATTGGAGAATGTCTTAAAACATGAGACTTGTCACTGCAGGTGCATGATATGCATTCTCTCACAAATCTTTCTATATCTCTGACCATATTTGGCCACCAAAATCCATCCTGGCTTTTCTCTTGACTCCGGACATTCCTCCATGTCCCTCATGCAATAAATTAATCATCTTTTTTCTCAATGATACTGGAACCACTAATTTCTCACTCCGTCTTACAATGCCATACACAACTGACAATGCATCCCAGACATCTTTATACATGACAATATCTTCATCGATTTTCCCACTTACAAGCAAAGGCAATTCTTTAATCACCTTGAATAACGATGCGTCTGAATTAATAGTATCCCTCCATTCACCTTCACTAATGGCTTGATGATATTCTTCAATGTTTACAATTAATACGTTGTCATCTTCATTGCTTTCATCATGTCTGCCATCTACAGTCAACCGCGACGAACAATCAGCATTGATGTTTCTTATTCCAGGTATGTATTTCAATTCAAATGAATGCTCCTGTAATCTATACAACCACTTAGCAATACGTGGGGTGGCTCTTCCGGCACCTGCAGTAGTAAAAAGGTCTAACAGAGGTCGATGGTCAGTGCGAAGTTCAAATCTGGTGCCCCAAAAATAAACACGTAAATGTTGCACTCCCCACGCATAACCCTTCCTTCTCTATAGTAGAATATGATGGTTCAGCACATTTCAGTGTACATGGCGCAAATGCTATTACATTTCCCTTACCATCATTTTCTTGCATCAAACAGCCCCTAAACCATATTGACTAGCGTCAGTTACAATGATTGACTTATGTTGAGGATTAAAGGATTTCAATGTCGTGGCATTAGCTTCAGCTTTTTTTACTGTTACAAATGCATCTTGGCATTTATCGGACCATTTAAAATTGACACCTTTCTTCATTATGTTATGTAGGGGTTGTACAATATCAGAAAAATGATGGACAAATTTTGCATAATATTCAGCTAAGAAAAGGAATGATCTTACCTGATCCTTATCAACTGGTGATGGAGCCTTCTCTAAATCTTCCACCAAATTCAATTTTGGTTTTATTTAACTTTCTGATAATTTATGTCCTAGATATTACACTTCTTGTTGATAAAATCTATACTTATTTAAACTTATAGTGAGACCGGCCATTTCAAGTTTCATTAACACAATTTTCAGCACTCCATCATGTTGGAACTCATCCTTACCCCAAACTAAGACATCATCCTGGAATACTAAAGCATTCTTAATGTCTCTCAATATATTCTGCATTATCCTTTGAAAAACAGCAGATGCCGAAGCTAGACCGAATGGCATCCTTATGAATTGAAATGCACCTTCCGGTGTAATGAAGGATGTTAGATGTTTTGAATCTTTGTGCGATCGTACTTGATGGTAAACACTTGATAAGTCTAATGTAGTAAAATATTTACCACCCTCGACACATGACAACATTTCATTTATGCGGGGTAAAGGATATCTATCCACCCAAATGCACTCATTTAAGTCTCTCAAATCCACACACATGCGGATTTTTCCACTGGGTTTGTGCACAATCACAATCAGACTTAACCAATCAGATGCTTCTATTGGTTCTATGATTTTCTCCTTACAGAATCTTTGCAATTCCTCCTTCAATTTTTCTCTCAATGCCATGGGTACGTTGCGCACTTTATGTACTTTAGGTTTGACATATTTTTTAACTATAATTTGATGTTCAAATCCTTTTAAACATCCCAATGTCTCTGTAAATAGATCGGGAAATCCTTCACCCATTTGTTATCATTACCACTATTTGTTAACAATACTTGTTGGGGATGGTTAGGATCTAAAATAATTCCTAAACCTTTCTGTTCTTTCCATCCTAATAAATTTCTGCCAGACTCAACCACAGAAATGTTGCCAACAATATAATGATCCTCAAATTGTATTTTGGCATTAAAATATCCCGAAACTGGTCATTTAACACTACAATATCCGAGTGGTTCAACATCTGTGGGAAATAAAATAATAGATCCTAAATTTTTCCAATGGTTTCTATCTATTAAAGTAAAAGGAGAGCATGAATCTGCCCACATATATACCTCATAGTTGTTAACGTATAGTACACACTTAGGAGGTTGATGAACATCTTTTGAATTATGGTGATAGAAAGTGTTCACACTTTCTATCACCATAACTTCAATGTCACTTTCCTCTTCTACACGCATTTCGTCTCTCAGATGCACTGTTTTAAATTCACCAATAGTATTTACAGTTTTACTACTACTGGGATTTTCAATAGACTTACATACACGCGAACAATGGCCAATTCTCTTGCATTTGTAACAGCTAATTTTTGCTGCTGGGCATTGTATGGCATCTGCACTGTGTCTCTAACTACTAAACCTGTAGCAATTTTTTTTGTAATTTCCTTCTGTCTTTTTTGCCATGGTACTATTTTCATCCTTATTTGATTTGACATATTTTTTTGAATTAGAACCTAACACACATACTTTGCCAGACTCAGCTTATTGTTTTAGAATTATTTTCTGATAACTGTATCACATACCTAGAAGTATTCTCTATACGTCTAGCAATTTCAATAGATTTATCTAAGGATGGGTCTTTTAAATCTAATAGTTTTTCTTAGATCCTCTTATTATTAGTCCTATTGATGAGTTGATCTCTAATAATATCATCTCTCAGGTCTTTAAATTTACAACTTATAGATAACTTCCTCAATGCAGCTACATATTGTTCAATCTTCTCACCTTATTTTTGTGAGCAAGAGAAAAAATGATGTCTTTCTACCACAATGCTCAATTTTTTACCAAAATTGTTAGCGAAGGCATTCAAAACCATTTCATACACATCTTCTTCATCATCATCAGAAGAATTGTCAACATTGGCAGCATTAGGTTGGAAATTTGGTAACGTTTTTAACACATTCCTACCTTCAACAGCTACACATACTTTTAAAATTGGCAATTTCCTTTCAGAAATAAACACATCACCACCTATTGCTTCTAAGTAAGTAGTAAAAGCTTCCTTCCAATCTTCCCAATCCAAGCATGGAGCACGAGGTTCGGGAAGAAATGTAGGTAGAGTAGGAATGATTGTGTGGCCAATATTATGCAGATGTAATATAGAAGGAAACAAAATAGATATTGAGTGGATATTCGTACAGTTTAACAGTAAAAACTATTTTGCAAAATAATAAACACATATTCCTCATAAACAAGGAAAATATACGTTCCTCCAGCTAAATTGCAAATATTTGTTTTCACATAAAATAATACTTTATATCAATGTTTCCTGTTGAGAAAATGTCTTACTAAAGAAAAATATTTCCTTTCCTTTGTTCTTGCATATTGTGCATTGAGGAAAAAGAAATGTTCGCCTTGAAAAGTCTATGTTCAAATTACTATACTACTTTTACTTAAGAACAAGATGTTCGTGAATACTTCCAAATGTAATGGTATGTATATAAAAAAAATTGCTGTTTATTCGTAGAAAGTCACAATGTTTTGCTTAGATTATCGGTTACAATGACACTGCAGTCAAAACACCCTTGATGCTCCAATATGCTAAATGGCACCAGTGAAGTTTATATTGTTGGGATTCAATGTTTCTCTTACAGCTCACTTCGATCTCCTCAGAAAGTGTTTATCTCACTTCAAGACTTACTGAGCATGCACTAGTATGCGCCTCATTCCATAGTCTCCTTGTGACTCTATTACGTGTCACGTATTCTACGTACACTTCTGCCAGGTTTTTCAACAGGCTGTTATCATCTCCAGGCAACCTACTCCACGTCTTCTCCTGGCAACATCCCTCGCGAGCCTCTTACGTCTCTTCATGCTCGTCTGGAACTGTGAGCTTCTCGTAACACTCAACGCCTCTAAATGCAATCCCGCACAAATGCACATCAAATCCACATCCAAAAGAATACTGGATGTTTACTGCGGCCGTCACCAGTCCTGGCACTCTGTCACCGACTTCCATGCATTCCACTCACTACCACTTGTACATGTGGCTCAGCAGTGGCACGCGATCCACTCCGTCACCAACGTGCCAGGTACAGACAGTCAGTTTTTAATCACAACAATCTTGTTTCTCTTCTGACAACACGCAGATTGATGAATTTTTCCACTGAGATAATCAAACATGTTGTTAATCAATCTGGGGGTCTTCTTCTTCCTTTTTGTTTATTTAAAAAAAAAGAAATCCAGAATAACATGAAGTGAAAAAAAAATCTCTACAAAATTACTGCAATCTTCTTCAGACATTTATCTTCATTAACAGGATCCCATCCTCGTCGCCATTTTTGAGATTTCAGGAGCCATTTGAAGATAAATAAATAGTTTAATGAAGAATATACACAGTGACCCCCCAGAGCCAACCTCTCAGCTCCACAACCAAGCTTCTCTGCTGGACTCCACATACCGGATTCCAACAGAAGAACTTTGTTGCTAGGACCTGGACTTAACTAAACAAGTAAAGAAAACAACACATACGTCTTGTGATGTGTTTTGAGGCTGAAAGAGAAATGAAAGTATGTTTAACAGGTGCCGCTCAACAGTGGAAATGTGGTCAGTATGAAGGCTTTTAACAGTCGAAGCACCAAGGTCACATATGCACCATAGGCGGAGCCTAGGAAACACAACAAGATAATGGTCCGAGTGCTCTAACTTTACAAAACACTCACCCCCATGCAAAAGAGATAAATCCATTGTTCTTTGCTCACCATGCCACCCTGGTTTGGACCCAGCTATATGCAAATCTGTCTTGAACCTGCTCCCCATGGGAACAGCCCAGCCTAAACTGCCAAGCCAGGTCCTCCCTGCACTAGAAACAAGCTTCCTGTGTACGGTTTTGGAGTATCACTCAGTTACGGGACAAGTGATCCAAGGCCAGACCAATCCGTTATATCACTTTGTTTTATTTATTCATACGTTGATGATTAGCAAAAAAAGATTGAGAATCAACATCAGTCACTCCACACAGTCTCTTGTTTTATAGGTCTCCTCCTTAGGGCTTACTCACAGTCCTTTTCCTTCTTTACAAACCAGCACCCTTATGAAAACATAAGCACAGGGCATTTAACATATTTTAGCTTTCCCTCTTTGCGCCCATCACTATTAGACACCTCAGTGTACCACATAAAGCATATTCACCGTTTTGTGACACTTCGCCTATCATCAATATGCTTTTATCAATAGCTCCAGAAAAGTCGGGGAAAGAAAAGAACCCTCAGCTTCTTGTTGCTTCCCACTACAGAGAGGGCATACCAATCAACAGTGCTCCAATGTCTCAACATATGACGATGAGTGCCACCACAATGTGCACCACAGGCCCACTAAGTACGCATGCACTGTGAGCCTATAACCAAGGGTGTAAGCACTTGCTCGCAGCACTTGCCTTAAGCCATGAACCTGAAATGGAGTCACGGCTGCCTCATCCAACACAACTTTCCTCGGGTGCTCTTGGCTGCTGTTGGTGGGGTCACATCTTTCTCCGGCCACACCTGCAGCACCGCCACTGGGTTCCGCATGCACCACCACTTCTGTCAGTCCTCAGGAATCTACCAGCCCCTCAAGATGCCTTCTCAACATCCATCGATCTCTCCGCAAATGCCATTAGCCCTCCTTCTATGCAGTGATTCGGCAACACCTCCAACTCCAGCCAATCAGATACCGGAGCCACAGAAAGTAGCATCCCACGCACAACTAGAACACTAATATGTGCATCCCCAATGCCCCCAAGGTTCCCGCCATCAACCAGCACCCAAGAACAGCCAAACACCCCTCATCAGCCAGGCTGGTTTTAATACAGTGGCACAGTGAGCAAGGGACCCACATCTGGGACACCTAGGGCAAACATATCTAACACAACAAGATGATAGACAGAGTGCTAAAACTTTTCAAACACTCACCCCAAGTCAAAAGAGCTGGGTTTAATCCATCGTTCTTTTGCTCACCATGCCACTCCCATTTGATTGAGCCAGCATTATGGAGGAGGCTGCACGCAGGTCTCTGTGACGTTTCACTCATTTCCACAGGCACTGCACAACTCTCAACCCAGTTGGAGACACAAGCTGCAATACTGCAGAAGCAGAGCAGCCAGTTCACATTCTGCTCCTTCTCACATTTTTTATGCTGGCCAGCAAGTACTGGCTCGGTGCTTGGGTATCGCTCTGGTTATCCACCATTGTTTTTAATTACATAAACAAGACACATGCACCTGAGACAGCCCCTTACAGTAGCGGATCCGCCTACGAATGCACAGCTTTGTAACTTTAGGGATGGCAGATGGAACTGCATATTTTCAGAATAAAATCCATTACTCTAGTCCAGAAGAAAGAATGTTTCTACACAGCAGTGATCCTGTTTCTCAGCTAGAATTTGCTGACGTGGGGCTTCTGCCAAAAAATGGCGGATATCACCTCCACCCTTTCTAGGCCTTGATTGGCGGAGCCTTGTACTTTTGTCATCCCTCTGCAAACCAAATGACTGTTGACACGTGTCGCAATTTAGTGTGAAGATTGCTGCACCTGTTAATTATCAGATGGCTACACTAGAAATGTGAGTGATTTATCTATATATATATATATATATATATATATATATATATATATATATATATATATATATATATATATATATATATATATATATATATATATATATATATATATATATATATATATATACATAAACTGATCCCTTTGGTATTGTTATTTTTCAGGGGTGATAAATATGATAAGCAACCACTCGGCTACTTTGTATGCATGCATTCTAAATCAGTTGGGCAGGACATTTGCCAATTTTTTACATACAACCCGCATTCTTCCAAACTGTAATTGCTGCCAAGATGTTCTTTATTTGGTTGCTTCCTGTACACAAGAACACAACAGCTCCTGTGTCTGTATCTTGATCAATCAAGGTTCAGTGAGCATCTGTTACAATAAAGAAAGATCCGTAGTCTGTAGGTGTAGTTCAGGATCATAGCTTTATTTCTTACTTCAGATCCATAGTATTAAGATGTATTCAAAAGATAGAGTAGAGACCCCACCAGGAGCAGTTCCACTGCTCAGCCCCTCATGCCAACTGACATCTCCTTACTGTTCAACCTTCCCAACATTCCAATGACATCATCAAGGGCCAAGCAGTAGAGCAGGGGTAAGCATAGGGAGGATGCACAAGACAAGTTACAATACAACACATCCCCTTTTTATCAAAATCAACAAATGAATCATAAGCACACAAGCAATATAATTCACAAAGAAGTAAATGTGCAAAGATGAAAAAGCACAAAGGGAATGTCAGAGAGATTCAGAAACAGAGGTCAAATAACACAGCAATTCAACCACCAAATCCAAAACCCTCTAACACTGGAAATACATATAAAAATAATTCCATAACCTAAGACCCACACAAAAGTCCTACGGCAACTCCAGAAAATGTCAGGGACTAGATTTTTCTCACCCAACAACGGAGGTATACCATCCTCTCCCCATCTCCTTTCCATAGGAAAATACAAAAATGTAGGGGAAACACCTCCCCAAAACCTTGAAACATATTATATAGGGCAAATCACCTCCCTATTTGGGAAAAACACCTCCCAAAAACCTTGAAATACTAATGGGGTGACAGACTTATGTCACCCACAACCAAGAAAACGGCACATAGCCTATGGGGTAACCAACTAAGTTACCCACAACCAAAATGAGAGCACAAAACTCCCGGACTCTCAACAAAACCTTGAAATACAACACCTCATACGAGGTAAAAAACAATTCCAGAGAGTAAAGCCAAAAAGGCAAATCAGAGAAGCTACTCAAAAGACAGACTTCTCATGTGCGTACCCGTCACGCACAGTCCAACACCTACAACACAACTGCATACTGCATACAATAACTAGACTAGGAACACAGTGTACTACCACTTCTGCATACACTACTGATACTACACACACACTTCCCATTTTTCATACATAAACAATAACAGCATATTGACAAAACACATATAACATTGACATAAAATACATTGCTGTTAACATCCAAACATCATTTAAAACAGTTTAAGAAGATTACAGATGGACATACCCTCAACTCTATGAGTGCAACAGGTCAACACTACCCCAAAACCCTCAGCCCACAAGAATTACTAATTCTTCCCCCCACAATGTAAAACACACATCTTAAATGTACAGTAAGGACAAACTTGAGCACTGGTGAGCGGTCCCTCACCCGAGACCTTCAGTCCATCAGTTCCCAGAGAAAGACAAGTTGTGGCGAGAGAAGATCAAAGTGATGGACTTAGAATCCACTCCTAAATAAACTGAAAGCTCAGATGACGACAGGAAGCCTATTCTCAAAGGTTTCGCCGAAAGCTGGAAGACAGTACACAGTATTGACACCTGCGCCAGTGAGAGTGAAAATCCAAGACCATCGTTAAAAAACAACCCCACACGACGACTCCAAATTTAGACTGTTCAAAATCTTCAACTTTATCGAAATGACAATGTGGTTGGCAGGGCATACGTGCTAAACATGAAGGGTTGACTTCCTGCAAAAGTCAAGAGACATGACAATCCCCAAGATGGAGGCACGTTTAAGTAATGTACACCGAATGGCTCTAGGCGGGCTCTTGCGCCAAAAACATCCCAAATCAGCTAAGCAGCAATGATCTAGACAGACGTCATAGAGGTTCGCACGAGAGCAGCTTGAAAGACGTAAGAGGCGCGTGCACCGCATGGCGTTTTGAAAGATAGCTTGACGGTTTAACAGTGAAGTAGAAAAAAGTTACTTTTACACAACAGCAAGGCCCATGCAACGTTAAAGTACACCATAATGCAGCAACACAGTCCCATGTACGTACAACTGCCAAACGTACGTTGTTGTCTGAAAACCACTCCACCTCACCGCAGTTACCAGTGACTCCACAAAATACTGGCTTGGTTGAGCACCCACACAGTGTTCACTGCAGCGCTATGTTCCGACTCGCTCATAAAGATGCTCCTCTTGCAGTAAGGAAAAGTTTATCCAGTCCGTTATTAACACTGCACCACAAAAAATTGTCGAAGGTCACAAGTGGCACAGCTGAGATGTTAAAGATTCACGATGCACGTCACAAAAATAAACAGTCTCTCAGAAAACAGACACACATTTAAGCCTCTGTATGTGTCGATAAAAACGTTGCTGAACATTTCAAACCGGGGAGCAGGTTCAGCAGGGCTACAGGAAAACTCTCCAAACAGCTCGTAGTAAATTACTAAACTGGCATCTCCATCATACGCTGATCAAAACTGCCAGAACCAAACATCAGATAAAATATTGTGATCCTGATGCCTGGCTGTTTATTTTGTAGTTGTTGTAAACGCTGACACCTCTCCAAATTCATACAAAGAGTCAACACAGAACTCAATCTGTTCTTCCCAAACAGCTTGTAGAAGGTTACAGCAAACCAGTACTGCCAAAGACATTGAGAAAGAAACTGGCACTTACATGAATAGGGCGACCGTTGACGTGGTCACTGGTGGGGTCTTTGCGGTGCCAGGTTTCTTCAAAGATGTGTCAGAAATCATCAAATCCAAGTTTGCTTGAGGTTTCCTTAATCCAAAATCCATAAAAATACATGCAGGTTCTTAAAAATTGTCGCCAGTGTTACAATAAAGAAAGATCCGTAGTCTGTAGGTGTAGTTCAGGATCATAGCTTTATTTCCTACTTCAGATCCATAGTATTAAGATGTATTCAAGAGATAGAGTAGAGACCCCACCAGGAGCAGTTCCACTGCTCAGCCCCTCATGCCAACTGACATCTCCTTACTGTTCAACCCTCCCAACATTCCAATGACATCATCAAGGGCCAAGCAGTAGAGCAGGGGTAAGCATAGGGAGGATGCACAAGACAAGTTACATTACAACAGCATCCTACTTCAATGATTTGCTTTGTTAAAATAATGGTTGATTAAACAGGGTTCAGCTTGAAGAAATGTATCCAACATGGGAGTGGAACACACTGGGTGTCTGCCTGTACCAACTCTCACAGTGCAAGCTGGTAGATGCAGACCTGCATAAAGTTCACACTCACAATCAATTGTTTGACACACAGGTTTGGCACAGCAAGTGCTGAAAATACTTGGATACTTGTTTTATGCTAATTGACAATCATCTTCGGGGAGCAAACCAATGGTTTGTGTGTGTTTGGTAAAACGCTTTCAATATATCAGATTCTGTAGCACTTCCAGCAGATGTTTTTCGAGAGTCTACTTCTCTTTAATAGTGTGTATCTTGCACTGCTTTCCAGGCCTCGGGATTCCGAAGGGTTCCTGTCGAACTCACAGGTCGCATCAATGATTTTGCATAACGTCCAGATTGTCCACTTTGAACTCCTTCATATTTCAATAGGAGTGCTTCAGAAGCATCACATATAGCTGGAGGTACTGATCCTGCTTTTTTGTCTTTATTTATCCCATTAGCTCTGAACATTTTTTGAAAGATTTGTTCAAAGACTAGCCAGGAAAAAGGCTAAAGTTTCAACTACTAACCTACCTCTGAGGCCTTCTTGATAGTTAAAATACACACCACCACCACCAAATGTGCTGCTAGTGTTTCTTGTTTACCAGTGGTACTTATGACTACATTTTTCCTCTCTCCGTGTAACATATTGCCATCATATTTTAAAGTGCAAGTCCGTCTGTTGGTTTACATATTTATTTTCCTGCTTATTCAGCACTTTTAAAAAGATAAATTGACATAGCTCACAATGTTGCTCCTGTGCTTCTTTTTCCTTTAACAAGCTACTCTGGACATTCTTCCGTATTTAAACACTTGATACTGACATCTCGTCCGTACCAGCTGTGGCTGGTGAGATTTCAAAGTGCAGGGGCGTGAAAGTTGGGGATGAGTTTTACATAGCACGTGAGATAAGCGAACGAGCACAAAAGAAATAAGTGGCGTCTGTCCTTCCAGACAATTTTGAAAAATATTGTGGTCAATAATGCTTTTTATTTGAGAAAGCAAGAATTTGTATTCAGTAATTGTGAACTTATAAGTCTTCAAATATTTAAACCTATTTCTACAGAAATTGTGACCGTATAAGTCTTGAAATATTTAAACCCATTTAAAGCTGCCCCATTTCTTACATCATTAAAGATATAAAGTGTGTGTTATTGCAAGTGAGAGTAACTTGAAACAAGTGACTCTAGAATGTGTTTAGGTGAAGAACCATCAGCACCGAACCCATGATAAATCAAACACAAGGGGTTTTTACATAGCACACACTGAACTACCTTATTCTACAAATCTTTGCTCCATGAATAATAAGAATCTAGGCCAAATATAAATTGCACATGACACCAACATATGGAAATGACTATTTGTAACCGGGTGAATGTTTCTCACTTCATGTTCAAAAGCTATCGCTTTTAATAAATGCTTGTCAATGCAGAAATGTGTATTGTATGAAGATAAAACGCTTGTGCATGTTAAAGAAAAGCTCCGACTTTTGTAGATATTTAATCATATTTTCACATGTTTGTTGCATGATTTACAAGCCAAACATGTTCATGCTTGGCTCATGTTTGAGCTCTTACAGGCATGCCAGGACCTACTTAGGCTTGGCTCTAGTCTCCTGGTAATTTGTTGGCTCCAGACCTAACCACCCTTAAACTTCTAATTTAATTAAAAACAATGCCTTGTCTGTGAGTTATGGGTACTGAGACACAACAAGATGTGTAATGGGCCCTAAATTTGACCATTTTATCAGTGGGGAAAGCCAAGATTTGAATCCACAGATCTCACATGACCCAGCAACCTCTATTTCCACCTAGAACAGATCACCTGACTCATATGGACGTGGTTAGGAGCAGTAAGATTTTTTTTAAAAGTCTTTCAAATACAATGTGCATTACCCTTGTTGGACTTAGCCCTTTTTGCGGGGTCATCCTAGAACTTTTTGCCTTCCTCCTGTATTTTTTTTCTGACCTGCTGTTGGTGGTTTTATGAGTCTGGGCACTTTACCACTACTGATCAGTGCTAAAGTGCATATGCTCTCTTAGTAAACTGGATTAGTGATTCCATGATTGCCATATTTGATTCACTTGTCAGAGCCTAATACAGTACACTATGTGTGCCCAGGGCCTGTAAATCAAATTCTACTGACTTGCAGCACTGATTGTGCCACCCACAGAACCAGCTTATAAAATGTGACTCAGGCATGCCATTGCAGAGCCTGTGTGCAGTCTGGGACTGCCATGTCAACTTGTCAAGTGCACACACTTGCCAGTATCTAAACCTTCCCTTCTCTACATATTAGTCACCCCTAACGTAGGCCCACGGTACCCCTGTGGGCAGGGTGCATTTTTGTGAAAGGTAGGACATGCCCTGATATGTGTGGCATGTCCTGATAGTGAAATACTGCCAATTTCGTTTTTCACTATTGCAAGGCTATCTTTTCCCATAGGACAGAATGGGGAGTTTTTTAATAAAATCGTATAACATAAGTGACCCTAGGACCAAGACAGAAAAGTAAAGTTTAGCTTAGCATGCCTGAACTCAGAATGTTAAAGTGCATCTTTTAGTGAGCATGATTTTTACATTCTGTGTTTGAAAAAAACACTTTTAGAAAGTGGGAATTTTCTTGCCTGACCATCCAGTGTGCCTCTGCTAGATTTGTGTATTGCATGTCTGGCTTTTGGATGACAGGGTCTGGAGGAGGGCAGTGGCTCCAGAAGTCTGATGAGTCAGGGCTGGGCTGAATAGATCTGGGCTGCATTTAGAGTAGGGGGAGGAGATTTCCTTTTCACCTGAATGGTCCTGGTCTGCCTTCAGCAATACTGTCTCCACCTTCTGCCAGGAATCTGCACCAGCGAAGACAGAACTGGTTTTGGCGGGATACAGACACTCTCTACCTTCAGAGAACAAAGGATTTTGTAGTATAAATATTGGGGCCCAGACCCCAGAACTTTAGATCACTTCTGGGAAATCAAGAAGAAACCTTTGCCAAGGAGAATAGCTGGAGAAGCTGAGAAGGAATACTGCCCCTGTGCTGTTCATTGTCTCCGGTTGGCCTGCAGTGGCTGCTTGCTGACAAGGAAAGGAGAAAAAGGACTTTGCTGTTTACCTTGTCATCCCTTCTGTCTCATGCATCTGGAACTACTGTTTCAGGTGCTACAGAAGGAAATTGCAACTCCGATGCCGGCAAGCAACGGAAAAACCTGCACTGAAGTTGTGAGTGCTGCTCTGACTTGCGACGGTGGCCCGACGCCTGCTGTCGTGCCGCATTGACTCCGAAGCTGACTTCACCATTGCAGAGCCGATCCTCAACGTGGGTGAACCTCGAATCCAACGACATAGCGCCATCGTAAGGAACAGTGGTTTCGGGCCATCTCGACATCTTCTCCCTGACGCAGTAAGGAACTATTGTCTCACCTCCCCTGGGGTCGTAAGGAGCCGACGCCACACAGTGCCTTTGAAGCTGCACCTCCCCGACTCTGTGAACTGTCTTTGCTTTCATCAATTCCAAGGTACTGTTCTTTGAGGGTCTGCTTGACTCCGGGCCCGATGCCGCGCACTTCGCAGTCGGCGCTGTACTTTGGGATTTCCACCGGTCACAACATCGTTATAACGCCAAGTGGAGTTATGTGTTGCTACAAGCTTTATTTTTGTGAATAACCTATTTTTGAGAATATCTTGATACTTGTACTGTGGATTTTTGTAATTTTGGTCTTGCTTTGGTTAGATAAAGATTATTTATTTTCTAAACTGGTGTAGTCTCCATTTTACTGTATGTGTTCACAAATGCTTTACACACTGCCTCTGAGATGAGCCGATCTGCTCGTGCCAAGCTACCAAGGGGGTGAGCAGGGGCTATTTTAGGAGTGTATCCCCCTTACCCTGACTAAAAGCTAGGACCCCTATTTGGACAAAGGGCCCCTATTTGGACAAAGGTACCGACCTCTGCCAACTAGAGACCCCCATTTCTAACACACCTCATATGTAGTATTAGACCTTCCCAATCCGCTAACTTACCCACTCAGATCCAGGAGAGGCAGACACTTTACACTGGCCCTAAGAGCGGCACAAAATTCAATACTGGCCCTATGGGGTACCAACAGAATCCCAATTGGATTGTCATGGATACATTGTATCTGGGATTCACTAGGGATGGAGAGACTCTCGTCAATACTTAAACAAGAAGGGGAACATTTTCAGGGAGATCTGGCAACCATTCCTAACACTTCTCTCACAGGGGTCACTGAGCTCACTTGCCCTAGATATCTCAAACTACTGCGCTTAATGGAGCCACCCCCACATTACAGCTGAGATTGATCATGTGATGGCTATAGGCTTTGATACTCGGATACATTCTTGACTGTATGGGCACCCGGGGTGGGAGGGCAAGGGAGGGGGGTTGAAGGGGAGTTTCATGTTATAAGTTGCATAATAACTGACAGTGGCTGAATGTTGATACCATAACAGGAGATGACTGATCTCATTTTCATGCTTACCTTCCAACAATAAAAACAAATGTAAACATAAAATACAATGTGCATTTTTATAGAGTGTTTGCTGCCACTGTTTGTTTTATAACAGTAATGTAATCCGCCTCATATGTTTACATGATGCAAATGTGAAAATGTAGCATAGGGAATTTTTCCATTTATAATAATAATGACTAGGGGTACAATAGTAACACCGTCTCCTTCTTATGGCCTGGTCCAATTGGTGGGTAATCTGGTGAGAACAATGTGTTTCATTCTCGAAGGTGGTAAGTGTGGAGAGAATGCTGAGAAGGAAAGCTGTTTGGATATGGGCAGTTGATAATGGACAACTAATGCTGAAATAAACCTATGTGAAACACATACCAGATCAATGTGTGTTTCCTGAACAGCAGCACACATTACCCCTATCAGTGTGAAAAATCTTATTTTACACCACTCAATCAGTGGAAATGTCAGGAGACCTGCAGATCTTATACAGTCGCAGCAGTGAGACAGGACTTAATGCTTCAAACTATTCTACATTAGAACAGAACGTGGAAATGCTCAATTAGAAGCAACATCCTTGGAGTGGTATTCCCCAATACTTTTTGCCTTCAATCTCCTATTTTTGCTCAACTCGTTTTTGTTGGCATTAGGACTCTTTACACTTTACTCGTGCTAACCAGAGGTAACATGCTTGTGCTCTCTTCCTTAAACATGGTACAATTGGTATACACCGAATTTGCACATTTAATTTACTTATGAGTACCTAGTAAATGATACTACATGTACCCTGGATGTGTAAATTTAATGCTACAAGTGGGCTGCAGCACCCATTGTGCCACCCAGTGAAGTAGCAATTTAAAACATGTCTCAGTTCTGCCATTGCAGCATGCAGTAGAGTTTCAAAACTGTCATTTTGACCTTGTCGAATAAATCTTTTTTGCCAGCCTTCCTTTTTAATACTCAAAAGACACACCAAAAGATATTTAAATGTAGGATATGTGTACCTAAATATTATGTGTGCTGACAGTGAAAAGCTCTGAAAGTCGGTTTTCACTGTCGCAAGACTATTTCTCCCATAGACTAACACCAGGTTACCATATTACACTTAACAAGTGACAACTTCAGTTTGGGAACAGGGAAATGCATCTTCCACTCATTTGAGTTTTAATTTAAAATGCTCTTGAATGGTAAAGTTGCATTTTAAGTTACTAATCTGAAAATGCCAGTATTAGAAAGTAGGTATTTTTCTGCCTAAACCAAATGTGAAACACTCCTGGACCTGTGGAAGATTCATAAGAAGTGCCTTGATGTCTGTGGCATCAGCCGCCACCAGGGCCATGAAGGAGAAAGGTTAGCCTTGGTAGAGAAAAAAGCTGGACCTAATGGCTAAGAAATTCAGAGTCCAGTGAAGATGGTGGCAGAGACACAGAAGGGCCCAGAGGAGATATCAGTGTTGACATTCCCAAAAATCAGGTGCCTAGTTATATGGCGGGGGATAGTATTGATACTTTGTTTGCAGCATATGAGGTAACCCTGCATATGCATAGAGCCCAGAGGAGACTGGTGGCCTAATCTATGGAAGCAAGTTCCAGTTGTTGAGAGGGATACCCTGCTGGCGGTAGAGGTAGATGTCCTGATGACAAATGCCCCTTGAAGGCAGCCCGTATCATCAGGTTTTGTTTCGTCCCAGAAAAGTACCACGTGAGGTTCAGGGATAATCACAAACTGTCTAACCAGTCTAAGATGGATTTGTGGGTCACTCCAGCAAAGGACTGAATGGTTGAGTGAAGGGCAGCAAAGTGAGCGATTTTGATGGGCTATATAATCTGATTCTGAGAGAGCACGTGCTCAGTAATTGATTGCACCAACACCTGACAGACACCAAGCTCACTGTCCCCAGGGTGCTTGCAAAGAAAGCTGACCTCAAGATCAGTACCACAGAGTTCAAAAAGGGACCTAGGAGTATCAATAGTAGGATGAAAAGGATCCCCACCAGAAGAAAGACGGGGGAACAGAGAAAAAGCAAAGGAGTTCTCTCAAGGCACTAAAAGAGTTTTCAGGGAAAGAAACCCCAGTCCCACGCTGAACAAAAGAAAGGATTTTTGTGGGAAGAAGCCCTCAGGCCACTTTATGCCCAAGTGCCATGAGTGCTACCAGTATGGGCTCTTTAAGTGGGATCCCATGTGCGAGAGAAGAAAGCAGCCTGCCACGTTGGGACTACCCGGGATGGCAAGTGTAGTGCTAGGGGAGGGGGTTGCCATAGTTAGGAAAGGGGGGAGCACAGAGTTTAACCTAGAGTCCCTGTGAGACAGGGAAAAAACACTGAAATTCACCAGTTATAGTTATCTCTAGTAACTATGGGCCCAATTACAAGTGTGGTGGTCTTCCAACCACCACACTTGCAGTGGCAGTCCACCATCCATCTCATTATGAGTTCAAACATCGTAGCGGTGGAGGAACACTGGCTGTGCCAGGGAACAGTCGTTCCCTGGCTGTGGTGGAGCAGCGCCACAATGTAACATGCTCAGTGGGACTGGAACAGTCCCATTGAGCATATTAGGAGGTCTGCCACTTCCCGCCAATTCATGGCAGGAGCCCTGCAATGAAAAGGCTGGTGGTGCAGGAACAAAGAAGCCCAACAGGGCCTCCGCCATGGGGATACACTCAGTAGGGCACAACATATTTCCCTCTGTTTTTAGTCTCCCAAAAGCTCCAGCATGGGATGGCAGTCACCGTCCATGCTGTGCTGGAACTTTTTTTGCTGTTCCCCTTGTGTTGCCCGTTTTCCAGTCCCGCCATGGGAAAAGCGATGGACTTTCTGCCTCGCACAAGTTTAACTCGTAATAAGGAGGGTGGTTCTTGCACTGCTTTGGTGCAGCCGTGCTAGCGGAGAGCCGGCACAAATGCACCAAAGTCGTAATCAGCCCCTTAAACTCAAGCCCTACGGTAACTACTAATTGTGCCCCTGGCATGCACAGTCTTATCATTAAAGATGTAATTTGAAAAGCTGCAGTGACGTTATCAATGGTGTCATCGAATAGGTCATGTACAATGTAATATGGGAGGTAATTAGCAATGCATGGTGAGGGTGCATGGTATAGTTACCCTAAGGCATGATTTATAGTTACTAGAGAGAACTATAACTGGTGAATTTCTATGTTTTTTGGAGTTTAAATCATTACGTTGGCATTGAAATGTTCACCTGATATAACATCACTTTAACCGTAGGTGGTGTTCTTGGGGAATTTCTAGGTTTTGTTTAACATAAAGTCATATTTTATTGCCATACCTAAAACAACCCCCCTGCCGCGCACAGCCTTTGGCTGTGCAAGGTGGTGGGTTGGCTGGGGGCCCTGAGGCCAACCCCTCACCATCAAGCAATCCCATGCCATGCACAGCTTTCCGCTATGTGCCATGTGGGGATGGCCACATGGCCTGCATCCAACTCCCTGACCGGGTTGGGGTCATGCAGCTCCCCTTCTCAAACCACTACTGGACCTGGGGACCGCAAGACCTTTGTTTTTTGTTAAAAAAGGGGAGGAGTTGTGTGCGTCCCCTCCCCAAGCTACTATTGGCCACAGAGACCCCAACCACCAGTGCCAATAAATATATTGTATGAGGAGAGGGGGGAGTGGTCCCCATCCCGAGCATTATAGCTCACACCCCAGCCATGCACAGTTTTCTCAATAATAATTTAATTGCATATGTTCTAGTGATATCAATGATGTCATAGAACCTGTTATGAATGATAGAATATGTGGGTTAATTAGCAGTCCATGGCAAGGGCATGAGATATAACTATTTGAAATAACTATAACTGATGATTTTCTCTTTTTTTGTTTAAAACATTATGCTGTTACTGAACATTTCACTTAACTATAATTTTATTTTAACATTTGTTTTTACAGTGAATTTCTAGTTTTCTCTAAACATAAGTTAAAACTTTATTACCATATGTAAAGTCAAGCCCCACCACACATGGCATATAACTGGGGGGGGGGAGCAGACTCACCAAGTTATCTATGAACTCATTGAGATTCTGTGATGTTGCATGAGTGCCGGAGTTTGAGTATGTCACGCTTTTTGTGCTGATTTCTAGTATACGGAGCTTATCCCACACTGTAGAAAATCAGTGCAAATAGCACCATGTGGCACATTGAAAAATTGTGCCGGGAGATGGCCTAGTGCTTGATTTTCTCATTCAAGCTTGCCAACTTAAAGGTGGTGAGCCACGCGTGAGAAAAAACTCCCCCGCACAGCTGTTGGCTGAGTTTTTCCAGAACACCACATCCCAAGTCGAGGGCGGAGTGGGCAAAACTTCATGAGTTCCGCAGAAGAAGAGTTTACCGCCCACCCCTAAGTATGACATTACTTTACCCTTTGTTTTTTTCAGTGAATTTCTAGTGGTTTTTTTTGCAGTGAAGTAATATTTTATTACCATGCATAAAGCCAGCGATGATGGCAGTGGTGAGTGGAGAATTCTTCGAGGACTGGATTGGATGATTGCAGCGATGACATTGCAGTATGTAGCGATGACGGCAGTGGGGAGTGGAGAATTCCTCGAGGACTGAATTGGATGATTGCAGCGATGACGGGCGCTTGCTGCCGTGGACAAGGGACATGCACCGAGGAGAGAGAGGTAAGAGGGGCTGTGTTTCTTTAAAGGGTTTGTGTTTGAGGAGTAGTGTTTTTGGCTTTAGGGTAGTGTTGTTGGTCGTGCAGTATAGTGTTTGTGTGTAGGGACAGGAGTGGGGGAAGGGGGAGAGTCGTGCAGGGGTTCGTTTTTTAGGGATTAGGGTAGTGTTGTGGTGTTTGTGTAGTGTAGGGTAGTGTTTGGGGGTCGTGCAGGGTAGTGTTTCAGGGTAGGAAGCAGACTGGGGGTATGGGCAGGGTCATGCTTGGGGTAGTGTTTTAGGGTTTAGGGTAGTGTTGTAGTGTTTGTGTAGTGTAGGGTAGGGTAGTGTTTTAGGGTTTAGGGTAGTGTCAGGGGGTTGTGCAGGGTAGTGTTTCAGTGTAGGGAGCGGCTGGGGGTAGGGGTAGTGTTGTGCTGGGGTAGTGTTTTAGGGTTTAGGGTAGTGTTGTAGTGTTTGTGTAGTGTAGGGTAGGGTAGTGTTTCAGGGTTTAGGGGAGTGTCGGGGGCCGTGTAGGGTAGTGTTTCAGTGTAGGGGCATACTGGGGGTAGGGGGAGGGTCATGCTGGGGATAGTGTTTTAGGGTTTAGGGTAGTGCTGTAGTGTTTGTGTCTGTGTAGTGTAGGGTAGTGTTTTAGGGTTTAGGGTAGCATCGGGGGTTGTGTTGGGTAGTGTTTTAGTGTAGGGGCGTACTGGGGGTAGGGGAGGGTCGTGCTGGGGATAGTGTTTAGGGTAGTGTAGTGTTGTGTAGTGTACAGTCGTATTTTAGGGTTTAGGGTAGTGTTGGGGGGTCGTGTAGGGTAGTGTTTCAGTGTAGGGAGTGGACTGGGGGTAGGGACAGGGTTGTGCTTGGGGTAGTATTCTAGGATTTAGGGTAGTCTTGTAGTGTTTGTGTAGTGTAGGATAGGGTAGAGTCAGGGGGTTGTGTAGGGTAGTGTTTCAGTGTAGGGGACGGACTGGGGGTAGGGGTAGTGTCGTGCTAGGGGTAGTGTTTTAGGGTTTAGGGTAGTGTTGTAGTGTGTGTAGTGTAGTGTAGTGTTTTAGGGTTTAGGGTAGCGTCAGGGGTTGTGAAGGGTAGTGTTTCAGTGTAGCGGAAGGACGGGGTAGGGGTAGGGTAGTGCTGGGGTTAGTGTTTTAGAGTTTAGGGTAGTGTTGTGTAGTGTAGGGTAGTGTTTTAGGGAAGTGTTGTGGAGTATGTGTTATGTGGGGTAGTGTATATGGATGTAGACATTAGCTTAGTGTTGCAGGTTATTTTTTAATAAAATGCATTGTTAATCTATGCGGGGAATTGGGATCTGAAGTGAAGACATTTCATATGCATTTCTAAGCAAATGCGAAGTAATGGTATGCGATATTGCAAACTAAAAATAACGTAAAAGTATGCGTTGTTTTAGTTTACGAAGTATCATCATATATTCAGTGAAAACTAGGTATGTTTTACCATAGACAAAGCATTTTTGGTATGCTAATAATTTTGTTCCCGTTTGATGAATCTTCATAAAACCTTCCCCAAAAAAAGTTCATCCACTCAGCTCCTTCTTGGAAATGTTTGCGGTGATCCGTCTAGTGAGAGCCAAGATAAAATGGGGGTCCCAAAATGTAAAATCCCCATGCATTTTCCATAGACTTCTTTAAGATAAGTTATCTCAAAAACTGCTGAAAGGAATTACACCAAATTCAGCAGAAAACTAGACCATGGTCCGCAGATTGTGCCATTCACACTTTGGTGTAAATCTGTCCAGTTTAGAGATATTAAGGGTAAAGAATTATTGTGTATTTTGGTAGTTTGACTCGCATGAGTCCTGCAAAAGATTGAAATAAAAATGGAGGCCTGTGATTGGTGGAGAGGCCTATTACTCCTGTGAGCGTTCACACTCTCACAGGAGCGAGAGACTCCTGTGAGAGTCGCAAGCGCTCCGATTGGCTGGCTGTTGGAATGTTAAAATCAAATGGCCGCCAGAACTGCTTACTGTAAAAAGATTAAAGGTGCTGTGGAAATAAAGTAAAAAGCTACATAAGTGGGAAGTAGAAAGGTATGCTATCCCCCTAGATTTAGAGAGAAGGTATTTAAGGGATACTTCTGTGAAGATGATACATTTATATTGTTTTTAACTATTTTTTGTGCTCTTGCCGGACTCGTGCGGGATCATGAATATTGAAAATAGTTAAAAAGAGTGGATGAGTTCTCAATGCACTCTACTAGCAGGAATGCATATTTTGGTCGTAGTTTTTGAGAGAAAGTGGGTAAGAGATAAGTTCTGTGATGAGTAGAAGTTTCATTCTTATTTTAAAAAATGTTGCGATCTCACAAAACTCTAGCAGGATCATAAGGAGTAGATGATCTTTTTGAATACACTCTAGTATGCACACTTGTTACTGTAAGATGAAATCTTACTAGAAATGTTGTTTATCAAAGTCTACTATTTACGCTCATTGGTTTGGAAACTGAAGTGAGTAGCGTTAAACTCTCTTCTGCCTCACATCTGCGAGAGAGGTCGGACGGCAAGATCTGTGGCTTCCCATAAACCCTACTAGGCACACCTGTCAGCTGAGAGAGATATCTGAAAAGAGATGCCAGCCCATCCACATACTCTACTATGCACATTCATCATCTGAGAGAGAGGTTTGAACTACACATCCTACTATGAACACCCGCAATCTGAGAGAGAGGTCTGACAAGAGAGGTATGTCCTCCTCATACATATTATTTCCCTAGAATCGTACTTCAATCCCATGGGAGTCTGGCGAGGGTAGTGTGCAAGCTTGAGGAAGTGAAGCTTGTGGCATGGACCTTGTTCGATCCTGTGAGCATCTTGTGAAACCATGCATGGAAAATTACTGGGCCTGCCAAGAGATATTTTACAATTCCGTGAGAACCTCACGAGATCGAATGGGGAGAAATAGAAAAAAAGGGCCAAGGTCTAATAGTTAGCATTCTTATTAAGCTGGTTGATGCAATGCTGTGATATGATTGGGTGTAGAACCAGAGATAGCTCAGATTGTCCATTGTACTTTG
Organism: Lissotriton vulgaris; assembly: GCF_964263255.1. Taxonomy (NCBI): domain Eukaryota; kingdom Metazoa; phylum Chordata; class Amphibia; order Caudata; family Salamandridae; genus Lissotriton; species Lissotriton vulgaris. Next base: position 965,441,431 of record NC_141694.1, read on the forward strand.
GAGGAGAAGGAAGTCTCTTTGAGTTGTGCTCAGCAGATGTGACATAATTTGGAACTGAAGGAGACTGGCGTCTTCAACTGCATTTAAAAAAGAGCTCCAAGTTCAGTTATTTAATAGCATACTTTATGAAGTTTGTTGAGAAGTGTTGCTAAGTGCACTAATGATGGTAAACCTATTCTACATAAAGTTTGCTGAGTGAACAAATGTTTGTAAAGGTGTAGATTTCTCAATATAGTTTCCCAAACGAAAATACAAGGTATTTGTTAATACAAGCCCTAGTGTTTTTAGGAATCTCACTTTACAAATATGTAGCCCTGTGTTGAGTATGCATGGTGATATACCTATTTCTAGAGGGAAATGGTGTGCCTAGTGTTAGCAAAGGTAGCTCAGAAGGAATGTGCTACTTTATGAACATTTATAAAATCAGATTTGATGGCATGTTATAATTTATTTATGAAGAAAATGCACTGGGTGGGAGGGTGTGGAATTTTTCAGAAGGGTATAACAAGTTAGTGATACACTAGATATAAATATGTGATTGTGTGTGAAAGATGTAGAAAAGTTAACAGAATACAATGAAGAATGACTGTTATCATTTATTGACTAGTACATAGCTTTACATTTTTGGGTTATTTATTCTTTTTCAGTAGCAAAATGGAAAACAGAAGTTGTGAACAAGAAAACTACTCGCTGGCAGTAAGAGCTTAGAACATGGGTGCACTGGTGTATAATCAAGGAAATTCCATGGTTTCACCTTCACGCTCAATTTTATGTGGTCCCACTGCCATTAGGCAAAATTAAAAACAAAATTCAATCCTTCAAAAAAAAGGAGCATGTAAATATCAATCCATCATTTATACAATAGATCACAATTGACGCACAGATTCTATTCTTCAATATGCCAATGGCAGAATGAATACCAGAGGAGCAGGAGTCATGGAAAAGTAAGGTTATTATGGATTGGAAGAAAATGGTAACATGAGGACATATTTGAGTCACTGTACAAAGACTAATACCACATATTGAAGAATAGAATCCACTTAGGGCGAAACGCGTTGACTGGTTTGTGTTGACTGCTTCTATTGATGTATCATGGATTGTATATAATTTGGAATTGAAAATCAACTAACAGACTCCCAAGAGACTATTTGTGATCGGATCTTATTGAGCTAATGGATCAAGATTATGATTCTTGGAGCTATTGTATAAATGATGTATTGATATTTACACACTCCTTTTTTCAAAGGATTGAGCAAGAAAACAACCATGTGAAAAAGTATATCGGGAAGAAAAAAAGTCTTGTCCACTTTGAAAAACAGGAAATAATATTTCGTTTTTTAAAGTGAGGAAAAAAAACTATTAATTGGAGAACTGATAACGTTTATATTGCATAGGACATTTGTTATCTTGCACACGCTTGTCCTGTGTAGGTGTACTTGTCTCTGAGGAAATAATTATCTGATAGCCCTGTTAAGAAAAGCCGAATTATTGTGTGGTTCAGCAATAAGTACCTGATGAGGCACAGTGTATTTAGGTTGAAAGAATGTGAAACCACCTGAAGAGTTCTCCGTTTAGCAGCATGTGCTAACTCTGCCCAAGCTATCCTTTGAGCACTGTTTTTTTAAAAAACTGTACACCTAAGAAGTTTTGTTGTGACATTTTTGCCAACTGGCCTTAAAAGAAAAATCTCCTAAATATAAGATTGTTTGGCTGGGATGCTGAAGGTACACTAGCTGGCACATCATAATCTGATGAAGACATTATAAATTAATGAAGTTGGATATTTTGTATGTTTTACGGTTGTTCAAATAGTTTAATACAGTTGTTGTAGTTTTTAATTTTATATTATTTTGCTGTATTAAAAAAAGTTGAACATTAGTAGTGATTTCTTTGCTTAATAGTTATAGATTTCAATATTTTTTCAGTATTGCAGTGTTAACTACAACTGGCAGTTCCTTTTTCCAGGGAATGCAGTAATGTTCCTACATGTATATCCATATATATATTTCTATGTACATTTTATGCTGCAGAGACTGCTAAATGCAGAAACCGATTATTTGTAAACCCAAGTATGATGAGCTGTAATGCATAAGTGAAGTCTCAGTAGAGAGATGAGTCCTTCTCCACAATGTAGTATAGAGAGTGCACAAACAACATAAAGGTATTGGCACACAGACACTTTAACCTCATAGTCTGCTATGAACTGCTGACAGCTGGTATAGTTTTGGAAGTGGAGAGGGCAGTTCTTTTGTACCTGTTACTATATATGCTTGTCATTCTGGAGATAGGTTTCAGTGGAGGGGTCTGTTTCTGTGCACACCCTACTATGCATGACTGTGTCCATGGGGAGAGGTCTGAGAGAGAGGTGAGTGTGTACCCACATTCAAAAATCAACACTGAGGTTTTAGTAGAGAAGATACTCTGTTTTAATACCCTACTATGCAAATTCATTACCATGAAGCAAGGTAGGAGCAGAGAGACCCATCTCAATCCACAGTCTATTATACACATGATTGCTCTGGGCAGAGGTCTGAGCTGATAAGCAGTCTCTCTCCATAGCCTAGTTTCTATTTGTGTCATCCAAGATACACTTCTCAGCATAGAGGTAATTTCCTCACCACATCGTAGTTGTACATCTGTCTCCCTGGGAGAAGTGTGAGCAGGTGGGTAAAACCCTCCTAACACATTACTATGCACATCCATATTCCAAGATAGAGATGTCAGCATAGGGGCTAGTTTCTCTGCACATCATACTATGTGTACATGTCATCCAAGACTAGGGTATAAGCAGAAAGGCCACTTCCTCCTAACACCCTACAATGCATACTTATCAACATGGGTAGCGATGTGAGCACAGATATCAGTGTAGAGCCCAATAACTCCCCACACTCTAATACAAAATGTGTTATTTCCAGAGACAGGTCTCAGTGGAGAGGCCAGTCCCTCCATAAACTGTACTATGGTTACTTTCCATCTGAGAAGCCGTTTCTCCTCACATCCTACTACGCACATCTGTCAGTCAAGAGACAGGTCTTGTTATGATTTGTAATGCACACCAACATAGGTCTAGGTAGTCACCTAACATTTCACCTACATTTTACTGTGCCATTATACAACATAATGGGTTTTTGCTGACCTTTTACCTAATTAGGTGCTGCATAAATGTCATGTGGATTTCCCTGAAAACTAGCCTCATTTATTATCCATAAGGATTCTCGGAATCACTGCAAGATTACCATCTTCTGCAGAATAACTATGTATAAGCGTCATCCCTTATGTCATCCTTGGCCGACATGATAGAGCAAGGTAGAACCCCTGAGGGTATCTTTTGAGTATATAAACACCTTATCTTTGCTGGGGCAGGCAGAGGAGAAAAACCACACTGATGTGAGGCGCTGAGGTTCCTGCATGCAGATACTCCAGCAAGAAGTAGTCTGACATCCCTTGCGGTGTGTCTATCTCAAGACCAAGATTGGGTCCTCCAGTTCCTTACTTCAGGTAATGGGGTTGGCTTCATCCTAGGGGGATTCTTGGCTATACATCTGTATACATGCTAGGTACATTTAGGTACATCTAGTTAGGGTTAGTATCGTAGAAGTACGTATTTTTACTGTCATGTTTCTATATACCTGCAAATATCTATTGTTTTAGCACTATGGTAGAAATCTACCCTCCATTTACTCTTTTGGTCCTTATAACCATTTATATCTGTTTCTGTTTTATGGTTGTTGCAGCACACATATTTTACACTAGAATGAGGCTAACTCAATAAATGCTTATTGAAAACATCCCCATCATTATTCCTTTCAGGGTTCATCAAAAAACTCCGAGAGGGAAGGATGTCCAGAATACAGATCAGAAGAAAGAACAAAGATGAGAGATGCACATCTTACTTCAGACTATATTAGCCAGTCAAGTCAGTCAGTCAGAAATAACTTTATTTTGCTATCAAAATGATTTCATGAAAAGTATTCTACAAACACATCAATTTCTATTGTTATTAAAATTTTAAATGACATGTATTAAAACAAATTTAGTAAAAAGAATAAAGTTAGAATAAAAAGTCATTCATAATTTTAAAAGAGATAAATGTTATTGCACAATTCAGTAGCTTAATTTACAGTTTGAGTATCAGGTTGACAGGTTGACAATATAATCTTCTTTTTCTCAAGGCAGACAAAAGGAATGCAGCCAAATTAAAACATGTAAAGGAATCAAACAGTAACTGGTGATAATATAAGGCCACACAACACTGTTAAAAAATCATTTTACGAATAAGGGAGACAATAAATCTTTTTCTTTCTTCATCATAGCATTTGCAGAAGAACAAAAAATGAAGATCATTCTGGTCAGATAGCTTGTCACAAGGACAAGGTGGCAGGTCGGAAATCACATAGGTTTTAAAAGGAAGACCTAGCATCAAAAGGATATAATTAAGGCGAAACCTTTGTAAAATATATCTATGTTGGAGATTTGAAACAAACGATAGATAGATAAGTTGAATGCGCATTAATCAATGTTATGCTCCGTACAGCGTGATATGCTCTGTCGACAGTTTAAGATTAATGTCCTGCCTTCGTGCCTGTAAGTGGGTCAGTAAATTAATTTTCAGCTCTTTCTTAGAGATAGACCAACACATCATTGGATCTTCATAAAGGTGATGTAAACCAGCCGTCTCAAGGTTGGATTCAACATATTTTAACCAACTGATATTATTCACAATATCCAATTTCAAAACATTATTTACAATAACCCTAGTCAACGAACGGGGCAGGGAAATCATGTTTTTCAAAAAGGTATCTTCTATACATTGCAGTTTAGAAGAGTCAGAGATGCCCCAAACCGCTGCGCCATAGGTGGCAGCTGACACAGTTTTTGCTTCATAGACTTTCTTTTCCACTTCAATAGGTTTAGTCCCAATTTTTTCATGAATTTAAAAAGACCCCCAATGTTTTTTTCCATCAATAATCATCTATTAGAGACAATACTTCGCCAATTATTATCTCGATCAAACATGATCCCTAGATAGTTTAAAGAGTTCACAACATCTAGCTTTCCCCCTTTAATATAAATTTGTGGCTGTTTTGGCTGTTTTGGACCTGTAACAAGAACAAAATACTTGGAGTAACTATTTTTCAGGTCCAAATTATTCATACATTTTGCATACTCCACTACGAGACGACGCAGGGCGTTACCAGTATATGCCAGAATCACCGCGTCATCCGCATAGAGGAGTATCGGTACTTGAAGTGAATTAATATGTGGGACATCTAGAGTGGACCCTAATAATGCAGATTCTGTGGCGTTTGTATAAAGTGCAAATGAAAAGGGTGCAAGGACGCACCCCTGCCTCACACCCCTTATAATTTTAAAGTGTCTTGTGCAGTCTCCTTCCTTGCCAAAGAGGACACAGGCAGTTGCTCCAGCATACAGGTCGGGATTATATATTAATGATCTGTATCTCAATTCCCATTGCCTCCATTATCTGCCACAGCCTAGACTGTGCCACACAGTCAAAGGCTGCCGACAGATCCATGAAAGCAAGGTATAAATGACCATTCTTAGCTGCCTTATATTTAGAAATAATTAACTGCCGGGCCAGGTCCTCCCTGAAACAAGCATCCTGGGACCAGTTTCAGGGTATGTCACCCTTCATCAGCCAAGCTAGCTTGAATCCAGTAGCACAGTGAGAAGGGTCCCACGTCTGGGCATACCCATCCTACTTAGGGCGAAAAGTGTTACAGCAAACAAATGATGGACAGAACGCTGACTATGCAAACATTCTCCCCTAGTCAAAAGATCTGGGTTAAATCCATTGTTCTAAAGAAGCAGCATTTATAGGTGGTCGAACATTAGCAATATCATTTTCTGGCAAAGCAGGGAAGGGTAAAACTGAGGGGAGATGTGCATTCGGGGGACACCTCTGCTCTAAACTAATTAGGGGTACGTTGGTTTGTGTAGTGAGATAGTTACTATCACTAGATGAATTTAGGACTCATGACGTTGTAGCAAATGCCACAGAATGTGGATCTAAGGCATTGGGAAAAGCTGAATGAGTTGAAGTTGGAGTAGGCAATGGAGATTTCAAACAGTTTAAGCGGTTGTAAAAGGGGAGAGAAAGAATAGTCCAACTTCCAGCATAGGCCATCTAATGATAACAGTGAACCCCCCACTAAGCAAGGGCGGGTGTCAATGTATTGGTTGTTAGGGTTCAAGGGTTTTACAGGTTTTGGTGCAGTCCTTGATGCTATAATTTGCTTCGCCCTCCCCCTTCTTTTTTTACCAGGGCGTTCGATTGGTGGACTTTCTTGAGGCGATGGTAGGATTTCTGTACCAGTATCTAAGGCTAAGGGTACATCAACATGCACTACGAGGTTAGGGCAAGTAAAGAGCCCTGACCAATAAAGTCCGGGTAGGAACTTACCTCCACAAGCGAGAGGCGCAGTTCTGTAATTTTGACCTCTTTCGAGAGGACGTCTGCCGTTCTCAGGAGGAAAGCATCTAGGGTGTTAGTAATTGTCCCCCCCTCTTCGGCAGCTTTTGTTTTCCTTTTAGCCATCTTGGATGCAAATCACTACGGGTCACAATGATCCAAACGTTGTGGGGGTGCCCCAGCTCAGCCTCTTCTGGGCGATGAAGGGCGTGGACGGGCCCAACATTGGCCCGGGCTTGGTTTGGGCATGCCTGCCCGCGTTCCGTGCTGCGTGAGCCCTTTTGTGCTTTTCAAGTGCCTCCTGGCATGCGCAAATGCGGTGGCAGTGGCGGCAGGAAGCCACAATGGAGGCCGGTTGTTGTGGTGTCCTTGGAGAGCGAGGCAAAGTGGTGCTGCTATGGCTGTCCCACTCTTTTGGAGCGCTTCCGTGCTTTTCAAGCACCTCTTGGCGTGCACAAGTGCGGTGGCGGTGGTGGCAAGAAGCCGCAATGAAGCCTGTTGTTTTGGTCCCCTTAGACTGTTTGAAGATGGGAAAGTTCCTTATAATGGGGTCCGCACTATTCCTATCCTGCTCCGTACAAGTAGGCTGCCAGTCTTATGTTATGGAGGGTTCAAACTGAAAAATGCTTGAAGTTACACAGCACTCAAAATCTGTAGGAGGGAAGGACACTTATCAAAAACCCTTGAGCTTTATTAACTGCAGTAGAATGACAAGGACTCCAAAAATTGGAACACAGAAGAGATTTCCCTGAAATGCCTCGCCGTAACAATTTGAGATGGTAATAATAAAATGGTCTCTATTATTCAATTAGACGTATTTAGCCTCATGCATTTACGACAATCATATCAAATGATAAACTTATAATACTATATGGTATTATTCACAAAACAAAATGAAGAAAAAATATGTCAGGAAATAACGACTACAATAGTAAAAAAGAAGATATACCAAAATGAAAACCTCCATTTAAAAAGAAGAAAGTAGCAGGCCTTAAACTAAGAAATGCCCAAGCTGCTGAAGACTCAACTTCCGAATAGGGAATGGGTTCTGACAATGCTAGACAGCGCGGCAGAAGTAACAATAGCTCACCAGAACCTGATGGGATTTCTGGTGACAGAGGCGTTGAATGAATATATCACTGTGGAAACACCTGATACTAGCGTAAGTGTGTCACACCTGTTATTTGAAATAACACTCCAAATGTAGGGGGACAAACCCAGGAAAGTTGAAGGTCTCTTTTGGGAGAACTTAACTTTTGGATACAACATCCTTCTGGCTGAAAAAGATTGGCCTCCTGAGTTTGTTATGGATTGCCCAAAAGGGGAAACAGTGATTTTATCAGCTTTCTCTGACCTCGTTCCCAAATCACTACAACACTCATACACGCAAGAGTGGGCCGTAGCACTTGCTCCAGCATTATATCTCAACAATGTTGGGTGGGATGCTGAGTCGCCTTACCCCAAAATCCCAATAAAAACTAATTCAACTCTACAGAGACTGTACTCAGTAAAACAAGATGCAAAAAAACAAGTCAGGCGATTAACTTGAATACCAAGGTGTTGTAATGAACCCTGACAATTCATATTGTCTGGTTTTAGACTACGGACATTTAAAAAAACTTACAAAGACTTTTCAGTACAGAATGCACACAGTGCTGCATTAATGAATAACATTGCGTGGAAAAAATACAAAACAACACTAGATATCTCAAATGCATTCTTCTGCCAAAATATATCACTTGAGAGCAGATATTTGACAGCATTCTCAGACCTAGGCTTTAAAAATCAATTTTGTAGACTGCCCCAAGGGTATAAGATTAGCCCCCGGTTTTTGTCAGCTAGGGTAACAGAGTGACTTCAGAATTTTGATGGGGAAGCATTGTCCTATGTAGATGATATTTATCTGATGGGTGATGATTTATTGGATCATGTGACCTGGGTTAGCAACACAATTTTGGGATTCACCTCTGAAGGCTACAAATTCAGCTTTAAAAATTTGAAAATAGACCACCTCAATGTCCTGTTTTTGGTATCCGAGTTATCAAATGAAGAAAAAAGCCTAGCAGCTAACTTTTTACAAACGTGTGCACTGCTCCAAACTCCAAAACTCTGAAAAACGTACAATCTATATTGGGATTCCTAAATTTTGGCAAAACATACATTTTAGATTACACAGAAAAACTGAAACATTTCTGCGACTTAATCAGACCAAATTTTTCAGTTCACCATTGGGCACCGGAACACACAGAAATCCTACATTCCTTACAACCTGACATGATAGCTTCCAAACACTTACACACACGTGTAAACACTACAAATTTGGTGATCCGTGTAATCACAGGTCAAGCAGGGTACACTTACCTAACCTTCAATGAAGGTGAAACGGTACGCATAGAATACAAATCACACTTGTACACAACACAAAAATGCGTTTTGCTTCTACAGTAAAAAATTCTGACAGCAGTACATACTGCCATAGTGAGAGAAAGAGCAATGGCTCTGGGGAAACTAATTATTGTCATAATTCTAGTACCAGCCTTAGAGGTTGTTACAAAGGCAAATGTTCCAAATGCTAAAGCTTTATCTGCGATGGATACAATGGGCTAATTCTCTCACTGCAAATTCGATTCTACACTAAAAACACAAGCATTCCTGCAATATGATCAAGAATATCCTCTCCTGAATGAAATACTGCCTCTTGATCAGTAGGAATACATTTTTTACACTGACGGTCCTCCTCAGCCTACCATAGCAAGTAAACAGCAATACAGCACAGCTTGTGCAATTGTAAAAGGACGTATGCAGGAAGGCAACCTCTATCCTAGCAGTACAAAGACACAGTGTCTAGGAGACTGCACGGCACAACAGGCAGAATTAAAAGCCCTGTTACTGGCACTAATAAATATGGTTTGGGAATTCCCCACACTTATAGTGTGCGATTTACTTTACTGTGTCCAGTCTTACAATGAATATCTTAGCTACTGGGGTGAAAATGGGTTTAACGACTCTAAAGGGTGCACAATTAAGCATAAACTACTTTGAGAACAAGGGGCAGAGCTGGAAAAAAGGCTTGATGCAGGCTCACGTGAGTCATATGCTGAGTCATCAATGTGATGGTGTTCACGTTGAAGGGAATTCATTGGTGGATCAAGCCACCAAGGCAACTGTGCATACTGCTGCCACACCAGCAATACCTAATTTTTGCATGAGAATAGACAGAGATATAATGGTAGCTGTCATTGCTTCATGCAAAAACAGCTCAGTTGTGCCAAAATGTTTTCTACTCATGTACTCCTACAAGTTAGATGCGCAAAACATTCTTTATGCTCAAATTGCAGGAGTGGGAGATAGAGTAATACTAAACATGGATCGCAGATCAGGTTTGATTCTAGCTGCACACAAGTGTCTGTGTTCAGCACATGCAGGGATTACTGCAACAGTTTAATTACTAAAAAAAGTTATTGGTGGCCAGGTTTAATGAAACAGACAAAAGCATTCGTCCTTAAGTGCGACATCTGCCAGCAGACGAAGGGTTCAACTATAGCACGTCCACTGCATACACCCCTACTGATATCAGACAGACCTCTTGCTTGTGTCTATTTGCACCACTGCTGCCCTGTTCAATCTGATGGGGCTTGCAAGTGGTTGTATGTTTCAACAACGAGTTCCCGAACCACGACTTCCCTATCAACGAGGTCACAACCACGACCTTGTCTAAACCACGATTTTTTTTACCATGCATTCCTTTACCACAATTTTTCGTGTTAATGGAATGCGTGGTAAAAAAAATGCTTTACAACTAGTACCCAGATCTTCCACCCCTTAAAAACGAATTCCGCGTACCTAAAATACGATCTCAACTCCCTTAAATCTAATTCCCCTTTCCCTTTTACTAATCACCAAACCTCCCACCTCCTAATTATGTACTCAACCCCCTTAATTCTAATTCCCCTCTCCCTTTTAATAACCACGAAATCCCCACCTCCTGAATTCTATCTCAACCCCCATAAATCTAATTCCCCTCTCCCTTTAAATAATCATGAACGCCCCCCCACCTCCTAAATACGTTCTCAACCCCTATAAAACGAACTCCCCTCTTCCTGTAAATAATCACGAAATCCCCCACTACCATAAATAAATACTAAATACTAATCCCAAACTCCTTTAAACTAACCCCTAACCCCTTCCACATAAAAATTAACCCCTCTTACCTGTTTCTCTGTGACTGTGACGCTCCTCCTAACTCCGCCCTGTCCGAACACTAGACTGACTCTTTCTTAACCACGCACATGCCTGGTTAAGAGAGAGTCGTTGTTCGGGCAAGTCGTTTTCTGCTTTCGTGACTCCGGAACTCGTTGTTCCGGAGTCGTTGTTCAGGATGTTTCCCTGCAAGTACAGTTTGGTTGCAGTTAGTTCATGCTCCAGATTCCTGTGGGTTTGGCTTTAGTGCTAGGCTGACATACGAACTGCTATAAAGGATTTGCAAGTCTTCATAGGGACATACACAGTTTGCACATTACATTCTGACTATGGAACCACGTTTAGCTCTCGGGCTTAAAAGGAAGCCATGGGAAGATTGGGTGATGCATGGTGGTACTCCTCTCCGCACCATCCAAAAGGAAATTTGGTAGTGGAGAAGAAAGGCCAGGACTTAAAGCAAACAGCAAGGATATAAGGTTCAGGTGGCTGTTGGGTCAATCATCTATATGGAGTTCAGACGGCACTTAATAACATGCCAAGAAGTTCCCTAGGAGGACATACTCCCTACAAGGTCCGATTTGGGACAAGAATGTGGGTACCTAACCTCAATTGTGGCAGCACAGTGGCGTATAAAAAAACACTTGATATTGTTTGGATATTTTACAGGAACTAAATGAATTCTGGGCACTACAAAGCAACATTCAAGTAAAATGCACCACTACTGGGGAAGTAAAATCAGTTACGGCAATACAGGCCTGAATCCTAAACGTTGGGGATCTGGTCAGAGAAAAGATTGTGAACAACAAAGAATTTGGGCCATCCTACAGAAAGGCTGTGCCTGGCCTGGCTGTCAAAGGAACAAGAACAGTACTCCTTCCACCTCTTGCCGGGAAGATGAAAAGGAGATTTGTCTCCATTGATCAGATCAAAAAATTCTATGTGGCCGATCCTGAATAGCAGGCCACGTGGGGTCCTGGGTAGCTGCCGCTCTCCTCTTGCTACCATACAGGAGGCTCAGACAGAAAGACTGATAGCATTTGAAGAGTCTTCTGCATAGTAATGTTACCAACAATGAAATTGAATTCATTCCTATTGCAATTGAACAGCAACAAAACATGAATGAAACACACAGATATCAATTTGGCCTACCACTGACATCTATATAAACATGTCTCTACAAGAGACACCTTCAAGTTCAAGAAAACCTCCTGAGCTACCAAAGATAGATCGAATTGCATCTGGCTACTTCATCAATTTTGACAATTTTTCTCTTGATTATAGTGAACCTGAGTCACCTTCAGCTCCAGTTTCCCACAAAAAAAAAACTTCATGAATTCTACCTTAGGCTAAAAAGACATACCTAGTGTCACCATAGCTACAGCTCTGGATAGCACCTGGCATACTATTTCTACCAGTTTGGATAGACTTAGTAACTGTCTTTTTCTTACTGGTGAATGGACATTATCTCCGAGAATGCACTGCAGTATCGCACGTGAACTTGGTACCATAACCTCATACATCATCTCATTGTGAACAGAGACCTGTCCTATGTGAACATCACACCAGTTCCAGTTCCTGGCAGAATAGTTTGGGGCAGAGTTTCATATTATGTATTTGGTCCCACTGAACTTTTGAAAATACTACAAGCATTAAAAATTTCTTTGAATGATAGCATCACTTCTAATACATACTCTGACAAATGGGATTTTGAGACTGTAAATAGAATTCTGCCTGATTTAGAACTGTATGCAGCATTTTCAAAAAATGAGATTTTTCACGATTCATCTGATTTTGACATCATGTATTGTTACCAACACTATGGTCATCATTTTCTTCATAAAATCAGTGCACCATGTAATGTTTTCACATATCACCAATGGGAACATTGCCCAACACCGCCAAAAGGTAGTTTAAACACATTTGCACAGAAGTTTGCTTATTTTTCTGTTTTTAAAATTTCAACTTATGGAAAGATGCTATAGACATAAAATCTGTCTGGTGTACTAAGGGCTGGCAGGTCCTGAGAACGGAGGCACTATTTAGAGCATGCCTCACACCACAACAAATTATCTTCCTGAACGACACTGTGCAAAAGACTTGCTGTATTGGGTTAGCAAGATTAAGGACTTGAACACTCCTCGTATTCCCTCACTTTCACACTTTGAGAGTTGGCAAAACTATACCGAAAATGGTGAGGGTACACTAGATGACATCATGCAAGACATTTCATACAATACAATAGACCCCAATTAGAAGGGATGCTTAGTTTGGTCTATTGACACAAATAGGTTTCAGTCAAGATTCAAGGGTACTGCGTAAGGGTTTAGTATCCATATACCTGACTTACTCTAAGTACGACAAGAACATCCAGGGGGATGACATCATACAGTGTTGGGAAGTGAAGCCTATATTGGCTAGGGAACTCAACACTGTCCCATTTGAAACAACACCTGTCCTTACTCTCAGAAGACATGGATTTAAGGGATTTTTGGCCAGGTCGCCAAATCCCCCTTCGTAACCTCTACTTATACGCTGTCTATAATGAAATTTGGAAAATCTTTCAACAGGAAGCTACAGAGAGACTTTGTAAAATTGACATAGTTAACCATACTGACACCCAGAATGTATTCACTGGACAACATTGTATCTTCTGCTATAGATATACTGGAACAAGATCTGTCCATTCTACAACATTGGCAATCACAGTTACGTTCTAGTATGTCATTAAGCTTGACGCTACAATCCTTGTGCTCTGGTTATGTGCCCTGGTGATATATCAACAGTACGTCTCTGTTCTCTGCATATAATATGATTGAAAAAAGCAGACAACAATGGCATAAAGGGATGCGAAATATACAATGCTGTACATTGAAAAATTAGACCAATTACCTTTCACCGTGGCAGAGTCACTGTCCACAGAATGGTTAATTCATGGCTATATAGCAGTGCTCGTAACAACTTTCCAGTTTCAATATTGCCTAGAACACCACCAGATAGGCAGGTATGAAGCAATGGGTAGGGAATTAATTAATGAATCTTGGGAATTACTGTAGAGATTTAGATGCAGTAATGGAGACACTGAAGTGTTTCTCAGCCGTACAGACTGTAAGAACTCATTGAGTGGATCTCTCATTTGCCAGGTTATTATGCTTCATGGGGCCTGTAATGGTTCAGTTGCAAACTTGTCCAGTCATTTGAAAGGGTCCTCACCTTCTGTGATTAATCCAGTGTTCAGGCTGCTCTCAAAGGGGAGTTACTTAATGTTGAATGATCAAGGTTGGTGTGGGATGCTTCCAGGAATCACATATCTAGTCACAGTGAGTTCCAGGGTTACTTGTTGTATGCAAATATTATTTCCACCGATCCACACAGTCAGGGAGGCGATGTTATGGCCTTCATCGTATGTTTCCTTTATACAGTTTGATACTCTGAGCCGAATGAAAGCCATGCTTTTACAAAAATATGTGCCCTTGACCTCAGCCCAAGAGACTTTTGATCTTCAGTTTGCAAGGTCCTCAGCTGAGATACAGGCTCTGGTATGAGGTAACTGCCTTTCCATTTCGGAGAAATGGTACAGCTTATCTTTAACTTGTCTGATACGAAGGGTATAGTACACCTATTTAAAACCATAGGTTCTGGATGGTTAAGCACCTTTGAGACAGTCTTCAGAGTGATTCCAGCTTTTCTACACTCCGTATTCGGAAGCATTTTTGGAGGGCTTCTGTTAATCCTGCTACTTGTAGTGGGGATCCTGATTTTATGAAATTCAATTCAATTCAAAGAAACTTTATTTCGGCAGGTTCTGCCATAAAAGTACAGTGATATAGCATTTTTATGATCATTATCATAAATTCACATAATAAAAACTAGAAAAAAATAAAGTAACAGTTAAAAATGTTAGCGAGATTATCCTGAAAGTAAAAAAGATAGCGAAAGGGAAAAGGGTCACGCCCTCGCGAGGGAGTAGCCCTTAAAGTGCAACAAGCGTATACAAGTATCACATTTAGGGATAACATTAGTGACGTAAAGCATAACATCAGCCTATAGCACATACTATTTTAAAATATAAATAAGTTAATGTGAAAGATAAAAGGAAGTAAGCTTCAATTAATAACATTTAAGATCAGGGAAATTGAACTTTAGGTGGAACGACGACAGCTAGGGTCGCTGCTCTAACTACTAACAAGGCATCTTCGTTTGCTCCACATTGCGAATAGAAATTTAGCAATTGCCACAACAAAAACTGGATAGGTATCATGTTTAAAACCCCTATAGACCTCTCTGTAGTTTCTAATACCCAGATTCCTACAGAGTTGGCGAACCCATTTAGATCTAGCAGCACTATATAGAGGGCAAAAAAAGATCACATGGATCTCTGTTTCTTCCACAGTCTTGCACCCGGGGCATAGCAGCTTTTTTGCAACCACACAGTTATTGGTAAATGCATAGAGGGGGAGCGTCCCGTGCCTGAATTGGAGGTAAAATTGCTTGGCTAAAAGGGGTTGAATAATATCTAACACTGGCTCCAAACTATAGTGCTGCTTTATGTCTAGAAACCCGGAGGTAAGACTAGTTGAGTCTGCTGTCTGGAACATACTTGCCAGTCTCTGTTTTTTCAGGGATGATGTTAAGGATTGTTTGGATATAGTGGGACAAAACTCTTCAGGTGCAACCCACAGATCATTTCGCCTTATTTTGCCAAATTCATTTTGAATAAAGGTCAGCCAGGAAATCTGCCCGAATAGACAAAACTGATTTAAGCTCTTCTCTGTAGTGTTCCAGCTCTGGGGGGCTCCATAGCTTTCGCCAATAGAGAAGCGGGCGAAAGGCTACCAAATCAGCAATAGAGGGGTTAAAGAACCGGGTTTTTAGAACTCAGCGGCGCCAGGGAAAAACGCCCGATGTCTTCGGATTCACCTGTCTTAGAGTATAGAGACACGGGACACTTCTTGATGACGTCAAAGACCAAAGTTTATTGGCTGCAACCAGGAACAGAGGTCTACGAAGCACACACGGGTGGTTCGCTAGAGACTGCACAAATTCAATGAGCGGAGCATGGTCTTTTATGCCAAAAATCACATTCCAAAGGTAGCATCGATTACATACAAACTAGCCAATCACAGTGTGACATTTCAAACATATCGCATAACGACAATCCCACTTTCCGTAGTCCAGCCCACCAGAAATGACCACGCACATTCCAAATTCTTGTTCGATCAGGCCGGACAAACCCATCATAAAACCTCAACCCAAATCTGTGATTATGTCGTAAAGGAAGGAGCAGAAACAGATTGGAAGCAAGATAGAAAGGTGGATGCAGTGTACCGTAAACTTCGGCACGTCCTGCTCTTTGATCATTATCTGACCAGCTGCTAATAAGGAACTAGCTTAGCGAAGTCAGCCTGGGGCAAGGGAGTCAGTTTGGCCAGGTCATTCAGAAGTCAGCTAAGGTGTACGTGTCCCAAGGACTCGCTCGGCCGTAGTCATCGGCCACAAAATGGCTGCCACACACAAAATGGAACCCGAAGGTTCAAACGAAATCCCTAAATACATAGTGTTCTCATTGATCGATTAATGCGAAAACACTCGTACATACCGCATTCGTGATTTGCGGTCCGCTGACACCAAAATCAACTATTTCCGACAACCTTTATTGAACGGGTTCGGAACACCGAACCACAGACCCTCAATCTACGGAACTACAGGGTGCTTTGCGGGAGGCCCAGGAGTTGCCTTAAAAAATTATTTTCAGTTACTGTCAGGATGTTACAAAGACGTTGGCCACAGAGTTCGGCTCCACACAACGTGGCTCCCCTTGCCTAAACCTTATATATTTCTGCAGGCAGGCTGATAACTTTTACGGCGCAGTTCCTATGAACTTTTAGAATCCCCCCACTTGCCTGGATGAGTTTCAAATTTGCCTTATTGGTCTATGGACCCCATTCCATTTTCTCATTTAGAGTAAGGCCCAGGTAATCGAAAACCGTGACCCTCTTTAAGGACTTGAAATCCAATTCAGGGTGCGGACAGTTGGTTGAGTCAGTATGAAAAACCATGTACTTCGTTTTTTTATGTTTACCTCAAGATTCCTTTTTTTACAAAATGAGCTAAATTCCACTAGGACACGCTGCATCCCCATGGGTGTTTTCGATAGCAGTAGCATGTCATCCACAAACATTAGTGCAAGTATTTTGCGGTTAGCAAGTTTTGGGCAATCTATATCCCTAACAGCCAAAAGGTCCTTAATTAGTCCGTTAAGAAAGAGGGAGAAAAGGGTTGGGGCAATGTCTCACTCCCTTCTCAACGGGAAAAGGAGCCGATAGTTTCCCGCCATTCCCAAATCTTATTCTGCCGAAAGTGCCATCGTGAAGGCATTTGAGCTGTTGGCAAAGGTAAGCTGGCGCACCCATCTCAAGCAAAAGGCCCCACAACTAATCTCGATCCACCATATCGAACGCAGATTTTAAGTCCACGAACGTTATGTAGAGAGAACCCCCTTCCAGTATTATGGTTTTCCAATAGATTAGCTGTAGTCTAAACTGCTGATCGATGGTGGATGTCTTCGACCTAAATCCAGCTTGTAGGGGAGTTAATATATTGTATTGGTTCATCTAGATCTGCAACCTCCCCAATAGAACACGAGCAAAGATCTTTTGTGTTACATCAATCAGGCTAATAGGCCTTTAATTTGCCAGTTCTAGAGGGGAGCCCTTTTTAAAAATAGGGATGATCTCGGCACCCACCCAAGTTGGGGGGTATTCAAGCTGTGGAGTATTGCGTTAAAAAATCTCTGCAGGTGTGAAGCCCAAACTACCTGTTCAGATCTAAACAGGTCCCCTGGGACTCGATCCAAACCCGGAGCCTTGTTTGGTATGACTTTGGTCAGGGCCGCTGACACCTCAGCTAGCGGGCAGAGAGGCATCTTGTTAAGAGGGACATGAATATGGTCAATACAATCAAATCCGGGCAGACCCATCGCAGTGGCCCCTAGATGGGACTTTGAATATAAAGATTTAAAATGGCTTCGCCAGACCTCCTCCCCAAGGTTTGGCTCTATTGGGGACCTGCCCTCTGGTTTTCCTGTTTTCACAAGGTTCCAGAATCCTCTTGAATATTTTTCCTTTAATGCTTTTTTAACAGCCTGCCATCTGTCAATTTCCCATTCAGTTTTAGCAAGTAAAATAATTATTTTAAAATGTGTGATTTTATTTTTTCTGCTACACAATCGACATTCCAGTCAACACGGCGATGGAAAAAACACTCTTGCATCGTTGTGACCGTAATCGCATTGTTCTCCATCTTGACACACCTCGACTTCAGGAGCTAAGCAAGTCTTGGTTTCTATCATTTTGACCAGTCTCGATTGACAGTGTTTTGCCTGTTCTCTGCAGCTTGTTCTGCGGACAAGAATGCATGTTGGATCTCTGTCTCACACTTCCATTGGTTGCGCCACCAAATGTGGATGTGTTGATTGACCTGTTAAAGGCCCATGTGGCACAGTGTCCTCAGCGTACTCCCCTGTTGATGTCGGCCTTCTTAGGGCCACCATGGGATGCATAAGCTTCTGCTGGGTTGGATACCTGCTCTACTATAGGCACACGGCCTTTGGATGTTTCAACTACTTCCTCAGCATTTGCTGTGGGAACTGAAGATCACCTTTGCTTGATTGACCTGATCTTGAGGTGTTACAGGGACCGTCGTCTACAAAGGCATTCAGCAGTGATGTTGCGTCTCCCACACAGGACACTTAAACATTTGTCTCTCTGTGTGCTGGGAAGACTTTTGCTTTTTTCCAAAACAACCAAAATTGGAATTTTAAACAAAAAATGGTTCCTGTGTACTTTACCCTTCCTGAGCACCATGGCTTTCAAACGTTCTCATTTGATCAAACCCTATATATGAACATATTTTAATGGACTTATAAAGATTTTAACATATATAAAGGATTTGTAGTGTTTTTTAGGTATTTTTACAAAAATGTTATACATTTTTATTCTGTACATTTATTAGAATGTTTTATCACTCATTAGAAGGACATTCCCTTTTGAGTATATCGTCCGGTCTGATGAGGAGTGGGTTTTATGATTTGTAATGCACCCCAATATAGGCTTAGGTAGACACCTGACCTTTCACCTACAATTTACTCTGCCATTATACAACATAGCAGGTTTGTGCTGACCTTTCACCTATTTAGGTGCTGCATAAATGTTTTGTGGGTTTCCCTGAAAACGAGCCTAATTTGATATGCATAAGGATTATCGGAATCACAGCAGGTTTACCATCTTCTGCATAATAACTATGTATATGGGTAATCGCTTTTGTCCTCCTCTGCCTACATGACACAACAAGGTAGAACCCCTGAGGGTACCTTTTGGGTATATAAACACCATATCTTTGCTGGGGAAGGCCGAGGAGATAGACTTTCATGCTAACAAATTAACGCAAGATGCTGAGGTTCCTGCATGCGGTGGTCTGGCATCCCTTGCGCGACCGCCCCGGCAAAGATATGGTGTTTATATATACAATAGGTACCGTCAGGGGTTCTACCTTGTTGTGTGATGTCATGTTACTGCATTTAATATTTAAAATTCAATATCTTGAATTCTACTTATTGCATTATTGCAGTTTTTCTCTTGTTTTGTTTAGAATATGATAATCTATTTTATAAACCTGTGTGGAGTATTTTGTGGTGTATTCATTGTTTTCCTCTGTGCATTTGTGTTCCAGATATACTTTCCACATTGTCTCTTAAGTTAAGCATGACTGCTCTGTGCCAAGCTTCCAAAAGGTGAGCACAGGTAGCTTTTGGGTGTGTATCTCACTTACCCTGACTAGGTTTGTGGTCCCTACTTGGACAGGGTGCAAAACTCTGCCAACTAGGGAACCCATTTCTAACAATAAGTTCTTTTGTGTTTTCTAACATTTTTTATATATATTTTTAAATTAGGGTAGTATAAAAACTTACAACCTGAGATGCTAAACAAACACCAACAAATTCTCCTTAACCCCTTAACTGCTGGACCTCCCCTATTCCTCTAGTGTTGAGCCCCTTTTTGGTAATTTGGGGTAGTTCGTGCTCAGGGATCCATAACTTTTTTCCACATTAGATATCCATGTCAAAATGGAGTCCTTTTTTTCAGCATCCTAGAAATTCTAAAAGTACCTAGGATTAGTGGATTCCCCTGGGGGGAACTGAAAAAAAATAAGCATGTATAGATAAATTTCGAGTTTTGGAGAAAAATTGGGAAAAAGTGCTCTGGATAAACGTGTTTGCTGTAAAAAAGTCACCATCTACCCAGCTTTCAGAAGCATGCAGGGCTCAATAAATGTTCCAAAGTATTTAGCACACATTTGGCATTTTTCAATGTGGTATCTAATTTTTCAAATTTTTTGTGCTCTCAACCTACTTACCGTTTGTGGTGGAAACCAGTATAAAACCAATGGGTGATCCAGGAAAACTACATATTTCTGAAAAGTAGCCACAGTTCTGAATTCAGCAAGGGGTTATTTGTGTAGATCTTTCCCAAAGAAACATAGTGTTGCATTGAAGAACTATTGCAAATGAGTAGGCAAAAGACAGCCATTTGTGACAATCTTTTAATCTGTAATTTTTTGTCATGCTGTCAGATTTACAAAAGCGATATACCATTGTGTTCGCTAGACCCTTCTAGTTGCTGGGATATATAGGGTTTGTAGGTTCTTTAAGAGCCCAAGGTACCCAAATCAAACAACTCAGATGCATCCTACAATGGTTTTCTATTATGTACCGAGTAAATACCAATTCATATGATTAACAATGTAGAGTGAAAAATGTGTATCAGCGCAAACTATGCATTTTTTAAATGGGTACAGAATATGGAGTTTAGGAGCAGTGATTATTTGTGCATCTCTCAATTTGTGGGTACCAGTACAAGCATATGTTTTAGATGGTATTTTTCAAAATATCTTCTTTCTTACATAGTGGCTTTAATGTGGAAGGTACACATGCAGAGCTATTCAATTGGTAATAACAAATGTTCTACCATTCTATACTCACATATGTCTTCAATAAAAATGGTAACATCTCTTTTGTTGGTAGGCCTAGTGCCTGCAACAGGAAACGGCCCAAAATACAACCTGGATATATCACATTTTTCCAATCAAAACTGACCCTTTTTTCCAAAGTGGGTAGCTGAGGATTTTTGGCCTTAGCTAAGCAGGCACTTAGGGAAACCTAGAAAACATGCACATGTCAGAAAACTAGACACCTTGGGAAATCTAAGGTGGGGTGACTTGCATGTCTCTCACCAGATTTTTTTTACCCACAATCCCTTTCAAACCGACAAATATGAAAAAAAAAATCTTCCTCACATTTCTATTATGGAAATTTCTGGCAGCTGCTGGGAACCACAACCTTTTTTCCACCCATCATTCCTACAAGTCTCCCAATACAAATGGTACCTCACTTGTGTGGCTAGGACTTGTTTCTGTAAAAGGAAATTGCCCAAATCGCAATATGGATACATTGCATTTTTCCACTCAAAACTGAACCTTTTTTTTTGCTAAGTGGGTATCTGTGGATTTTGGACTCTAGCTCAGCCGCCACCTAGGAAATTCTAGCAAACCTGCACATTTCTGAAAACTAAACAATTAGGGGAGTCCAGAGGTGAGTGACTTGGATGGCTTTCACTAGATAATTTTACCCAGAAGCCCTTGCAAATGTCAAACTTTGGTCAAAAACAAACATTTTCCTCACATTACTGTGACAGAAAGTTCTGGAATCTGCGGCGAGCCACAAATATCCTACCACCCTGAGTTCTTACATGTCCCTGGATAAGAATAGTACCCCACTTGTGTGAGTGACCCATGACACAAAAGGCCCTACAGCACTATGTTGATAGATAAGCAATAGGGTAGCGGCAGTATTTGGTTCTCTGCTGTGGCACCTCCTTTGCAAACCGAGGACTGTTTTAAAACTAGACAACTAGGGGATTCCAGAGTAGTGTGTCTAGCGTGGATCTCATGAGGTTTTCTTACCCACAATGCTTTGCAAACCATAAACTTTGCCTGGATGGAACCTTCCAGAATCCGCATGAATCTACTAAATTCTTACCACGTAGCATTGCCCCACTTCTGCCGATAAAAATGGTGAGCAACTTGTGGGATTGGGCCTTGTGCCTGGTATAGAAATGTATGAAACTGGGGTCACAAGGGCTCCCATTGACCTTGGTTTGATCTGCACTTAAAAGGTTAAAAACAAAAAGGAGAACATTTTTGAAAAAACTGTTAGAAAACCTAACTACTGCCTAGGGAGGCATTGGTGGTCTTGGAAAAGCTTCTTCTACTTGTCTCTGAGAAAACATTATCTGCTTACATGAGCAGAAAAATAGTTTATTCAGTTAAGCATGGATATTTATTGTCTACTTCAGAACTTTCTACCTGTGAGTCACCGTACCTACTGGCTCAAATAATGTCAAAGTCCCTGAAGAGTTGTTTAGCTCCGCAGCATGATCCAACCCTGTCAAACCAAGCCTTTGCGGATGCATATATCTGAGGTGCCATCAAATGCCTGTGGTAATCATACTATAGTGTTTATTTCTGCTCCCCAGGTGTAGCTCCTTCTTGTAGAGTTTTCAGATGACATACTTTGCAGAAGCTTTCGTACCACCTGGCCTCAGTTCAAAGAGCTGCCACACCAAGTATTACTTGGGAATTTGAGGTGGATAAGCTGATGCAGGTGCTCCTGGTTGCTCACCAGAATCTGATGAAGACATCTTTGTGTAGGAAGGTAAACAGGAAAGGATGTCAAGCCAGATATGTCTACCCTCACTAATATCTGATACGGAAATAAAACCAAAATGATTGAATATTCTGTTTCCAAATAAAGATATCCACATGGACAATCACAATCATTCCTTAACGTGTGTTTCCTCTCTCTGACATCTTGTGACATTCATGCAGGCATATTGAAAGATTGTGAAAATATTGTTTCTTTATGTATTTAATGGCACACTGCATAATCAAATTTTACAAGCTGATCAACATCTCTAATGTCTTAATTTGTTCAAAATATCCCCAAAATGCTTTTTTAACCTAATTCCAAATGCATTTTCTCACTGGTATATTGCAAGAGCCGAATACGAAGTACAGCCCACTCGGAGTCCACGCAGGGGATTTCGTGTTCGACTCCTGCGAGTGTCTCAGGTAATCAAACAATTATTTTTGCTTCATATATTTAATGGAACAAATTATAATTAATTTTTTTAATATAAACAACTTCTGTAATCTGTTACTTTGTTCAGAATTACAGGAAAACACTGTTTTTAACTTAATCTCAAATGTACGAGCTCGCAAGCGGGTCACGA
Organism: Lissotriton vulgaris; assembly: GCF_964263255.1. NCBI lineage: Eukaryota > Metazoa > Chordata > Amphibia > Caudata > Salamandridae > Lissotriton > Lissotriton vulgaris. The sequence goes on from NC_141694.1 coordinate 965,464,408, forward strand.
GAGCCAACCAAGAAGTGCATCTCCCTCAGAGTCGATGCAGGGGATTGTGTGTTCGACTCCTGCAAGCGTCTCGTGGGAGTCACCACCTTTTTATTTTAAAAACGATATTACCATTGTATTTTAATGACTCTCTTTTTACAGATTAACATTAAATAATAACTGAACACATGAAAAAGAACTCTAAATAGTAGATTATAACAAAATATAGAACTATACTGAGTAATTACACACTTAATAAATAGACTTATGTCATTAAACTTAATACTACACAATATTAAAAAAACTGATTCCTCTCTGTCTGAATTATAATTCTGACTTTAGAGTAAAAGATATACAAAGGCTATGAAAAGTATGCTATTACAATACTAATTAACTTTCTGGGAAACTGTCTCAATATGAGAGTTAGATGAACTGAGGAATTAGACAATCTCAACACAAATATTGATGGATTACTCTATTTTATACTCAAACATAATTTGTTTAAAACATTTTGCAAAGAGTGCAACCTTTCCTCTTAAGTTACAATCCAAGAGCAATTCCCTTGCAGAATAATGTCCACACTCAGGATACATTATTCAGCTATTCTACCTTACATAGTCTTAAAAAAATATTCATTTACTTAAAAATAACCCCTAGAAATTCACTGAAAAAAATCAAAGTTTAAAGTAACATATTATAATTCAGTGAATTCTTCAGTTAAAACATTAACTTTTTGAACTAGGAAAACCACATAAATTCACCAGTTACAGTTAGCAGCGGTAATTATGAATGGCGCCCCCACCATGCACTGCTTTTACATATGACATCACTCATGACATGTTCTATGTAATCATTCATGGCATTGTTGATGACATCTCAAATGACATCCTTGATGACATCACTGATGACATCACGAATGCCATCATCCAAGCTTTTTTTCCCAGTGTATTGCTGTATGAGTTACTGTGCCATTAGGGGTCTGTGACAATAGGTGCAAAATATCTCAGGAGAAGATCAGGCATCATTATTACCAAGCAAACACAACTAGATGATGGACGGAGTGCTGAATCTTATCAACCACTCACCCCCAGTCAAAAGATCTGGGTTGTATCCATTGTTCTTTTGTTCACCCAGTGAGACCAGTTCGGACCATGCCACATGCAAATTAGTGTTGACCCTGCTCCTCATGAAAACAGTCCAGTCAAACTGCCAGGACAGGTCCTGGCTGGACCAGAAACACGCATCTTGGGATCAGTTTCGGGGTATCATCCATCATTGTCAAGGCTAGCTTGAATCTAGTGGCACAGTGAGCAAGAGACCCACATCTGGGCTTACCCTTGACAACTTAGGGCGAACATAGCAAACAAAACAGGGACTGAGTGCTGAAACTTTTCAACCACTCACCCCCAGTCAAAAGATCAGGGTTAAAACCCTTGTTCTTTTGCTCACCATGTCACCCCAGTTTGGACACAGTCATATGCATATCAGTCTAAACCCTGCTCCTCATGGGAGCAGTCCAACCTGAAATGCCAGACCAAGCCCCCCCTTGACCAGAAACAAGAAACCTGGGACCGGTTTTGAGGTATCACTAGGGTATGCTGAGACGTGGGTCCCTTGCTCGCTGTGCCACTGAATTCAAGTTAGCCTGGCTGATAAGGGGCGATATCCCGAAAGCAGTCCCGAGATTTTGTAATTTTTTATTTAAGAGGTATTATATAGCGCTGGTCATACCCGAAGGTATCAGAGCGCTTTACAGCATAATAGGAGAGAGATTACATAAAAGAGACAACGGTAAACATAAGTGTTAAAAAGTTCCAGTGAGCTGTGCTACCGAAGTCCGTCGTTGAGGTAGAGAGATCCGAGGTAGTCTTGATGCGTGCACAAAGTCTTGTGCTAAATCATCCTCCGAGTGACGATGCACAAGGAGGGGGTTAGGGTGCAGGGATGAGGTAGGGAGAGGTGGAGCATTGCCTGGTGGCTGTAGAGTGCAGGCTTGTGTGTTTCGGATATCAGTTTAGGAAGGCACGGTTGAGGTAGAGGCCTTTTTAATTTTATAAAGGAGGGGATAGTCCTAATATCAGGATGGATGATTGTTTCCAGTCCAGGCAGGACCTGGCTTAGCAGTTCTAACTGGACTGTTCCCATGAGGAGCAGGGCTAAGACTGATTTGCATGTGGCTGGGTCCAAACAGGGGTGATGTGGGAAGAAAAATAACATTGGATTCAAACCAGATGTGTGACTGGGGGTGAGTGTTTGAAAAGTTTCAACACTCCATCCATCATTTTATTTTGTATTCTTGCCATCATTTACAACCAAAACAGAAACAACTCCCTAAGGTATTGAAAACAAGCATCATGTACAACGTTGGCCCTATAGCTTTCACTTTACAGGCAGCATAGTTCACATTAACAATCAACCACAGATATATGAGAAACTCTCACTGAATACAGTGTTTAATCTTCTACAACTGTTCAGAAAAAAACAAAATAGTGAATGCCAACTCCAAATCAAATGCTCTACTATGGACAGCTTTTATCTGTATCAAACCCCTGACACACACTGAACCTACATAAAAAAATTAAGTTGATATCAGAAGAGAACTGAGTACTGTAAACCGTGTTTACTCTACTGAGAGAGAGAGTTCTGTACCACATTGTTTGCAAACAGGAAAACTCTCATGAGAATTAGACCACAGAATATTCAAAAAGAATTTACTAATAACAGTTTATATTCTGTGCAACAGTTGTCAAAAAAGTCGCTATTTGCTAAAAATAACTAAGATCTGAAGGTGCTAAGATCATACTACCCACACTCTTCATACTGTGATGAAAAGTTTAAAAACGGTCCATCTTCTGAAGCAAAAGAAGCACTAGTACATAAGTAAGGACCTGGTGAACACACTCTTCTATCTTAAGTATAAATTATCTTGCTGACACAATTCGATCTAATTACTCAAGGCTGCTTACAAATGCTAATATCTACTTCATAGAATATTTCTCCTGTTGCAAACTTTTTCTGCAGAACTAAAAGGTTGTGTGGAGCAAGTTGACTACATTTCCACTGTCACTTGCACACAGAGTTACTCTGGAATGCACACATTTCTAATGTGTTTTACACCTCTAAACAGCTATGATGCATTGGGAGCACATGCGTTATGGAAACACTTACACCTATTAGCTGGATCCAAGCCATACAAAATTACATAGAAACGTAAAATGGTAGTTACCAGCCACTATTTAAACTGTAAAACAAACTAGCACACTCATGGATGATCTCATCAGTGAGGCCATCAAAGATGTCATTTGAGATATCATCAATGATGTTATAAATGAGTCATGAGTGATGTAATATGTAAGGGCATAAGCAGTGCATGGCGAGGTGCAAGTTACCGTTAGGGTAAATAGAGATAGGATTTCCTGAAAGTTTTGGTCGCTCATATAATTGCACCCATTTGCTGAATCTACACAGATATATTGGTGATGGATGCACTATTTTGCAAAGATACGTCAAGGGGCTGCAAAGGAAAAAGGGGATCCCAAAATGTATTTAGGCACCAATGTTTTTTTTAGACTTTGTACTGATGCATAGCACAAAAATGGTGGGACAGATTTAAATGAAATGTGGATGGAACGTTGATTTTTGTGTGTAGGTGATCCTTTTGAGTTGTACCAGTAAGTATGGTAATTATTTTGTAACTTATAAAGTATTTTATCTTAGTGATATCTGTTGTTGCAGTATTTTCAAGGTATTTCGCTAAAGAACAGTGGTACCTAGCGATGACAAGACATTTTGGGGCTGATTACTATGCCGGTCAAACGTGTGTCCAACCAGCTTCGTAGCAGAAACAAGACAGCCCGCAAAGGTTTCGTAGGTCGCGCTTCCCAGATTACGATCTGACTGTGTGCTGGTACTCGGAGCCTGTATTTTTTCTATTGCTGATGTGCTACCGCTCGCAGCACAAGGCGCAATGGAAGAAGTGCAGACTTTAAACATTCCTGCACTGTGCTGCCACACAATGCAGGGATATTATGGTGGGGCACCACAGGTGTTCCCCAGCCCTCATAGCCGAGGGCCAGGGGGGAAAGTAGCCCTGCTAGGGGCCCCCAAAATCCTTTTCCGCCTGTCTTTTCATGGAGGGTGGACCACCACGAAAGGGCAAGCAGAATTTTAATCCCAATGACAGAGCCGAGGCTGGCTCCACTGCCATTTCAAGATTACATTTCGTACGGCCGCCCCGACGGAAGCATAGCGGTCTTCTCTCCTACAGGTTTCCTCAGACATCCAGTATTGTAATACGGTAGTCAGACAGAAACCTCTGATGTCGGGCGGAAAGCCTTCAGCGAGCTGTTGGATTGCTTTCCACACCAACATCATATTGAGGCCCTATGTCATTAGCTAATAATTGCAAAAGTTTAAGGCAGCCATGTTCTTTTTAAAGCCACTTTCCCTGTGTCCTGGGTTAGGGGCTTAAATATAGGTAAGTATTAGGTTTAAGAATTTTCCCCTACCTTTTGTCACTTATTTAAAGTGGTATTAGGTAGGAAAAATATAAATAAATGTCCCTACCTATTAACTCTTTAATAAAGTGGTAATAGGGATGGAACCATAATAAAACCTACTACTAACCTATATTTAAGGCCCTAACCCAAAACACAGCTAAAGCGTATTATAACCAAATGCTTTCCTTTCACATTTGCAAAGGCAGCCCTTAAACAATTATTTATTGCCTTGTCAAGTCAAGCCATAAGGTACTTTAAACAGCGTATTTGAACATTGCTCCCCTTGCTGACCGCTGACCTCTGTGCTATTGACTCCTGATTGTGAGGATTACCGAGGGTGCTTGCCAAGGGCGATTGCGAGGATTGACTTTTCACGGCCCCCGCTTTGCGGGAGCCGTTCACAAGATACCTGGGGCAGAACTCTTCACGCTGCTGGACTGCGAGGCCCAGCAGGCCATTTGCTGCACACCTGCCGCCTCTTCCCGCAGTGACCACGCCCCCGCCTGCCTCTCACTCTTGAATAGTCGGCTCACGCTCCACGGAAGCCGTATTTGAACTTTGCTCACCTTGCTGACCGCTGACCTCTGTGCTATTGACTCCTGATTGCGAGGATTACCGAGGGCGCTTGCCAAGGGCGATTGCGAGGATTGCTGAGAGTGCTTGTTGTGACTTTTCACGGCCCCCGCTTCGCGGGAGCCGTTCACAAGATACCTGGGGCAGAACTCTTCACGCTGCGGGACTGCGAGGCCCAGCAGGCCATTTGCTGCACACCTGCCGCCTCTTCCTGCAGTGATCACGCCCCCGCCTGCCCACTTATTATTCCATCACTTTCCCGCGATGCGGGACGCGCGCGGGCAGGCGCCGGGCTAAGCCCGGGCAAATGGCGGGCCCTCTGAGGCCCTCAGAGGCTGAAGTAGGCTGTGCTGTGCCCCCCCCTTTAGAAAGTCTTTATTTCAACGCATACCTGTTAGCCTGTGACTGTTTCTTTGCCCTTTACGATTTTTTGTGATACCCTTGTGACCTTCTTTGTCTTATCAGAAATGACTGCAAAAAGCTTAGGTCTCGAAAGCTATTGGTTGGGAGGTCTTGTTCCAAAACAAAATCGAACCCCCTTCGTAACAAGGATAATCATGTCGTACAACTTAGGGGTACTTGTCAGCTATTCAATCACTAGGAGCAGGGAAAAAATAGAGCATTATCTGTTGAATTTACTCATGATGGCTCGGTAAAAACTCCCATTTCTCGGAAGGGATTGAATACTGAGGTTTCGGTGTATGAGAATAATATAGAAATGGGGGTCACCTCTCCAGCCAAAGTAACAGAAGGCTTGGTTCCATTGATTAATCATTTGTCTACTATCACACAAAATTTAAAGGAACAAAATAATCGTTTTCTTCCCCCACCTCAATCCCCCCCGGAAGCCATTTTACAAACGGAGGAGGTGTTAGATCATGTCCCACTCCTTAAAACCAGTGAGCCTCCATCTGAATTACTTGAAGCAATCCTCTCACCACCTAGAGAAGGGTTTAACAATGACCCAGCCTTTTCTGATTTGGACCTTTGTAGAAGATATATCGAGGTTGATACAGATAAGATAAGGGATCTACAAAAAACTCCTTTAACGCCAGTCCCACCTATTCTCCATCTCTATAGCAGTACTCCCTCGAATATCTCCCAGTTAAATACCTCAACGAACTCTAATTTTAATATAACAGGTAGTGATGCTAATGTTCCTCCCAGACTGGATAAACCTGTCTCCGACTGCCTATCTTCCCTTGAACACCTGCTCTCTTCCATACGAGTATTACTAGAGACATTTGTTGGGGGGTCTGACTGTGTTTTGGAAACAGTAATCCAAATACTGAAGGTTTTGTTACACAATAAATTTGAGAAGACATCTAGTTCTATTTTGAACATTGTGGGAGAAGTCCCTGTATAGCAGAAAATTGTGGAGCAATATAATGGGCATCCCACCACTTTAAATCTTTCTAATGATAGGGAACTGCTAGTCCTCCCCTTGAAAATCCCTACCTCAAATTGTGTAGTTGATATAGTTCCAGTAGTAGAGGTTTTACATGAAATAGGGTCAAAAAATGATCTAGAACTACCCCTGATAGTAGAGGATCAGTATGAAATGCATCCTAAGGTGGATAAAGAACTATTTCCAATTTTTAACAAACAGCCTAGTGTGGGTGATAAGGAGGACCAGGAACAAGAAGGCGAAAGAAAAAAGGAGAATTTAGGGAAATTAAAAAAGAATGGGTCAAAAAAGAGAAGACTAATTAGAAGAATAGAAAAGAATAGACGAAGAAAAATCCTTTGGAGAACAAATTTGGAAATGATCTTTAATCAAGAATTACATCAGGCCTCTCTGTTGGTATTAAAGAATGCAAGTGAGGAAGGAAAATTAGCTGCGAATACTCTAACTTCCGCAGCACAGAGCTTAAAGACCTCTGACTCTCTGCCCCTTATTTCCAGCACTGCAGGTGGGCCCCTTGTGACAAAGGAGGATTTGTTAATTCCAATTCCCCCAAAAAATGAAATCATTTCTATCGGCTCTATTTCTACCGCTCTTAATCCGTTGGCAAGTCCCTACTGCGGAAAAAGGGAAAGAGTGGTGGTTTGTCAAAAGTCCCCCGAAATCCCCATGGGGGAGAACGTTGATACCCTAGTTCTCGATTTCCTCCCCTTTTTTGATGCTGATTGCACGCTAAATAGATCACTACTTCTTAAATATTTTCAGGAATCGGTAAAATTGAAACTGCTACAATCGGCAGATATAGACCTAGTACGGATTATGAAGTCAGAGGGTAGAAACTTAACGAGGGTAAAATTTTACTCTAAATTAGTGGTCAATCTAATTTTACAACGGTCTGAAGAATTTCAGAGTAGAGGGATTGATGTTATGCCTGTTTGGGGGAATCCCCACTCTGTCAGACCTTGTAAGACTTTAAGGCCTTTAGGGTCTACTTTATCATCCCAGCAGGTAGCACCTGGAAATGCGAAACATTCCGGCGATTTCGATCATTTAAAAATTTGCTTCTCAAAAGATCATCGTCTTGTATCTTACCTTAATCCTCCCACTCCCCTGCCTCAGGATACAGTCATAGATGAAACCCTTCGCTGGAATTGGTTACCAGGTGTTCTTTCGAAGAAATTGACTATTGAGTACCCGCCTAATCCTCATCTTTAGCGATGATATATTGCTACTCTCCTGGAATTGTGCTGGGTTAAAGAATTGTCCTGAAAAAATCAGATTCCTTATGTCTTTAGAAGCCAGCGTGATCTGTCGCCAGGAGACTTGGTGCTCAGAGAAACTTCAAATAGGAAGGGACTATTTTGTACTTGAAGGGTACGCTGTTCCCACCAGGAGAGGCCACGCTAAGGGGGAATTGCATGTTTGTTATCCAATCGGATAAAATGGAACTTTTCCCACTACTTGGATCCTTGTAACCTTTTCCAAGCTATAACACTATTTGGCCAGGATAATGTTGTGGTGTCTAAACCCCTAGTGCTGATTAACGCCTATATTCCCCCTGAAGCTAGTTTTAACAAAACTTTAAAAAAGGTTTTCATCTTTATTCAGAGTCTTAGGGATAAATCTCCCCCCCTAATATAATCTCAGTAGGGGACCTGAATTGTAAAATCTCTAACTTAAGCATGAGCCTGTTTCGCGACAAATATAAAGAAGAATCATTTCAGATCCCCCAAGCTCTCCTTCCAGAGAATATTAAAACAAATAAGCGAGGGAAGATACTTCTTAAAGAACTGTCCGTTATGGATGGGATCATAGCGAACGGAAGGCTCCCATCTGATTCCCCTGCAAATTTTACTCATACATCTTATCAGGGAGACTTTATATTAGATTATGTGATAGTTGAGAACTCCACCTTTGTACTATTAAAGGATCTCAGGATTATCGAAACGGTTTTTAGCGACCATAAATTACTCTCTTCCTCTTTGAATATAAATCCTCCCAAATCTGACCAATGGTCTCTTAATGGCGACCTGGTAAGTTTTGGAGTGCAATCAGGAAGATGTTATTGGAACACAAAAGCAGAACAAGATCTGGAGAGAGTTCTTGACGCTGCAATTGATGATCTTGCTATGTGGCATGGTCTCGAAATTGCGTGTTTCCAAGATTTTATGAAACTAGTGATATCGGTAGCTAAAAAACCAATCAAGAAAAGGTGCTTTGCAATACCTCCTTGTCCCCTACGTTTACTTAATATAGAAATAAATAAGCTAGTAAGGGAACAATATCTGTGTGAAATGGCAGAAAGATCACACAGAGTAACTTTATTAAAAAGAAGGAGGAAAAGGCAACAAGCGAAATTACGGAAAGAAGGGGAGGATATCATTTGGATAAAACTAAGAGAGGCAGCCTTCAAAGGAGAAATGAGACATTTTGGTCCCTCATAGGTGAGGGATGTGGATCAAGAATCAGACCGCTTCCTATCCCCATTGAAGAACAATCATGGGTGGATTATGTCACATCTCTCTATGCAAATAATGGAATAGGGGTCTCCCCTATAGGTTTTAAAGAGAGCGATCAACCTTTGGCCCCCCTATCTGAAAAGGACATTGAAATAGCTATAAAGGAAATGCGCTCTTCCGGGGCAATGGGGCCAGATGAACTTCCGATCTCCGTTCTAAAGCAAAATGGCATGAAATGGAGTAAATTGTTATGCCCTGTGTTTAACACCTGTTTCACTAGCGGCAAGATCCTCCCGTCATGGAAAGGGAGTATTTTAGTGCCCCTTTTTAAAAAGGGAGACCGACTATCTCCCCAAAACTATTGCCAAATTGCCCTCTTGGATGCAATTGGCAAAGTGTTTGCAAGATGTCTCTTGAAACAAATTAATGATTGGGTGGACCAAGCAAATGTACTTCCCTTAGAACAGACGGGATTCCGAAAGAACCACGGTACCTTGGATAACTTAACCGCTCTCCAAGTAATAACTGATAAATATATCAGGGTCCGAGGAGGGGGGTCTATGCAGCCTTTATCGATTTCTCCACGGCCTTCGACAAAGTTGATCGTCCCTTGCTGTGGAAGAAACTACTCACTTTGGGTATGCCAGCTAGGATGTTAAATCTAATTCAGGAACTCCACTCTGATACCTGGTGTAGAGTATTGCTGGGTGGAGAGAGAGGACTATCCCAAGCAATTCCCACAGCTAATGGTCTAAAACAGGGTTGTTTATTGGCACCTTTGCTGTTTTCTCTTTATGTTTGTGACTTACCCCAGTTTTTAGCCCTAAGCGAAGGAATTGCTCCCACTTTAGGGGACAAACCGTTCGTATGCCTAATGTATGCAGACAATATCCTTCTCTTGGACCTTACTCCAAAAGGACTAAATAATCGTCTGCATGCATTACATCGATTCGCTGAGTCCCATCATTTGAAAATTAACATGTCCAAAAGTAAGGTAATGTGTATTACAGGGAAAAGAAAAACAAAATCCGGAAATTTTAGTTGGTTTTTGGGTAACGAGAAACTTGAAATTGTAAAATCTTACGTTTTCCTGGGGAAAATAGTATGTAGCAACTTAAGTACCAAGTCACACATAGACAATAACATTAGGAAAGCCAAGACCCAGGGAAATGGATTGAGTGCCCTTTATAAGGCTACTGGCAGAAGACATTTTGTATATCTGTTGGAGGCCTTTCGAGCAAAAATTCCAGCTTCCCTGCTCTATGGCATCGAGCTAATTGATTTGAGTCAATGGGGTTTCCTAGATACTATCGAGGGTAGTTTATTGCGACATTTATTGTCGGTCAATAATGCCTGTAGAGTGGAATCCCTCAGGCTTGAACTGGGCATTCGAAGTACCTGGGTACAGGCCCTGGCAGGAGTTATACGTTGGGTTTTCAACCTAGCCAAGGGCAAATCAGCTACTTTAAGATCTTTGATTAAAAAGGAATTACTGGGTCCCATGAATGAATATTCCTTACTTCTAAAGAACTTCAGAAGGGCTGTCACTCTTTTAGAATTGGAGGAATCCACTCTTTTCTCATTAACGCCATATCAGCTAAAGCTGTCATTAAAACGTGCAACTTGGGAGTTATGTTTTAGGAGGGATAGAGATATCCTTATTGCAAAGAAAGGTGTCACTGAGGTTGTCAACTCTTACTCATTTAAACATATACAACCTTATGCATCCTGGACCCTTCCTCACGGCTTACGCCGTTTTTGGTTCCTCCTGAGACATGATCTTCTCCCTCTAAACAAATTACTAGCCAGATGGCAGGGTGGTTCCGACAAATGTAATTTATGCAGCAATGACAATTCAATTCAGGATATTGCCCATATCCTTTTTATATGCCCCGCTCTAATAGCCTACCGTCGTAAGTGGGTGAGACCAATTTGTTTACAGTTAAGCATTTCCTCTGCTAAATCTTTACGTGATGCCACTTTCAACCCTCACAATGAAATGTTCTGTTTCAGAATTTTTAACTTTTTTAAATGTTTCCTAGAATTATATTAATAGAAGTGATTCTTATATTTTGTTTTTGTATAAATGGAAGTTACTTTGTGGATTTTATGTTTTTGGAATTTCTATGCTAAATATGTTTTTATATGTGGATCTCAATCGAGTTCCAAATCATATTCAAATAAAATTGAAATTGAAATTACTTTAAACAGCAACTAAAAGCCATAAAAGCAAACATGTTAAAAAAGATACATTTCATTAACATATATTTGACTTATAAAACCTTAGTCACATAAAAAGATAAAATAGGTACATCATTTATATCAATAAAAGGGCCAAGATTCAGGGTTTGAAGTTACAATGGATACATTAAACAGTGTATCAGAAAGTGGACATGCTGACATAAAATGAGCCCTAGGCCCAAGGCAAGAAAGAACAGGCTGGCTACTGCAAAGACAGCTTTTTCCTATGCCTGGTAGCCCCTGTTAAAAAGCGTGCTACCCCAAACAGACCATAGGGGAGGATAACATTTGAAGGTACAGTAAAGCTGGCCTAACTTGGGTGAAATGGGAGTCTCTGAGCAATGGGAATATAAACCTTCTGCGCAATGACTAATAAAAATCACAGAAAAAAAATAAACTGTAAGGTATCTTGCTCGAAGAAGTTGCAACTGGGGCAAGGTTTTAGAGTACCAGGTTTGGTAAATCCTTGGGGAAAGGCCAGAAGCCAAGGGACCAAATGCAGTCAAAATCTGATCAACACAGAGCGATGAAAAGCATTGCTAACTATGAGTAAATACCATTGAATTTGTTTGCGCAGGGAAAGTGTGACATACCTTCTCACAGTGGACTTTGCTAACTCCTCCTCCCTGAGCCCCTGGCATTTGTCCAGGAACTATTGCTTGATCATTCTGACAGCTGCTTTACCCAAAGGTTTAGGACGCAGGTACAGGTCAGGGCAGCTGAGCCATTTTGTCAGTTCCATTGCATACTTTAACCAAGGGATGTGCATAGCACCCTCCAGTGCTACACAGTCAGTGATTATGACTTGATTTAGATTAGAAATGGTACAGGACCAAACTCTCAGCCAACGTAGCAGGGGGGCTACCGCTATCAGACCCAAAATGTACCCCTCCCCTAATTCTTCATGAAAAATAAATGCCAGGTGTAGGAGAGAAGGATCTGCTTACTATGGTTACCCCCTCTTTTTGCTGGTCTTTCACTGTTTTTCGACTTTAATCTGGCTGGAGCCCTGCTATCCAGGAACCCTGCCTAGCTGCTTCCTCTCTAAATTGATTGCATCTACTTTAGGTACACTCCAGTTTGGTTACTGGGGTACTCTTGTGAATGCCTAGCATATGGTACTCTAGGTACTAAGGGCATAGATACCCCAGAGGCCTACCAGGGACTGAAGCATGTATTATGCCACCCCTGGGAACCCTTCCAAAATGACGCCATAGGACTGCTACTGCACCCTGGGTAAGGTGGTGCATGCACCCCTTACTAAGATATAGGTTACCTATATCTGCCTTTAATCACTGCACATACAAACATATCAGTCACCCCTATGGCAGGCCTTATCAATCCTGAAGGCAGGGTGCTTGGTGTTGTGTGAGAGGGTGCCCATGCATGAGCTGGGCCCCTCTGCTGCTTTCAGAGCCTATTCTCTGGGGCTGTTCTGTGATGCAGCCATACCATATACTCTTAAGTGCAGTATAACCTCGAGATAAATGCTAACTTTGGAATGGCTGCATGGAAACATTTTGTGTTTGGTGTCAAACACTTTGGAATTCTACCCCCCGCCAGTCCTGGCGGCGGGGGTTAGAATTCCACCCTTCTAGAGGGAGAGACATGTACACACTGGTCTAACCGGTAATAGTTTAAAAGAACCCTGGCATCACAAAATGGATGCTGCAGCCACAGACATGAGTCTGACCTCCTGCTGCTGATCGAAACTCCAGAAGGGGAGGACTGGACAATAGGTTTCCTGTCACAGGGAGGTGTAACCACCTCCCAGACAGGCTTTAGTATATTGGGGTGGGGTGGGTGCACTCTGAGAGTGCTTTGAAGTCAGCACTGGGGGCACATTTGGTGTCCCTAGGCATAGCCCAGTTCAAACCGGTTGCAGGGGCTACCAGCTCCTGCTATGGCGTGAAATTGAACAAAGGAAATGGGTGTAGCCACCCCTCTTTCCAGACCCTCCCGTAGGTGGGTCCCCGGAGTATGTCCAACACCTTTCTTTAGAATAAGTAAGGAACCCCTGGCAACAGGACTTTAGATTACACCTGGACGAAACTCTGAAACTGAATCCTGGAACTTCGATGCGCTACTAAAGACTAGAGGATGGAAGAATCTCCCTTGGGGTCAAGGAGTGCACCCTGGGTAAGGTGGTGCATGTACCCCTTACTAAGATATAATTTACCTATATCTGCCTTTAATCACTGCACATACAAACATATCAGTCACCCCTATGGCAAGCCTTATCAATCCTGGAGGCAGAGTGCTTGGTGTTGTGTGAGAGGGTGCCCATGCATGAGCTGGGCCCCTCTGCAGCTTTCAGAGCCTATTCTCTGAGGCTGTTCTGTGATGCAGCCAGACCATATACTCTTAAGTGCAGTATAACCTCGAGATAAATGCTAACTTTGGAATGGCTGCATGGAAACATGTCATGTTTGGTGTCAAACACTTTGGAATCCTACCCCTCCCCCCCGCCAGTCCTGGCGGCGGGGGTTAGAATTCCACCCTTCTAGAGGGAGAGACATGTTCACACTGGTCTAACCGGTAATAGTTTAAAAGAACCCTGGCATCACAAAATGAATGCTGCAGCCACAGACACGAGTCTGACCTCTTGCTGCTGACCGAAACTCCAGAAGGGGAGGACTGGACAATAGGTTTCCTGTCACAGGGAGGTGTAACCACCTCCCAGACAGGATTTAGTATATTGGGGCGGGGTGGGTGCACTCTGAGAGTGCTTTGAAGTCAGCACTGGTGGCACATTTGGTGTCCCTGTGCATAGCCCAGTTCAAACCGGTTGCAGGGGCTACCAGCTCCTGCTATGGCGTGAAACTGAACAAAGGAAATGGGTGTAGCCACCCCTCTTTCCGGACCCTCCTGTAGGTGGGTCCCCGGAGTATGTCCAACACCTTTCTTTAGAATAAGTAAGGAACCCCTGGCAACAGGACTTTAGATTACACCTGGACGAAACTCTGAAACTGAATCCTGGAACTTCGATGCGCTACTAAAGACTAGAGGATGGAAAAATCTCCCTTGGGGTCAAGGAGTGACTCCCCTGCTCAAGCAGGCACCAATGCAGCATTTGCCAGTCTGCATCTCCAAAGCACCCACCGGACTCCAAAGTATTTGCAGCCCAGGAAGAGGATTTCCAGACTTTCAGAGACAGACCCAAGTCCCCAGCAAAGCTGAGACCCACAGCTTTCACGAGTGACGAGGAACCAGTATCCCTGGACACCCTACACATTTGCTATTGCATTGACTTCTTGATGTTTTTTGAGGTTGTGCTTTGGGTTACTTGTAGCCCAAGCCCTGAGCGTCATCTGCTCCAAAGATTGTGGGCCTACACTCCATGGGTGTTCCGGGAGCCCACTTCTCGCATTTCAGCTTGAGGCCCCTTCCTGATCCCTGGTCCGTTGTCTGATGGGTCCCCATGAAGGCAACTCTGATTTTCCGTGGGCTTCTCTGGTTGCTCGAGACGTGACCTGACTCCCTACCCCGTGGTGAGTCCCTCGGACCTTGCAGGTTCACAGCGAATCATTTCTTTGATTCCTGCATGTGTTGCTGTTGCCAAGGCTTGTTGGGTCCAATCTGGGCACCAACACCACAGCACTCGACCTGCTTTCTGGCACTGCTCGATTCCAGAACCTGGTTGTTGTCAACTCCTCCTGTTCCTCTTGGCTGAATAGTCATGCTTCACCTCCTTCACCTGAAATCACCCGACATCGGTGGGCATTCGACTATCGTGCCCCTGGTCACTGGCAAGTGGCCCAGACTCTGTCCCCTCTGCTTTCAGCTTCTTCTCATCTTTGATTCAGGGTTGGATCACACCGGACACTTTCCACTTGGACTGCAGCAGCACTTTGCAGCAGATCGCCATTGAAAACGACGACGATTACCGACACCAAAAGACACCTATGCACCCAGCTTCCCTGGGTGAGGTAACTCGAGTACTCTGGTGCTCCCATGTGTGTTGGCCAGAGAACCCCTTAAGTTTAAAGGGGTTTGCTCAAAGTCCTCTCCTAGGTGTCCTTAATCTTTGAATTTCCAACCACGACTTTCCCCATGCAAGTTAATGGCGATTCGCGCCTGTGTTCACACACTGCACGCGTCCCCTGTGGGCCCCCTGTGGTGGTTCCTGGTGGCCCCATAGGTTCTACAGGCTCTATGCCTTGTGTCTATGCAAGTTGTGGTTCTTATACCACTTTCTTAATATATGGTTTGGTACGCCCCTAGGGCTCAACGTATACTGTGCTAATTTACTGTGTGATATTAAGTTTACCAAATGTACTTTTGCCTCTAGCCTCATAAAGATACTAGTGGGATGTGTTTAGAATAAATATATATATTTTATAGATATACCTAGTGTGGTTCTCCTTTCATTTGGTCATTCAAGAGATTACAGACTGGTAAAACATTCCTCCAAGACTTAGCCCGAAGGCTGCTCTCCACAGTTACCACTAGGATAGCTTTCTATAAAGGTTGTCTTTAACCTACCATCAATAAGGGTCATTTAGACTGGTGCAAGGTGCCCACTAGAATAGTGGTCAGGATATGCCAGGCCAACTTCTCACACCGGGGTAGTAGCGGGACTACCAGAAGCTTACAAATGAACTTGTTTTCAACCCCCTGGATATCCTTTCTGTCCTTGTAGCCCCAGACATCACATCCATAAGTTGCAATGGGGATACACTCACTTTTCTTTGTAGATCTTCAACAGGACGGAGAAGGGTTTTGACCCTAATCTTTTAGCAAAATTCAGAGTAGCCCCGCCACTCTAATTAAGGTATTTTTTTTGTGTGATTTGTGCACACCAAGAACCACGATCATCAAAAAGTACCCCTAAATAGGGGAAGATGGGGACCGTAGCTCAGCTCTCTTACAGTAAAATGTATCCTTGGTGGCCTTTCGGAGGCCTATAGACATAGTGTGTGATTTAGTAATATTTGTGGTCAGGTCTAAAGAGTCCATAACAGCTATAAAATCATCTATGAGTTGTTGGAGGCCCACAGCCGTACTAGCAAGCAGGACCACATCATCTGCAAACAGGAGTGAAGGGATCATCTTGGCACCAACCCTGGGATATCTTTGCAACTTGAAATTAAAAAATCCCCTAACTTGTTAGTGTAGAGCGTGAACAGCAGGGGGGCCAAGATGCAACCCTGTCGAACCCCTCTCTTCACAGCCCAGGTATCTGCAGATCGCCATGCCTATTATATCTGATTGCAGCTGTGGTGTTTTCATGGGCAGTATACAAAAAAGTCACCAGCTTTGCATCAAGGCCCTTGTTACTTAAAATCAACCATAATGTAAACATTTTAAACACTCAGGAGCTTGAGTCAAATCCATGAAAGCCAGATGTAAAATTCCCTTTTTAGCAATGGTATATTTCCCGATCACTGAGTGCAAGTTAAGGCATTGATCCAGCGGCCCTTTGCCCTGCCTAAACCATACTGTAAATCAGAAATGACATTAAAATGATCAAGCCATGCTGTTAGACGATCCAATATCACTTTGCCAATGATTTTAGCAGCAGATTCTAAAAGCGAGATCAGTCTATAACATGCAGGGTCATCCCGTGGGCCCTTTTTAAAAATGGTAATAATAACTGCCATTGCCCATGAAGGGGGAAAACCACATAAACACACTGCATTAAAAACGTGAGCTACAATCTTGGCCCAAACCTTAGGGTCAGCCTTATATAAGTCTGCCCGTACCCCGTCTGGGCCGGGGGCTTTACCCCCCAATGTAGAGATGATTGAATTGTGAACCTCATCTATACTAAAATGGAAGGGCCACACTGGTTGACCCACCGTTCATATGAGCCTCAGATTCTCCTAAATTGGTACCGCTATAAATATGGCAAAAATACTGTACCCATTGGTCAGCCGGAATTATGCAGTCTGAATTGATATTTGGCATATCAGAGAAGAAGGGACTATTGACCACCAACCAGAGCTATCTACCAAGACACTTACTTGCCCTAGAGCCTCGCAGGCCTGCTCTCTTATCAGTTTCTTCCTCTCCTGCAATGCAAGTTTGTATACCTTTCTTCTACTCCTGACCACAACTTTGTCCCTAGGGTAATGCTTAAGGGCCTGCAATAGCTCCCTATGGGCTATGGAGCAGGTCCCATCAAACCACCTCTTGGGCTTGGGGCATTTTGCTCTGCTCACAGTGGTTAGGTTAGATGCTATCTGCTTAGTAATTTTGTCAAAGGCCTCTAAAGTGACTCTGCCATGCGTAGTGGGCTCCACACATGCTTAAACCTGTGTGGGACAAACAGCAAACAGATTGTCCAGGAAACTTTCCGGGACGATCCTTTCCCATTTCAGCCTGTGAGCTTGATCTTTGGTGCTGATGTTTTTATTTGTGATGCAGGTGGTCACCTCCCCTGTTAGAATGTCAGAAAGGGACAGCACGAGTTTGAGGGGATTATGATTGTTGAGGCCAGACCAAGAAACACTCAGGCTTTCTACAACCAAGACTAATGGCGCAGACAGCATAATATGATTGATAATACTGGGCCTACCGCTTCCTGTGTAGGTAGGAACTGTAAATGTAAATTGATACTTGTATAGCGCACTACTCACCCGCAAGGGTCTCAAGGCGCTTGTACGAATACCGCTGTGGAACCCATCCTGGCTTTCCCTGTGAGGCGTCCACTCCTGGGCACCCCCAAGGTGGCGGCCAGGCATCCTTAGCATTGTGGGGGCCGTTGTGGAGATTAAGCAAGCTATTGCCCAGAGTTGCAGAGTGGGACTCCATGATTGGAATAGGCACCGAGGCGAGAATTATCAGGTCCGTGGAATTTTGAGCCCAAGACCCGCCGAGGCAGGGAATTGAACCCTGGTCCCGGGCTAGACCTCTGCATTAGGGTCTGCTGCTCTAACCATTGAGCCACACTTCTCCATGAACTCCAGGAACTGTAGCCAGCATGTCTGTTTGCTGTAAGCAGTGTTGATTGTGACTTGAAAGAAAACCTTCTAAGAATATGCCTGGTGGTGTGTACTCAAAATGATTAGATAATGAAAAAGGATCCCTCTGCTCTGATGTTAAAATACAGTTGGAATAACACTGATGAATGTTAAAATCCCCTAGAGATATCAGATCGTCGTGAACTAATGTATCTTCCTCATAACGTGCCAAGAGTTCCTCTAGAGCTAGGAGGTGTTCTAGCTCATAGTTTCTTTAAAAGAAGTTGTAAATTTGGCCACTAGCAGGGTGGGAAGATTCTTAAAAGACAACTCTACTGCTAGGACATGAGGTGATCGGCATTCAATCATTCTGGTCTTACAAGAAAGTTTGAGTGGAAACATTAGAAGCAAACCCCTTCTGGCTCTTCCCATATTCGAAGGGGTAGCATGTTTACAAAATGAGATGAAACCGTCTAAATAAAAACATTAATTTGCCTTCCAGGTTTCTTGTAGGGCAATAATGTGATGCGTTGAAAGGAGATTTTCCCAAGATATATTGCCCTTTTTAACCTAAGACCCAATATGTTCCACGAGAGTGCCATCATACATGGAGCAACAGAAAGGGTTGGTGAGAGAATAGTGCCGGGAGAGTCATTGTACATTAGGTCAGTCATAGAAGCAGGTTTGGAACGAAGGTGCTAGGGACCATGTGGAGTGAGTTGTTGCGCTGGATCTTTTCATCATCCAGCTCTTTTCATCTAGGCCCTGAGGGCTGGCTAGGGGTTGAAAGCGGTTACTCATGGGTAGAATTGTATCCATATTACCTATGTGGTCTGGCCTGACTGGATTTGGGGGTAGCTGCCATTGGGGAATGGCAAGAGGCTGCTTAGGGTGATAGAAGAACTGTAAGGGGATAGTTCTGATTTTGGAGGTACAGCTATTCTTATACACACACCCACTAGTGACTTAGCATGCAAGGAGTGCTTGAAATTAACAACTATGCAATCTCCCACTACATTATTTTTTGTCCAATGGCCAATCCATTCCACTCTTCTGGACATTATGATGTCAGAGGATATGTTCTGGCCATTTACCACATTCTAATTACACCAGTAAGTAACCTGCACCTAGGGGAGCTGACATCACTCCAGTCTACGACACACCATTGTACGCCACTCCACTGTAAGCTACTCCACTCTATGCTATTCCACTCTACACCACTCCACAGTAATCCACTCCACTCTACACTATACTTCTGTATGCTACTCCACTGTATGTCACTCCACTGCTTGCTATTCCACTCTATGCCACTTCACTTCATGCTGCTCCACTCTGCTCTATTCCATTGTTGCTACTCCACTCTGACATTCTGCTGTACACCACTCCACTCTACACTATTCCGCTTTATGCCACTCCACTGAATGCCACTCCACTCTATGCTATTTCACCGTATGCCACTCCACTCTATGCCCCACTCCACTGTTTGCTATTCCACTCTATGCCACTCCACTACACGCTGCTCCACTCTGTACTATTACACTGTAGCTACTCCACTTTTATATTCTGATGTAAACCACTCCACTCTACACTATTACACTTCACACCACTCCAGTGTACGCCACTCCACTCTGTCACTCCACTGTACGCCATGCTACGCCACTCCACTGTACATTATTTCACTCTACATCACTTCACTCTTTGTACTCCCTTGTGTGCCACTCCGCTCTATGCTGCTCCACTCTATGCTATGCCACTGTATACCACTCCACTCTATGCCACTCCTCTGTATGCCACTCCACTATATGCCACTCCACTCTAAGTTATTCCAGTATACGCCACTACACTCTACACAACTCCACTGTATCCTTTTCCACTCTACCTCACTCCATTGTATGCCACTCCATTCTACGTAACTTAACTGTTTGGTATTCCACTGGATGTCAGTTCAAGGTATTGCACTATACGCCCCTCCACTGTACGCCACTCCACTTTACGCCACTGACACTTTACGCCAATCTGCTCTACACTGTTCCAATGTACCCCACTCCACTCTACGCCACTCTACTGTACGCTATTCCATTCAATGCCACTCCGCTGTATGCCACACACTCTACACTGTTCCACTGTATGCAAGTCCACTCTATGCCACTCACCTTATGCTATCCCACTGTATGCCACTCAAATGTATGGTACTCTCCGCCACTTTGCTGTATGCTATTTCACTCTTCCCCACCCCACTATAAGGCACTCCAATCTAGGTGACTCCAATATAGCCCCTGCACTGTCAATTTACTGAATGCTACTTTCACTCTGCGCTGTTCCACTTTAAGCCACTCCACATTATTCCAATGTATGTTACTTCACTATAGGCTACTCCAATCTACACCACTCCACTGCACGCTCCTTTGTGACACTCTGTGCTACTCCACTGTACACTACTCCACTCCTTACTACTTCATGCTATTCTCTTGTACAGCAATCCACTCTATGCCACTCCACTTTATGCTATTCCACTCACTCGACTGTACGCCACTCTAGTCTACTCCATTCCACTGTACCCCACTTCACTCTATGCTACTCCACTCTGAGATATTATACTCCACTCTACGTTATTCCAGTTTATGCCACTTCACTCTATCCTATCCAGTGTTTGCCACTCCACTGTACGCTATCCTCTCTTTTTCAAATTCCAATGTATGTCAGTGAACTTTACACCACTCCACTCTACCCGATTTAACTCTATACCACTCCTATGTACACCACTCCATTCTATGCTATTCAGCTGAGCACTACTCCACTCTATGCCTATCCTCTCTACTCTATTCTACTGTACGCAACTCCACTGTATGCTGCTTCACTCTATGCTGATCCACTCTACCGAACCCTACTGCTCGCCACATGTATGCGTCACTCCACTGTACGCCTTTCCACTGTGCACTTCTTCACTCTACGCTATTACCCTCTATGCCACTGCACTGTACACCACTCCACCCTATGCTATTTCTCTGTGTGCCATTTCACTCTACTGAAAACTAAATGCAAAGTGAGATCATATAGCAACCAATTGAAATGACACAGGGCTGAGAAACTCCCATCAGCCCACCCTTATGGCGGAATATCATCATGGTGCAGAGATGGATTTCTGAGGTGGAACTCTAGCCTCACTAGTTGACCTCACTGCACAGCACCTGAACATAGTTATACTTTCAGACTATTGGGCGTTATTTTATTTTTGACACTGGGACATTGCTTATTAAACTCATTTTTTGCCCTAGTAGTCAATTTTAATATCTTTCACACACTTATTCACAGCACTGCACATCATCAGCATCATTTGAATAACACTGTGGCTAGAGTTCCACCTCAGAAATCCATCTCTGCACCATCTATTGATGGGTTGGGCGAGGTTTGGATTTACTATCTGCATCCCACATGATGATATTCCGCCATAAGGGTGGGCTGATGGGAGTTTCTCAGCCCTGTGTCATTTCAATTGGTTGCTACATGATCTCACTTTGCATTTAGTTTTCAGTGCAGCACACGCATTCTCTTGACCGGACATCTCTTCTCTTATTATTATATTTGCGTTGGGGTTTTGAGATGTCAGGGTCGGTAACCTGACCCCTTCAGACCCTCCTCACTTCTTTTTTCTCACCATTTCACTCTACACCACTACACTGTACACTATTACACTGTATGCCACTGCACTGAACGCTACTACACTCTTCCTCACTAAACTGTATACTATTCCACACTACCCCACTCTACTGTATGTTATTCCACACTACCCCACTCCAATGTACACCACTCCAGACTAGGACATGCAGTGGATGCCACTCCACTGTACCCTACTCCACTCTGTGCTATTCAACTATACGGTTCCCCACTGTTCGCCACCTTACTCTATGCTATTTCACTGTATGCCTCTCCACTAAGCGTTCTTCCAGAGTATGCCACTCTACTCTACACCACTCCACTCTTTGCTATTCCACTCTATGCCACTCGGCTCTACACCACTCTGCGGTGAACCATGAAACTCTAAGCAACAACACTCCATGCCATACCATT
This sequence comes from Lissotriton vulgaris, assembly GCF_964263255.1. Taxonomy (NCBI): domain Eukaryota; kingdom Metazoa; phylum Chordata; class Amphibia; order Caudata; family Salamandridae; genus Lissotriton; species Lissotriton vulgaris. The sequence continues at coordinate 965,486,537 of NC_141694.1, forward strand.
ATATGACACAACACTCTACGCTACTCCAGTCAATGCCACTCAAGTCTATTCACTTCAACAAAACCCTACTCCACTCTATGACACTCGAAACCCCTCCACTGTACCAAACTATAGTCCACCCTATGCTATTCCACTGTACAACACTGTAGTCCGCTCTATGTCCTAAAGACACTCTACACAACTCCCTGTACCCCACTCCACCACTATTTGCTTCACTCTAATTTATAACACACTACTACTCTACTCAACTCTACTCCACTACTCCACTCTATGCCACTGCAATCAAGTGCACTATATGCCACTTGACTCTACAACACTCTATGCCACACCACTGTACCACACTGTACCACACTCAACAACACTGTACCTCACTCCACTGTACAACACTGTACTCCGCTTTAAGCCACTCCACTCTACTACAGTTTCCCACGGGGAACGTCCTTTACAACGGAACTTTTACAACAAAGTACCGTTACGACGCAGGTTTAACAACGAAAGTCATTACAACGACTTTCGCTGGAGGACGATCTAGGATAGTAATAGTTTAATTTACTATCCAACACCTTCCCTACTATCCACGGGGACTGGAGTAGGAATAGTAAATTAAACTATTCACTATCCAGCGCACCCCAACGCAAGTCGTTATAACGAATTGCGTTGTAAAACCTGCTTCGTAACGGTACGCGTTGTAAAAGCACGCGTTGTACCGTCATACATCCGTTTCCCACACTGTATAACAGACCACTCAACTGTATGACAAGTCACTCAATTCTCTGACACTTTGCTCCACTCTACCCTTACTCTTCTCAATGGCACTGTACTATACAAGATGCCACTCCTCTACATAACACTTTACTCCAGGCAACACTATGCCAATCAACTCAACTCTACTATACAACAGTTTATCCCACTCAGACCACTGTATGACACTCCACTCTATGAGCTCCACTCTACAACATTCTACTCTACAGAAGTCCACTCTCCAATACTCTACACTTTACTATACTCTGTGCCAGTACAACACTCTACTACACTGTATGCCCGCAGACTCCAATGTACAACTCTCCACTCCACTCTATGCCACTGTTCACCACTCTACTTTACACCACTCTATGCCACTCAACTACCACACTGTACTCCACTCCACTGTATGACACTTAACAAAACACTCCACAATACCACACAGCACTGCCATTTATAACATGTTGCTCCATTGTATGATACACCAGGCCACTGTGCTCCATTCCAATCTATGCCACTCCATTGTACAACCCAACAATCCACTGTATTACACTCTACTCCAGTCTGTCCTATGCAACTCCACTGAGTTCCAATCTACTCTACTCCACTGCACAATACTTGACCCCACTCTATGCCACTTTTCGACACACCACTCGACTATGGTCCACTGTACGAAACCCTATTGCATTCTATGCAACTCCACTCTACAAGACTCTACTGCACTCTTTGCCACTATATGACATGCTAGTCTACTCTATGACCATCCACTGTATGCCACTGTACTACACTGTACATGCGGCTCTACTCCACTATATGACACATCACTCCACTCTATGACACTCTCCTCCACTGGACAACACTGTACCGTAATCCACTGTAGGCCATGCCATTGTATGACACTCCACTGTACGACACTACACTGTATGGCACTCTACTCCACTGTACTGGATGACACTCCACTCTACAACACTGAACTGTATGACACTTTACTGCACTGTACTCCACTCAATGGCACTCTGCGACACTCCACTCAATGATACTCCACTCCACAACACTGCAGACGATGAAACACCACTGTATGATACTCATCTGTACTGCAGGACATTCCACTCCACTGTACAGCACACCACTCCACTATGCGTACTCCACCTTACTATATGACACACCATGGCACACTACTGTATAACATTTTACTCCATTACACCACAACAGATCAATAGTCTTATTTCCTGGCTTTTCCTGTCAGTTTTCAAAAGAAAAAAATTTGTTGGAACTGCCTCAAATGAAATAAATAGACTAACACCAATCACCAAAAGGTTCCTACTGGCAGAGTTAATGTAGGCTTCACCATTAGAAACATGCTCGTTCCCTTGACTGAAGGAGGGAGGGAAGTGCGAGTTTGGTGAGCAGGGTACTTCACAACATATTTGGCTGCGTACCTTGTCCTTCAAACCCTACTCACACCCAGGAGGCACCAACAGACACCTGCGCTACTAAGACAAACATTATAATTCAGAACCTGTTGCTTTTAGAAGGGAGTGCCTTCTTTTGAAATATGACTTCTGCTTTCACTAAATAATCCTGACCATATAATGATAAAATGCACCACATGCATTGGAATTGAAACACTTACTAGGAGGTGAAATGATACTCCAAACAGCCAATACAATGAATTCAAAGATATTTACTGCCCCAGATCCCACTGGATGTATATAGTTTGTTGGACGAGTAGAGACAAAAGGTCAGGCAGACAGCCGTTATGTCAAGCCAGACATAAAAAGCAGCGGAGTAGTTGTCAACTTGCAGCACCGTTGTAGACTCAAAGAGAGCAGAATGAAATAGTAGCAAGGCCTGCGAATAAGTGAAGCTCTGGCAACGGGTCATTATTCATCCCTATAAACCACCACAGAATTGTATAACACACACTCATACATTTATGCATCCACTGAGGGTTAATTGCTGCTAATTTAAGCACTAGTCGCTAATTCCTAAGGCTCTTTCAGATGGCGCTACCTAAGTGATGCGTTGCCGTGCTCAAATAGCATGAAGTCAGAGGCCAGCTGCTATATATTACAGTGGTGTACCAACAAGCGTCAAAAGCTTGCATATCAGTGACAGATTGCTGATGCTTTTAATGATGTCTTGTCATGGTGGATTTATTTGCTTGTAAACAATGATTATTCCTGTTGCAGTGAAAGCAAGGACCTTATAATCATTTCCAGGCACCCCGCCAAGGGTTTACAGAGAGTGCCTCATTTGAATTTTCCTCTCACTGAAAAAGAAGCGCTGGGAGTAGTTTGACCTTTGCTGTATTTATGGGAAAAAAATGGAGGGCCTGTTAAGATTTATGGAGCGTGTGCTTGTGCTGTTGGAATACTAATGTGTGTTCATCTGAATTTTATCTATGGTGTGTTTGGAATCCTTGCTTTCTGTGTCTGTCTAAAGGAAAACGATTCGACTTTCGAATCATCAAAAGCAAACAAGCACAGTTATGGGACAATTGAATATTTTTAGGAAACTTGTTTTTTTGCAACCTAGGATTTTGAAAAGGTTGGGAGAAATGAATGCGAATGAGATGAATATTTACAGCTCGGGCGACAAAGCCTTGCCTTGAGAACCAAGCATTCACACAGTGAGGTGATGTTCAACTTCAAACTGACTACGTGATGTGTGTGAGTGTGTCTATTACCGATGGCAAATAGAAAAAAATATGATGAAAACACGACTATTGCTTGAGAAAAAACCTTAACCACTCCAGTGAGTGATTCAGGTGGTATGAGTGGTATAGTTTCCTTTCAAAGTATACCACTGTCAGTCTGTCATAGACTGCATTTCTTGTGGACTTTGAACATGCCGGTTAGATTAGTACCTTTAATTCTCATGGATACATCAGGTGGTATGAGTGGTATACTTTCCTTTCAAAGTATACCACTGTCAGTCTGGCATAGACTGCATTTCTTGTGGACTTTGAACATGCCGGTTAGATTAGTACCTGTAATTCTCATGGATACATCAGGTGGTATGAGTGGTATAGTTTCCTTTCAAAGTATACCACTGTCAGTCTGTCATAGACTGCATTTCTTGTGGACTTTGAACATGCCGGTTAGATTAGTACCTTTAATTCTCATGGATACATCAGGTGGTATGAGTGGTATACTTTCCTTTCAAAGTATACCACTGTCAGTCTGGCATAGACTGCATTTCTTGTGGACTTTGAACATGCCGGTTAGATTAGTACCTGTAATTCTCATGGATACAGTGCATCAAGCGTGCTTTTGGAAAGGCTCTATTTTGAGTTGTATATGTTCTTGACGATGATTTTTATATGATAAATTAACCTGTCAGTGACATCATGGCAAAAAATTGGCACAACAGAACACATAAAACCGATTGAAACCATTCTTCACAAAATCAGACAAGAACATATAAACTATAAGCCACTGAACGGTTTCCAATATATGTGTACAGAAAATAAGACAACATAAAAATAAGCTGGCACACAACGTACACGAATGACCGAATTCTTGCACTCAGATTTTAGAACAGTTATTTCTTTGGGGACAAAATATATTTCTGCACATTGTGTGCAGACAAACACTGCACAGTAATTAAGTTTCAACACAAAAAGGCCCAATTAAAACAAAACATAAAAAGGCTTCAAATTGATAAAAATTTAGCCTTCGGGAATGGTTGTTCTGCTTCTTACTTATCTCATTTGGGAAGAAGGGTAAACATTAATACTTTTCTGAACTATCCCAAATCACAAAGAGGAAAACTGTACTTAGCTGACGGTGGTTAAACTTTCAGTTGCAAAAAAAAGTCTACACTGATTAAATATGAGAAAAATGCCCTGAAACCCAAATTCAAACCTGAAGATGATGTGCAAGTGGGAGTGAGGGGATGGTTCTCTAATGCAGAAGTAAGCTTGTTTGTAATTAGTTAGCCTGATAGGTAGTGCAGGTGGAAGAGCCTGAAATGTGCCTACACGATTCCCTCTCGTATTTAGACGTGGCTCTCCAGATGTGTGCTCTCTACTTTCTCATGTTCTATTCCATGCAGTGTGAATGGTATAGGAGAACACAGAACACATTGCTCACCTTAAACCGGCAGTGTCCTGTTCATAAAGCTTATGTTTTGTTCCCAGACGGCAGAGATGGCAGTCACTCACTCGTTAAATTCCCAGTGTTCACTATAAACTGGTGTATGTTCCTTGTCTCTCACTACATTATCTCAAGGTCATGGCTGTCCCTTAATTTGAGCCTTGCCCTCAGGTTCCAGAAGCGAGTGCCTGCTACTCAGGAAGGTAGAGTGGAAATGGATGCTGCATATGGCTGGTTCCTAATCCCACTCCGATGGATTTGACACTACGGTATTTGATTAGGGTTCTGCTGCTAAAGTACCAAATGCTAGTCATCTGTCCCAGCGGAACCAGTTATCTCAAACTTGGCTGTCAAGATGAAGAGTTAGAGAGATGCGGGGGATCAGGATTGTGAATTTCAAATAATAGCATGAGGACAAATAAAAACCTAAAGGCACATTCCGTGGGAGCTATCTCTAGAGGTGGCAATATCAGAAGATAATGTGATGAGGGAACTAGCAGCAAACTGGAAAGGTATACCTTACTGTATGATCTAGGCTGATACATTTTAAGGTATTTCACAGATCATTCTGAACTCCTCGAGTAAAGTAGAATCTAGTTTCTTCTAAAATGTCTAACTGCAGTAAGTGTACTTGTTAAAAATGAGAGAGTTGTTATTAGAAATTGGGTTACTAGTGAACTTGGATGTGAGCCCTGGTCAAGCTGCAATCACAATCCTAGTTAGGTAAAGGCAGAGGCAAACCCCAAATTAACCTGTGCTCAACCCTATGATAGCTTGACACGAAGCAGTCAGGTTTAACTTAGAGGCAACTTGCTGTGGTGGGTGGATGAGTCTGGGCTCTTGTGCTACAGCGGTCAGGGCCAAATGTTGATAGTGGCACATGCCTCACAAATGGCTACACCCAAGGTCCATTTCAGGATGCATTAGTTTAGGTAGTGGGCGGAGGGCTGTGCCTTCTTAATAAGTATAATATGTGGAATAATTTCCAAAGTGCATTGATTGATATCAAATACAGTCAACTTGAATATCAAGGGGTGATTGAAACATGCACCTCACAAATGAACAATCCTTTGTTTCCTGTCTCCAAGCCAGACGATTCATATAGTCTAGTTTTGGACTACAGGCATCTAAACTCCTGCTGTAAAACTTTTGCAGTCCAAAACTCTCACAGTGCAGCACTAATGAATAACATTGTTCGCAAAAAATATAAAACGACATTAGATATCTCTAATGGATTCTTCTGTCAAAACATTGCACCTGAAAGCAGGTATTTGACCGCTTTCTCAATAATGGGGTTGTAAAAACAATTTTGTTGACTCCCACAGGGATTCAAGAACACCCCAGGATTATTCTCAGCAAGGGTAACAGAATTAGTACAAATGTATGATGATGAGGCATTATCCTATGTCGATGACATCTATCTTACAGACGATGACCTAGAAACTCACTTGAAAAGAGTGAACACCATAATACTTGGGTTTGCATCCGAAGGTTACAAATTCAACTTTAAAAAGTCAAGAATCGCCCATCTAACTGTCCTATTTTTAGGATATGAATTATCAAGTGAAGGCAAAAGCCTAGCAGACAATCTCTTAGAGAAATGTGCAGTACTCCAAGCACCTAAAACGCTGAAGAATTTACAATCAATACTAGGTTTCCTGAATTTCGGAAGAACATATATTCTAAATCATGCACAGAGGGTTAAACCTCTCTACGAATTAATAAAACCTGATTTCAAACCAAATAATTGGACTTAAAAACACACAGAAATTTTGAGATCATTACAGACAGACATGTTAACTAAAAGAAAACTGCAAACACGCGCAAACGAACGCAATCTTGTAATTCGAGTCATCCCAGGAAGATGCGGATTCACATACCTGACCTCTAATGAGGGAGAAACGGTACCAATAGCTTACAAATCACATTTGTACACACAAGCTGAAATGAAATTCAGTTCTACAGAAAAAAATTCTCACAGCGGTTCAAACTGCTGTAGCAAGAGAAAGAGCCCTAGCCCAAGGCAAGAGAATATCTGTTTTAACAGCAGAATCAGCCATTGAGGCATTAACAAGTCCACGCAATCTAAAGGGTGTGGCATTAGATCCGAAATGGATACAATGGGAAAATTCTCTTACTACAGAAGACGTGAAATACTATTTTGATCCAAAAATGAAAAAACTAGAAAATCTGGAATACCAATATGAATATCCTCTGCTGACCGAAATTCTGCATCTGGAACAGTACACCTGTGTAATATACACAGACAGATTTGCACAACATTTCGTTGTGGAAAAGCAAATTTACAACAACGCGTGCACGATTGTTAAAAGTCGTTGGCGCTTAGGTAAATTCAGACCAATGGTCACTAAAACAGAATCATTCAGAAACTGTACAGCTCAGCGAGCTGAAATAAGATCTCCAAAGATGGCGCTTGAAAATGCCAATCGCGAATTCCCCACACTGATAGTGTGCGATTCACATTACTGCAAAATTAAATTCAGTTCTTTAGAAAAAAATTCTGGCAGCGGTTCAAACTGCTGTAGCAAGAGAAAGAGCCCTAGCCCAAGGCAAGAGAATATCTGTTTTAACAGCAGAATCAGCCATTGAAGCATTAACAAGTCCACGCAATCTAAAGGATGTGGCATTAGATCCGAAATGGATACAATGGGAACATTCTCTTACTACAGAAGACGTGAAATACTATTTTGATCCGAAAATGAAAAAACTAGAAAATCTGGAATACGAATATGAATATCCTCTGCCGACCGAAATTCTGCCTCTGGAACAGTACACCTGTGTAATATACACAGACAGATTTGCACAACATTTCGTTGTGGAAAAGCAAATTTACAACAACGCGTGCGCGATTGTTAAAGGTCGTTGGCGGTTAGGTAAATTCAGACCAATGGTCACTAAAACAGAATCATTCAGAAACTGTAGAGCTCAGCGAGCTGAAATAAGATCTCTAAAGATGGTGCTTGAAAATGCCAATCGCGAATTCCCCACACTGATAGTTTGCGATTCACATTACTGCGTCCAGTCTTACAATAAGAGCCTGCAGACTTGGATTAAAAACGGTTACAAAGATGACACAGGTGCCACAAAAAAGCATAAAAAACTTTGGGAACAAGTAGTTCTTTTACAGAAGAACTACAAAAGACTGATACATACACTGAGTCATCGACGTGATGGCGTTCACGTTGCAGGGAATTCATTGGCTGATAGAGCCACAGCGGCGGCTGGTCAACCGGCTTCCGTACCCACTAAAAAGCGTTCAGAAAAACAAATAGATGGAGAAACCATGCTTGCAGTAAAAGCTTCATTAAAAGGCGACTATGCGGCATTACCTCTCAACTATCCACTCAATAATACATACATAATTGATGCGAACTCCGTTCTGTTTGTTCGAATCCCTGGAGTGGGGGATAGAGTAATTCCAAACACGAACCGGAGAATCTTCTTGATACAAGAAGCACACATGGGATTGGGTCTGAGGCACCAAGAGATCCTGAAATCTCTGATAGAATTACAATCACAATACTGGTGGCCGGGGATGAGCATAGAAATTTACAATTTTGCAATAAATTGTGAGGACTGCAACAGAGATTGCAGTTGTGAACCAGACCAGGCACCAGCCCAGAAACCACTATTAGACAGCATCAGGCTATCTATGCGCTGACGTCCGACCGGACAAATGCGGTCTTATAATTATTAAGACTAGATTCACTAAGGATGTGGCCCCAGCGCTCGGCTGACGCCAGAACTGTTATAAAAGATTTGCGAGTCTTTATCGGCACATACGCAATTGGCATGCTACATTCTGACCAGGGTCCTGCGTTTAGCTCTCGAGCTTACAAAGAGGCAATGAGCAGCATGGGCATTGCATTGCGGTACTCTTCTCCCTTCCATCCTGAGGGAAATGCGGTTGTGGAAAGAAAAAAACGTGACATAAAGCAATCTATAACAGCGAGGGTATTAGGTTCGGGTGATGGGTGGGTCAAACATTTAACAAGTGTCCAAAGTAGTCTTAAATGTTAAATGTCGTATACTTGTAAAGCGCACAGCTGCCCCAGCAAAGGGGCGTCCCGGCGCTGTATACCGCTGGGGAACCCATCCTGGCTTTCCCTGTGAGGTGGTCCTTCCTGGGCATCTCCAAGGTGAAGACAAGCATCCCCCGGCGCTGATGGGGACGTTAGTAGAGATTAAGCAAGCTATTGCCCAGAGTTGCTGAGAGGGACCGAGGTGAGAATTATCGAGTCCGCTGACCATGGCCTAAGACCCTGCCGCGTCGGGAATCGAACCCTGTTCCCAGGCCGACCTCTGCTTCCGGGTCTGCCGCCTTTAACCAGTGAGCGACACCACTCCACTAGTCTTAACAATCTGCCAAGAAATTCTCTAAAAGGTTTCACTCCATACGAACTATTGTTCGGCACTAGAATAAGAATCCAGGACTTAGATTGTCATACTTCAGTGGTGGAAGAAAAAACCTTTGATATCAAAGATCGTTTGGCTATTTTACAGGACTTGAATGAAACAAGAAAAAGTCTAAGTAACATAAAGTATACGCCAACAACCACTAAAGAACCACCTGTCCCAGCAAGACCTGTCTGGATTACAAAAGATTGAGGATCTGGTCAGAGAAAAGATCGCGGTGAAGAAGGAATTTGGGCCTTCTTACAGAAAAGCAGTACCTGTCTTAGCTGTCAGCGGAACAAGATCAGTAGTACTACAGCCACTTGCTGGTAAAAAGGAAAACAGAGTTGTTTCCATCGACCTGGTGAAACCATAATCATGTGGCCAATAATAAGGAGTAGGCCCAGTGGACTCCCAAGAAGTAGCAGAAAACCAAATCTTGCTACAATCCAAGAGGTTCAAACTGAAAGACTAATCACTTTCGATAAACCATCAGTGAATAAAAAAGAACTATGCAACAAAGCCGTGGAACTTGTGCCTCTTGAAACCCAAATTGCAACAGTTCAAGAAACACCAGTCTACAACGATGTAGCCTTGGACTATACAAATGTAACAAAAGAAAATGCAAAGATCAATGGAAATCCGGAAGCAATCCCACCAATTGAAAGAACTGCGTCTGGCTACTTTATCAACTTTGATGACTTTTTCCGATGATCCATGTGAACATGGAGACAAGCCAGCAACAAAAACTTTCAAAATGAAAATTAAAGAACTTTTTCATCAACTCAATGAAACATATCTGATTTCCCCTTGGATTGAACTATGGATTGTGTTAGGGGTACTTATCCTTCTACTTTGGCTAATTTTAGTTTTAATTTTGAGTACATTTATTGATGGAAAATACAGTACAATGGACACAGCAAGTCAGAACATCAACTTGGTCCTGAAACCACACAGATCCTCTCACATAGAGAAAAGAGAACTATCATCAGTGAACATCGCAGCAAAGCCTATACCTGGTGGGATAGCATGGGACAGAACTGACTATGAAATCTATGGCCCGGTAGAGCTCCTGAAGTATCCACACCAATTCAAGATTTCATTAAGTGATTTTGTGACACCAAGTTCTTTCTCTGATGATTGGGACTTTGAAAATATTAATAATATGATGTCAGATTTAGAAATGTCAGCAACATTTACAGAACATGATTATTTACAGGGCTCATCGAATTATGAAGAGATGTACTGTTATAACCACTATGGTCATCATTATCTGCATAAGTCGGCGAATCCTAGAAATGTTTTTACTTATAATCAGTGGGAACATTGTCCAACTCTGCCAATAGGCAGTTCGAAAACGTTTTTTGAAAAATCCCCATACTTTTCAGGGTTCAATCACACTGATCCAGAAATGTTTTATTTCAAGATGTTAAATAAGACAGGAATGAAAAGCATGCTGACAAATACTAAATTGATCTATTCTGAAAATTTTTATGACAAAATGTCAAAATTTGGTTTTGAGTTTTGGAAAAACAACATTGAAACAAAAACCATATGGGGATCAAAAGAATGGCAGGTACAAGGTCTAGAAGCATTATTCAGAGCCTGCATGATCCCAGAACAAATAATGTTCCTGAATGATACAATTCAGCAAACAACCTGTCTTGGCTTAGCTAAGATAAAAGATTTAAATAACCCGTCTATACCAAAACCTATGCCTGATAGAAACACCACTACAGATGAGGGGTTAGACGTGTCCTATATTTTAAAACAAAACAGAACAAATCCTTATTGGAAAAAATGGTTGATCTGGCCCATAGACACAAATAACTATCAAAATACATTCCTGAACAAAATACAGGGGTTCAAACAGAACAGGCCAGACCCTAGATATTCCCAGAGACAACATCCAGGGATAGTAACAACATATAGTGTAGGAAAACTATGCCTTGACTGGCTACAGAAATCCACACTTCCCGAAATCAATCAACATTTAACTTTACTTAAAAAAGGTGCTGACTTGAGAGATTTCATAATGGGACCTCGCAAACAGCGTCAAAAACGTTTCATATACGCCGGTATATACGCAGCTTGCAATGAAGCTTGGAAATTGAAACAAATTGAAACTGCAGAAAAAATACGGGAAATGGACGGTATCAATTTGGAGAAATCACTTTCTGTAGTGGACAATGGGCTAACGACTCTGTCCTCCAGAATCTTTTCACTGGACAGCATCGTATCATCTGCTATTGATATAATAGAGCAGGACATGCTAATGTTACAACATGGCCAGTCCCAATTACGTTCTATTGTACAGCTAGGTTGGACGTTACAAAACCTGCGTTCAGGCTATGTGCCATGGCGTTTAATCAACACAACGTCATTGTTTTCTATCTTTAAGCTTACTGATAAACAAATCAGTTTGGCACAAAAAGGAGCAGACTATACGATACTGAGCATTGAAAAACTTGAGAGATTACCATTGACAATGTCAGAAAGACCTGTCATTGAATGGATAATACATGGCACCATTACAATCCCGATTATGACTTTTCAGTTTCAATACTGCCAAAAATATATACCAGCAGGCCTGTATGAAAGGTTGGGTGAAGGATACATTAAATCATCCTGGAATTTACCTTATACACACAAATGTTACAGTGAAGGTAAAAAAGAGGTATTTCTTAGTGGTAATGATTGTAAAAAATCGCTAAGCAGTACACTCCTGTGTCAAGGTATTAACTTGCATGGGGCCTGTGAAGGTTCTTCGAACAACCTTTCATGTCATCTTCAGGGCACCCCTACTACACAGATAGAGCCATTTTTCAGACAGCTTTCCAACGGTAGCTACGTTCTAATAAGTGATCACAGCTGCTGTGGCATAGTGCCAGGAAAACCCCTATCTCGTAACTGTGACGGCCAGGGTCATTTGCTGTATGCAAGTATTGTATCCAAACAGCAATCCAGACATGGAGGCGGCAATATGGCCTTATGTGAATATCTCTTCTATTCGAATTGATACTTTAAGCAGAATGAAGTCTATTCTTTTACAGAGAACTGTGCCTTTAATCTCGTCCAAAGAGACATATGACCTGCTAGTTGCAAGGACAGCGGCAGAGATACATACCCTATTATCGACAAATTGCCCAGTGCATTTTGTAGAAATGTTAAGTCAAATCTTAAACGTGTCAGATACCAGTGGCATCGCACATGTATTTAAGACAATTTTTTCGGGACTGCTAACACCCTTCGAAGCAGTTCTTGGCATCTTCCCGAATTTTGTGCATTCGCTCTTCGGTGGCCTGCCTCTTATTTTGGGACTCGTAGCAGGAATTTTATTTTTGTTCTTTCTGCTCCGATATGGCAAGCCAAGTCACAGACAAAACACTGGCTACGATGGAAGAAACGATCCTAGCAATACGATACCGAGACCGTATCACCAAGGTCCTCGGATTGGCCCGGCTAAGAGATCTGAATACTACCTGGTTTCTTTTGTTCAGACCAATTTGGCAAAATTGCATCTTACCTGTGCTTCGATGTCTGCTATGCGTGTTGGACGTTTGTCTTACACTACCATCAGCAGTACCAATGGATATCAACGCTTTGCTTTGTCCGGTAACGACTCATGCATCGTGTTGTCCCAAGCGGTTACCTATTCTGATGACGCCATTCGTTGAGACTTCACCATTACAATTAAGTGGCGGTGAGGTACGAGATGAAAGCAGCACCACACAGGTACAACCTTCTGTGAACATTGCTGATCCTGACATCGATGATGGCAATGCATCGCACATATGTACTATTTACACCTTTTCAGAGTTGGCCCAACTTTCACCTACTGTTGTAGACAAATTTTTTACCGGCCTATCAGAAGTAATGATCTCCCCTAACAACGAGAATAATATTTGAAAAAATGAGCTCACAGCGTTCCCTGAACTCTGAATTCAACCTTCAATTTTGATAAACAGAACTCCAAAAAGACAGTGAAACTATTTTTTTTCTCCCTTCCCGAAAACGAAATTATTTTCTGATAAATTCCAAAATATTTACAGTTTTTTGGCACATGGTACTCTGCTTAAAGTAGAACTATTCTTAGAGAACAGAAGTTCTATTTTTAGAGACTCTAGAGACAATATTTTGAATCAGCCTCTACCATATGTACAATGTTATATAACTTTGTGATGAAATGGTCTCGACTTTTTTTTCTGTATTCAGAGCCATTTCATAAATATAATTTTTGCAATTCATTCAGCCTATATTCATATTTGCATTTCCTGAATGATAACTCTGCTTGAAAGCGTACAGTATAGTACTCATTTCGTGTATCTATACCATTTCAAAAGCATTTCATTGTATTTTGGGGTGGGTTGGAAAACACATGCATACCTATATGTTTAGATATTGCTTAGTATTTAGTAATGATGGACATTATACTTGGAGTGGGTGTTGTGAATGTATCTAGGACCCTAATTAAATATTCCTGATTCATGCCCTTATGCGGTTATGATAAATCACGTCCTAATGAAGGCATACGAATCTTACCCATATTCAGTCATAGCCCACGCAGCCCAAATACGGCAAGGCTACTTCCTTAGATTCCTAGAGAGCACAACGAGTTCTTTTGACACACCAAACCTTCAGCAACCTGGGAATTCCCCATGTCTTTGTTTTGATTTGTCATTGAACTCCTGCGAGCACTAAAGGAACAGTCAGTTCTTAGTGACATATTTTATTGACGTCTTATGTCTAACCTTACGTCAAACACGGCACCTTCCAGGTATAAATATACCAACACTTGCCTTAAGCAACACACGGTGGTGTGGAGCAGAGCGGCTATCTACTTATCCGAAGCCCAGCTGATGCAAGAGCCGAAGGAAGACGCCCCTCCCCTTTGACACACTGGAGAAGCTGCCTTTTCTCACGCCGAGAAATCCAGCTCCGGTGTTTCCAGTCATCCTTGCGGGTTACTGGGAGATCGAGTCCTGAGAAACGATATACAAGACCTCCTTCATTCTATAACCAAGGAACTGAGCTGATTCAAACCTTAGAGAGAATTCTTGATTCAGATTCTTGGCAAAAAACCCAACTTAACTTAAAACTGCAACTTACTGACTCTTTCCCACGTATTAGGCTTAGATCAGGTACACCGGGGTAGGCGTATCTTAGAAGCACCAGTTGAGTTTGTTAGTCAATGTTTTTATGTATGTAAATATTTTATCCGTTTTAAAGTATCATATGGCTAAGAAACCATATCAATGCTTTTACAGTATTATTCTATAATACTCCTTTTACTGTACACACTTTACTTCATAATAAGTATTGCAATTGTGGCAATTAATTTCTCTTGCATGAGAAAGAAGACTGCTCAATAAAATAACACCTTTTATTGAAAACGCCCGTCTCTCTATTTCTCTGCACTCTGGTGGAACTAAGCATGCACGATTGACTGAGTGAAATAGCTGTCTATTTTTTTCACACTACTCTGGAGATACACTCCTTATTCTGGGGGAGCAAAGTTGTCATGTTATATGGTTGTCAGAAGCTTATCCCTTCTTGTCTAAATCAGGGTGGTTAACCCCTCCCTATTCATTTGAGAAAGTTTCTAGTGATCTCTGAGCTAGCTGGCAAAACTAATTAAGTCTAACATAGTCAGTAGAGACCTAGATGACCTCAGTCCTACGTCTACACTGCTGTTTATGTTATTCCAATGCGCAGAGCCTATTGGGAATATGGGAACTACACTACAGTGGAGTCTGGGGTCCTTCTTTTATACATTGGTGCTCAGGATCTGGGTGGTTGGAGACGTTTTAGACAGTGTCTTTGAAGTGCAGGTAATTCTCTACCTCCCATGCCCTGGCTCCAAGCTGGGCTGGCTGAAGTGACAATGCAGGGTTGTTAAGCCATTTGTATGAAGACAGGACACAGCCTATTCAGGTGTGAGGCTGGCCCCTGCTCCTCCCACCCATCCTGCCAGTGATGGCCCATCAAGTCATACCTAAGCTTCCATTGTGTGTGGCTGTCTAGGAAGAATACACACAGCCCAACTGCAAACTACACCCAGTCATGTGACCAGAGACAGGCTGCAGGCACCAAATGGCTAAGGAAAGAATGCCAACTTTTTAAAAGCGCCCTTTTCAGACTTGTAATTTAATATCCCACTTCACCATAAGTTAGGATTTTAAAATGGGAATTCAGATACACCAGACATAAACCAATCATATCTTCCCATTTGGAAAGTAAAGTTATAAAATGTAATAAGGTAACACCAATGTTATCCTATGGGAGAGATAGGCCTTTGAGTAGTGAAAAACGAATTTAAGAGTTTTTCACTACCAGGATTTGTAAAACGTAAAAGTTCTTGTCCAATGTTTTAAATACACTAGAACTTGGGACTGTCCAGGGCCTATCTTTTTTCTGTATTCAGAGCCATTTCATAAATATAATTTTTGCAATTCATTCAGCCTATATTCATATTTGCATTTCCTGAATGATAACTCTGCTTGAAAGCGTACAGTATAGTACTCATTTCGTGTATCTATACCATTTCAAAAGCATTTCATTGTTTTTTGGGGTGGGTTGGAAAACACATGCCTACCTATATGTTTATATATTGCTTAGTATTTAGTAATGATGGACATTATACTTGGAGTGGCTGTTGTGAATGTATCTAGGACCCTAATTAAATATTCCTGATTCATGCCCTTATGCGGTTATGATAAATCACGTCCTAATGAAGGCATACGAATTTTACCCATATTCAGTCATAGCCCACGCAGCCCAAATACGGCAAGGCTACTTCCTTAGATTCCTAGAGAGCACAACGAGTTCTTTTGACACACCAAACCTTCAGCAACCTGGGAATTCCCCATGTCTTTGTTTTGATTTGTCATTGAACTCCTGCGAGCACTAAAGGAACAGTCAGTTCTTAGTGACATATTTTATTGACGTCTTATGTCTAACCTTACGTCAAACACGGCACCTTCCAGGTATAAATATACCAACACTTGCCTTAAGCAACACACGGTGGTGTGGAGCAGAGCGGCTATCTACTTATCCGAAGCCCAGCTGATGCGAGAGCCGAAGGAAGACGCCCCTCCCCTTTGACACACTGGAGAAGCTGCCTTTTCTCACGCCGAGAAATTCATCTCCGGTGTTTCCAGTCATCCTTGCGGGTTACTGGGAGATCGAGTCCTGAGAAACGAGATACAAGGTCTCCTTCATTCTATAACCAAGGAACTGAGCTGATTCAAACCTTAGAGAGAATTCTTGATTCAGATTCTTTGCAAAAAACCCAACTTAACTTAACTTAAAACTGCAACTTACTGACTCCTTCCCACGTATTAGGCTTAGATCAGGTTCACCGGGGTAGGCGTATCTTAGAAGCACCAGTTGAGTTCGTTAGTCAATGTTTTTATGTATTTAAATATTTTATCCGTTTTAAAGTATCATATAGCTAAGAAACCATATCAATACTTTTACAGTATTATTCTATAATACTCCTTTTACTGTACGCACTTTACTTCATAATAAGTATTGCAATTGTGGCAATTAATTTCTCTTGCATGAGAAAGAAGACTGCTCAATAAAATAACACATTTTATTGAAAACACCCGTCTCTCTATTTCTCTGCACTCTGGTGGAACTAAGCATGCACGATTGACTGAGTGAAATAGCTGTCTATTGTTTTCACACTACTCTGGAGATACACTCCTTATTCTGGGGGAGCAAAGTTGTCATGTTATATGGTTGTCAGAAGCTTATCCCTTCTTGTCTAAATCAGGGAAGTTAACCCCTCCCTATTCATTCGAGAAAGTTTCTAGTGATCTCTGAGCTAGCTGGCAAAACTAATTAAGTCTAACATAGTCAGTAGAGACCTAGATGACCTCCGTCCTACGTCTACACTGCTGTTTATGTTATTCCAATGCGCAGAGCCTATTGGGAATATGGGAACTACACTACATTGGAGTCTGGGGTCCTTCTTTTATACATTGGTGCTCAGGATCTGGGTGGTTGGAGACGTTTTAGACAGTGTCTTTGAAGTGCAGGTAATTCCCTACCTCCCATGCCCTGGCTCCAAGCTGGGCTGGCTGAAGTGACAATGCAGGGTTGTTAAGCCATTTGTATGAAGACAGGACACAGCCTATTCAGGTGTGAGGCTGGCCCCTGCTCCTCCCACCCATCCTGCCAGTGATGGCCCATCAAGTCACACCTAAGCTTCCATTGTGTGTGGCTGTCTAGGAAGAATACACACAGCCCAACTGCAAACTACATCCAGCCATGTGACCAGAGACAGGCTGCAGGCACCAAATGGTTAAGGAAAGAATGCCAACTTTTTAAAAGCGCCCTTTTCAGACTCGTAATTTAATATCCCACTTCACCATAAGTTAGGATTTTAAAATGGGAATTCAGATACACCAGACATAAACCAATCATATCTTCCCATTTGGAAAGTAAAGTTATAAAATGTAATAAGGTAACACCAATGTTATCCTATGGGAGAGATAGGCCTTTAAGTAGTGAAAAACGAATTTAAGAGTTTTTCACTACCGGGATTTGTAAAACGTAAAAGTTCTTGTCCAATGTTTTAAATACACTAGAACTTGGGACTGTCCAGGGCCTATCTTAGGGTTGACATATATATTAAAAAGGAAGGTCTGGGCCCGGCAAAAGGTTTATTTTGCCAGTTCGACAGTTTAACCCCTTTGGTGCTGCGCAAATTTTCGCGCTGTGTGGGGGTTTTATTGAGTGGGCGGGATTCGGACAGCCCTCGGCTGTCATCAGCACACGGCCACCGTTAAGTTGGTCGGCTGGGGGCCATCCGAAGCACACATCGGGTTAAAACTGCACACACAGGATCTGCAATGGCATGCCTGAGACACGTTTAAAGGGTTACTTAAGTGACTGGTGCAGCAGGCCCACTTGTTGAATTTAAGTTACAGGCCCTGGGCACGTGTAGTGCACTTTACTAGGGTCTTATAAGTAAATGAAATATGCTAAATGGGTATAAGCCAATCTTACCATATTTTAGGCAAAAACCACAAACACTTTAGCACAGCACTGGCTAGCATTGGTAAAGTGCATAGAGTCTCAAGGGCAACAAAAACGATTTCAGCAAAAATTGGAGGAGTGAAGGCAAAAGGTTTGGGGATGACGACACAGAGACGGCCATTTCCAACAGTTGTGAAAATGATGCAGCAATGTATTGACATACACTTGGATTAGAGAAGCTTTCTATAGCACTCATAAAGAGAAAACACCCCTAAAGATTGTTTTTGTGTAATGTAATGTAAAAAGGTACTTTTAGAGTGCGCAGCTACTCAATAGATTGTCCTGGTGCTGAAGGACCTCAAGACAGACAACTGACACTAACTCTGCCAGATCACTCAGCTCATTGACTATTGTTGGAATAGCCAGGTTTTCAGCTGCTTCCTGAAGGTGAGTAAATCCTGCATCTGTCTAAGTGGCAGGCTGCTCCAGAGACGGGAGGTCTGCACTTAGAAAGAGCGGCCGCGTATGCAGGCGCCGAATATCCTAGGGATGATCAACTGCTGCTGTGATGAGGACCTCAGAGTTCTTTGTGGTTTTTAATGCTGAACTCTTTTCCTAAGATAAGAGGCACTAATGTCGTGTAGAGCTTTAAAGGCCAGATCCAGAGCTTTGAACAGAATCCTCTTACAAATCGGCAACCAGTGCAGGTCTTTCATGTGGGAGGACACCCCTGTTCTGGGTCCTGGTATGAGAATCGCCCTCGCCTCTGCATTCTGGACCACTTGAAGGCATGTCAGTGTGTATATACCGGGAGGCCCAGGTACAGGATGTTCATGTAGTCCAGCCTTGACACATTCAGAGCCTGGACCACCATCTTTCTGCGAATAACTGGAAGCAGGGGCAAAAAATGCTTCAGCATTATTAACAAGCCGAAACAGGACCCCACTAATGTTTGGATCTGAGCTTTCATGCATACATCATCATCCAGTTTGACACCTAAGTTCTTGACTGTCCTTAATGAGGTTTCGGGTGGGGACAGGTGTATAGGCAGCCATTGGCGCCACACCTCACAGGGAGAAGGACCAAAGAAAATGATCTCTGATTTCTCCGAATTACACTTCAATTGGTCCAGTTGTTACCAGGAGAACACTTCTGACAGGCAGGTGTTGAGCACATCCCCTCTAAAATCAGCACCCTTCTGAAAAGTGAACAGCACTTGTGTATCATCTGCATATGATACTATTTTCGCGCCATGTGTCTCCTCTATATGCGCGAGGGGGACCATATATAAGTTAAAAGGTGTCAGGCTTAGAATCTAGCCCTGAGGAACCCCTACCATCATGGGGGGATGGAGGCAGCAAAGGCGGGGACCAAATAATTTGTTGGCGGTCTTTCAAGAAAGAAGAAAAACACTTGAGTACCGTGCCACCAAGGCCACACTCCAGAAGTCTCTGCACGAGCCGATCTGTGAACATGGTATCGAAAGCCACGGATAGGTCCAACAGTATCAGCACCACTTTGCCTCCTTTATCTAGTGTCTCCTTGATAACATCAGAGACTTCTAATAAGACTGTTTCTGTACTACTCTGAAGCCAGACTGGCTATGGTGAAGCACATGGTTGACTTCCACATATTCCGTAGTGATAAGATTCACATATTTCTCCAATGCTTTGGAGAAAAAGGGGAGTAGGGATATTGGCCTGTAATTAGAGGCTATTAAACAGTCGGCCAAGGGCTTTTTTAGTAAAAGGAGAATTTTTGCCTCCTTCCAACTGTCTGGCACCAGTCCACTCTGCAGTGAAGTATTGGGGATCAGATTCACAAATGCATTGATAATCCCAGCTATAGAAGCCAGCACTTTAGCTGGGAATGGGTCAGAGGGTGAGCCGGACTTGAGGGCTTTCATAATCTCCATGGATTTTTCCAGGGGAATCAGAGGGAACTGTGATGAGAGGCGGTCTGTCACAAGAGTGGAAGGGATTGGGGGCCCAAAAAACTCTCCATTGGTCAGGGGCGGGGCCTCAAAGGAGTCTTGAATGATTTTAATTTGTTCATGGATATGGGAGGCCAGATGGCTAATCCATTCCTCATTGGGGGTGAAAAGCCCCTTCCTGCACAAAAACAATCACGCTAACAACACAGACAACAACACATGGTGCTTGGCGAATGGCTGCTAATTGTGCGCTGGCGCAGACTGAAAGGACAGGAATGCACCTTATCTTGTAAACACAGTGCATTACTGCCCTTATGAATTAATGTAAGGCAGCAAAGCAAAATTACTTCTGGCGCTGCCCTACACCAATTCTTTGTAAATAAGTCCCTAAGATTGCAATATTCAAGTGTGAATATGAGAATTAATAGAATATTTTGGGGGGATTTATAGAAAAAGTTGAAAAGGAAAGAAAGCAAAAGAGGGAGACAGAAAAAAAGAGGAGGAGGGTATAGCAAGAAGAGAAGAGGAGAGGTGAGATTAGAAAGAAAAGAAAGCAAGAGAATTATGAGTGCAGGGAGAGAAAGTTAGTGAAAGGTGGCCTGTATAAATCAGACCTAGGTCCTGATTTAGATCTGGGCGGACGCATTACTCTGTCACAATGGTGACAGATATCCCATTCACCGAAATATAAATCTCATAAGCCATAAAGGGATTTATATTTCGTCGGGACGGATATCAGTCAGCGTTGCCATAGGCTAACCCATCCGACAAGACCTAAATCAGGCCCTTAATCTTTTGGGATAGCATGATAGATGATACAATATGATGTCTATGCTCATCACAAATAAAATTCCACAAATTGTAAATAATCAAACCTGACAAAATGCGGAACCAATTATAAATTAATGCACATTAAAAAAAACACTTGTTGGTGTCAGTGTTAAAAATAGAATGATATATTTATTTTCTGATGAGAAAGAGTACCATCTGTTTGAATCGAGGATAATTTTAGCAATGCAACTCAATGCCTGTGTAAAGGTTCTGTTCACACCAAGAGGATTATTTTAGGAGAAATGCAAGAAAAAGAGCATAAACGAGTACATTCTAACAATTGTATATCTTTATTCATGTTGGTTTGTGGTGCGGGATTGATACTTATCCCTAGGGTGACCGAGGAGTAGCTTTTCTGGCATTGTGTAATCTAGAGCTACCAATGGGCAACAAGGTGTATTACTGCAGGATCCCGATTTAATGATGTGACATGCAGGTAGGAGATCCCACCAAGGAGGCCACAAATGTGCCAGTGCAGCAAATTCAGAAGGATTCTCGGAAAAGTGAGCCCGTGTGAATGTTAGGAATGAAGCTCATATCTGCGCGGGTACCAGCCTTGTACATGGAATGTACTGTCCTAGCAGAAGGTAGGTTGAAATTCCAACGTACTGCAAACTGGGACCTGAGAACCAGACAACGCATCCAGCCCATTTACCCTATTGGACTGGACATGGCAGCACCAGATGATGAGTTCATATTGGTGTTTGGAAGTAAGTGTGTCTGAAGAGGCTCTGAACACTGAATCCTGTAGAAGGAAGGACATCATTGGAGAGTTGGATGCAAGTAATAAAGAACCTGAAAGTCTGGTTTAACCACTGTCTAAAGCACATTTATTTCAGGATAGAGGACCGAATGGTACGCCCCTTACTGTACTTGGTTTATAGTGGTATGATGATTTGCTATCCTAAATAAATAAAGAATGCATTTAAAGTATTAGTGAACTGCCACTGTGGGTTTGTGTGTGTTAAATTTGACTGATAAGCGACACGTAAGCAGACAAGGAAACTGTATGGCACTGAGCACTTTACTGGGGGCATTTTTGTTAAGTTTGATAATAACATACATTAAAGGCCTAAAAAATAACAATGCATAGGATATCTTGTAAACAAAATAGAGTAGGAAATAATCATAGTAGAAAGCTGTTTACATTTTAGGGAAACAAGAGAAAGGAAAGAGGGAGAAAGGGAAAAGACGGGGTATAAAATATATCAATAATCATAATTACTAAATAGATTGCAATACTATTCTCCTAAAAATCGTAAAATATAAAGAACAAATAACTGTTGAGTAAATTTTCACCAAATATTAGAAGACGAGGGAAGATAGAATAAAGAGGAAGGAATTCAGGGGGGTTGAACATTTTCAGAACGATAATGAGAAACATTATTAAGTGAAACCATATTTATATAAGTAGTTAATCGTAACCAAAATACATCTCTATTTACATGTGGATTGCATTGAGAGGCATAGGCAACATCTAACCTATGACATTGACATAAAGTATTCCACCATAGCTTAATTTAAAGTTTGGTCAAAATTTTTCCAATTTATCGTAATTTGTTGAAGCGCTAAAGCCAACATAAGATCAAACAATCCTCTTTCATAGAAAGGTAAAGGAACGGATTCTGATAAACTTCCCATAAAGAGAAAAATATTGGACATAGGTGTGTGACTTAGAAAAATGTTAGATAAACGAGCCCAGATTTGTGTCCAAAAAGAAATAACAGGGGGACATGAGAAAAAGAGATGTGAGAGACCTGCTGATGGAAAATCACAGGACCAACATTTCGTATTGTCTATGTGTGTGAAATTAGCTATAGAAATGGGAGTGAAATATAGTCTGTGATATAGAAAAAACATTGATTGAGTGGTGGAAGCGGATCTTGAGCGAGCGAGCCCAAATTCTATTCCATATATCAGTGCTCCACTGAAAGCCTAAGTCTGATTCCCAAGCAAGTTCCACCTTAGTTTGTCCCATTCTGGATTCATGGTGTTAAAGAATTTATTGATTAAGGAAGCTTTTGGAATTGATGCTCATATTTTAAGAAGTGAGTCTTAAGTGCTAGAAGCTTCATCTGAAGGAAGGGAATAGAAAATGATTAGGAGTAATTCCATAAGTATGGAAAATGTATGCAAAAAGGAACGAGGGCATTTAAATGTAGCTTAAAAATCAGGAAAAGAACAAGGAGAGGTGCCATCAAATAAATCGGTAGCCCAAGTAATTCCCTTTGCTCTCCATGAGGCCCAGTACTGACGTCTCTTATTGATAAGAAGATTATGCCACAAAGGAGAGTGTAGAAAGGCATTTCTGGATATTATTTTGGCGTAAGAGGAGGTTGTAACAAAGAGCAAGTGTGTTTAAATAATGGAAGGGATGTGAGGGCATTTTTGGCAGTGAAAGAAAGAACAACCTTGGTCGAGAAAGAAGTAAAAAAACAGCGTTCAATATTGACCCATAGAGGAGTATAAGGAGAGGATTCCATAAGAAGCCAATGAGAAGCTTGCCTTAAGCTGAAAGCGTTATGATATAATCACAAATCTGGAAAGTTTACCCCACCCGCAAGTCTCGGTTTTCTAAGATGAAATAAAGAAACTCTGGATTACTGGGGACATTTTGAAAATATACTTTTTACTGCTGTAGCCATTTGTTTTAACTGTACTTTTTTAAGGCTCTTGCCTCGCTCTCACTCCCCAGTCCACCATGGAATTTCCGTTTGAGTGAAGGAAGCCGGTGAGAGGAGGCGGGTGACTTCAGGGGCATAGGTCAGGTAGGCAGACTCCTTAAGACTACTTAAGTCGCATGGCAGCGCGGACGCGCAGTGACACGTAAGCAGGCAAGGAAACTATATTGCAGTGAGCACTCTACTGTGGGCATTTTAAATATATGCTTTTTACTGTTTTAGTCATTTGTTTTAACGGTACCTTTTTAAGGCTCCTGCCTTACGCTCACTCCCTGGTCCACCACGGAGTTTCCGTTTTAGTGGAGGGAGGAGGTGGGGTGACTTCTGGGGCATAGGTCATGTAGGCAGACTCCCGGAGACTACTTAAGTCGCATGGCAGCACAGACGCCAAAGCCACTGCCATCTGCGCCCGTCTGTGCTCATCCTGGGGACCAGGGGCCTGAACCCCTGCCTCTTCTACCAATGAGATCTTGACATATTCCTCCTGGCTACTCCATCAATTGTGGATTCCTTGTAAAGATCTATGCCTGCATTCCATTTGTTTAACAAACGGCTTTGCACCATGTACTTATTGTTCTTTTGGTTCCTGCAATGCTCCGTGGACACAGCTTAAAACAAATACCCCTAGTGTACACAAAACATTTCTTTTCAATTACAGGTCTCTACCTAAACACTCTTCTGAAATTAATATTATATTTATTGATGGAGAACAACCCGATGTTCTGTTCTTAACAGAAACATGGCTCCACAAGGAATCAGATCCCGGCCTTGTGCAAGCTGGCTCCTGGTTACTATATCTTGAGGAAAGGCAGGGAATTGAGGAAAGAGGGAGGCTTTGCCATCATTGTCAAGGACCACCTGAAAGGTCCTATTGAGTCTGACCTTATTCACGACTGCGAAAATATGTTCTTCACAATCTCTTTTTCTGCTACACTCACCCTATCAGGAATCCTTATCTATAGCCCCCCAGGCCAGTGTGGACAATGTCTTAAATCTCTTACAGATACCGCTGCTACATTAGCAGGTACCTCGCCCAGCATTACCTTATTAGATGATTTTCACTGGCACTTAGAGGACCCTCTTAAATCTGGAGCCTTGGATCTTACCTAAGGCTTATTGGCTAACCAACTGATTCAAAAAGTCACTAGCCCGACACACTGTAAAGGTAACATCTTGGATCCAATCTTTTCAAACAATGAAAAGCTCTCAGTATGCAATCCCATTCCCTGTGCCTTGGTCGGATCATTTTCTGATCCAGATCCAATGGAGCTTCCTGCAACAGCCCACTAACTTCCAAATTTCTGGTTGTTGGGTGTGCCCCTGGGCGAAACTCTCAATAGAGTCATGGACCACAGCCAGATGAATACTAGACATCTATTGGATACCATCCTTAACATAGCCACTGATAAATTCGACCATTGGATTGAATCATCCTTGGATGCCACTATACCACTCAAATTGAGCCATTAAAGATGTTAAGAGAAAACGACACCCAAAACTCACCCAAACTTCAGGAACTTAAGCAAAATTTGAAAAGATTAGAAAGAGCTTGGCGGAAAGAGTACAACACAGAAATATAGAGAGTCCATCAAAATTTACCAAACAGAAATAAAGATAACACAAGCACAGTACTATGAAAAAAAAATCACCTCCAGAGCCAATGCTCCCAGGGAAATCTTTCGGATAGCTACAAACCTTATGAAATGTCTTCCGTCTGAGACACCACCTGACTCTACCCAATCTCGCTCTAATGAACTTGCAGAAATTTTTAACAAGAAAATTCTAGATATATATACAATACCTTCCCTCTGGTTCTTGGCCCCAATAACTCAGTCTCGGAAGTTGATACTCCACCTGGCAGCAAACCACGACTGAAGGAACTTCCAACTACCAATCGAGCCACCTTTCCCCAACTCTTTGTCCAGGTCAAACCTGGTCCCCACCCCATCCAGCAACTTCTTTGTAAGGCAGAGAAACAATACTCCCAAACATACTTGAAGTGTTAAATCTATCTATTTCCACTAGTCAAGTTCCTCTGTCATGGAAACATGCCATGATAAAAGCAAAGCTAAAAAAATTATCTTAACCCTAAGGTATGGGGTAACTATCACCCTGTCTTGCTTTTCCCTGGGATAACCAAAAATATTAGAGAAATATGTTAATAGTAATCTCTCAGAGTTCATAGAAACTCATAACCGACTGAATATCTCACATATCGGATTCCGAACGCAACATGGTATGGAAGAATCCAGGAAAATCCTCGATCAGGGAGGAGCCATGGCCATCATCCTCCTTGACCTGAGCTCCGCCTTTGACACTATCAACTATAACATTTTTATTGACAGACTTAGAATGGTTGGAGTGTCCGGTGACGTCATGGCTTGGATCAAGTCCTTTTTACTTGACAGACCGTTTCAGGTATTTGAAGGAAACAACACTTCTAAGAATGTGCCACTCACATGTGGATTTCCCCAGGGCTCCTCTTTGAGCCCCACTCTGTTTAATGTTTATATGAAACCTCTCGCTGAGTTAGTCCTCCCCTATGAGATCCATATTATCACAAATGCGATTGATACTCAGCTAGTGGTAGCACTAAAACACCCCAAATAACCTTTCAGCCAACCCAGAAATCTGTCTGGAAACTGGGGCCAAATGAATGGACCATCCATGCCTCAAGCTCAATGGAGACAAGACTAAACTAATGGTCTTGGGCAATTACTTTATCTCCACCCTAGGACTGGCCAACTGTCTTGGCCCCCCGCCAGCCACTAAACCCAAAATCAAAAGCTTGGGGGTCTGGTTGGATAGATCTCTCAAATTCCAACACCAAGCAATAAAGTTAGCAGCCACCTGCTTTGGCATCAAAAGATTGATTCGGAAAATGTTACCACTTCTTCCGTTACCTGCTCGGAGAGTCATGGTTCAGGCATTGGTTCTCTCCCGCCTGGACTATGGGAATTCCCTCTACCTGGGTGTTCCTAAATCCACTACAAGGAAACTTCAAGTCATGCAGAACTGCTGAGCCAGGTTGCTACAAAACTCACTCTGCCACGCCTGCTCCTAAAACTCTGTACTGGCTGCCAATAAATGAACGCATAATATTCAAATCACTATGTATAGTTCACAAGACCCTCTGGGTGAAAGGTACCACAATCAATCACTCCCTCATCATTTTCTATTGCCCCTTAAGATGTCTTCGTTCAACCAATCTTTTCTAGCATCAGTCCACAAAATCAAGAGGAGCTGCTCTTTCTCCTATAATGCTGCCAGATTGTGGAACACCCTTCCTCTTCGATCAACAGCCCACCATCTTCCTTTCGGAAGCTTCTGAAGAGCTGACTATTCCAGAATATGTCTTAGAACCCCTAATACTGTCTGCTTGCTGTCACTAGCACTGGGATGCCTGTGGGTAGCTATGCGCTCAACAAATGTTAAATAATAATAATAATAATAATAATAATATTAATAATAATAATAATAAAGGTCTATTGTGGTAAAGGAAAACAAATCTGAGTTTCCACTGAGATGGTTTGCAAAGCAGCTAGCAACTGAAAGTAAATATGCTCGTGTGTATATTTAATTGACTCCAAAAAATGATCTGGCCTAAATTCAGACTGCATTCTTACCAAAGCCAGCATCCACTGGAATGACCCAGTCCCCAGGTTTAAGGTCAAGGACATTACGCCCGACCTCAATGACTTCTCCCATTCCTTCATTCCCACCAACAGCAGGTAATGTTGGCAACAGAGCGTAAGTGCCTGAAAAGAGAAAAAACAACATAAGGAATGTTACTTCACTGCAATACAATCTAAAGTAGAGTCGAATAGAGCTTGTACACTTTTGAATCCTAAAGGCCGGTTTTCATCTAATGGCTCACTCGACTCTGACTCATCCATTAGTTTGTAGCAAGACTCATAGATGAATCATATTTTTGTAAGGCCCAGAATTGAAAAATATGTATCAATACATTTGATATTAAATCTATGTGTAAATCTTTAGCAGGATAAATCAATCAAGATTTTGGAAAGTAGTGTGTGCAGGATGCAGAAGCACAATGGCTTGACTCAGTCTTAGGTCTCAGCCACAAATTTTGCTGTGTGGGCATTGGGTCGGACCCTTGCTCATGATGGCATGACTGTGTTGCCCATCTCATTTCGCTGTTCTTGTGTTGATGTTTTTTCAACTTATCCCTTTGACTGTGCCGCCCAGGAGCTTTCTGCTCTCCAGCGTTTTAATTGGTTCAAGTATCTTTTCACTTTTGTTGTCAGACCTTGATTTGCAAGTGAGGAACTTTTGTGTCCCCTGCCTCTCCGCTCCTGCTTTTTTTTCTCTTTTCAGCCATACCTCTCTTTTTTATTCTACTACCCCGAACCCCACAAAGTGTCTTCTTGTCTTCGGCCAGCTGCTGAGCTATTAGCTGGTGACCATCTTCAAATATTTTTTTTACTATTTCAACATCTCCACCAACGTACGCGCTTAAAGCACAAATGCATGCCCCGCATTTCTGAATATTTTTTAGCACACCTGATGGAGCAAGGTTTCATACATACAGAAACTTGCTTGTATTCAATCCTCTGGAAATAACATGTAACAAATTAACCAACATGTTTTGTGATTACTAATAATTACACCACACAACATTTTATTATCTAGGGAAAGCTTTCCTATGTGCTTTTACTGACAGTAACCCGAGTGTCCTAAAATGGCCGCAGAAAACGCGGGAACCTTTTTGGGCATGCATCTACATCTACGTGGTATGACGTATCTATGGTTTTGGTGGGAATTCTTGCAGCTGCGCATTAGTGACAAAGATGGCCGCTTCAAACCTTACATGCTAATGCATATGCCGTGCCTGAACTGAACCTCATGTGTTCTGCTTAACTTTTGATGCTATAGTTAAAATAAAGTAATGGGGATAGAGTAGAAATAAGTGGTATACAGCGTGCACGCCACAATGCTGGGAATGCACGTTGTGCATTGGCATGCACGAACTGACAGGCACAGCTTGCTGCCTGCCACCTTGTCCATGCCAATACAGGGCGGTACCATGTGCACCTCCCACCACCCCATCATCCTGGGGACCCGCTATGGGCCCCCAACAGCGAAGGTTGCTCTCCACCGGCATCAGATATGGTTGGCGGTGTCTTACAGACACTGCCAACATATTGTAGCAGTTTTCCACTCGGTCTACGTGTTGACCGGCGGAAAAGCGGCAGACAGTCTTCCCGTCCGCCGCGGACCCCCCAGCCATCCTAATGTGGCAGGGTCAATCATGGAAGGATGGCGGGCGATCACCCCCGCCGGGGGCGAGCCACCCACCATCCTAATAGGCCCCTAAATCACTGTACTTCATGCCTCTCTTCCTCTCCGGGTAAAGCTCTGGATTTGGGAAAATGTATTTATAGATACAAAACAGTAGGTGGTGGCATGGCAGAACTGGTTGAGGGGCTTCAAGTTCTGGCGGGCAAGTGTAAACATCTTTATATGTTAACTGTGACATGTGCAAAACAATAACATTTGGCAATTAGTTAGTTTTTAATTAGTAAAACACCACGAAGATGTATTTTCTAACTTTTTTGATGACAAGTTGCACAATAACAGTAGCTTTAAACATAAAACATGTGATTTAACAATGGCAAACCTACCCAAGACAATGCAGGCAGGCAGTACTTTTGTACATATTGCTACTGAGTCCTTCATGTTAACATACTTTACATATTTCACTTGTACACTTTATGCAGGATATTTTCCTTTCATGTCATTTGCACAGTCTTTGCTCACTTTTAACTTAGCTTTATCAAAATCAAAATTGGTGTTTTACAATTAGTTGTCATGTTGACAGGCAGAACACTGCATTATAAGATGTTTGAAAGCCGCTCTCTCTCCATAGGTCCAGAATACCAGTTATATAGTTCCATAAAAACAAAATAAAATTTAGAGGAGAACAAACAAAAAAAGAGGATTTCAACAGCACCATAACACTAAATAGCACCACCTTGCTTATGCACACATGTCAACTGTTTTTCTCTGACAACTGAGTTATTATTTGCAATAAGTTCTAAGAATAATGTATTAAAGACAGAACACAGGAATTCCATTCAAATCTCATTTGAGGGGATTACTGACATGTGTTGCATTCATTATTAATTGACAAGCCCCAAATGTTTCATTTGAAAGATATTAGATTGTCATATAATTTAAAATAGAAAAGGACAGTAACACTTACCGCCTTCAAAAAATATTTCGCTCAGCAGTTTCAAATCTCTTCCTAACTTACTGCGTTTGCAGTTATGAACCTAAATTCTTTTGCTTCCGATTAACAACACTGAAACAGAATCACATAATAGGCAAAGCAAGGAATATGTGCTACCCACCACTGTGTATACTGACACATTAACAGAATTGTTCTCTTTGCGTGGGTCTTGGGTTTGTATCCCCCACTCTGCAAGCATTCAGGAAGTGCCTCAAGACCTGTCTCCTTGGATGATACATAGCTTCACAAAACACCTCACCCTTATCCACCAGTGCCTTGAGACCCTCACAGGGAAGTAGAGCGCTTCTCAAATACCTGATTGATTGATTGAATAAAATGCAAAATGAGTGTTCAGCGGCACAAGAGGCACTCATGTCTAACATGGGTAAAGTGGGCAGAGGAGTGTGCTTGTGCAGGGTACAGCTGTCTTCCTGCAGACCCTGGGCACATAAGGAGGATGATTAGAGCGATTCCTCTATCGCACAACGGAGGAGGATATTAGTTGTGGTGTTTGGTTATGGACGGGGTACATGTGTAGTGGATGAACGTGTCAAAATGACTAAATGTATCAATAATGATGGTGGAATCTCACAAATGCAAGGATGTACATGTCGTTAGGAATTACTGGCGTTCTTTAGGGATGCTTAACTTTTGACAGGCCAACTCTTGGTCCCTGTGCAGGGACAGGCTGGCCATTCACTTATTTTAGTGTTTCCCAAGGAGATAGCATGACAGGTGCTTCTCTCAGCTCTGGAAAGCCAATTCTAGTCAAAGCCTCCTGCGGTGTGTGCATGGTTTGAACATTTTTAGAACTGATTTTGTTTATCCAATTCAGCCCTGCACCTGCTCCATACATGCTTCTTCCACAGTTCGGAAGCCAAACTCCAGCATTTGGATTCATATTTCGAGATAACCTTGTGAAGTCATGAAGTCTCATGACTTATGCCCATGCTCGATTCTGCTTTGCGAAGGTAAGGGCCAGAAGAAATCGAAGTTGAGCTCAGGCAGCTTAGCAATGGCATCTTGGTCTTTGGCACAGCTTTGATTGGCATGCACCTATGATGGATCACAGTTGCTTGCCATGGTAGGTTTCTCATAATGTTTGAATCTGTTTGAGGCCCTGATCTGGGAGAGGACTAGAAACAGGGTATGAATCATAAAGTAATAACTATGAGCATTGTAAGTTAAAATGAGTCAAGATATGAATGGCCACAGGCTTTAAATTGCCAGATGACATAATCAGAAGCACTTACTCTGCTCAGTGGTGGACATCAAACACATTAGACAAGGTTGCTCACCTTCCCTGTGGGCTGCATGTCATCACAGCCATCACACTGTTAGAGAGTATTTAGAGGCTTGTAGACAGAGAACTCTCTCCCTGAGTATTGAGGAAGAGGGGATGGTTTGCAGTTTAGCTGCTATGTTTATAATTGGAGGCCCACTTCAAGCTACCAGACCTGAACTCTTAAGAGTGCCTCTGAAGACTTCCACAACAGAAGGGTTCATTATGATGGCGGGTGGATTGCCACCGCCCGGCCGGCAGTGGCAATGCGCCCGCCATCACTCCGGTCGGCAATCATTACGATTGCCAGTCGGGCAGACATGAGGCATAACATGGTGGCGGTGCCTTCCAGGCACCAACAACCATATTATGTTGACGGGCGGACAAGGAAAGGCTGGCGGAATTTGCTTTGGGGCCCGTTGCGGTCCCCTGCGGGGGTGGGGTGCAGCACAGGTCCCCCCCTTCTTTGCCATGCGTTTGGTGCCTGTCACTTTGTGTGCATGGCAATGCACAGCATGCCTCATTGGCATTGGGGCGGGTGCTGCTTACAGCGCCACCCGCCTCAATGATAATGATGCAGAATGTGACTTCCAGGGTGGCGATCGCATCCTCATTGGCTGCCCGAGACCGCCGCACTGCTGGCGGCTGGTCCCAGCACCGCTAGTCCGCCCGTCATCCTAATAAACCCCATAATATCATGGAAACCAATATCAACTCACCAAAATATTATCAAAATAATATTGGTCACAAAAATATTGCCTTGCAATA
Organism: Lissotriton vulgaris; assembly: GCF_964263255.1. NCBI lineage: Eukaryota > Metazoa > Chordata > Amphibia > Caudata > Salamandridae > Lissotriton > Lissotriton vulgaris. The sequence continues at coordinate 965,518,530 of NC_141694.1, forward strand.
CTTAGCAAAATACACAAATATCAATGACAAAAATGTCATCATTAAAAATATCTACATTTTTAAATGTGGAACACATAAATATCAAAATGGAAAATATCATCTACTATTTAAATATTGTTATTACATTTTTTATATATTCTCTTTTTTATTGTTGTATTTATTAGGTTATACATTAAAATAAAGTCATGTCCTGCTTCTACAAGTAGGTGATAAGAATAAACCATTACAAAGTATGAATTCTTAAAGCATTCCCATGGGTATATACAGTAAAAGAAGTAATGCAAACCATTTTCAACAAACAGGAGCCAAAGTGATGTCTTTCAGCGTACACTGTAATATAAAATGGCCAGCAAGGGGTTTTGTTTATATGCAATTTCAGCACTGGTTAGGACTTGTTTAGGGGCAATCAAAGTACCAAAACCTGAATTGAATCAGCGGCTGTTCAGTTGAATTTAAAATGAAACGTTCTTTAAATAAGAAGCACAAGATGTTACCACACTAACATCATAGATACAGTAAATGAGTAATAAAACATGAAACCAGGGTTATTTGTTTGTCTGAAAAGTTATTATTTTAAATTCAAGACAAAGAATATTTCCTATAACATATCCAAAAATAAAGTCCAGACTGCTGGAACACAGTATTGGATTGATTTCCACTATCAATCAGGAGAAAATCAAAAGTTGATATAAAACAAACTATGCAGAATTGGACTAAGCAAGTCGACGTTTCGGTCTTATCTTGATCATTCACAAGACCATCATCAGGACGAAGTGATAATATATACAGTTGATGACCCTTTTTTTGATTCAGATTCACGTCACTTTGGAGTATGTGACAGCATCCGCTTCTTCTTCTATGGCGGGCAATGAGCTAAGTCAATTTTAGATAGCAAGCACAAGTCAGTTACGTACTATCCGGATCGTACGTAACTGACGTCCTGTGACTAAAACCTCCAAATAAATGTGAGCGCCTTGGAACAGTGATACAAATTGGACCAATTACCAGAACCTGTTCATTGCAGCACTGCTGTGTGCATAAGTGCTTGCTATCTAAAATTAGTCCAATTCTGCATAGTTTGTTTTATATCAACTTTTGATTTTCTCCTGATTGATAGTGGAAATCAATCCAATACTGTGTTCCAGCAGTCTGGACTTTATTTTTGGATATGTTATAGGAAAAGCAACCGACACCTTAAATATCCAAAGTATATCTATGTATGTACCCTGTCCTATGTTAATGTTCATTTTTTGTACAGAAATATTCTTTGTCTTGAATTTAAAATAATAACTTTTCAGGCAAACAAATAACCCTGGTTTCATGTTTTATTACTCATTTACTGTATCTATGATGTTAGTGTGGTAACATCTTGTGCTTCTTATTTAAAGAACGTTTCATTTTAAATTCAACTGAACAGTCGCTGATTCAATTCAGGTTTTGGTACTTTGATTGCCCCTAAACAAGTCCTAACCAGTGCTGAAATTGCATATAAACAAAACCCCTTGCTGGCCATTTTATATTACATTAAACTCTGCCCGAGCCCGCAAGGGTATATTGGGTTACTCACCTTCTTATACACTGTTTCAGCGTACACAGCAGGCACATTTCCATATCTCCTCTTCTACAATTTGTTTGCCAGGTTGGTTACCAAGGGTGGTCTCATATGTCAGTGACATTTTGGCTAGTAGCATTAACATTTTGCCTGGGTTGTCCACCATGTCAGGGAGTGGGTTCGCGGTCGGGAGAGCCTTCCCAGCAAGATATGTTTGATAAAATCCCCAAAAGTTCTTGGGGCGGCTACGGTGGGGGAGTAGCTCACTATACAGTTCCTTCTGTGTGTTGTAGTACAACATATCTCATGATCACTCCTGTATTGTGGGTGGAGTGCCACACACCCAACGCATTGCTAATCTATGCTTTGCAAATAACACTTCCATTTCAATCAATCTTCTAATTCCTGTTTTTTATTTTCTTAGTATAGCCCAGCAGTGCAATTAACAGATCAGGGAGCATTGGCACCTCAGTGAAGTCACTAAATTTCTGAAATACCTTTTCACAGTACTTGGTGATTATTAGGCATAGCCAGGCTGCGTGCAGGAAATCCGCAGAACGCGCCCTGCACCTCTCACACTCAGCTGTCTCATGCTGCCCATACCGAAACAGCCACCCCGGGGTGTAGTAGACCCTGCAAATATTCAAAGTGAATTAGCCGATGCCGCCCATTTAAGGACACTCAGCGGGTCGCCTCACATCTATGTCTCCAAGTATTGTCATCTATATTCATATCTAGGTCCTTCTGCCACTCCAGTATAGACTTTGTGTAATAGTTCTTACGATAGCCCTGTGTAACCCCATTGATATTGGACACTAGTTTTATAGGTGATTCTGCTTTCATTATGAGTGTGAGTGGAGTTACCTTGGGAGGCTGCGCCATATCTTCGCCCAGTATCTCACGCAGGGTGTGCCTCACCCTATGGTACTGGAACTGCACCAATGTGGTGGCCGCAGTGCCCTCTGGTACTACCTCATCCCACGTACAAGCTTTCCCTTCCAGGAAGTGGTTGCATGCCGCGGTTACACTTATAGTTTGCAGTGCTTTGAGCGCTGCGCGATCTCTACTCATAGGGAGCCAAGCACACCATTCGAGCAGAACCAATGGGGAGTATAGTATGTTACAGGCCTGTCTTTTCACCACGTTATGCCATGCGTCCACTGTATAGTTTATGGACTCTAGAATTCCCGTATGGCGATCTGGGTGCTGAAATAGAATAGAGGGGAGGTCAGAAGGGGCAACCACCACCCTTTCGATGTGTAAGTGTGGAGGGTTTAAAGTCTGATGTAGCCAAAGAAATGCATGTGAGCTCTGTGCTACTCCGTAGTACAAGTTCATATTTGGAGCTCCCAAATCTTCCAAGATACTAAGGTAGGGTAAGGACCTTCCACCGTACTCTCAGTTGCTTTCCCGCCCACACCAATTTAGTCAGTATGGAGGTCATGGTTTTAAAAATGTGTACTAGGAGGACCATCGAGATATTTAAAAATAAAAAGAGAAACCTCTGGAGTATCACCATTTTCATCAGCGATATCCGCCCCAGGAGCGAGATAGGCAATTGTATCCATTAATCAAAGTCCTCTTCTAGTTTAGTGACTGCCCTCCTTGAAAACTGTCTCCGGGTCAGTAGGGATTTGTATGCCCAGATAGCGAACCAGATCTGTGGTCCAAGTTAAGGGGAAATCTAGCTCAAACAGAGTGGTGGATGGTGTCAGGGGGAAGATTATTTATTCTTATCCCTTGTTAAACCGGAAAGTTCCCTAAATCGAACAACTTCCCTGAGCACCAGGGATAGGTTGACCTCCGGGTTCCTAATGCAGAGCAGCATATGATGACACTATCAAGTTATAGGATGGAAAGCGGAGCCCTCAAAATCCATGGTATTCCCTGAGGGTGCACGCAAGGGGTTCTGCTACTATAGCGTATAGAAGGGATGACAGCGGGCGTCCTTTGCTATTGCCCCTAGAGATTTTTACTGTGGCCGTAACCATATCTCCCAGGCGTATTCTAGCAGTAGGCAAATTATACAGTACTGCAACTAATTTCAAGAACACAGCACCCACCCCCATTCTTTCCAATACTGCATGCATAAATGGCCATTCTACCGAATCAAATGCTTTTTCTGCATCTAAAATTACAGCAGTTGCTTTGACCTCCGGATTCACATGCTGGGGTGTGCCAAAGAAGGTGCGCAGGTTGTACAATAGGTTACAACCCGGGACAAACTCTGCCTGTTCTGTGCTGGCCAGACTCGGGACCAGGGGAGCAAGATGGTTAGCTAAAATGTTGGCATATATTTTGGTTTCCATGTTCAGTAGCGACAGTGGGGGGAAAGAGGAACACTCCTCTGGGGGCTTCCGGGCTTAAGTATAGTGACTATCATGGCTTCTCTCATTGATGGGGCCATGATAGCAAAGCTTTTCAAACAATGTTACTAAGTGTGGAGTAGGGAGATCTTTAAATTGTTTATAGAAGGCCACTGTTAAGCCTTCTTGCCCCGGGGCACTTAAAGATCGCATATGGCATAAAGCCTCATTTATTTCCCAGGTCTCTAGCGGCCTCATCAGGTACTCTTGTTGGTTATTCGTGAGCCAGGGTAATTTCATGTGCTCTAAATAGTCGTGGATCGCGTTCTGTTCTGCATGGGGATGGGAGCGATAAAGGGATTCGTAGTACTGCCTAAAGTGGTTGGCCATGCATTCAGGATCTACCAACATCTCTCACTCCTCTGACCGAATTGCCATAATTGTTGATGCCTCTCTCTGGTGCCTCAACAGCGCCGCAAGTGTAGCTCCCGGCCGTTCTCCCTCCCCATAGCTTCTCGCGACCGCTTATTTTCCCATAAGCTGAACTTCGCTATCAGCAGCCTCCTGATATTCGGCGAGCATTATTTGCAATTCGTCGTCCCCTCCACCGCCCCATCTCGACACAGTACTGTTTCCAACTCAGACAGATGTTTGGTCAGGGGGTCTAGCCTGCTCCTAATTGCACAAAGCACCCCAGAGTGCTTTGCTATAGCAGTGCCCATAATGTATACCTTAAATGTTAACCATACTGTGGAAAACTGCGAAACCGATCCTATCAATTTGCAAAAAAATCTTCAAGTGCCTCAGCCATCTCATCTTTGAAAGCAGTGTCAAGTAGCGAATATGGGGGAAACCTCCAAGTGAACGGGGGCCGCTTCTGGGGACTACGTAGAACCAAGCGTATGGGAGCATGATCTGACAGGGTTCGTGGGTAAACCCTACAGTCTCTGACCTCCGAATACATTTCTCACAACAATAACCAATAATCTATTATTATGTGGAAACCATGTGGAGCAGAATTGTGTGTGTACAACCCTTGCCCCGGAAATTGTGCCCTCCAGACATTCACCATATCTAGTCATATTGTTGTGTCCGTGATAAGTTTTGCTGAGGACGAAGTGGGATACTCTGGGCCCCCGGAGCGGTCCAGCTTTGGGTCTAAGATGCAATTAAAATCACCTCTCACTAACAGCGGAAGCACTGCATCGACACCTGGGGATGTGAAAGGGAATGGTAGAAGTGAGGGTTATCATATTTGGGTCCTTACATGTTGATTATCAGTAAGTCTAGTCCCTTCCCCCTGCACCAGGAAATGGTGAACCGCCCCTCTGCATCAGCCACGCACAGGTCAATCTTAAGTCCTGATTTTGGGTTAAACATCATGAGCACCTCTCTGGTGTTGGGAGTGAACCCCGAAGCATGAAACGAGTCTTGCAACACTCTTTGCGTTAACATTGTGCTATCCATGGGCAAATGAGTTTCTTGCTGTAGGGCTATATCTATAGAGAGTCGTTTAAGGTAAGCAATGACATTCCGCACATTGCGTTGATTATTAAGGCCTCAGACATTCCATGTTTAGAATCTAATTGTCTGTCATTCCTGCTGTGGGCTCCTCTCGGCAGGCGTATCTCCACTGTTTCGCCACGCAGCCAAGTCAGAACAGTGTGGTTCGATTCCGGAGGGCCTCCGACTCTCCAGGCACCCAATGGCGTAGCAGAGCTCAGCTAGCATGCAGCCATCTTGTTGTGCCGGCAAGCTCCGCCCCTACTATTTAAATATTTACAAAATATCAAAAATATTGAATATCACAATCTCAACTACAATATCATAGTGAAATATAAAGAATATATTAAATCATACTCTAGATTTTTTTTAAATATGATAAGTATAAGAATAATAATAAAGTACACAGAAAATTATAATGTATTAAAGTGGCAAACATAAAAGTATTTGTGTGTATGTATTACCTATGGAATCATGGAAGTTTTTTTGTGTGCTACTCCTTTGTCCCAGATCCATGATTGTTTTAAACAGGAGTACTAAATATATGTAAGCATAATATAAAACATTAGGACTGTGAAGAGTTACGATACATCCTATGTTGTGATTCTTAAAGAAGTCATACTCGTTATAGTCTGTAGATATCAGATCACTGGAAAATCAATTTTTTATTATCTTTCTGTTTATAGCACTTGACACTTCATAGACCTAATATCACAATGAGAATTTTATTATCATTATTTATGTATAAACAGAATTATAAAACTAACAATGTATGTCTCATAGCTGTAATATATACTCGCTATGACCCTAATCTTAACATACAAATTTAAGTATAGGTAAGCTTACAGACTATAGCACTTTAAAATCATATTACTGTTCATATAGACATAAAGAATGAGATCTAGTCAAAGGTAAGATTAAACAATGTGATCCAGTTGTGATTAAGTTTACAGCACATAGCACTTGCACTTCTATATTCAGATATTCAGATACATATATGCTAACAACGCTTATTGACATTGGTATGGAACTGAATTTCTAAATGGACATCCAGATCATATTTAGGACAAGATAGGCTTTGGACATTCAGGAAATATCAGAATAGTGAGGACAACATATGGCATTGTGTTTTTTCAATTTATATACTGTTATGAATTTTACAATTGAATGCATTCTTCTCATGCACTGTTTTGGGCTTGCCATGACACTAGATAGCACCGAAGGAAAACTCAAATCATACTCTTATGACCCTGCATGACAGCCATGGCCGATACTCATGCTATTTTTGACAACCACTCAAATTCTCTCACTGCTCGAATATTGTATATTGATTGATTTCTCTTCTCTTTTTGCTATGAAATGATTTTTTAAATTTTAGTACTCCATCTGTCAAAATTAGATAGTCAGTGACTGTAGATTAGATCATTATTTTAATACAACCACGTTACATACAGGTACTTTACCGTAACTAGACATTTCAAATTTGAATTACAGTATGCTTCTCAAATTTATATTAACTAGTGTGGTGGAGTATGGAGAATAATTTAAAGAAAAATTCATTGAAAAGACCTTATGAATTTTGCCTATTTTCCCTATCTGTGCAATGGGTAATAATGTTTTAAATGTTAAATATATGTGTTGAAGGCTCCCGCCGAAACAGGCAGGTCCCTTGTTGAACTGTTAGTGGACTAAGAAAATGGAATAAAAGGCCTACTCACAATCTGCTACTGCCTGGCTGTGCTGCTTCTTTTCTACACCCTCAGATCGAGGGGGCTGTTGGTAAAAGGATTTCGTAATATATATATATATTCACTAAAAAAACAATAGGTTGCAGGCACGTTATAGTTAGAAATTAGCATTTAAAAAACCTTTGAAATTCACTGAAAAAAACTTAGGTTTCAAGGACATTATAGTTAGTTAGACATTTCACTCGTACAAAACCATAGAAATTTGGGTGTTATAGTAAGTTCAGCTAACTATAACTCATGCCCGCTATGAACTGCTGATGACGTCACATAATACATCATTCATGATATGGTCAGTGATATCACTGATGACATAACTGATGACATCTCAAATTACATCACTGATGACATCATCCAGTGACTGAGTTTCTTTAAAGTTTAAATATGTATTATATATATGACAAGGTGGATTTTATAATGAGTGGGTGTATAAGTGTCTGGATGGAGGATTTAGTAGGTACCTGACTGACTGTTTAAGTGAGTGATTACATGTGTCTTACTGAATGCATGGGTTAGTGACTAAACTGTGCGAATGTCTGTATCAGTCTGTCTGTTGTTGTATAAGCTGCTGCATGGGTTGGTCAGTAGCTACACGAGTGTCTATATATGTTATCGATTGGTTGACTGAGTATCTGTATGGGTGCCTGAGTGTGTGTGTGGGTGGGATGGAGGTGTGTCACTCTGTGCATAGATGCTTCAGTGGTTGTTTCACTGGGTGTATGGGTTCAAGAGTGCATGTGGAAACAGATGTATGGGTGGGTAAATGTGTGTATGGGTGTGTTGGTGAGTGAATGGATGTATGTCAGTGGTACATAAACAAGTATCTAAGTGATGTGGTGTGTGTATAACTGTGTAGGTCAGTAAATGGAAGTGTGATTGATTCTTTGCATGACTGACTAGGTGTGTGAGTAACTCGGTGTGTGAGTGTCTGTATAGGTGTATGAGTGCATATGATAGTGTTGCATTGATGAGTGACTGCAGGTATGAGTGATTCTATGGGTAAATGAGTGGATATATGTGTAGACCTAGGAATCAGTGAGTGCGTATGTAGTAACTGGTATTGTTTTTGAAAATGGTATTCTGTAGTTTACTGTGGATGTATCAAAGGTTATATTAGAGTGTGAGGAGGTGCATTAGATTTTCACGTGGATAATGTCATCAGTGATGTCATCAGTAATGTCATTTGAGATGTCATCAGTGATATCACTGACCATGTATTGAATGATGTAATATGTGACGTCATCAGCAGTGCATTGCGGGGGTGCGCGTTATAGTTAGCTGCACTAACTATAACGGTCAAATTTCTATGGTTTTGTTAGTGAAATATCCAACTAACTATGACGTCCCTGAAACCTATGGTTTTTTCAGTGACAGAGAGGAGGCTCTCAGGCAATTAGATTGCAGATATAATCTCAGGATAGGTACCAAAGAGCCGATAGGCATAAATATTAAGGAGGAAATGTATACTTTTCTGTAAAACAGTGCTTTTTTGACGTTATTCCCTGTGAATTTGTAGAGACCAATAGCTTACTTCTGTGCTGCTTTTGTAAATCTGTTTACATCTTATTATAATGATTGTATTGGTTTTAATATGTTTTTCTGCTTCCAGGAAAATGTTCTGATATTATGATTGTTTCCTTCTGTTCCAGGTTGTCCAGGAGGAACACTGTGGTGTGACAGCAAAAAAGCTAGGATATCTATTCTTTTATTTTTGATTTTTCATTTCATATAACCATGATATTTGGCAACATTTTTACTTATCTTGTTGATACTATTGCTCCACAGTAATTTTGATTTCAAATGCGCTACCCAATGGGGCTCAATGGACTATAGCACTTTATCAGTTTTTCACATGTGGTCAAATCCCAGTTTATCAATATTCCAGTATGGACATTCTTGCAACTAGAAAGAAACACTTGTTTGAATTATACACAATAGAAATATGATGCCCTTTGAGGCATTATATTGTCAAAATGTGGGTGCTATTTGATTTTGATTTTTAATTGAAATTTTTAGATTCTTTGTTAATATTGGAATAAGTCCACTAGGGCTGTATTATGTATATTTTCATTCGGCGTTGTTTATCTGAATTGTCAAAATTCATGATGTTTGGTTGCAGACAAACGCAATGGACTAAGCCCAATTGGGCTATACTCATAGTGATTTTAGTTAATTTGTTCCATACATTCTTTCAAATGGATACCATGGTAATGATAATATCTGATTTGTTTGCAATATCTAGTCAATTTTGGTTCAACCTATTGTACACAACAAAGGGAATGTGAAATGTCTGCACAATTTAAATCAGTTAATTTCAATTTATTTTCATGATGAAAGAATATGGTACAAGACAGACAAATTTGTTGTTGAAATTGTATCGGAGTGGCATTGAATTGAAATGCCTCTTTCTATGTTTATGATTTGCACAACGTTATTTAACCTTTTCCTGGAAAACACACTAATGTCGTGAGCAAGGCTGTCCAAGTCGAAACACATAGATATTTGTCTGCCTACATGCCACCTGCAATAAAGAAAGCTTCAGTTCCCACGGAGTGCAGTCTCCTGAGTCATTTCTCTCCTGGGAGCAGATTATATATATATATATATATATATATATATATATATATATATATATATATATATATATATATATATATATATATATATATATATATATATATATATATATTCACAGAAAAAACCATAGGTTTTACACACGTTATAGTTAGGAAGTAGCATTTAAAAAACCTATGAAATTCACTGAAAAAACCATAGGTTTGACACATGTTATAGTTAGCTGGAAATTTTACTGACATAAAACCAATGAAATTCCACGTTATAGTTAGTTGGACTCACTATAACTTGTGCGTGCAATTACTGAATTACTTGTTGTAACTGATATGGGTATCTGCATTTTTTTTTAAATTTCAGTTTCTATTTTTGAATATGTGTTTCAAGGGTTACATTACAGTGAAAGGAGGTCTGTCACTATGTCACAAGGATGGTGTCATCAGTGATGTCACTGACCATGTCATGAGTGATGTAATATGTGACGTCATCAGCAGTGCATTGCACGCTCAAGTTATAGTGAGTCCAACTAACTATAACGTGGAATTTCATTGGTTTTATGTCAGTAAAATTTCCAGCTAACTATAACATGTGTCAAACCTATGGTTTTTTCAGTGAATTTCATAGGTTTTTTAAATGCTACTTCCTAACTATAACGTGTGTAAAACCTATGGTTTTTCCTGTGAATTTCATTGGTTTTTAAAATGCTAATTCAGAAAAATGTCGTGTATGCAACCTATACTTTTGGCAATAAAGTTCTGGCAATATTTTTTTCGAAAACAAGCCGTTTTCTTCACTGTTCAAGTTGCATAGAGACTCCTTGTAAAGCAATACAGAATTCGAAAGTCTGTACCTTGCCTTTTTTTAAACACATTAAAATTTGTCTGTAAATAAAAATAGCCTTACTAAACTTTCGTGCGCGACCCGGTGTGCGCACTCTCGGCAACAGTTGTCAATAAAATGGATATCGCATTTCCAGGCTTTCGTGCGCGACCGAGTGCGCGCACAGGCCTATATATTTCGTAAAAACCTTGCGATTTGAACTTATTGAATTTCTTCATACACCCCTCAAAGAACTTATAGTACGTCAAAGAGACTGTACCTAGACTTCTTTTTTATTCTTATGAAACTTTTCAGTAAATGGAGCCGAATGTCTTTTTAAACTTTCGTGCGTTACCGGATGTACACACCTTGGTATTTTTTTTAGAAATATAAAACGTTTCATACTTTAACAATTGTGTGCTTAAATCCAGCTCAGAAGATATACAAAATCAGGATGGTAGTTGGTTCAACCCGGACCGTTTATTAGAGGTAGATCGTCCGACTCCACCGGAAGACACCCCTAATAAAAAGGACATATATATAAAATGCGGACTAGCCGCTGTATCGTGCTAGCAAACTATAACATATAAATCGTTAGAAAAAACAAAAGGAATCAAGCAAAATCAGTAGGCCACTGATGAGATCTTTTTTTGACCTCGCTAAAATAGAAAAATTAGGAACAACCCCTCATGAGAAATATGAAACTAGTGAGAGAAACCGAGCTCGACGCCATGATGGCTGCAAGACAGCTCGGCTCCGCCGCCCACCCCTCCCAAAATAACGACAAATATTATAAAGATACACAACACATCAGCAAAGTAACAGGGTAAAACGTTTTATTAAATAACTATTTACATGGCAGCCTACTGCAACATGAAAACAACACTTTCAATTGGTTCTTAATAGTTTCAATTCTGGAATTACACGCAGCACTCCACCCACTTCCCTCACTATCTTTTCTACTCTCAAGAGACAACAACGTCCTACATCTTTCGGAAGACTTTGGTGAAATGGCTACCGTATCTCATTCATCTTCCGAATCTGACCAAAATGATCGACTACCTTTAATAAGAAAAAATAAATCTTTCATCTGGCAATTTTTCACTTATCCTGAAGATCAAAAGAAAGTGAATGCACCAAAAGTAACCTGCACGATATGTGACTTGGTTCTCTCAAGAAGAAATCCAGCAAAAAAATATTTATTTTCCATACATACCATGGTGCGGCATGTCAAACAAGTGCACCCTCTGCAATTTGCAGAGGCAACGACAAGAGCCCTGGCCACGCTATTACCATTAGAGGTGGCCAGCACATCTTCTGATCGACGACCTGTATCTCCATGGAGTGCAGAGATGGACTTCAGATATTTAACTATATATGGTCTATAACCTATGGTTTTTTCAGTGATTTTCTTTGGTTTTTTAATAGCAAATATCAAAAGCTTTTTTGTGGAAAATGACTAAAATTAAGTATACATAAGCGGCGTTCATTTATGTTCACCACAGCCATTGTTAAAAGTAAAGTGAAAGTCGCGAAACAGTGGCCACGCCATCTAGTCCCTTTTAGGCCCCATCATGCACGTAAGTAACAGCCATTTTCTGTGTAATGGCCTCTCTGCCCACTGCCAATAGCCTATGATTGTTCGAAATTGGTTCTCTTTGGGTCATTCTCTGTTCACAAATAAGCATAAAGTCGCAATACTCTATTTAGTTTTTGCAGATAGTGAAGGATAGGTAGTGCACACTTTTGTCCCCTTTGTAACCCGTCATGCCTATCTCTGCCCCGTTTGTTGGTAGTTGGTTCAACCCGGACCGTTTATTAGAGGTAGATCGTCCGACTCCACCGGAGGACCCCCCTAATAAAAAGGACATATATATAAAATGCGGACTATCCGCTGTATCGTGCTAGCAAACTATAACATATAAATCGTTAGAAAAAACATGAAACTAGAGAGAGGAACCGAGCTCGACGCCATGATGGCTGCAAGACAGCTCGGCTCCGCCACCCACCCCGCCCAAAATAACGACAAACACTATGCAAATATTATAAATATATACAACACACCAGCAAAGTAACAGGATAAAACGTTTTATTAAATAACTATTTACATGGAACCTACTGCAACATGAAAACAACACTTCTAATTGCTTCTTAGTAGTTTCAATTCTGAAATTGAACACCCAGTACATCCAGAGGTCATGTCCGACAAGTTGTGTGGGGGGATGCCTTGCTAATGCCGCCACCCCCACCACCTTCTGTAGGAAGGACTCTGGATATCCTTGGTCCCTGAGAGGCTTCGATGTCCCTGCCTTGCACAAATGTCATAAGTTCTGGATGTTGAGAGCCATACTTCAGGGTCCGACAAGTTGTGTGGGGGGATGCCTTGCTAATTCCGCCACCCCCACCACCTTCTGTAGGAAGGACTCTGGATATACTTGGTCCCTGAGAGGCTTCGATGTCCCTGCCTTGCACAAATGTCATAAGTTCTGAATGTTGAGTGCATTACTTCAGGGTCCAAGAAACACGGACTCGGAGGGGGCGCTTGGCTCCTGCCCCCTCTCCAAGTCTTGTTCCCCTGGTATGGCCTAAGATCGCCCCCAACATAGGCGGCCGGCTCCCGGGGTCAGGCGGAACTTCTTGCCTTTTGATGCCTCTTCCATTCTGGACCTTGTCCCACAATCCATTTGACCTGAAGACACGTCCTGCGGTGCCCTGGTCCAACCATCACATTTACACCGTCTCACCCGCCATCCGGCTGAATTGCACCCACTCTTCCGATACAGCGACAGGCGGCTGCCACGGAGTTCAGGAAATGGCAGTCGGCTCCACAGACTTGGGCCTGGCCTGCAAGGATGGCTCTGGGCAACCCTGGAACTCGAACGCTTGACTGCTAGGGCATGAGCCCCATTCCCAAAAGCGTCCCGTCAGCCTTGAAGATTCTACAAGAGTCACCGAGGCCCCCGACTCCTGCAGACTTCCGGTGGGGAGCGACTGCCATGATTGCTCGCGGAATGGCCACGACGTAGCCACGGGGTGCTCTCATGCTGACGCCAGCTTCAGTCTGAAACATCCAGAAACACTGTAGACTACCAATTCGATCAGTTCCGGTGGAGCCCCAACGACGTATCGCGTTCTTGCGTAATCCGTCATATGACGCGCCGCGTTAGCGCACCCGGAAGTGCTCCGGTGCGCGAGGCGCGAAGCGCAGCTTCCCGGAAGCAATGCGGAGCGCGTAACGTAAGCAATTACATTTCAGTTGGTTCTCCCTCACAATATTTTCAATGTCACATAAAAGTCACCCATCACCCACTGCCATCTCTGGCTGTTTCCATGGTAACACCTCATTCTGCACCTGGCTGAAGGCACAGGTCAAAAGTTCATATCTCAACGTTCTACAGCAAAGTAACAACACTGTTTTCCCTCCAGAAACACCTGCCAATCCACAGCTCTGTTACATGTCTTTTTTTTTCACACCCAATAGTACTTTTCGTTTAACATAAACATTAACATGCAACGTACTGTTCAATCTCCACTTCTTACAATCAACCAATCATTTTTATTTTTTAAACCACACCCAGCCTCTTCCTTTTTCTTTATTTAGAATTTCAACTTCTAACTACCATTCCACTTCCAGAACCGATCGGAGGACGACTACAAATCCCTTGAAAATGAAGGTCTGGCTAATAGGACACAGTTATATTCACTGGAGTGAAAAATATGCAGTAAGCAGACGAATTTGCAACCTCAGCTTACCAAATGTACACATAACATGGATTTCCAAAAGAGGATTGAAATGTCACCAATTGATTCCATTGGTGAAAACTTTTATGCATCTCCCAGAACCAGACCTTATAATTGTGCACTGTGGTGGGAACGATCTAGGCACAATCACTGAGGTAGGTCTGGAAATGCTTCTAAAAGACACCTTTCGACAATTGATGACACTTTTTCCTCGATCTGCCTTGGTATATTCCAATATATGCCAAAGACAGAAATAGAATTGGTCCAATCACCATTGTGCACAATTTGAGAAAGCAAGGAGACATGTAAATAAATCTGTTTCTGCGTTCCTCAGAGATTATAGCATGGGTTCTATTTACCACAACAACTTGCGATACCACATGCAAGACGTCTATAGGAGAGACGGTGTTCATTTCACGAATGAGGGAAACAGAATCTTCCTCTGCAACATCAGGCTCTGCATCGGTACTTACTTATAAATGCAGAAAACACTCAATTAACACAATGGCTCTTTTCAGAGCCACCTTATATCTAAGCATTCAAACTTCTGATTTATCTCCATTTTCACACTCTTGTTAAAAGGTGTGCACGACCGAGTGCGCGCACCACGCAACTTAAAAAAAAAATATATATATATATATTTTCGCCTTTAAGTGCCTTACTGCACACCCTGAGAAAACCTACGCAGCAAAACAATCTCTACCTTCTCCCCTTTCCATATTCCAACGCTTTGAAATCAACAATATATTTACTCGCAATGACAAAATGGCGGTCAACACTTCCTGATTTCCTTCGAATCGAACGTTAACAGACGTCACGCAACAAAATTCCGCTCGCGCGCGCAGCCGTTTGGGTGCGCGCACATGTGCGCTTATAGATATATAATTGACTTTAACTTTAATTTCCTCAGCAACTACTGAACGGATTTACACCATTCCAAAAAAAGCGTAATCTGCGAGCCGGACTGTACAGTTTTGCCAAATTTCTTATAAATCCATTCACCCGTTCGACCTGTAGCCGAGTCTAAAGGTCCTATGGAAAATAACATGGAGAAAACACGTTTTGGGACCCCCCTTTTATCTCAGCCCCCACTTGACCAATCCCCCCCAAACTTTTAGGGAAGGAGCGCAGCGGACCGAGCCATCTTCTTTGAGAAATTCGCTAAGATTCTTCAACCAGGGCCAAAGTTATTCCAAATAGAATGTTGAGGATTTCCTATGGAAACTAGGTCCTAACTATAACTACCTACTGGCGACCGCCAGTAGGTAATATATATATATATATATATATATATATATATATATATATATATATATATATATATATATATATATATATATATATATATATATTCACTGAAAAAACCATAGGTTTGACACCAGTTATAGTTAGCTGGAAATTTTACTGACATAAAACCATTGAAATTCCCACGTTATAGTTAGTTGGACTCACTATAATTTGCGCGCCTGCAATGCACTGCTGATGACGTCACATATTACATCACTCATGACATGGTCAGTGACATCACTCATGACATCACTGATGACACCAACCAGTGAATGTGTGTCTTTCTGAAAAATAAATATGTTTTATATATGTATATGTAAAGGTCGATGGAAGAATAAATGTTTAAATAAGTGTCTTAATGGATGTTTTTTTTTTAATTGATTGGTTAACTGGTTTATTAAGTGTATCTTAGTGAATACATATATTAGCGAGTATTGTTTAAATATTTAAATGTTTGTATCAGTGTTTCACTTTGTGTATAAGTGGCTGCATGGGTTGGTGAGTAGCAACATGTGTGTGTATATGGGCTATTAGATGTTTTTTAGTATCAGTATGAGTGTCTGTATGGTTTGGTGGGGGTGTTACTTAGCACATAGATGCATCAATGACTGACTCACTGTTTGTATGTGTTTTGAAGACAGCATATGTGCAGGACTGTATGGGTGGATGAGTGTGTATATGTGTGTGTTAGTGAGTGAAAATCTTAGTTTCTATTTTTGAATATGTGTTTCAAGGGTTACATTACACTGGAAGGAGGTCTGTCACTCTGTCACAAGGATGGTGTCATCAGTGATGTCATGAGTGATGTCACTGACCATGTCATGAGTGATGTAATATGTGACGTAATCAGCAGTGCATTGCAGGCACGCAAGTTATAGTGAGTCCAACTAAATATAACGTGGGAATTTCAATGGTTTTATGTCAGTAAAATTTCCAGCTAACTATAACTGGTGTCAAACCTATGTTTTTTTCAGTGAATTTAATAGGTGTTTTAAATGCTAATTCCTAACTGCAACTGGTGTGAAACCTATGGTTTTTTGAGTGAATTTCATAGGTTTTTAAATGCTGATTCCTAACTATATAAGGCCTGAAACCTATGGTTTTTTTCAGTGAATTTCAAAGGTTTTTTTAATGCTAATTTCTAACTATATAAGACCTGAAAGCCCACCAGGAATCTCCAGTATGCGCCAGGGGACTGCATTGCAGAGAGGTGTAATGAAGCCTCGCCCCTTTCTACACCTCTCTGCAACGCAGCCCCCGTGCATGTTTGAAGAGGGGGAACTAATTCCCCTTGCATACTGGGGGCCCCTGGGGGCCAACTAGCCCACCTGGAACCTCCAGTATGCGCCAGGGGGCTGCATTGCAGAGGTGTAATGAGGGTATGCCCCTTGTTACACCTCTCTGCAACGCAGCCCCCTGCCGCGTTTGCAGAGGGGGGACTAATTCCCCTTGCATACTGGGGGTGCCTGGGGGGCCAACTAGCCCACCAGGGGCCTCCAGTATGCGCCAGGGGGCTGCATTGCAGAGAGGTGTAATGAGGCCACACACTTTTTTACACCTCTCTACAACGCAGCCCCCGTGCATGTTTGAAGAGGGGGAACTAATTCCCCTTGCATACTAGGGGTCCCTGGGGGCCAACTAGCCCACCTGGAGCCTCCAGTATGCGCCAGGGGGCTGCATTGCACAGAGGTGTAATGAGGCTATGCCCCTTTTTACACCTCTCTGCAACGCAGGCCACTGGCGCGTTTGCATAGGGGGGACTAATTCCCCTTGCATACTGGGGGTCCCTGGGTCATATCTGCCCAAACACCGATATTCCGAACGATTGAAAATGACTTTTCTTGAGAAACATTTGGATTTGGATTATCATGTCCTATACTTTGGAATTTTTGAAAGACTGACTTTGAGGATGCTATAAATTACTCAAGTCTGCCCGAATTGTGTGGGTAAAATTGATACCTAGTCACTTTGAATAAGAATGTACTTACGTCTCGTCTAACATTTGGAAGAAATATCTAGTTATATGACAACAGGATACCGACATAACTTGAAGGAAATAAGAACGCCCTGAAGAAGTTCTGTTGTACAGAACGAAACGTTTCGGCTGGCTGCGGTACATAAACTTAAGGAAAATAAAAGCATTAGAATATACACCAAGATTCAGCACTTCAATAAGGACTCTAAGTGATATGATTTGATTGGACTTATTGTGCAAGTGGTGCTGTGCCAAACTTTGGAATATTCTCCACTACTCTCTACTACTTACTCTCTCCTACTCCACTACTCTCAAATACTCACTCTCTACTACTCATTCTCTACTACTCAACTACTCTCTACTACTCTCTCTCTACTACTCACTCTCTACTACTCTCTACTACTCACTCTACTATTCACTCTACTACTCTCTACTACTCACTCTCTGCTACTCTCTCTACTGCTCTCTACTACTCTCTACTACTCACTCTCTACTCTCTATTACTCAGTCTCTACTCTCTACATCTCTCTACTTCTCTCTCTACTAGTCTCTACCTCTCTACCGCTACCTCTCTACCTCCACCTCTCTACCTCTACACCTCTACCTCTCTACCTCTCTCTACACGCACACATATACACATATATATATATGCATATATATGCATATGCATTTATATATATGTATGTGTATGTATATATATATATATATATACACATACATATATAAACATATATAATCTGTATATCTATATAAATACAAATATGAATGCATGCATACATATACATATATGCATACAGATGCATGTTATTTACATGAAAGTTTAAAAAACACTAATAAAAGCAAAGCTAAAAAGCCACCTCATTACAAACAGAATGGCTTTAACTTAAAGGAGGGCGAGATCTATTGCATTTTCAATGCTTGTTTACTTTGGTTCCATCAAGAAGGCATTCAGGTGTGTCACACATTTGCCATAAATTCTGAATGTTAGCACTCTAGTTGCTCATTAGATCACGGTAGTAAAGCTACTGCTCACCCGGGAAGTCTGCTGCTGGTATTCAAAGTGCATGTTTCAGTCTGCATGTCAGAATTTTTTTAATGAAATAGAAGAGGATTTGAGAAATCACTCATACTTTCTATGGCAAAATGAACCCCCTCATTTTTTTCCTTTTTAAATTAAATGTTTTCAGACTTACCACTTCATTCCAATCAAGATGGCTTCTGGTGTGTCATACTTTTGTCATAAGTAAGACTGTTAGCGCTCCAGTTGTTCTTTAGAACACTCTGGGACATTCTGTCATTGGGCTATACTTGGGCTACATCTGGGTGATATTTTGGCTACATTTAGGCTCTTTTGTCTCTGGTGGCCATCTTGGGAGACTGTATGTCAGAATTTTTTAATGAAATTGAAGAGGATTTGAGAAGTCACTCAAAATATGCCCTAATTTTTCTTTCTGCAGCACTAATCATACTTTCTATGGCAAAATATACCCCCTCATTTTGTTCCTTTTTAAAATAAATGTTTTAAGAGTTACCACTTTATTCCAATCAAGATGGCTTCAGGTGTGCCATACCTTTGTAATAAGTAGGACTGTTAGCGCTCTAGTTGTTTTTTAGAACACTCTGGGACATTCTGTCATTGGGCTATACTTGGGCTACATCTGTGTGATATTTGGGCTACATTTGGGCTCTTTTGTCTCTGGTGGCCATCTTGGGAGACTGCATGTCAGAATTTTTTAATGAAATAGAAAAATATTTGAGAAGTTACTCAAAATGTGCCCTAATTTTTCTTTCTGCAGCACTAATAATACTTTCTATGGCATAATATACCCCCTCGTTTTGTTCCTTTTTAAATTAAATGTTTTAAGAGTTACCACTTTATTCCCATCACGATGGCTTCAGGTGTGCTCTACCTTGGTAATAAGTAGGACTGTTAGCGCTCTAGTTGTTCTTTAGAACACTCTAGAGGGCTGCAGTAGAACACAAAGGAATCAACTGACAGTCTCTGTCCTTGTGGGATGTACATGTTTTACTGAGAATGTCAGACTTCATTCTCACATGACTGAGAAAGATAATGTGAATTTACAGAAAATAAGCTTTCAGTTTAGCTTATAGATCCCCTTCCAAACCACTGTGGGAAAATCATGAGATATTAGTTTTCTTTCAAACATGATTCATGATATCACAGCAGAAGGCTTTTTCACATGGTAAAATCACCTTAGAACACACCACAATTCCTAAAATGAGTATGGTACCATCAACAAATGATTTATAATGTAACTAAAGTCCTAAAACCCTCTATTAACTACAATGCTTTTTAATGAGGTGTTATCATGTATATTGGTCCCAGGATGGCTGCCAACACTTCTTGGATGAAGTGCTGACAGCCAATCAGATCAGATGTGTGGTTAGGCTCCGCCCAGATATATATATTTTTTTGAACCTAAATTTCTCAAAATCCACTGGAGCACATATCTTAAGACATAGCAAAGGCACACCGGGCTACCAGTCCCTACAATTTTGCCAAGTTTTGTGGAAATCCATTCAGCCGTTCGGGCTAAAAGTGAGTCCAACCGCCCTATGGAAATTAACATGGGGAAAACACATTTTGGGACCCCCCTTTTATCTCAGCCCCCGCTTGACGAATCCCCCCCAAACTTTCAGGGAAGGAGCGGAGCGCAGCGAGGCAAATTTAAGGAAAATTACAGGCAGATTCCTCAACCGGCGCAAAAGTTATTCCCAATAGAATGTTGCAGATTTCCTATAGAAAACAATCCTAACTATAACTACCTACTGGCGACCTTTATATAAAATATATATATATATATATATATATATATATATATATATATATATATATATATATATATATATATATATATATATATATATATATATATACATTACCTACTGGCTATCGCCAGTAGGTATATATAGTTAGAATTTTTTCCCTATGGGACTTTTGAAAATTCTATGTCTAATAACTTTGGCGTTTGTGGACGGAATCGGCTGAAATTTTCAGGAAAATGGCACATTTTGTTTCTGAGCAGCCCCTGAAAATTTGGTGGGGTTTCGTCAAGGGGGGGCTGAGAAAAAAGGGGGGTCCCAAAACGCGTTTTTCCCATTCATTTTTCCATAGGGCGGTTGGACTCACTTTTAGCTCGAACGGCTGAATGGATTTGCACGAAACTTGGCAAAATTGTAGGGACTGTTAGCCCGATGTGCCTTTGCTAGGTCTCAATATATGTGCTCCAGTAGTTTTTGAGAAATTAACGTTCAAACCAAGATATATATCTGTAACAGCGCTCTGGGCAGCGATCCGGTCCGCTTACTTTTCGCTTATCGGAACTTTGCGCGCAGAAAGCTGATTGGCTCTCCGGTGTCTGTCAACATTCTAAACAGTCCGGAGCGGACGCCATCTTGTCTCTCGGTAGGATCGAGAGAGAAGAAGAGGTGGAAAACGAAGGGGGAATTTAATGAAAGGGGGCAAGGTATCCCCCTCTTGACCCCCTAGGAATGTTGTTGGGGTTATTAAAGGGTCCCGTGGGGAAAATAAAAAAAAATGATTTTTCACGGTAGAAGCGCGGCCGCGAACTGGTAGCGAAACGGGAATTCGCCATTTTGTGCTTCGTAAATTAAATTACTAGTTATAAGTGGGTGCGGGAGACGTATCCTAATCCCCTATGTTTCCTGAGGGTGGGTGAGGAGGCTGATATATGTTGATACATCTCTTCCAGCGGCTGTGGGTGAGCTTTTTTTTTTTTTTTGCTGCGTGACAGTCCGGAGCGGCCGCCATCTTGTCTCTCGGTAGGATCGAGAGAGAAGAAAAGGTGAAAAACTAAGGGGGAATTTAATGAAAGGGGGCAAGGTATCCCCCTCTTGACCCCCTAGGAATGTTGTTGGGGTTATTAAAGGGTCCCGTGGGGAAAATAAAAAAAAAATGATTTTTCACGGTAGAAGCGCTTCACGGGCCGCGAACTGGGCCGCAAACTGGTAGCGAAACGGGAATTCGCCATTTTGTGCTTCGTTAATTAAAGTACTAGGTATAAGGGGGTGCGGGAGACATATCCTAATCCCCTATGTTTCCTGAGGGTGGCTGAGGAGGCTGATATATGTTGATATATCTCTTCCAGCGGCTGCGCCATCTTGCCTTTTTTCGAATGCCACAATTTTGTCGTGCACGGCAGCCATTTTAGATGCCAGGCTGGTCCCAGGCTATCACCTACCCCTGCGGATGTAGTTTATGGCCCCAGCTGTAGAGAATTCAGACATGCCAATCCTCCTGATTCAGGCGTGTGAGTACTGATTTCAGTGCTAGTCTCCCGCCTCCCGATTTCTGCAAGCAAAAACCCGGGGGCATATTACGAACAACTAGCGATAATTTTTGTCTATAACTTGTTTAGAGACAAAAATTATCGCCGCACATCGGCGATTTTTATCGCAGATAAACCTTGCTATTATCGCAGAAAAGTCAGCGATATTCATGTATTATCGACCTAATGCTCTTAGCCATGTTATCCACCTCCCATTGGATAACATGGCTAAGAACTGCTCAGGGCAGGTGTTAGATTTTGGAGATATTCGCGCTTAGCGCGAATATCTCCAAAAGTTGGTAATAGAAGGTAGCGATGTTAGGGACTGTTTCCAGTCGCTAACATCTTGGCACGCCACTTTGCATGTCATTAGTGATAAGTATCACTGACATGCAAAGCCGGGCCCAAGATGGTCGCTATCTCCTTTTAGGTGTCACTAACTGGTGTTAGCGACAGCTTGATAATAGGGAAATAATTTTATCTCCGCTTTCATGGTTTTTAAAGCCAAAAAAGCGGAGATAAACCCCCTTGATAATATGCCCCACGATTCCTTGGGGGTTTCAGCTGACAGGGCTTGGTATTGTGTTACATGGTAATTTTTCCATGAAACGTCAGAGGGTCGATGTAGGGGTTCTAGAAGAGGTGATAAACCATTTAAGCCTCATGAACAAGCGCATGGTCTTTTAAAGATTTGTGAAGTACTCGGGGCGGCGGTGTGTGTGTGCCCTCTTTCAGGAGCGGGCGGGGGGGCACTGCCAGCAACTTGCCAGGTCAGGTAGTGTTCAACACGTGCATCACCCTTTCTCTGCCTGCTATTGCGCTCCATGCTTCGGAAAGGTAAGAAAAAGAACGTGCATTTGAGTTTGAAATGTCCGATCCTGCAGCAGCACACTTCCAAAGCCCACACATGACAATAACCCGATTCAAGGCCCCATTCACCCGTTTTTCAAAAAATAGATAACACTCCAACAAATTAAGGTTATAAAACTTTATTAACTTTTAACGATAATGAACAGAACAAAAACTAAAAACATTTAAACATTTATTAACACAAAAAGCAACAATGGTTAGAAGCTGTCTTTTGTGCGAATAGTCCCAAGGCAGCACAACGTGCAGAGTTCTGGACGGCACCCAGGTGATGTCGCCTGGGTGCCGCACTGGTTTAGGGATCCTACAATGCTGCTCCGAAAATTGGCGTGGGGCGTCCCGGGTGGGGCGGGGGGAGGCCTCGTCAGTAGCGGTCTGTTGTGCGAATAGTCCCAAGGCAGCACAACGTGCAGAGTTCTGGACGGCACCCAGGTGATGTCGCCTGGGTGCCGCACTGGTTTAGGGATCCTACAATGCAGCACAGAAAAACAGCGTGGGGCGTCCCGGGTGGTGCGGGGGGAGGCCTCGTCAGTAGCGGTCTGTGTCCAGTGTCACATGGCTGACACAACATGTACGACAGGCACCCAGGTGATGTCCAGTAAACTGCCGCACTGGTTTTGGTATCCTACAATGCTGCTCCGAAAATTGGCGTGCGGCGGCCCGGGGGGGGGGGGGAGGCGGCGTGAACGGGCCTCCCCAGGTGGCGGCCATCTAGCTGAGTTGCGCTCGCTCTTGCGGCCACAGCGTCTCGCTCACCATGTTGTGGAGTTGCTCCCACTCTTGCAGTGCAGCGATAGGCGGCTGCCACATGGCTGTCAAAATGGCGGACGGCTCTTCGGTTTTGGGCCTGGTCCACTGAAATGGCCCTGGGACACCTTGGAAGTCGGACGCTTGCCTGCTAGGGCTTGGGCTCCATTCTCGAAAAGCGTCCCCTCAGCCGTGAAGATTGTATAAAAGTCTTGGGGGCCCCCGACTCCCGCAGGCTTCCGGTGGGGAGCGGCTGACATGATTGCTCGCGGAATGACCACGACGGAGCCAAGAGATGGTGGTGCTCTCATGCTGACGCCAGCTTCAGTCTGAATGATCCAGAAACAAGGTGGGGCTTTCATCGTTTGGGAAAAAAAAATGTTCTAAACCAATGAAAAGTGTTATTTTTAGGTCATATGACCAAGCCTTCCATCTTTAGGAAACCAAAAGTAAAATGAACCAATGAAAAGTTTTATAAACAAGTCACATGACCTGTTATGCGACATAGGGCTACAAAAAGCGTAGAAAATCCGTTGGCATGTGAGGCGGCGTCAGTAGCGGACCGATGTGCGAATAGGCCGAAGGCAGCACAACGCGCCGAGATCCGGATGGCACCGAGGTGGTGTCCAGCAAATTGCCGCACTGGTGTGGCCATCCTACAATGCTGCGCCGAAAGACGGCGTGTCCAGCTGAATTGCGGTCACTGTTGCGGTACAGTGACTCGAACGCGCCGAGATCCGGATGGCGCCGAGGTGGTGTCCAGCAAATTGCCGTACTGGTGTGGCCATCCTACAATGCTGCGCCGAAAGACGGCGTGTTCAGCTGAGTTCCGGTCACTCTTCCGGCACAGTGACTCGAACGCGCTGAGATCCGGATGGCACCGAGGTGGTGTCCAGCAAGTGGCTGCACTGGTGTGGCCATCCTACAATGCTGCGCCGGAAGTCGGCGTGGGGTGCCCCGTTGGCTTATGAGGTGATGTCAGTAGTGGACTGATGTGTGAATAGGTCGGAACCAGCACAAGGCGCCAAGATCCGAATGGCAAGTCCTGGATGTTGAGTGCCTCAGTTGAGATTTCTGAGCAGTGCTTGTAGAACTGTCTGAAGCTTATTTGCACCTGCTGCAGCTTCACTAGGTCCGGCGGAACTTGTTGCCTTTTCCTTTCTGCTTCTTTTCCTACAATGCGTTTCTTCTGAAGACACGACCAGGTCCCTGAATGTGTGCAGGGGGACGCTATTGAATGAATGAACGCGCCGAGATCTGGATGGCACCGAGGTGGTGTCCAGCAAATTGCCGCACTGGTGTGGCCATCATACAATGCTGCGCCGAAAGTCGGCGTGGGGTGCCCCGTTGGTTTATGAGGTGATGTCAGTAGCGGACCGATGTGTGAATAGGTCGGAACCAGCACAAGGCGCCCTGCACTGTTGAGCCTTTTTCAATGTCTGTTTTTTGTTCTTTCCCCTCCATCAAAAACAAAACAAAAATACAAGGCGCCAAGATCCGAATGGCAAGTCCTGGATGTTGAGTGCCTCAGTTGAGAGTTCTGAGCAGTGCTTGTAAGACTGTCTGAAGCTTATTTGCACCTGCTGCAGCTTCACTAGGTCCGGCGGAACTTTTTTCCTTTTCCTTTCTGCTTCTTTTCCTACAATGCGTTTCATCTGAAGACACGACCAGGTCCCTGAATGTGTGCAGGGGGACGCTATTGATTGAATGAAAATGGCGGCTTGACACAAAGCTGACTCAAGCGTTACTGTTGGTGCTATACAGACAAAAATTGGTTTTCAGTTTGTACATTCTTCAGGTTTTTTTTTCCATCCAAGTCTGATTGAGAGTTTGTAGAAAAATGTCTTCAGATTTTCCACATACTACTCTTCAACATTCTTCCTAAATGTAACAATGTGAAACTCACTAGGAGAACGGCTGTTTCTGTTTCCTTTCAAAATGCTGCCACCAATATTTTCTGAATGGAAGACACCATCTTGTAACATAAAGGGCCGAAAGGGGTTCTGGTCTGGCCGATGGTTGGTGGAGACATTTTGACTATATCTTGGACCTGCCCGGCCTCGCCCAAAATGGCGCCGGTATAAATGGGACTCGTAACTCTTTGCCCGCAAATGTATATCTAGAAAATGTTATTGTAAGTGGCCCTGTCGTATTTTAATTACAAAATGTACGTCCACCGATTCCGCAACTGTTAGACACCTTTGTTCTTGTCACCTAATGGCCCGCTCGTTACGTTCTTCTACAGTGTAAATGTCTCCTCATCATATACGATTTGAGTTTGCTCCGTGGCCGGCCCACGTGGTTATAGGCCCGTATTTGTATACTGACATTTTCACAATAAAGGTTTTTAAAACAAAACACGGTAGTAGTATTTTCATTTGTAAAGTTTTTACTTTTAGTGACTGTTTTCGAATCAGTAAAAGGCAAGTGAAATAAAGCAGTCCAATTACATGACGGATAAAAGGTATAATATGTAGGAACGCAGTAAAGATAAATGGTCAAGGGCAGTTGTGTTTTTCATGTCTGCAACATAAAGTGATCGATAAGAATCTGATAATCAGGCGTATCGGCGACTAAGACAGCAGGCCGAATCTCTTTTACTCAACGGCTCCGTCATGGAAGGAAGAAACGCCCTTTTTCTCGAAAAAGGAATATATTTTACTTGCAAGACAGTTGTAAATTTTCCGGGAAAGTACATTAGCCTGGAATATTATAACATATGTTTGAAAAAAAAATATTGTTCGAAAATAATAAAAAGCGTAATTTTTAGGTCATATGACCAAGCTTTTCATCATTAAATTAACAAAAGTAAAATGAACCAATGAAAAGTTTTATTAACAAGTCACATGACCTGTTATGCTTACGTTACGCGCTGCGCGCCGCGCCTCGGATCACTTCCGGGTGCGCTAACGCGGCGTGTCATAAAACGCATTACGCGACAACGTAGGTCAAGAATATAGTCTAAATGTCTCCACCAACCAGCGTTCAGAACACAACCCCTTTCAGCAGTCCAAAAAGTTCTGTTAAATGACAACAGAGGGGACAGGCAACAAGAACCATCAGTCAAAGAGGGGAGGGCAAGTTCTTCTCTTCCGGGTCATGTTGGGGCGCTACCGGAACTGATCGAATTGGTAGTCTACAGTGTTTCTGGATGTTTCAGACTAAAGCTGGCGTCAGCATGAGACCACTACCATCTCGTAGCTCCGTCGTGGCCATTCCACGAGCAATCATGGCAGCCGCTCCCCACCAGAAGCCTGCGGGAGTCGGAGGCCCCCAAGACTTTTGTAGAATCTTCACGGCTGAGGGGACGCTTTTCGAGAATGGGACCCAAGCCCTAGCAGACAAGCGTCCGAGTTCCAAGGTGTCCCAGGGCCATTTTAGTGGACCAGGCCCAAAACCGAAGAGCCGGCCGCCATTTTGAGAGTCCTGTGGCAGCCGCCTATCGCTGCACCGCAAGAGCGGGCGCATCTCAACTACATGGTGAGCGAGACGCTGTAGTCGCAAGAGCGGGCGGAAAACAGCTGAATGGCGGAAGAGGCACAGTGTAGCAAAAGCGGGCGGAATGGCAACTAAAACGATAAAGGGGCGCCTCACTACAGCTTGTCTTCAGGTCAAACGGATTGTGGGACAAGGTCCAGAATTGAAGAGTCATCAAAAGGCAAAAAGTACCGCCGGACCCCGGGAGCCGGCCGCCTATGTCGGGGGCGATCTCAGGCTACACCAGTGCTATAAGACTTGGGGAGGGTGTCGGAGCCAAGCGTCTTCTCCGAGTCCATGGCCATCACAGCGCCCCTCAGGGGCCTCCGTCAAGCTGTTTAGGAAGGTAACATATCACATTGTTTTCTAATGCAGTCAGGTCCACAAACGACACTCACTTACTTTGAGAATAGTGAAGCTGCAGTAGGTGGAAATAAGCTTCAGACAGTGTTACAAGCGCTGCTCAGAACTCTTAACTATGGCACCCAACATCTAGAACTTATGCTATTTGAGAATGGTAGTGACATCGAAGCATCTCAGGGACCAAAACCATTAACGTACTTTCACGTATGAAAATCTTACTTGGGGAGGGGGCAGGAGCGAAGCGCCCCCTCCCAGTCAGCGCCACCACACCGTATGTTGAAAATCTGAAGCCATCGTTCTACAAAGTCAACCAAACTTGGATTGAAAAATCTAGAAAAATGTACAAACTGAAAACCAGTTTTGGTCTGCATAGCATCAGTAACAACGCTTGAGTCAGCTTTGTGTCAAGCCGCCATTTTGATTCAACAAAGCACAGGCATTGAAAAAGGCTGAAATTCAGAACTCTAAACTATGGCACCCAACATCCAGGAGCTTGCTATCCGGATCTTGGAGCCTTGTGCTGTTTTCGATCTATTCACACATCGGTCCACTACTGACATCATCTTATAAACCAACGTTATGTAAATCGTTTTTTAATAAAATGTTTTACCCTGTTTCTTTGCTGGTGTGTTGTCTATATTTTTAATATTTGCATAGGGTTTGTCATTATTTTGTGCGGGATGGGTGATGGAGCCGAGCTGTCTTGCAGCCCTCATGGTGTGGAGCTCAGTTCATCTCACTATTTTCGTATTTCTCAAGAAGGGTTGTTCCTAATATTTCTATTTTAGCGAGGTCAAAAAGAGATCCAATTAGTGGCCTACTGATTTTGCTCGATTACTTTTATTTTTTTTACACGATTTTTCACTATCTGCAAAGACTAAACAGAGTATTGCGACTTTGTGCTTGTTTGTAAATAGAGAATGATCCAAAGAGAACCAATTCTAAAACAGTAAATGCTTGGACAACAATCAATCAAATGGAGAGACAAGGAGGTACGACGGATTACAACGGGGGTAAAGGCCTGCGTTAACTACCCTTCTGTATCTGCAAAGAGAGAGTACTACTAAGGCAAAAGAGGGGAGGGGGGGGGCAGCGTTCAAAGCACATCAGCGTGCATAAATACGAAAATGTTTTTATCTATCACGTACTTGACATTTTAAAGCTTTTCATATTTGCTATTAAAAAACCAATGAAATTCACAGAAAAAACCATAGGTTATAGTGGATATATAGTTAGGAATTTGCATTTACAAAACCTTGAAAATTCAATGAAAAAACCATAGGTTATAGGCCATATATAGTTAGGAATTAGCATTTACAAAACCTTATTTTACTCGCATAAAACCATTGAAATTCCATATATAGTTAGCTAACTATAAGCGCTAACTATATATCGCGCACCCGCAATCCACTGCTGATGATGTCACATATTACATCATTCATGACATGGTCAGTGACATCACTGATGACATCACTGATGACATCTCAAATGACATCACTGATGACAACTCAAATGATATCAATGATGACATCTCAAATGACATCACTGATGACATCACTGATGACAACTCAAATGACATCACTGATGACATCTCATTTGTCATCACTGATCACATCACTCATGTGATAATACAATGAACCTCTTCAGACTCTAATATAACCTTACATACACTCAGTATAAACAGACACTCACAGACTGTCACTCATCCATGGAGTTACTCACACACCTAGTCAGTCATGCAAAGAATCAATCACACCTCCATTTCCTCAACTATACAGTTATACACATCTTACTTATTCAAACATATAATAACACATATTTACTCTCTTATATAATCCCTGATACAAGCTCACAGTGATCGATACAGCCACTCACACATTCACTGGGTCTTATGTTCAGTTATTTATATATCTCAACTCTCACATGTATTGTGTTTTACATACGTACTTACTTGCACATGTAGCAATGAGAAATCCATTCACTCACCAACACACCCATGCACAGTCAACCGCCCATATAGCTGTTTCCACATGCACTCTTGAACTCATACTCCTAGTGAATCAACTGCTTACACATCTATGCACAGAGTCACGCACCTCCCAGCCACCCACACACACACTCAGCCTCCCATTCAAATATTTGGGCAACCAATCAATAACCCATATGGCCACTCTTATAGCTACTGATCAACACATGCAGCAGCTTACACAACAACAAACATACTGATGCACGAATTAAGACAGTTTAGTCACTAACCCATATACTCAGTGAGACACATTTAATCACTCACTCATACAGTCAGTCATGCACCTACTAAATTCTTCATCCAGACACTTATACATCCACTCATTCTTCAATATGTGAAACATATTTAAACTTTACAGACACATACAATCACTGGTTGTTTTGATCAGTGATGTCATCAGTGATGTCACTGACCATGTCATGAATGATGTAATATGTGACATCATCAGCAGTGGATTGCGGGTGCGCGATATATAGTTAGCGCTTATAGTTAGCTAACTATATATGGAATTTCAATGGTTTTATGCGAGTAAAATAAGGTTTTGTAAATGCTAATTCCTAACTATATATGGCCTATAACCTATGGTTTTTTCATTGAATATATATATATATATATATATATTCACTGAAAAAACCATAGGTTATAGACCATATATAGTTAGGAATTACAAAACCTTGAAAATTCACTGAAAAAACCATAGGCTATAGACAATATATAGTTAGGAATTAGCATTTACAAAACCTTATTTTACTCACACAAAACCATTGAAATTCGCATATATAGTTAGTTGCACTAACTACATATCGCGCACCCGCAATCCACTGCTGATCATGTCACATATTACATCATTCATGACATGGTCAGTGACATCACTGATGACATCTTAAATGACATCACTGATGACATCACTGATGACATCTCAAATGGCATCACTGATGACATCACTGATGACATCTCAAATGACATCACTGATGACATCACTGGTGACATCTCATTTGACATTACTGATCACATCACTGATGACATCATTCATGTGATTATACGATGAACCTCTTCAGACTCTAATATACCCTTAGATACACTCAGAGTAAACAGACACTCACAGACTGTCACTCATCCATGGAGTTACTCACACACCTAGTCAGTCATGCAAAGAATCAATCACACCTCCATTTCCTCAACTATACAGTTATACACACCTTACTTATTCAAACATATACTAACACATATTTACTCTCTTATACAATCCCTGATACAAGTTCACAATGATCCATACAGCCACTCACACATTCACTGGCTCTTATGCACAGTTATTTATATATGTCAACTCTCACATGTACTGTGTTTTACATATGTACTTACTTTGACATGTAGCACTGAGATATCCATTCACTCACCAATACACTCATGCACACAGTCAACCGCCCATACAGCTGTTTCCACATGCACTTTTGAACCCATACATCTAGTGAATCAACTGCTCACACATCTATGCACAGAGTCATACACCTCCCAGCCACCCACACACACACTCAGTCTCCCATACAAATACTCGGGCAACCAATCAATAACCCATATAGTTACTCATATAGCTACTGATCAACACATGCAGCAGTTTACAGAACAACAGACATAATGATGCACAAATTAAGACAGTTTAGTCACTAACCCATGCACTCAGTGAGACACATTTAATCACTCACTCATACAGTCAGTCATGCACCTACTAAATCCTTCATCCAGACACTTATACATCCACTCATTCTTCAATATGTAAGACATATTTTAACTTTACAGAAACATACAGTCACTGGATGTTGTCATCAGTGATGTCATCAGTGATGTCATTTGAGATGTCATCAGTGATGTCATCAGTGATGTCACTGACCATGTCATGAATGATGTAATATGTGACATGATCAGTAGTGGATTGCGGGTGCGCGATATATAGTTAGTGCAACTAACTATATATGCGAATTTCAATGGTTTTGTGTGAGTAAAATAAGGTTTTGTAAATGCTAATTCCTAACTATATATGGTCTATAACCTATGGTTTTTTCAGTGAATTTTCAAGGTTTTGTAAATGCTAATTCCTAACTATATATGGTCTATAACCTATGGTTTTTTCAGTGAATTTCAATGGTTTTTTAATAGCAAATATCAAAAGCTGTAAAATGTATTCTTCTTTTAAAGGAAAAATATATTTTATATGTATTTAATATAATTTTTTTATGTATATAAATTTTTTGAGGGAACGAATTTATCAGCTATCATGCTGAAGAAGAGTGTGGGGAAAAAACTAAGAGGAGGACTAAGAGGAAAGAACAATCAGTTCAAAAATACAATTGCTTTAAAGCATGAAGTGCTTTTCCACACATTTACATTTAAATAACCCATATTAGAACATACAAAATATCTACAGAGGAGACGGTGTACATTGAATTTTAGACTCTTCATTGGTACCTACATGTTGGTACTTACATCACCCACACAACACAACAGCTCTATTCAGAGCTACCCTACCTCAAAGCACTCTAAAATATTATTTTACTATTTCCCTTGGTTTTCCCCTTGTTACACTTTCCGCAACGCTACCCGGTGCGCGGACCGGGCGCTAACCGTGCAAAAATTTGAAAAAAAAGTTGTTGTTTTTTTTACATATATCGGCCTCCTCAGCCACCCTCAGAAAACCTAGGGGGTCAGGATATGTCTCCCGTGCCCCCTTATACTCATTCCCAACATTGGTCATCCTCCATCTTGTGACTAAATTCGTCCGAAACACAAGATGGTGGACTCCCGTTACGCTACCGGTGAGCTACCCGGTTCGCGTACCGGGTAGCGCTTTCACCGCGAAAAATGGAAAAATATTTATTTTATTTTTTTGCCCCGCGGGGCCATTTAATAGCCCCCACATCAATCCTAGGGGGTCAGGAGGGGTCTACCTTGCCCCCTTTCATTCATTTCCCCCTTCGTTTATTTCCACCTCTTGTCTCTCGATCCTACCGAGAGACAAGATGGCGGCCGCTCCGGACTGTTTAGATGTTGACAGTCGCCGGAGAGCCAATCCGCTTCTCCTCGCGAAGTTCCGTTACGCGTCTGGTACGCGAACCGGGGCGCTAACCGGGACGCTGTCACAGATATATATATTTTTTTGAACGTTAATCCACTGGAGCACATATCTTGAGACCTAGCAAAGGCACATCGGGCAAACAGTCTCTACAATTTTGCCAAGTTTCATAGAAATCCATTCAGCCGTTCGAGCTAAAAGTGAGTCCAACCGCCATATGGAAAACTCAATGTTAAAAACACGTTTTGGGACCCCCCTTTTTTCTCGGCCCCCGCTTGACGAAACCCCCCCAAACTTTCAGGGGACGCTCAGAAACAAAATGTGCCATTTTCCTGAAAATTTCCATCTTGGGAGACTGCATATCAGAATTTTTTTAATGAAATATAAGAGGATTTGAGAAGTCACTCAAAATGTGCCCTAATTTTTCTTTCTTCAGCACTAATCATAATTTCTATGGCAAAATGAACCCCCTCATTTTGTTCCTTTGCAAATTAAATGTTTTAAGTGTTAACACTTAATTCCAATCAAGATGACTTCAGGTGTGCCATACTTTTGTCATAAGTAAGACTGTTAGCGCTCTAGTTGTTCTTTAGAACACTCTGGGACATTCTGTCACTGGGCTATAGTTGGGCTACATCTGGCTGATATTTGGGCTACATTTGTTTTTTTTGTCTCTGGTGGCCATCTTTGGGCTACATTGGGCTACATTGGGCTGCATTTGGGCTCTAACATATATATAGCCCAATGTAGCCCAATATATATTTTTCAAAGTTAATTTTCGTAAAAACCACTGGAGCATATATCTTGAGACATAGCAAAGGCACAGCGGGCTACCAGTCCCTACAATTTTGCCAAGTTTTGTGGAAATCCATTCAGCGGTTCGAGCTAAAAGTGAGTCCAACCGCCCTATGGAAAACTCAATGTTAAAAACATGTTTTGGGACCCCCCTTTTTTCTCGGCCCCCGCTTGACGAAACCCTCCAAACTTTCAGGGGACGCTCAGGAACAAAATTCCGTCCATCAACGACAAAGTTATTCAACATAGAATTTTCAGAAATCCCTATTCAAAAAAAAATCCTAACTATATATACCTACTGGCGACCACCAGTAGGTAATATATATATATATATATATATATATATATATATATATATATATATATATATATATATATATATATATTTTCCAAAGCAATTTGAAATAAAACACCGCACTCTTCTAGGTTTTGATTAAGCTTTTTAATCCATCAAGGAAACGACTTCCTCACCTACGCGTTTCAAACAGATTACTGTTCTTGCTCACGGTAGTTACAAGTCCTTTTTTTCTTTTTACTATTTATACCCTCCTACCCATTTAGCAGTTAGGATGCATTATGGGAGGGGTAGTTTTTGGTGAAAACAAACCATGTCAGGTCTCTTTTACAAGATATCACTGTCAGATAATTGACTTAGGGATGACTTATGAAGGCTGAGTGCCTCTGGTTTCGTTGAAAAAAACCATTACATAGCGGGTCGAGTTGTTATCTCGCTCGCTGTATGAATGTACATGTATAGTACATTCTGGGTGGTAGCTGAGTGCTAGTTTTGAAAGTCAATGACGTATAACTTGTTCCAGGACTCTGACATTAATTAAAATAAACGCTGTAAGTAACAAACCATAAATTTTGCATATTTTTACATATGTGCTCAGTTTAACCCTTTATATTTCAGACTTTTAAGCATTATGTACTCAAAGGAATCAAAACGTTCGGTTCAAGTTTCAAGTTTACATTTTCAGATGCTGTGTTTTAGATTCAAACACTACTCTATGAGAAATAATTTTTGAGAAGAATATTATACCATCTTGTTACACGGAGATCTTCATACATCTAGTCAGGTAAATATATTGGACTTTTTGGATAAGTCATAAATGTACATAAAGTTCCTCGTCCCCGTTCAATCCTTGCGGGGTCTTGGTTTTGAACTTTATTATTAATTTTGACTCCAAACGTCTGAGTTTCTGCAGGCGATTGCCACCTCTCTCATTGTCCGGTATCATTGCCAGTCCTGAATATCTTACATTTAGCCAGGTTTTATTTTTGTGACTCATGAGGTGTTTTGCCATAGCATACGTTTGGTCTTTGTTCTGCATGGCCCTAATGTGTTCTAACATCCTTTTCTTAAGGGTACATATAGTCGATCCAATATATCTCTTACCGCATTCACATTCCAGGAGGTAGACAACATAATGGGATTCACAGGTGATCTTTGTTTGTATTTCAAAGGGTTGGCCTTTAGGATCAGTTATGGATTTAAGATTTTTTCCGATTTTGCACGCTTTGCAAGATAAGCATTTGGTAAACCCTTTCTGTCTTTTCTCTAGCCATGTTTCTTCTCTTTTGTTTGTAAAATGGCTGTTCACCAGAATGTCACCAATTGATGGTGCTTTTCTGAAGGAGAGTAGGGGGGCATCTCCTATTGTGCTTCCAATGTCAGGATCCTTTTTCAATACACTCCAGTATTTTGTGACCGCTTTTCTTATATTTACACTTTCTTTTGAATATGTCAGGATGAGACGAGGTTTCTCTTCCTTTGTTGTTTCGGTAGCCTCTTTTTTCTTTACTATCAATGTTTCTGTCCTGGTTTTTTCTCGGGCTCTCATTTCTCCTCTTTTTATTGTTTTCATCTTGTATCCCCTTTGGGAAAACCGGTTGACTGTTTCTGCAAATTTGTTTTCCATTTCCGTTGGTTCTGAACAGTTGCGTTTCATCCTTAAAAACTCTCCATATGGTACGTTTGATTTCAAGGATGTTGGATGAAAACTGGTTCCATGCAGGATGCTGTTAGTAGAGGTTTTTTTTCGGAAAAGGGTCGTATGTATTGTGTTGTCTTTTATATATACTTTTGTGTCCAAGTAGTCTATCTCCTTTTCTTGGATATTGAAAGTAAATTGTAGGCCCACATTATTTTGGTTCAAGATCCCTATGTATTCTTCCAACTCCTCCCTGGTTCCATTCCACACCAGGAAGAGATCATCGATAAATCTCAGCCAAAGAACAGTCTTGGCAGTATATGGTTCGTTTTCTTCTCTCCAAGCTATGTGTTTCTCCCACCATCCCATGGTGAGATTAGCATAGCTCGGAGAGAAGGAAACTCCCATAGCAGTTCCACAGTTTTGGGAATATATTCCATTATTGAACAGGAACACATTGTTCGTTAGGCATATGCGTATCATGTCCAACAGCATAGCAGAGTGTTTAAGTTCCCCTATTGGTCTTTGTCTTAGAAAATAAGCAATTGCATCAAGACCTATATGGTGATCTATCGATGTATAAAGTGAGACTACATCGATTGTAGCTAATAGGTAAGTTGGTTGCCATTGTGTGTCCATTATAATTCGAAGAAAATCTCCAGTGTCCTTGATGAAGGAATTCAGTGTGGGTACTATGGGAGCTAAGAAATGATCCACATATGAGGCAATATTTTCGTACAATGACCCACAGCTGGAAATTATTGGTCGTGCCGGGGGTTTACACAATGTCTTGTGAACTTTCGGCAGAAAGTATATAGTAGGTGTTATGGGGTTGTCCACTGTCAAAAACTTGGCTTCTTCCTGACTCAACAGTCCACTTTCTTGCCAAGTTTTTATTTGACGATGTATTTCTGTTGTCATTCTAGCTGTTGGATTTGCTTCCAGTTTTGTATAATTTTTGGTATCTAGCAGTTGTCGATTCGCCTCTTCTATGTAGTCAGTTTTTTGCCAAATCAAACAAAAAAAGCACACAGGAGCCAAATGAGACCAACAGTGGAGATGAGGCTGGATACACAATTTCTGACCTCCCAGCACTTGTAGTAGCCCACAATTTGGCAACTGAGGATGAGAACATTTCAATAACGGAAACACAAATTTTGAAAGAAATGGATATAGAACATAACAAACATCCAAAAACATCCTTCAGAAATCCGTCAAAATTCTGCCCAATCCTACATCCTGGCAACAAAATTGATGCATTCCATGACCTTGTCACTGCGGAACTTGACAAAATGAAGAATGTCAGCAACAAAAATAAAGAAAACCTAACTTGGGGGGAACGTCAAGCATTGAACTCTCTCAAAACGAACTTAAAAATTGAAATAAAACCAGCTGATAAAGGCGGGAATATTGTGGTTTTAAACAAAACTGACTACATAGAAGAGGCGAATCGACAACTGCTAGATACCAAAAATTATACAAAACTGGAAGCAAATCCAACAGCTAGAATGACAACAGAAATACATCGTCAAATAAAAACTTGGCAAGAAAGTGGACTGTTGAGTCAGGAAGAAGCCAAGTTTTTGACAGTGGACAACCCCATAACACCTACTATATACTTTCTGCCGAAAGTTCACAAGACATTGTGTAAACCCCCGGCACGACCAATAATTTCCAGCTGTGGGTCATTGTACGAAAATATTGCCTCATATGTGGATCATTTCTTAGCTCCCATAGTACCCACACTGAATTCCTTCATCAAGGACACTGGAGATTTTCTTCGAATTATAATGGACACACAATGGCAACCAACTTACCTATTAGCTACAATCGATGTAGTCTCACTTTATACATCGATAGATCACCATATAGGTCTTGATGCAATTGCTTATTTTCTAAGACAAAGACCAATAGGGGAACTTAAACACTCTGCTATGCTGTTGGACATGATACGCATATGCCTAACGAACAATGTGTTCCTGTTCAATAATGGAATATATTCCCAAAACTGTGGAACTGCTATGGGAGTTTCCTTCTCTCCGAGCTATGCTAATCTCACCATGGGATGGTGGGAGAAACACATAGCTTGGAGAGAAGAAAACGAACCATATACTGCCAAGACTGTTCTTTGGCTGAGATTTATCGATGATCTCTTCCTGGTGTGGAATGGAACCAGGGAGGAGTTGGAAGAATACATAGGGATCTTGAACCAAAATAATGTGGGCCTACAATTTACTTTCAATATCCAAGAAAAGGAGATAGACTACTTGGACACAAAAGTATATATAAAAGACAACACAATACATACGACCCTTTTCCGAAAAAAAACCTCTACTAACAGCATCCTGCATGGAACCAGTTTTCATCCAACATCCTTGAAATCAAACGTACCATATGGAGAGTTTTTAAGGATGAAACGCAACTGTTCAGAACCAACGGAAATGGAAAACAAATTTGCAGAAACAGTCAACCGGTTTTCCCAAAGGGGATACAAGATGAAAACAATAAAAAGAGGAGAAATGAGAGCCCGAGAAAAAACCAGGACAGAAACATTGATAGTAAAGAAAAAAGAGGCTACCGAAACAACAAAGGAAGAGAAACCTCGTCTCATCCTGACATATTCAAAAGAAAGTGTAAATATAAGAAAAGCGGTCACAAAATACTGGAGTGTATTGAAAAAGGATCCTGACATTGGAAGCACAATAGGAGATGCCCCCCTACTCTCCTTCAGAAAAGCACCATCAATTGGTGACATTCTGGTGAACAGCCATTTTACAAACAAAAGAGAAGAAACATGGCTAGAGAAAAGACAGAAAGGGTTTACCAAATGCTTATCTTGCAAAGCGTGCAAAATCGGAAAAAATCTTAAATCCATAACTGATCCTAAAGGCCAACCCTTTGAAATACAAACAAAGATCACCTGTGAATCCCATTATGTTGTCTACCTCCTGGAATGTGAATGCGGTAAGAGATATATTGGATCGACTATATGTACCCTTAAGAAAAGGATGTTAGAACACATTAGGGCCATGCAGAACAAAGACCAAACGTATGCTATGGCAAAACACCTCATGAGTCACAAAAATAAAACCTGGCTAAATGTAAGATATTCAGGACTGGCAATGATACCGGACAATGAGAGAGGTGGCAATCGCCTGCAGAAACTCAGACGTTTGGAGTCAAAATTAATAATAAAGTTCAAAACCAAGACCCCGCAAGGATTGAACGGGGACGAGGAACTTTATGTACATTTATGACTTATCCAAAAAGTCCAATATATTTACCTGACTAGATGTATGAAGATCTCCGTGTAACAAGATGGTATAATATTCTTCTCAAAAATTATTTCTCATAGAGTAGTGTTTGAATCTAAAACACAGCATCTGAAAATGTAAACTTGAAACTTGAACCGAACGTTTTGATTCCTTTGAGTACATAATGCTTAAAAGTCTGAAATATAAAGGGTTAAACTGAGCACATATGTAAAAATATGCAAAATTTATGGTTTGTTACTTACAGCGTTTATTTTAATTAATGTCAGAGTCCTGGAACAAGTTATACGTCATTGACTTTCAAAACTAGCACTCAGCTACCACCCAGAATGTACTATACATGTACATTCATACAGCGAGCGAGATAACAACTCGACCCGCTATGTAATGGTTTTTTTCAACGAAACCAGAGGCACTCAGCCTTCATAAGTCATCCCTAAGTCAATTATCTGACAGTGATATCTTGTAAAAGAGACCTGACATGGTTTGTTTTCACCAAAAACTACCCCTCCCATAATGCATCCTAACTGCTAAATGGGTAGGAGGGTATAAATAGTAAAAAGAAAAAAAGGACTTGTAACTACCGTGAGCAAGAACAGTAATCTGTTTGAAACGCGTAGGTGAGGAAGTCGTTTCCTTGATGGATTAAAAAGCTTAATCAAAACCTAGAAGAGTGCGGTGTTTTATTTCAAATTGCTTTGGAAAGTTTTAACGAGTCTTGTCCTTGACTCGGCACCGGCACCAGCTGAATGGTCGCTCCTCCTCCAGCAAGGGACAATTGCTTGAACATATATATATATATATATATATATATATATATATATATATATATATATATATATATATATATATATATATATATATATATATGTATATATATATATATATATTTATTATTTTAAATAATCAAACATTATCAACAATCCAACAAGTACTCATATTTAAAAATAAAACAGGAACGCTAATTAGTGTCCAAACAAAAAGTAAACAACTGGTAAAAAAGTTCTATTTACAAAAAAGCAGCCAATAACATTTATAGTAAAACAAACTAACCAACATACAAGTGTATAACCATTATCAATTAAATATAATGAAAAAGTGCACAAATCCTAACCATTTTTTTGCATGAAAAACCGAACAACTACAAAAAAAGGACATTATCCAAAACTGGTTGAAGAAAACCCAGAAAGGAGACTTCAAAAAAATATCAAGCCACCTTCACAAGTAAGTTTAAAAATGGTCCTAACTGAATATTAACTAACAGAATTTTAAAATGCAAATGCTTATATAAGTTACTAAATCCTACATGCTAATCTCTATATTGATCCTTACATACTATAGAAACATACAGCAAAAAATAAGTACTGCACACCAAAACGTCCTATTCTGTACTGGCAAACCTGTTAATGTAAGCAACATAAACACAGGTATAAAAATGAAACAACCTGTTTACATTAAACCTAAACATAAAAAAGTATCATCTCTCAAATCAAACCAAATCTATATTTGTTACAAACATTTTATATTAGCTTCTGAGGAGGAAAGCCCACCTGACCCACATCTAAACTACATCAAAGTCAAACAGGAAATTCAAGTGCAACTTAAAGCAACAGCACATATGTCATTCAAAAATGTAAAGCATTAGAAAGCATGTTTAGAATATATTAGCAAACATAATAGACTTTTCTTCCAAAATTATTGTTTTTAAAATTATACCTCTCACAGACATGCTGGCAGAAAGAAGCTCATATAATACATAGCAGAAAGGCAAACAATTGCTCTAGCACATGGGATACACATACAGTCAGTAAACCACAAGTACTGAGAATGTGATTTGGAAGTATACTAAATATTATGCAAATGCTTGTTACCGTGGGGCTACAATGACCCATTATATTGTAATTAGCATCAGAAAACACAACCACCCGCCAAATGTAACAGAAATAGAGGTAAAGGATGTACTTCAAGTTCTCAAGATCTCACAAACAAAATGTTAAAAGACATATTACCTAAAGTAAGTGAGCACATTGCAGGTCATAACTAATATCACATACTAAAATCATCAGTAGTCCACCCCTTGCTGCCCCTAGACAATACAAAGCCATTCAGATCCCAAAACACCTAACCACTACAGATAATGATGAACCCTTTCTTCTACACAACAATCACAATTACTACATAAGAATAATCATGTTTGCAACTGAAAACAATCTCCTAAGACTAAGGTAATGTAAAATGTGGTTGATGGACGGAACCTTCAAAAGGTGCCCTCTACCAATCACTAACATGGTGAATATCAAAACACTAACATACCTCTTGTTTACGCACTGCTGAATAACAAATACAGTGCAACTTATTCTAAACTTTAAAACCAGATCAAAATAAAAACTAACAACTACTCTTCATGCAAATGTATAAAAGACAATAAACAGGCAATGATACTAAAAGTACTGAAACCATACCGTACTGAAACTATGTCCACATATGGCCATACAAGACTGCTATAATCACTTCAACTAAAGCATTGGAAACATTTGAAAAAATCTGCACTTAGGGCCTGATTAATATGGCAGTGGGACCGCTACCATCAGGCTGTCGGTGGCAGTCCCACCACCGTCCAGCCCATTGGACCTGACCACCGCAATACGGTGCAGGCAGTCGTATCTTGGCTGGAGGGGGGACAGACCGGTGTGTCCGACAGGATCAAGGATCTCGTCAGTGCGGCAGTCGGACTCCTGTTCCCTACAATGAGGCGGTGCCTGTTCAGACCACAAAAAAGCAAGCGGACAGTGACTTTGGGGGTCCTAGCAGGGCCCACTTCCCCCCTGGCCCTCCACTATGAGTTCTAGGGGGCACCAACATCCCCTCACAATGTGGCAAAATATGAAAAAATTAGTCCACTAATGGACTACTTCGCGGACACTTGGGTTGGAGTAATGCACCTTTCTGAAAATATACCCCAACCCAAATTCCAAATACCATGGTGGAATGTCTACAAAAGCGCCATGGCTCAACAACCCAAAACCAATAATGCAGTGAAAGGATGGCACGATTCCTTCCAAGCCACACTAGGAACAACCCAACAAACACTATACATATTCAAAGAAGCTCCCCAAAAATATAAAAGCTAACAACAACTAAGGATAGAACAATCACTACAATACAT
Organism: Lissotriton vulgaris; assembly: GCF_964263255.1. Lineage (NCBI taxonomy): Eukaryota > Metazoa > Chordata > Amphibia > Caudata > Salamandridae > Lissotriton > Lissotriton vulgaris. The sequence goes on from NC_141694.1 coordinate 965,560,053, forward strand.
CAAACTGAAAATAATTAAACCAACCAGTTAAATGTAGGAAATGCTATCATTCAAAGTCAAACTCTTTGTAAATAACAAAGGACTAGACTACCAGGAAATAATAGCTAAATCACCATTATATACCATGTACCAACATACACAAAACTAAAATACAAAAAAACAACAACACAAGCGTAGAATAAAAACAAATTTAAATATATATTTAAATTAATATGTATATAAATCAGTCTATAGTAAAAAATATAAGAAAGTACAAATAAGACAGATAAACAAAGCAGTTAATTATATTTTTGAATAAAAATAGTCATAACATAACCAACAACATTCCATATGCAAATATACAATACAACTCATGAAACAAAGCTAAGACATATAACAATAAAATATTTTAATTGCAGTAAAAGCAAAACACATATAGATAATAAAATATAACATGTCCCAGGCAAAAATAAATAAAAATATTCTGCTTAGAATAGCAAAGCCGATATTTTTGATCCATGCCCACTTCCCAAAAATCCAAAAAGTAAAAAATCAATACAAAGAAACCCAAAGAAATCCATATATGGAATCACAAAATGAAACCCATTGAAGCGATCCATTGTAATTGGAAATCATAAAACACAGGAAAAATTCAAATTAACTTCAGAAAATCTCAAAATTAAAGGAAATTACAAAATAATTTTGGTTTGAATCAAACCAAATGAGTTTCTTTAGACTGCACTACATACCAATGATCACAAATTGCCATTAAACAAGTTTACCAAATAAAACTAATATCTTAACCCACACTAAATAGACCTACCCACTTCCTCCCTACACAAAAACGTAAACATACTCTTACCTTGTCTGCTGATCAGCAACAGGGAGACACAACTGAAATCAACATCAAAATGACACAAATAGACTACAGAATACAGGTAACATAAAAAAATTGGCTGCCTGAAGTAAATAAAAAAGACAAATTTCCGATAAAAATCAATAAAAATGTAAAATGATATGAAAAATGTGTAAAAATGCTTAAAAGAATTTGTACAAATGTTTAAAAAATGATAAATAAGGTACTGAACAAATATAAATTTACATGTAAAGTATAAATTAAATAATATAAAGAATATAATTATATATTAAATAATACTAATTAATATATACTAAAAATACATTTTGAAAATGTAACAATCCAACGTACCATGTATAAAAAAGACATGGACAAAAAATAGTTGCTTACCATTTGTGTAGACATTTTTACAAATATACATGGATTGAAACTGTGGTAAAATACAATACATATGATTCAAACATAAAAAGTAAAATGTACAAATATTTACACACACCGTACACAGCTGCAAATCATTTGGTGGAAGGTGTTGGACACAAAAAGTGTATGGTTTTCTGTTCCAAATGAAACCATTTTAGGGAAGATGTTGGGCTCTAAAAGGGTCAAATGTAATATGTTTATTCCAATACATATAATGAAGTCAAAAGGGGGTCAGATTTGGTATTCCCAATTCAATCTAATGTACTTTTGGGAATATGTTTGACACTAAATGGGTCATATTTATAAATCCTACTCCAATCTAATGCATTTTGGGAAAGGTGCTGGGCACTAAAGGAGTAATAATTACTATTCACACTCCAATCTAATGCATTTTGGAGAAGGTGTTAAACACTAAAAGGGATCAGATTCACTAATCACACTCCAATCTAAAACATTTTGGAGAAGGTGTTGGACACTAAAAGGATCAAATGCACTATTCCAACTCCAATATATGGCCTGATTACAAGTTTGGCGGAATTGGTCCTGCCATCATAATCGGGACGGATTTCCCACCCACCTACTAGGCGGTCTGCCCGCCCTATTACAAAGCATGTAGATTTATAGATGTAAAACTGCTCATTCCCTCCGTCACCCCTGGAAATCTCAACCATGTTGACAGCAGGATAGGGTAAAAAAGGCTGTCGAAGGGAACACCGCCTGTTTCCCCACCGGCTCAATCATGAGGTGCCTCCTGCCAAAGTCACTGTAACGGTCAATCTTCCCCACCTGAGTTGGTGGAATGAAAGGGATATAAGCCACGAAATCGCCCTTACTCACCTTCACACTTCCTGTGCCACCATGAAGCCAATTCTACAAGTCCTGCCACTGCTGCTTGATGATATCCAAAGCCAACCCCGTTGTGAATTCAACCGACGGTAAACCCTACACTTACCAGTTTCCATTGATGTGCCAGTTAACTGATGCACAGAACCTGGGACTTTAAAAATATTTTGGAAAACCAATAGCATGGCCAAGTACAGTGCATATGTGGGTAATGTTGAAGTGTGAGATATTAAAATTAACAATCCTGTAACAACACGCTATTCACATGTAGAAAGTTGGTGGAAGCTACCCGAAAAAGGGACACATGCACAAAAGAGTATTGAAAAATGTATGACAAATAATCACCCTTCAGATGTGGATAAACAAATATCTAACTTCCACATATTAAACACACATCATAGGGAGAAGTGCAATAAAACATATTGATGACATTGCTCTAGACAAGCTGAAACTGTTACCATTGGAAATACCACCCAAATCAATGTCAGTCCCAATCTGGGTTAATGCCACAATTTGATTTATGGGACATTTCCCCTTTCCTGTGTAACTCCTGAACTGGATCCAAGGACAATAGATACAAACCTCTTCATATTAATCAGCAATCAAGGTGAAACAAACAAACCTGTAGTCATGCATCCCAATTAATTATCTTGCATCTTGCATCAATTAGGTGGTTCAAGTCGTCTTAACTATAATGAATGTCTGACCATCACATAACATATTAACCTGTGAATGTAGATGACAAACTACACTATAAATGTAAATGTTGTATAACCTGTGGAGTCGTCTCTGACAGCGGAACGAGAGACAGGTCGAGTGGGTTTTCATGCTCCAGGTGACGAGTGACTCACCAATGAGAGTGCGCTGCCAGGACTCGCTCTCCCCCGGTGATGAGCCAGAAAGCCGGCTGACGGGATCCAATTGCAGCTGTTGGTCCGCACCAGACCGCTGATCTCTCAGAGCCCGCTAGACTGGGCTGCCATTGGCTGACAGCATTGGAGAGGTATCGGCAGGTAACGGGAGGCACAGGTAGCCTTCATCCACCGCTTGTGTGGACTCGGCGTCAGGAGATCCCGCCGTTCAGGACGACACAGTGTGATCTTGGACTTCTTGGGTCCCTTAGCTTTCCTGAACGCTTCCTTGCCACCTTGTCCTGCCACTTTCTAACAGTCCCGGAGGACTGCAACGATCACCCGAGTGCCAGGGACTCCAGCTCCGAGAGTCCCCAGCGGCGCCAGCAGCAAGAGTAACCATCTCGCGCTAGGAGGCATTTAAATCATGATCAGCGCGGGTCCCTTAGCTTTCCTGAACGCTTCCTTGTCGCCTTGTCCTGCCACTTTCTAACAGTCCCAGAGAACAGCAACGATCACCCGAGCGCCAGGGACTCTAGCTCCCAGAGACCCCAGCGGCGCCAGCAGCAAGCGTCACCATCTCGAGCCAGGAGGCGCTTAAATCACGATCAGGGCTCCCGCAGCGCGGGCCCCTTAGCTTTCCTGAATGCTTCCTTGCCGCCTTGTCCTGCCACTTTCTAACAGTCCCGGAGGACTGCAACGATCACCCGAGCGCCAGAGACTCCAGCTCCCAGAGTCCCCAGCGGCGCCAGCAACAAGCATCACCATCTCGCACCAGGAGGCGCTTAAATCACGATCAGGGGCCCCGTCCTTGCCCGTCTGTGACCGAATGAGGTCGGGCTGGGTTCATTCTCTTGGTCCCCGTATTTCGAAACCAGCAAGAACTTGCCAGTAAGGACCATTTGCTTGTTTGCTGATTAGTTGTACTATTGGGACATTTACTTCTCATATGAGTTGGCACTAGACCGGACTATAATTATTTGTGAAGTAACTATAAGTGTATATATCAGTTAGAGAGTGTCTGTAGTGCCCTTTGGACACACGGGGCGGGACCTTAACCAAAAACATCTACATTCAACACCTTTTATAAAATTATCGTGGTAACTTTGATACCATGGGTAAAAGGGAAATGTCTAGTCCAAAACCCAGTGTAGGAAAGAAAATACAAACAGAGTCCCAACAAACCCTATTGAGTTACCTCACTGGAGCTATGGGGGCCTTGGACAAACAGGTCAGGTCAATCGTAGAATCTCTCGAAGCGGGTACCTCACGGTCCGATCCTGAATTAGAACCAGAACAACATAAGGTCTTTGATAGCTCAAAACAAAATATAATGATAGAAACTGCCCCAAATGGTCGTATCCAATACATCTCTGACGAGATTGTTTCAAGTGAGTCAGATTCCTCTTTACAACTTCCGCAAAAAGAAACAAAAAAATCCCATGCTTGTGGAGAATACAGCTGCTGATAATATAATCAAGGATGGTAAAAATACTTGCATAGGCACTTTACCCACAAAAGTAAAATATAACTATCAAGGTAGAAAAAAGGCGGGACCTAGTAAAGCTGCTTTAAAGACCAGAGATGAGAATAGTAAAAATCATGATGCATCCAGTAATGATAGAAAAAATCTAGCAACCCTGGTGGAAAGGCTAGGTTTCTATTTGCGAATTAGGCTGGATCAAATGGGAGCCAGACTGACTCTCATAGAAGAACATATATCCAATAAGAATAAGCCTAGCGGAGGTGACCCTAAATCTCTTTCATCCCAGAGAGGAACAGTAATATAGGCACGAATAAGGTTCAGGATAAAAGCCCCTCTCACACTAAGGACAATGAGCCTCTACTAATACCGGCCACTATCTTCAATCATTTCACTAACAATCCAATAAGAGATCGGCCGCGGCAGATTGATAAACACAAACCAACAAGTATAATCTTGAGGGAAGGGTCGGGGGTTTAAAAAGGACCATAGAAACCCTGGGCACAACCACTCTTCCTCATCCCCCAAAGACCCTCCAACACCTAGATTCAAATCCTTCAGGTTCAAACTGGGCCAATATGGGTACTGACCAACAACTTGACTTACCACCTGCTGCCGCCCCATATATAATTGTTCTTGCAAATGTGCCGAAAAGGGGATTGCCAGAAGTAGAAGACTGGGAAACACTTAGAAATAAATCGGTCCATTGGCTGGTTAGAAAAACAGGCCTAACTGAATATCTGTTTACTGAATTTAAGATGGCAAGAAGGGTCCAGCGCGTGGGTGGACGTGAGAAAGTCTTTTCAGGAGATTGTATTGTTCTCACTTTTAGATCCCCCTTGTTGGTAAATAAAATCTTATGGGAGAGTGGTAACTATTCCCTAGAAATGGGTGAGATTAACATACTCCCACTTGGTTTCTTCTATCCACCGCCGATTAGGCCCCAGATGGCATTCAGGATTGGTAATAACGCACTAAGCCAGGATTATTTTTATGATATTCCAACTAGCAACAGATTTAATGGGTTATCGGGATTGGAAGAGACTGATTGACTTGCTAAGACAAACTGTGACCGATTAGGGCAGTATGAACCTTCGACCTCGGTAGGTCACAATCAAATAGTACATTCAATTCTTTTTAACCAATCCCTAAACATGACTTCATCTGCCCTTGAATCGAATCTTTGTATCGAACACCTTCAATATCAACAAAGAAGCTTGGGTTTAGGTGTTAGCACCAAACGAGAAGTATCTGACGTTATAAACCATTCCAACCCACAACCTGGGAATATTATTCAGGGCCCAGTATCTATCAGACCCCAGGATAAGCCATTTTTCAGTATACTTTATTGGAATATTGCAGGTCTGCGCTCGAAAATGACCAATGAAATCTGGCTCAGATTCGCGCAAAGGTTCAATGTCCTTTGTTTCCAAGAAACATGGGCTACATCCGAGATTCATATAGAGGGTTTTAAAACCTATTTTTCACCAGCACTTTCTTCACCCTCTGGGAGAGCTAAAGGAGGAATGTCCATTTTTGTCTCTAACCTCCTGGAAATTAAACAAATCGATCCGTTTAAACTGGAACCTAATTTCCAAATAATAACTATGCACTTGAATAAGGCTGACTCCGTTGTGCTGGTCAATTTTTATAACAATCTCCAAAAGGTCGATTTAATTACAGTAATAAAATAAATTTTTCTCTCCTTGTAGGATTTGAAAAACAAGATAATGAAAGATGTGATTATTGTATGGGGAGGCGATTTCAATCAAACCATATGTAGCCCTAGTAATAATCAAATGTGTGGCCTCTGGGACGAGAACGAAAATTCCATAACTCACTTTCCTCATACAGTAAGTGGGGATTGTCTGAACGAAACCCTTTTTTGTTTGGAAATGGGTCTGGCAAACGAATTGATTAATCTTTCTGTCGCGCTTACTTGTACTTTTAACAGTGGAGGAAAGTAGAGCAGTATAGATTTTATTTTAATTTCTAGTAATGCTGGTCCCCAAATTTCGAACTTTAAAACCCACGATAATGCTACAAGTGATCACCATCCTAATAGTATCACTCTATCACTTACACATAACTCAGAAAGGCGTAACCCTTTGAGAACCCTTGGGCAAAATGCCCTGAGTTTGGATAGGCTCAATAGGTATACGCTTAAGTGGGATAAAGTCGACCCATCGGTGATCACCTCCACTGTTGTCAAAAACTCCTTAACAGCAATTGAAAAGTGCCTTGACACTGCCACCTCTAATGAAGAAATCATGACTAGCTTCGCGACTATAACAAAAATAATAAAAGAGACTCTCTTTATTAGGTTAAATGGTAAAAACCCTAAAATGAACGGATGGTTTAACAATAGATGCACCAAAGCATACTCCAAACTAAAACGTGCCCTTCATAAAACAGTAAGGGACAAACAGGAAATTGTTAATCTCAGAAGGGAGTATAACCAGGCCATAAAATCTAGGAAAATAGAATTGAAACAAGAACTATGGGACTAACTCCACAGAAGCTATATCACAAAGGACAATACTGCTTTCTGGGCAACCATTAAATCCCCATTTCTTTCAGAATTTAGAGACAACCCAAAAATTGAAATAGCGATTGATGAACAAACATTGGTTGAACACTTTGCCCAGATATTTGGCTTGCCCCCTAAGGGACAAGAAGAACATAGCAATATGGAAAGAAAAAACACAGAAATGGATACAATTTCCTGTCCCATAGTTCTAGATATAATGCATAGTGAAGTAGAGTTTGCCCTTTTGGCCAGTAAAAGTGGAAAGGCCCCTGGCCCCGACAGGGTCCCAGTCGATATTTTTGAATACAATATGGAGCTGTGGACCCCAATTCTGACCAGAGTTTTAGCAGCATCCTGTGCTGTAGGGCTGGTAGACTCATAGTCAGAATCTATCCTTGTTCCAATTTTTAAAAAAGGGGATCGCCAATGCGCCTCCTTTTATTGCCCGATTTCTTTGCTGGACTCGCTGGGGAAAGTGGCAGGACGTGTCATTCTTGAGAGACTCCAGCACTGGGTGGACGATAACAAGATTTTATTGGATCTTCAATTCGGCTTTCGAGAAGGACTTGGTACCACAGAGCAAGCCCTTAACTTGACCCTCTTGATGGGTAATTATGTAAATGCTAAGGGCGGGGCTCTGTATATGGTGTATGTTGACTTATCAGCAGCCTTCGACTGCGTAAGTCATTCTAATTTATGGTCCATTTTCTTGGATATGGGGGTAGAGCCAGCTCTGGTAAAATTTTTACATGAACTATATTCTGATGCCACAGCAAGAGTGAGGTATGGTGCCGGGGGGGAATTAATGGCGTCATTCAGGGTAGAGTGAGGGGTTAGGCAGGGTTATGTCCTGGCGCCCTTTCTTTTTACACTCTATACCAATGGATTAGAACAAGATATGGTAAAAGGGTGCCAGAACCTGCCTCTTATCAATAAACGTCCTATACCAGCTTTACTCTATGCTGATGATGCTGTGATTTTAGCTCGTACCCCCTTAGAACTACAACGTGCTCTAGCGAGATATCATACTTTTATGGCCACTTGGACCTGAAAATTAAAATAAAAAAACCTTTGTTATGTCTGCAGGTTCTAGAGTTAAGAAGACAAGGGCTATTTTTATTGATAATATAAAACTTGAGAGCACAAAGACGTATCCGTACCTAGGCATCTTAATAGACAATAAATGTTCCTGGAGGCAGGCAATTGAGACTAGAAAATTGCTCTATTTGAGGGCAACAGTTGTGCTAGTCAATTTTACACGCAGATTAGGAAAAAGGCCCCCCACTGAACTCATGCAGATATATCAGGCAAAATGCATAAGTATCGCGCCCTATGGGGCAGGTGTGTGGGGCTATGGAAAGGTGGATGTCTTGCAAAAGGTTGAAAACAGTTTTTAAGGTTTCTGCTTGTTGTACCTCAGGTTACTTCGACTTATTCGTGCCATATGGAATTGGGGTTGTCATACTTGACGGATATAATTAAAATCAAACCACTCCTGTTATGGCATCGCATTTGGACATCTACCAAAACTGCTTTCTGTCAAGGGCTCATCCAGGACTGTCTTGTTCTTGAAAATGCTCACAAGATTCTGGTGAGTCGCCTACATTAAAAACTTTTTGTATGATCTGGGTATGGCAAAATACTATCACTCACCCATATTAATGTCAGAACTTCCCCAAAAAGTTTTTAAAAAACTATGTCTGACGCATTTAGAACAGCTGCAGCTGACCAATGAGGTCAGCAAAACAACAGTACAGCATATGTTAACCCCTTCGCTGCGGCGGCTATTCCGCCGCAGCGCTAAAGGGGCGGGGCGGCCGCGCGGCGGCCGCATGCTGGTGACGGAGCCGCTTCGTCACCAGCCGCGGTTGAGCTATGCTGGTGACGGAGCGGTTCCGTCATGACCCGCCCCGCTCATTAGAACGCCCGCGCAGGCGCGAAATCAGCGCCGCGCAGGCGCGGCGGCTGGGCCATGACGGAACCGCTCCGTCATCAGCACAGCGCACCCGCAGCTGATGACGGAGCGGTTCCGTCATCAGCATGCAAAGGGTTAACAGTCCAGATGACCCTGACCATAAAACCCTATCTAACTTTCAACCTGAGCAGCTATGAGAGATTTTTATTAACACGGTTCAGGTTGGACATTTTCCACCGCCTAGTTACTTTTCCACAAATAAATGACTGGGCAAAATTGTTATCATCCTGCCTCTGTGATGACGTCTTCCCTCAATCTTCTTTGCACACGGTTTTATTCTATAAGTTTTATAATGAACCAAGAAATCGCTGGCTCATCCCTATCCTAAAAACGATGGGTTTTTAAAGATGTCTTCCTGCATTCCTCTTTTTACAATTTTTGAACGAAGAGTGTATTGCAAAATCCATAGTTACATTTTTATAGTTTTTCGTTAGACATAGGCCGAATTTAGACTAAGCTGTGAAATTTACATTTTATTTAACATTATAGTTATTTTTGATATTGATTATCATGTCTTAGATTATTTTCTAACTGATGGATTGCACTTTTGTATTATATATCTGTTCAACTGTTTTTTTGTATTGAACAGCTTGAAAACAACACCAATATGAAGAGAGAAGCAAAAAAAAAATGAAAGAACAGTGCTAGGTGACAAGGTTAACAAAAATGGGAAAATCACATTTGATTAGAGGCAGATCGAAGAAATAAAAGAAACAGGAGCCAAAAGAAAAGTATATAAATAAATAAACCTGCAATGCAGTTGGGGAAAGGACTCGGTGAGCTAGCCACTGAGCCAGGCCACCACTGGACCCCAGATCCTCTGGCCTAACTCCCGTTAAGTTTGTATCCCGAGAGCTGACCATATTGTTTTGCTAAGTATTCAATTGCTGTAAAAGCAGAGGCCACATTACTAGTCAAAACTAAAATGTCGTCAGCATATGCCAGCAACTTATACTCTATAGTATTGACCCTTATTGGTAGTATATCCCCAGAGCTCCAGATTTTGCTAAGAAAAGGGTCAATATATAAGGCAAACAGGAGGGGCGAGCACGGGCAGCCGTGCCTGGTACCCCTGCCAATTCTAAGTGGTCTAGATGAATTACGTGAGATTGAAATGGTAGCTTCAGGATTGATATACAGTGATTGGATTGCCTGCAAAAACGCGGAGCTGAGCCCCTTCCACTGGAGGACTGCCCAAAGAAACCCCCAGGAGACCCTGTCGAAAGCCTTTCCGGCATCCAACAGGATCACACCGAGGGGAGTGCAATTACCTGACGAATATGGTTGGCCGTGTCGTGCCCTGGAATGAAACCATGTTGTTGTAATGAAACTAGAGGAGAGATTACCTAGGCCAGTCTGGTGGCAAAAATTTTGGAATAAATCTTACTATCTGAATTAATTAGGGAAATCGGGCGGAATGATGAAGGGTCCAACTCCGGTTTCCCTTTTTTTTTTTAGAGGATGATTGTTGTTTGGTGCCAGAAGTTCGGGATGAGACCACGCTGGGCACCGCGTAAAACTTTAAGGAGTTCAGGCCTGAGCACAGTGAGAAAGCAGCCATAAAATTCCAAGGGAATAAGATCTTGGCCAGTCGCTTTACCGTTGGCTAATGAATTAATCGCACCTTTAACCTCTTCCCATTCTATGGGAGCAGAGAGTAGTTCGTTCTGCTGGACAGTGACCTTATCGGTACTGAGACCTTGAAGAAAGGACCCAACATTAGATTCAAAACTTGGGAGCCTCACTTCCTCAGTATACAGAGAGCTATAGAATTGGTAGAAAACTTCCATGACCCCTTCTCATGTTTCCTGAACAGAGCCATGGGGGTCTTTGATCTTAGTAATACCATTAGCTACCCCACGCTGTTGGAGTCGTTTGGCCAGCACCCTACCTGATTTTTCCCCGTACTCAAACATCATAGAGCGAAACTGCAGATATTTGGCGGCTAGGTCCTGACCGAAGAACTCCAACAAGGAGGCCTTGACTTTAGCCACCTGTTGCTGGGTTTGAGAGATATTACGGCCCTTCTTAATTGCGGTTACTAACTGGACCTCTACAGCCCCCAGTTCCTCAATCCGCTTATTGATTTGAGCTCGAATAGATCGCTGCCGAAAGGATGAAAAGCTCTTTGTCTCCCCCCAAATCGCCGCTTTTAATGTGTCCCATACCATAGGACATGATGCAGGATCCCTGTTAAAATCTAAAAATTCTAACATCCAGTTATTCATATGATCAATATATTTTTCCTCCAATAATAACTTTCTCTCAAATGTCCAAACCCTGGGGAGTTTCGTAAGACAAGGCAAGGGCCAATCTATAATCAGCGGATTATGATCCATTAAGATCCTGAGGGGGACTGAGATGATAGTATCGGCTATCAATTGATCGGACATAAAACAATAGTCAAGGCGGACCATTTTATTGTGGGGGGCAGAAAAATAAGTATATCCATCCAAATGCTTATTATTATGAAACCAAGCGTCTATGAGGCCATGCTCTTGAACCAGTGCTCGCTGTGCCCTAAAAACTCTAGGTTTCCTACCATCATAGTTCTGGCCCCCAGCTAAGTCAAAATTTGCAGGAAAGTTAATGTTAAAGTCCCCGCAAAAACAAATTGGACGGGCCAGAGGGCCAGCTCTACATTTAGATGATGTAAGACTGCTGGGTCATCCAAATTGGAGGCGTATACGGTACATATCGTTATGGTTATACCATTAATTGACAACTCAGAGATCGCCCATCTCCCACCATTATCTTGACTAGTTTTCCTACAGGAGCCCAGACTACGTCTAACTAAAATATCAACCCCTCTGATCATAGTGGTCTGGGACGAGCATCCAACAAGATCAAACCCAGGAATTTTCAGAGAGCTATGGTTGGCCCATGGAATGTGGGTTTCCTGAAGGCATAATACCTCCAAATGTGGAGCTTGAACAACCCTATAAAACAGTGCTCTTTTCTTGCCGTCATTCAGTCCACAAATATTCCAGGAGCCTATATGTATCTTACTCTGGGTCATTCGTGTAAAAAAAAAAGGAAGATCCAAACCCACAGAAATCTGATCTTCGTAGAATGCAATAGATAGCCCAAACTGAGCAATTAAGCACAATGAAAAGAATTTCATGTTCATGTCAACATTCACCAATAAAACATAATTAAAGTGTGCATTCAAGCTTTTTTTAATTTTTTACCCCCCAACCCTCAAACCCCCCACCCGACCCAGACCAGCCTCCAAGGCTGAACCTACCCTGAACCCACCCCCTGAAAACCTTCCACCCCACCACCCCCTACATAGGACACCAGGACGGAGGTCCTTGTGATGGAAAGCTGTCCTAAAGCGCAGTTCCCCCGATGAACTCACCACCAAGAAATTGATATGGAGGGAGCAAGCCTAAGAGAGTGGAAGGGAGAAAAGGAGAGAAACAAACAAGTAGTAAACATAATTCACAATTCTCTAAACTCCAGAGAACGCACCCCCCATCCACATAAGAGGACTTATCCCCACAGCAAAAAATCCCTTGAGAAAAAAAAAAGAGAAAAAAAAAACATGCATAACAGCCATAAAGGTGACTACAATGATTTTAGAGAATTCAAAAATTCCTTGGCCTGAATTTCAGAGGAAAAAAATCTGGTCTGGCCCTGTACTTTAATTTTTAGATTGGATGGAAACAGTAGAAATACTTGGGCCCCTGTTGCCTGAAAAGGTGCTATTAGCTGACGGAGCTGCCACCTCCGCTCCACAGTAGCCGGACACAGATCAGGCCTAACAAAAAACTGACAGTCCTTGCCTGACCACTTCCTATCTGGATGTGCCAAGTCATATATCTTTTCCCTGGCCAGAAAGTTATTTAGGTAAATTAGGATAGCACGAGGCTTGCCATCGGACTGGCCTGTGCGTTTCACTGGTTTGAATGGGAAACGGTGAGCTCGCTGGATCTCAAGCTGCCAGTCCCATTGTTTGATGTCCGGGACGCTTCCGTGAATAGTTAAACTATAAACTGTCGGACATCTGAACCCTCAATCTCCTCTGGAACTCCTAGGACTCTTAAGTTATTGTGGCGGAACCTGTTTTCAAGGTCGGTGAACTTCCATGTAATATCTTCCCTTTGAGCTTTAATTGCATCAGTAACAGCCTTTTGAGTAACCATGTCATCCTAGAGAGTGGATATCCTCTCCTCAGCCACCCCAATTCTTGATGCGATGTCTGAGCAGTTCTTGGCAATTCTGCGGATGGAATTCTGTACCCTGCGGCATGCTCCTTGGGTGCGAGAGCTCTCTTGACGAGTTTCCTCGCGGTGAGCCATTATAGTTTGATAGATCACTGCAAGTGTCATTTCACCAGATGGAAGATTAGTCCCATGTTCATTCCCCACATTGGTAGGAGTAGCGTTATTCCTCTCCAACCCAGATTGGAGAGAAAATGAATAGTCCCAGGTCAATGACCCTGCGTCTTGGCCAGGAGCTGAGTCCCCATGATCTTTACCTAGTTTTCGAACTGTGCGAGGGACAGAATATGACATTAGTGTATCGCTTGTACGCCGGTCCCCTGCTTCACTGTCGTCGGTCCAGTCCTTTTCTTCACCAAAATCTTCCTCGGAGGAACCTGTGTGATCTGACAGAGAGTAGTATCTATCACCCCCTGCAACATCCTCATTAGAGTTTGATACTATATTTTGTCGAGTTGTGAGTTCAGTTACGTCACAAATTGAGCCCAGGTTTGTCTCATCTGGGAGTAATATAGGGCCTGGATCAATGGATGGTGTTGAAATTGCTGTAGTATTCCCTGTAATCTGGGATAGGACTACATGTCCCAGAGTTCCATTGGGCAATGCAGAGGTAGCCGCTTTGCCATTAGCGAGTGATAATGCTGGAGAAGAGACTGGCCCTACTAAATGTGGCGCTGTAGTGCAATCCGTAGTATCTGACCCCACTGCTGTATTGATTGCGGAAAGAGAAACAGGGAATCTAGCAAGCGGCAAAACGCCTGAATCCAGTGCTTCACCAGCTGAAGTACTTATGGCTTTAACAATTGCCTTTACTTGAACTGGTTGGTTCTTTTTATTCTTACAGGTCTGCTTGGTCGCATCTGATGATTTGTGGAACATACTGGGTACGGTCTTTCTCGAGCGCACCATAGCCGCTACCATAGCAGGAGACCGCTGCTTCTTCGCGCTCTCCTTCGTGTTCTCTGTTGATCGCTGACCCCCTGCCAAGGGGGTCAGCATTGATGTTGCCACAGCCGCTGCAGACGCTGTTCGATCGCTTTTGGGGGCTGGTTTCAGAGGGCCCCCCCCTCACACAAGTGGAACACGACCCTGCAGCGCTGGGACGGCAGCAGCTGTGCCCTTCGGCGGCATTATTGTCGGCGGGGAAACAAACCGATGAAGAGGGAGTGCGCCACTGCTTGTGCCGCTGCTTGTACCAAGTGTGGAAAGATGAAGCCGCCACAGGAGGATCCGACACGTTAGAAGCTGGGCTTGAACTGCAATGGAACACCAGAACATGACGTTCAGAGGCCAATAGGAAGGTTTATGGCACAATATTCACGGGTTTTCACTCAGGAGTACTCAGGGAGTCAGTACCATTAGTTCAAGGCATGGTGGTGGGTCAGTCGGGAGATAAAGCCCTAAGCAGCTTGTCCGGCCGAGAGTCCGGCCGCCATCTTGCCCCTGATCAGCTCCTTTATCTGTTCAATTGTTAATGAACTTTTATCCTAATTGTTATTAGATTAATGAATTTTAAATCATCCTTTTTGTGCACATTTTTCAAATGTACTTTTATGGTTTTTCTAATCCATGAAAACCGAATAAAGGATTATTTTATTTGATTGATTTGATGTTGTATAACCTGCCATAATGTGCAAACAAAAAAACATATTTTACACATTCTAAGCTCTGCAACATTGCTAGATTCCCTCTAATAGCTATGGAAAAGTAATGCCAGGACTAATGTGGTCAAATATTAAACAACTATTTATTTTAAAAACAAGAGAATAACTCAGTGCATAACTCAAGGACAATAGGTGGTCCAGAACTCAACCATGCCGCTGAGCAAAGTGCAATGTCACCAATCTTTCCTCAAAAGACACTGCCAGGAGAACCTCCTCAGGAAGGGACATCCATTAGGCAGGGCAAGCTCCTCATAGATCTTACGTGGGAGAGAGATGTTTGGGTTTGGGAGGGGTGTCCTTCTGTTGGGAAGGGGTGGTTTGTAAAGAGGAAGAGGTGGATTATTGTTTAGGAGGGCTGTGTTGGGAAGAGCGAGAGGGAACTTTTGTTCAGGTGAGAAGCCTTGGAAAGATGAAAAGGTGGCTTTTTGTTGAGGAGGGGGGCTTGGGTGAGGAAGAGGTGGACTTCTGTTTAGGAAGGGGCTTGGGAAGAGGATGAAGTGGACTTTTGCTTACGAGGAGGGTTGGGAAGAGGAAGAGGAGAACTTGTGTTTAGGAGTTGTGGGTTTGAAAGTGGAAAGGGATGAATTGACAAGTGGAAGGAGTGCTTCTGGAATTCAAAGGGGTGGATGGGTCTGCAATAGTGGTGGATTTGGATGTGGATGGGGTGGTCTTAATTGTGGGAGGGGTAGGATCATGTTTGGAAGGGGTGGTTGTAGATTTTTGAGGGGTGAGAACAGGGTAAAAGGTAGAGTCTTCAGTGGAAAACTTGGTCGCTGTTTTTTAAGGAGTGAGGTCTTAGAGGTAGAGGTAGTGACAGTGTGTGATGTGCCTGTGTCTGTTGAGGTTGCAGTTGCTTGTGTGTCTGGTGTGTGTTCTGAAAGTATAAGTGCGTCTTGTCTCTCATGTGTCTACTGAGTGCATGATTGTGAACATCGCAATTTCTTGGGTGTATATTGGGGGATTAGTGTGCCTGTGGAGGGTGTTGCTGCGGATGTGCTGGGTGTTTTGTACATACTGATGTGTTGGGGATTGTGGGTGTGGTGGTTTGTGTGCTAGGTTTGGATGTCAAGGTGTGGGTGTGGTGTGTGCATGATTGTATGGATTTTCCATGCAGTGTGTGGATGTGATGGGGTGGGGTGTGTGCATGAGTATGTGGTGTTGTCTTTGCTGTGTATGGATGTGATGGTGTGGGGTGTGTTTATTTGGGTGTGGTGTCATCTGTGCTGTGTGTAGATTTGATGGGGTTGAGTGTTTTATGTGGGTGTGGTGTCATCTGTGCTGGGTGTGAATGTGATGGGGTGGGGCTGTGGGTGTGGTGGTGTGTGTGGTGTCTGCCTGTTTGGATAAGTATTTCTTGTGTGGTTTATGTTTATGTGTAGATGTGCTGCTTGGGTCTGTATGAGTGGGTGCATGCAAATGTGTGCATGTTGCTCGGACATGTTTGTGAATAGGGTTTTGGGATAGAAAGACACGGGGAGGGTCACAAGGTTGGGAGTGATGGGAGGCTGTGGTGAGGGAGGAGGCCAGAGCCTGAAAACATCTCTGTAGGACAAACATTGCACTGTGAATGCCTTCCAGGTAGGCCACCATTTGTTCCAGTTGTCTGCCTTGCCCCTGGATGGCATTCAGTAGTGCAGTCTGACCTACAGAAATGTTATTCAGGAAGTCAATAGCCTCCTCACAGTGCAGTGGGGTAACAGGGGCAGGGGGAGAAGGTGTCTGGAGCGAAGGAGATGGAACCTCTCTTAGGGGTTGCGGCCCGACCAACTGTGTGGGGAGCAACAGGGAGGGTGGAGATGGTATAGGGGTGGCAGACAAGGATGATATTCTCACAGTTCCTGTTGGATCTGCCACCACTAGGGAGTGCCCACTAGAGGATGACTCAAATTATGAAGATGTTCAGCTTCGTTCCTTTATAGAAGTCCCCCTCACCCTTTGGACCACTGTGTCCCTTGGTCACCATTGTCTCAGGACCCGAACCACTCTGGACGGCTGCTTCTCCAACGATTTTGGCCCTTTCTCCTTAACTTGCCCATGATGGTGCTGAAATACCATATACAATAGGATAGGTTTATTGAATCTGCAGAAACACAACTGATCATGACCTTTAAACGTAAACATTTGCAAAATGTACAGATGACACCTGCTTCAAGCCTATTGAATTGGCCTCACCGTTAGCATGAGCACATGCATGTATCTTACATTATCTGAAAACATTTGCTCATATCATAACCCCAGATAGTTCCAATACCAGGAATTAGCTTGTCTATACTCCATCCTCACGTATCTATTAGGACAGTTTAACACCTTGCATACTCAGCAATGTCTCATTTCTCTTAAACTACATCATTATGAGATGAGAGTCAAGCAATACTGCTAAGTTGCTCCAACATGTCCAGAAACTGAAATCAGGTCACCTGCAAGTGGCCATTGCACAATTATGTCATTTTGTTAGTAAACACCTCCTCATAAATCCACTCTCAAAATAGTCCAATAAAGCTGTACTGAAGTTGCTTTGGTATGTATCATATTTAGCATAAATATCTGGCCTGGAAACATTCAGGGACAAAGTTCTGGGAGATTTTTTAAAAGATTCCTACAACATATGTGAAAACATAGCCCTAGAAACCTTCCCAAATTACCTCAGTGCTGTTCAAAACACCATTCTTGCATAGCATTCCTAAAAGCCAATAGGCCATTGAAGGTTGTTGTAACTAAGGGAATATCTATGACAAAAAGAGGGGGATTCACTGTTGTCCCAATGGAATGGCACACCACAGTGTCATTTTCCTCTAACACCAAATGCCATTTAATACTGAATTGAAACACTCACATATTATTCCAAACTGTATACTTCACTCCTTGATGCATGTCAAAAGTCAGGTAATGGTTCTGAAAATTTCAAGATGACAAGTTTACATTAAATAAGATTGAACTTTCAATGTTAACAAATCACTGTAAGTCTACCAGTCATGTCCATCATTGCTTCATCATTTGGACTTGACTAATGACATTGAGTAATGCCTTGGGGTATGTGTCACACACTCACCAATGTCCTGTATTCATTTTCATATAAATCAAAAAAAGCAATGTTCTCTTGAGAACAGATTCAACACACCAGGATTAATTCCTGATCAATTCACTTGTGTCTATCATTCAGCCCAAGCATACCTTACTCACTGCTACAGTCACCCAAATCATCGCCCAACTAATCACCAGTCACCCAATCACTCAGATTTATAAGGACCCTACTAGTCAATTGTGACGTACAATAATCCTAAACAATTTGTGTAAAAAGAGAACAATTTATTAGAAAGATTTATATCTTCCAAAGAACAGTTAAAACATATGTCGTGAACAATTCCACAGTGCACACAGTTAAAAAAAACACAATCTTATAAACAACACATACATAAATAGATAGAAAGGAGAGACATCAAAATATAGTGTATGCTAATAGTAACATCCTAGATCAGTTGCTCCGTATAGAATTCATTATGTTTTGTCACAATTGTCCATAGACCATATCCTCTATTGGACACAAGTGGGATCCTTGGATGCAACTCTAAATAAGGTACCAAGCGTCAACGCGTTTCGGTGGTCAATTTTATTATAATTTCGGGCCACCTTCTTCAGGACAAAAACCTATACCTGTCTCTCACGTTAAAAACCACAGGAAAACCTATTGAGAGATACAAACATAACATTTTATCACTGTTATCAAGAAGAATCTATCAAAACAGCAATTGTTCACATTTCATGGATACCCCTCCCTCAACATAATCTCCACCCCTTACATCTGAAAAAGGGATTACACACTGGTTTCATATATCCAACAAAACCCAACCTCAAAACAATATATATAAATAACATGGTAACTCAGGCCAGGACTTACCCCCTTGTTTCTGAAGTTCGACACTCAACTGCCCATCAAGCTCAGGCAAGGTCACCACAAGTATGTGGGCCATTAGGGGGGGTTAGGTTGTGGCATGCCAGGCACATGTATGAAAGACTTTCCCAGTTGAACCTTTGTGATCTTCTGTGTCCAGCGCCTGAGATCCTCTCACCTTTTCCGGCAATGTATGCTGCAACCCCTGAAGACCCCAGGGTCTGCACCTTCCTGGTGATGGCCTTCCTTATATGATGGGCGTTGACCTGTATGAATATAAGAGAGGGAAAAAACTGATTCATACTGTCACTTTTTGCATATCGGTATTGATGTGACACAATTTAACTACATCTAGCACAAGCATAGCTCAAGTTAGGATACAACATGGGTAGTATTCACTTATTGAGCACTACAAATACATTATTGCAAACTTTTGTTGTAAGCTGCTAACTATCCTCATCCCTTGTCAGTTCCTAAACTCAGTATGCCAACCCAGTAACATAATCTAGCCCAGGATCCTCCTACATTTTCTGTGATATGAGCTGCAATGAAACAGAACAAAACATTGTGATCTACTGACGCCTAAACAACTTGTGCATTTTTACCAGACACCTTCACGGCCGGCATCATTGACTTGATGCCTACCAGCCATAGATTCAGGCATTATGGTAAAGACTTCATCCTATGACTAAGGGCACTATAAAAGGTCTGCAATGTGTGTCAGTGAGAGCTTGCTCTCTAGAGATGTGAGAGTGTGTGCATGTATCAATGGGATATCATGCTATGGCTGACTGAGTCTGCATGGTATATACTAGCAGTAAAGGACACACCTTTCGCCATATGTGGCACTGTTACATTGATGACATTAACATACCCTTGTATGTTCTTTTGGATTGGGGGACTATTTTTTTTTTTCAGAAAAAATAATCTTTTATTAAAAGATTAAATTATGCATCAGCAATGGTAACTTCCACCTCTACCCCAGGCTCTATACTGATAGATGTAATTTGCTTCACAATTTCAGAAGAGCTGTGGAAGTCAATCAAGCGCTTGTGAAGACGCATCTGGAAACGATCCCAAGTCTTTAAACCTTCACCACAAGGTGTTTTTCGAGTAGTAATTCGCAGAGACTTGGTAGGCATGCGAACTGGCCCCTTCACCTTCAGGTTTTTCTCCTTCGCACCTCTGAGATCTGCACACACTTTTTCAAGTGACTTCACATTGCGACTAGCCAGGGTGATTCGAATACGGTGGATAGCTACTTCCTGTTCCACAGGTGCTTTGCCAGCGTCTTTAAATGCCATAGCTAATGTGCTTCCTGGCCAACTTATTCGTCCTCAAATTAAGAAATGAACGAACAGCGGTTAGCCAGGAAAAAAGATCAGCAGACCTCGCTGTCTGAATTCGAAAGGTTTGGGGGACTATAAAACTGCAGTGGAATCTTCCATTCAACGCCTCATACAGTGCAAGCATCACTTATGAAACAGTGAAAACTGACCAGTGGAAGTAAGGGGCCTATTTTTCGGAAAGCACACACTTTGAAAATGTAAGTAAATGAAATGAAGTGTTAAGTCAACAGTTTACCGCACTCACTATTCCAAATGTAGTCCATGTGAGAGCAATTACGGGTGGTATTATTGATCACAACTCAATTTGTGATCATCCACGGATTTACAGTTCAATGGGAATGTAACTCAGTGCATCAACTGTATTGCCACAGAGACTCAGTCCCAGTTCTGCCCATGGCTCTGACTTGGCACACCTCATTATGAGGTCAAGCTATCTGCAGGCTGAGTATTATGATGTCACATGAGCAGAACCTTTCCACCCATTAAAATTTGGAATGTAAAGCTTGTGCCCCTCAAATATGTTACCTCAAGTCTGTGTGCCACTCTAAAGGGTTCTGTGAGCTACTGATAGCTCCCAGACAACTATTTGGAGAGCGTTGATCTAGGCCGAGTGAAAAGTGGGACTATACAGATAGCTAACATCATCCTCATTAGCATTTGTCAGAACACATTCATAGTTCATGCTGTATAGGGTATAGATCGGTACTCAACTTTAGCATTATATTAGTTGTATAAATATCACAGGTACCATCAAATGTATACATGTATCGATGTCTACATACACACAAAGTACAAGCTAGGGCTTTACAAACATTACACTTCCCAATGGAGATGTTCATTAGACAATGTATAGTGTTCAATAATCCCTAACATGAGTGTCCTATGTAAGGACCACATAATGTGAAATTAATTAGTACACTTCACTCTGGAACTCAGAGGCACATTGTAGCCTGTGGAAATGGACATGAGGCAATTAGACAGATGATCATATATATGCAATAAATGTACCTGTTCCTCTGGTGAGCCATAGAGCTGCCCATACAGGGAAAGGTCCTCAGTAGCCAGCAGCTCCAATGCCGAGAAGGCAATGGCCCTCTCTCTTGCTTGGTCTGGCATAATTGCTCCCAAACAGCAAACAGCAGCAAGTGGAAGAAGTCTTGATGGCAGTAGTGTCCGGAGGCAAGTGAGCTTTTTTTGAAACCAGCTCGTACATGTACGTGACATATGCGATCATAAGTGGAAATGGGCAGAGCCATTGGCCTTCAACCATTACCATCACCAACTTTAGCCTATGGTCTGTGTCTGTAGTGGAGTTTTATCACCTCTTGGCTAGTCAACTTCTGCATCCGCCGTCTGAGTCAAAATGACCCTATGGCGATGTCAGGCACCCGCCATTTTAGAGGTCCAAAATACGTGTCAGTGACTGGTAAGTGCGTCACCACCACTTCCAATAGGGGCTAGTTTGTTAATGTATTCAACCATCGATGGATTGTTGATATTTTAAACTAAACATTTATGTGTATAGCGTTACTGTGCTGAAATGCACAATTTGCGTATTGTTGTGTACACCTCTATAGATGGAATATTGTGTGATAAAAGATTTGGAAACAAAAAAGAATGTGTACATTACACATTTGTAACTTTTTATTTACACATTTGTATTAATACAAATATCAAGCCCACAATTGTCTTTAGTTATGGATTAAGTACATAAGGCTATTTCTCTGTTGAAAATATGTATTAAAGCATATGCACTTACGTGGAAGTACCTGACTTTTTGTGTTCCTCTTCACAAATGTTGCTGTGGACAATGTCATTAATGGTTACATTTTTTATCACTGCAGACATAGGAACCCTGGGACAGTTGGAAGAGAACAGACTCCATTTAGCCAGTCATTTCCAGACCTTGCCATCATGGAAGAATGGGGTGTAATTAAGAAGTTCAGGTTGAATAGACAAACAATACTGGATTTATGTTATCAGCTGGAGCCATATCTCCTGCCTCACAACACTAATCCCACATGTATACCACCAATTGTTAAACTACTGGCAGTACTTCATTTTAAAGCCATGGCTTCCTTCCAATACACTGTGGCAATTTCTGTTGGTATGTCCCAACCAAGTGTAACTGGTGAGCTTGTTGGTATGTATGATCTGTCCTACGATTGTCTGTGTAATGTCAAGTCGCATGATGCAAATAAAAGTTTAACATCTTGTGGCACTTATGTTTGTCTTCCCTCTAGGAGACTCAGCTTATCCCAACCAACCATGGTTGTTGACACCGCTGAGGAATCCAACAATCCCAGGGGAAGTCTCCTTCAATGAGGCCGTTGGAAGAACATGGCAGCAGGTAGAGCAGGCTTTCAAGTTCCTGAAGGTCTGATTTAGATGCCTGGACAAAACTGGTGGAGCCCTCCTCTCTGTGGCCTGCTGCATGCTCAACATTGCACTGCGATGGACTATCCCCAACATCGCAGAGGAAGCAGAGCAAGAAGAGTCATCGGGTGAGGATCCTTAACTACCAAATGAAGATGATAGTGATGAAGAAGGAGATGACTCATAAGTATCTAATAAACAATTTCTTCTCATGAGTGACAGCATTATTTTACATTTTAAAGCAAATCTTGATGTCATAATGAGAGGAGTATGTTGTGGTAATTAGTTAGGAAGAGCAAGCCCTGGGAAACCCAGGCCAAAGGTGTTTGTTGAGCATAGTTTTGCAACATTGCCAACTTTGTTCAGTTATAATTTTTCACTCTGATTGATTTGTGAAAGTGTGTCCGCCAAAATTTGACTTTGCAATGTGTCCATTATGTTATGTTTGATTGGTAATCTTCTTGTTCTGATCCATTTTAGGTTCCTTCACCATGTCCTCTTCATTTAGTCTCCTCAGAGTTGTGAAATTTGCAGGTTTTTGGTACTGTTTCGAAGTACAAAGGAAATATGGGTTGATCCTGGGAAGTGCAGACATTGGGTATACAACTCTTGTACCAAGGCAACTTGCACTGTGATCGAATGAAAGATTGAAGAGTATATTGGACTTATTCTGCAATATGGCAAGGAAGTGCATATTTACAAGCACTTACTACCACCACAACATCACTTTCAGTGACGTTATAATAACAATATGGACCTTGCCTTATTTACAAGGCAGCGTTAAACCACTTAACATGGCTTAACGCTGCCTTGTTAAATAAGGCCCCTTTCACACTGTATTTAGAGTTACCGAGGAGGGCAATGGGTGTTGCTGTGGGAGTCCACCACAACACCCATTGATTTTGCTGCTGCCCCCTACTTACAATGGCAGCATAAATAGGTGGCAGCGCCAAAATTAAGAACAGGGAAAACCTAGTCTTAAACAAAGGGAAATGAGGAGAAATGCTTTATTTCTCCTTGTTTTTGAAGTTTACATGTGTGCTGCCTAGTGCAGCACACAGAGAGGCAGAAAATTGCCTATGATTGCTTATGTGCAGGAAGGTACCCCCTCACTGCAGACCAAATGGACCAGCACTGTAATCCTCATCCAGATCACCAGGAGCGTTGTCTTAACTGAAGGCTTGCTCCTGGAGTGGAGTGGTGATCTATTCAGAGGCAGAGCTCTGGCCATGTGCTTTTGCAGATAGACCTGTTGAAAAACGGAGCACATTGTTATTAGGGTAAGTGTTGAATATACATCCTAATCTTTAGGAACAAAGAATGTAGTAACCTAGAAGAAACAAAAAGGTAGAGATTAATATGGTGATAGGTTTCAGTGGTATTTAACATATTAACCAGACATTCTGAAATTTCAAAAAGATATACTTCTCATGAGCAGGTCATAAGATATCTGAGATGTAAAATGTTTGATTATGAAGTATACCTGACGTCTCCAACCATTCAACCCGACACAGTGGAGAGGTGACATGTGTATTTGACAATTACAAGGCCTAGCTGAGTACAAACTGGACGATTACACAGCTTGTTTGGATGTTTACTATTAGTCATCATGTGAGCAGTGCAGAGTCAGTATTTCAGCTGCCACTTCTAAACAACAGAGTAAAATGAATGCCTTACAATATTTGGTTCAACACCCTTGGTATAGTGCCACTCTCACCTTGATTTTAATCAGTTGAGGAAAACAGGACAACATGCAGGAAACAAGTCAGATATTTCTATTGGATAGATTGCTCAGTATATGAACACTGACATTCAGTTGAATACGTCAGACAAGAGACCTTGAGCAAAACCACATGACAAATTTGTTTTGAACAGAACAGGACATCATGGTGGTTGTAGTCATTGTCAACACTAGCAAAATGGTTAGTGGAAGATACCTGTTGACAATAGGCCTGGGCAGAGCTCACGGAGTCTAACTCTGCGGAATTCTGTGAAGTTCCCAAAAAACTCTGCAAGATTCCACGGAGTGAAGTAAGGGACTCCAACTTGGCATGGAGCTGCGACAGTGCAAGTGACGTCTAACAATTGCTTACATCGTCGAGCACCTGTATCCCACTTCACTTCCTCACTCAGCTTGCATTCTCCATCAGCACTTTATGAATCCTATCGCGGCCGGAGTGCATCCAGCTGATGCAGATGCCGATGTAGTGATTAGACGCTCTGGTGGGACATCTCATTGGATCTACACACAGCACCATCCTCTTCGCACACCCAGAGCCCCAAGCCCTTGGTCCCACTTGTTCTGGACCGGCACATGCACACCATCCCTGGGCCACAGTGTGCCTTGCGCTCACCCTGACCCCCGCACTCTTTTCCCTCCACTCCATGCAATGCTGGCTGCACCCACAGTCATCCTTAACCACGAGTTGAGGCACTTGGCAGGCAACTGAGGACAGCTGTCAGGAGAGCAGGGGCCACAGTCACCGCTGACTCTGGAGCAAAGCCACAAAGATACACATAGGACAACAAAAAATACCAAAGAGTTCATTGTGGGTGCTGCACGCCTCCTGAAGCTGGAGCGTGAACCCTTCCACTTCAAATTCTTGCAGCCGGATTGCTCGAGCCAGTGCTGTGGGTATTTAAAGGGCTCTGACAACAGGGAGAGCAGATTTACAAAAGGGGTGGTGATGAACAGAGTGTCTGAGTTAAACAGACCACTCTTACCCAGTCCAAAGATCAGGGCTTGATCCATCACCGTTATTTATCTCACTGCCCCATCCCAGCTCAGAACCTGGCTATATGCAAATCAGTCTGTCCCTGGCCCAGTGCATCATGGGAACAGGGCAGACTAAACTACCAAGCCAATTCTTCACCAGAAAGGAGACAAGCTACCGGGGACCGGTTTCTGGCATTTCAGCCTTCTTCGGCCCGGCTTGCTTGAATCCTGATGGAGCAGTGAGAAAGGGACTCATGTCTGAGTATACCCTGCCACACCTATAGTGGCCAAAAACGATTTACAAAAGGGGGTGGTGATGAACATAGTGTCTGAGTTAAACAGACCACTCTTACCCAGTCCAAAGATCAGGGCTTGATCCATCACCGTTATTTATCTCACTGCCCCATCCCAGCTCAGAACCTGGCTATATGCAAATCAGTCTGTCCCTGGCCCAGTGCATCATGGGAACAGGGCAGACTAAACTACCAAGCCAATTCTTCACCAGAAAGGAGACAAGCTACCGGGGACCGGTTTCTGGCATTTCAGCCTTCTTCGGCCCGGCTTGCTTGAATCCTGATGGAGCAGTGAGAAAGGGACTCATGTCTGAGTATACCCTGCCACACCTATAGTGGCCAAAAACGATTTACAAAAGGGGGTGGTGATGAACAGAGTGTCTGAGTTAAACAGACCACTCTTACCCAGTCCAAAGATCAGGGCTTGATCCATCACCGTTATTTATCTCACTGCCCCATCCCAGCTCAGAACCTGGCTATATGCAAATCAGTCTGTCCCTGGCCCAGTGCATCATGGGAACAGGGCAGACTAAACTACCAAGCCAATTCTTCACCAGAAAGGAGACAAGCTACCGGGGACCGGTTTCTGGCATTTCAGCCTTCTTCGGCCCGGCTTGCTTGAATCCTGATGGAGCAGTGAGAAAGGGACTCGTGTCTGAGTATACCCTGCCACACCTATAGTGGCCAAAAACGATTTACAAAAGGGGGTGGTGATGAACAGAGTGTCTGAGTTAAACAGACCACTCTTACCCAGTCCAAAGATCAGGGCTTGATCCATCACCGTTATTTATCTCACTGCCCCATCCCAGCTCAGAACCTGGCTATATGCAAATCAGTCTGTCCCTGGCCCAGTGCATCATGGGAACAGGGCAGACTAAACTACCAAGCCAATTCTTCACCAGAAAGGAGACAAGCTACCGGGGACCGGTTTCTGGCATTTCAGCCTTCTTCGGCCCGGCTTGCTTGAATCCTGATGGAGCAGTGAGAAAGGGACTCATGTCTGAGTATACCCTGCCACACCTATAGTGACCAAAAACGATTTACAAAAGGGGGTGGTGATGAACAGAGTGTCTGAGTTAAACAGACCACTCTTACCCAGTCCAAAGATCAGGGCTTGATCCATCACCGTTATTTATCTCACTGCCCCATCCCAGCTCAGAACCTGGCTATATGCAAATCAGTCTGTCCCTGGCCCAGTGCATCATGGGAACAGGGCAGACTAAACTACCAAGCCAATTCTTCACCAGAAAGGAGACAAGCTACCGGGGACCGGTTTCTGGCATTTCAGCCTTCTTCGGCCCGGCTTGCTTGAATCCTGATGGAGCAGTGAGAAAGGGACTCATGTCTGAGTATACCCTGCCACACCTATAGTGGCCAAAAACGATTTACAAAAGGAGAGAGCAGGGAGAGCAGAGCAGACAGTCACAGCCTCCCCTGCCATGACCACACCCTCCCTTCCCACACACAGTCTCTCTCAGACTAGGAGAGGTGAAAGGGCATTCGCCAACTTGGCCTGTTGAAGGTCAACTAACCCCTCATATAATAGGCACATCCGAAATGGGATCGATATTATTTATGAACAAAAAGTTAATTCAGGCACATTTTCTACAGTTTATGGAAAATGTGACTGCATTTATAAAGCAATTGCTACCCCTTAAGTGCTAGCATGCTACAACGGAAACGATGGTTGGTGGTTAATTTATTGGTTATTAGGTTTAGTCTTTCTTTTGGGGAGAAATCACAAGATGCTGTCCCTTAGTAAGTTACCCGTTGCTCTGTAGCTCTTTCGAAATATTGTGCCAATGAGCTTTTATTTACAGTTAAAAAACATCAATACATCTGTAAGCACACTGAACGCTGACTGTTTTCCTCTTGTTTGCAGTAGCATAATTACATATGGGTAATTTCAGTGTTAATGTTATATTAAAACGATTTGTTTTTCAACAGGATTTTGCATCTTCAGGTTGGTTGTATTCTGCACACAGGCAAGGACACAGAAAGTAATATTGAGTAACAGTACTTCACTTTTCATTCACTTCCACTCTACTTCTATCTACATCAAAGTGTACTGTTCCTCTTCCTTCAGAACTCTATAGTACCCACAAGGCTACATGAAGCAGGGTCGAGGGCCAAGCACCTTGTCCTGCGCAGCCGTCTGGCTCTGAACATGTTGGTGTCTACTTACAGTGAGGAAGCTGCAGGTCGCAGTGGAGCAAAAGCCCAAGAGGGAGGGCCACCCCGTCTGAGGTGCGGAGGCTGGACCGGGCCCTGAATATACTCCGGACAGTCTTCAGAGGTGGTGTGCAGGGTGGGTTATCAGACTCGGGAGCTGCTGTAGGTGGAATGGAGGGAGCACTTTCACGCTCGTGGCATAGGTATAAACCACATGGTTTTCTGCAGCAGACAGCATGACAGACATGTTGTAAACAGTGTCACACCAATGGCATTTTTTTTGTGCAGTGACCTCCACTCTGCTTGGATGGTGGAGTTTCTCTGAACTCCATGCTCTAAGTGGAGTGCGAATTTGAGAAAACATAGGGAATTTTGCTGGTGGAGTGAAGTTCACCACCCACCCCTAGTTGATAATATGCACTTGAAATGGGCTACATATATACAATATGACACACAGATGGGTACTGAATTAGTTGTTCTTGTAACACGTACAGGTAACATATCATAATTTGCCATTTAATGTTGATTGACACCTGTAATCTTATATTCAATACAAAATATCAGGGGATTAAGGTTTCATAAGAGTTACTGAGGTGTAACTTACCAGACTAGACTTCACTAGGCATTCCTGTTTAGCCTTGTGGGAGTGGGAGAACCGTCACCAGTCCTCTGTGCCTGCAGGTGATGCTTGAAGGCCATTGAATGCACCTTCCCCCGCAGGTCGTTCCACCTCTTCCTAATTTCCTCCTGTATGTGAAGGTTGTTAGCTACAGCATTCACCCTGCCAACTATTCTGACCCACATTTGCCCTTTCTGACTGATAGTTGTATTGTGAACTTGTGCTCCAAACAATTGTGGCTCTATTTTAATGATTTCATCCACCATGACTGACAACTCTCTCTCTAAAAAATTCGGACTTTCGATTCTTGAAATATTCCCAAATTAAACAAAGTAGCATTACAACAAAATTAATGACACCCAGAAATATAAAGTGAATAGAGTGGAAAACTGAGAAACAAAAAAGTCCTGCCTTCTCTGACCAAATGTTCTGGTTCCCCATGTGGTGGTGCAGTGAATTGGGGAAGTATCATGCTCTGAAATTGGGTATGTGTTATACTGTGAAATGTAGTTGTTTCCACTTGGCCAATGTACATCAGGTGTGTTGTATTTGTTTCCATTCATGGTGACTGATATGGTGTTTGGTTGAGTGTCTACTGTGATGGACTCCCGCTGTCGGGGAACTGATACAAGGAGATCGCCAGTGCGACTATGATTTCTTAATATGCTCAGCTGGCATCCGCTGCCATGATGGCAACAAAGTACCATTCACCAGCAGTGCAGTCAGACACGTCGTAGATGGGACACACTCCATCAATGTGGTTGGCCGTTTAGGCTACATGCATCTAAATACGACGGGAGTAAGACCAAAGTCTCGACGGAGTACTTGGGCCCGCTGCCACGGCAGGACGGCAGTAAGACCAGATTTACTATTTCCACACCAATCTAATAAATTTCAGGGACAGTGTTGGGCGCTATAAGAATGCAATTTACTATTTCCCCTCCAATCTAAACCATGTTAGGGAAGGTGTTGAACACTAAAGGGGTCACATTTACTATTCCCACTCCAATCTAATAAATTTTGTGGAAAGGTGTTGAACACTAAAAGGTCAGATTTACTAGTTCCACTTCATTCTAATCCATTTTGAAGAAGGTATTGGATACTAAAGGGATCAGATTTATTATGTACAAACCATCTAAACTCTTTTAGGGAAATTGTTGGACACTAAAGAGGCTGGATCTACTAGTCTCTCCAATTTAAACCATTTTGGGGAAGGTGACGCACACTAAATAGGTCATATTTACTATTACCACAACATTATACATCATTTTAAAAAATCATTAAAAACATCAAAACACAATAATGGTTCATTACAATTAATACATTTTACACAATATATAATAAATCATAACACAAAATATTCAAAACTTAAAAAACAGAAATAATATATAACATTAAGAATGTCATGTAATGAAAACAAATATAAAAAAACAAACACAGGACATGAATATAGATTATATATTTCTGTTCATGATTAAATATCTCAATCTACAAAATTGCAATTCTCAGAAACATCTTTGCTTATAATAGAAATATTATAACACAAACAAACTAATAAGTTTTAAAATTTACTTTTTTCAAAGTTAAACATATTTTCAATGCTTTAATGAATGTATCAAATATTAAAATGTATATAAAAATAAAAACACAAAATATATGTAATATAACTACACACATAAACCAAATTGTAATTAATTTAAAATAAATGTTAAACATTTTAATTGGATTTAAATTATAAAAGGTATAAAAAAATTTTGTTAAATTCAATTGTCTTTATTAGATCTTCTGAAGCCAGATCATAAATGGTACACACAGTGTTAAAAAAAAGACAAACAGCAATATAATCAAGACTCATTAGAGAAATAGCAATCGCATTTTCCATTAAAATGAGTAAAACCACAGTCAAAGGCAATAAATTGGCAGTTTATAAAGTGGCAGTAAAACTAAACTGGATCCATTGATAGCAGCAACTTTTAGACATTTAGCATTAATGATAAGTATAACAACCATTCTTATAAAAAGGTACTAAAAAATAGCAGCAGCAATAGGCATTTAACAGCAATACAAATACTAAAAATACTGGGGCTACTAAGGTGCCTTCGGAGAGAACAACGTGCTCCTTTAAAAAAAAAACTTGTTTTATTTATCAGTTCTCAATCAACAGTACATTGAAAGTATATTGTACAGTATACCATTGATCCATTAGTCAAAATGTACAATGGTCACATCGGCAATCAACTTTTAAAATCCTTTATACCACAGTTGTATACAATTAATTTATTTATTTATTATGTTTTGGCTCTCGAAGAGGGCCACATAAAGTTTACGATATAAAACAACAAGACAAATACATGACAAAATCATAACATTTGAGGGACAGGGTTGAGTACAGACATGCGGAAACTAATCTACGGGAGGTCGGACAGTCAAAACATCTCCAGATACATATTAATAAATAGCTAAAAAACCTTTAAAAAAGTTAAAAATATGGAAACAGAACATTTCATTGGGAGGGCAATAAAGTGCATGAAGAAAGCCATTCAAAGTAACAATGCCAAGGCGGAGACAGATAACTTTTAACCATCGAAAGCGCAATTTACGGAGCGCGGGGCAAATCAGTAAAACATGCATACAGTCCTGGGTGCTCAATTTACATAAATTGCACAAAGCAGAGGAGCCATACCATTTGGATAGCAGTAGATTTAAAGGAATTAAGTCGTAACGTATGAAAAACCAAAATCTACGAATGCCATGCGGTAGGTTCCATATGACATAAGGTTGTGGCAACTTCATCACATAGGAGTTAAGGAGAAGGTCTACATTCCTTTTCTCACAAATTAACTTTTTATCAGAGTGAAAATATAGATCCCACGAGGCTTCCTTTAAAACGAGTTTTAACTGTAAGGGAGAATACAAAAACAAAGCGTTTTCATCTAACTTTAGAAGGGTTACCGCCCTTCTAAAGTTACTTACAAGTTTAGAAAACTCTTTAAAATTACCCAGTCGTTCACTTCTGAGGAGAGCTCGCATAGTCCCTACTCCCGCTCTAGCCAGACAGGCCACCCATCTTATTAGGGCACATAATCCCTGTACCCAGCTGCTCCTGAGTCCAAAGTTGAGCCTGCAGGCGGCCAAGGAGCACGCAGTATTTAGGGAAGATAGAGATCTTAGGAGTTTCCCCTCAAGCTTATGGCAAAAGTCCCAGTTTTTCACCTCTGAGTTCAATACCATACAGAATTGTTGCGGGAATTTTTGATCTATAAACTTCCAATAAACTCGAGAGGTGCCTTTTTCCCGTTGCCTGGTATAGAGAGTTTAAACCTTTGCCATGGGCAAGAGCTTTGCGTGAACAATGCTCTATATGGAGCCTTTCACTCAAGTTAGCCGTGATTATTTTTCCCAGAAATGTATAGGAATTTACAACCTCCAGTTTTTGGCCCCCAATAAACCAACCAAAATCTACAGAACGGCACTTCTTCTTACCGGCTATGCACATAACTTTACTTTTGGTAATATTGATCTTCATGCAATGGCCTGCTGCAAAGGTGTGAAGAGCATGTAGCCGATTTGCAAGACCTTTAGGGGTCAAGTCAAGAATAAGGACATCATCGGCGTACATCAGGCAGGATATAGGGGTCCCCCCACCACCGGGGCAATGCTCTCACTGGCAGACAAGGCGGCGGGTAGGTCTGCCGTGTATAAGGAGAACAAAAGGGGAGCCAATAAACAGCCTTGTTTAAGGCCATTCGAAGATGGAATTTGAGAAGATAGCCCCCTTTCGCCCCCCAACAAGACCCTACACCAGGTCTCTGTATGGAGAGACCGAACCAGCTCCAACAGATAGGTTGGGGCACCAAGCTCTGCCAATTTTCTCCACAGCGTTCTACGATCTACTTTGTCGAACGCTGTGGAGAAATCAATAAAGGCGGCATACACTACCCCTCCTCTCACCTGGACATATTTATCTGTGACCACATGGAGAGCGGTGAGGTTGTCTAGCGTACCGTGGTCCCTACGAAAGCCGGTCTGTTCAAACAGGAAGATGTTGTTCTCCTCGACCCAATCGGAGAGGGAATTAAGAAGACATTTCGCAAAGACCTTTCCGATGGAGTCGAGGAGAGCAATCAAGCGGTAATTGCTGGGGCTCTCCCTAGTTCCCTTCTTGAAAATGGGGACCAAGATACTTCCCCTCCAGGAGGCAGGTACCGTTTTGGACAAGAAACAGGCTTTATACAGAGGATACAGGATTTTACTCCACCTTAAAGGGTCCTGTTTAAGGACCGTCATGGGGAGTTCATCCGGGCCCATTGCCCCAGAGGCACGCATGTTTTTTATAGCCATCTCAATTTCTTCTTCTGTGGGGTAATTAATGAGACCTTCAGGTGTAGCGTTTATGGCAATATCATCCCCTGTAATCCCGTTCCCTGCATAGAGATCCCGGATGTAAGTAATCCATACCTCTTCCGCTATAGGGATGGGAGAGGGACTTAGTCTAGTACCGCACCCCTTCCCAATTATTGCCCAAAAATCTCTGATCCTACCATGGACAACAGATTCCCTCAGATTGATCCAAACATTGTCCTCCCTTTCCTTTTTTATTTTTAGCTTAAGTCTGCATATCTTTCTTTTTAACCTGGAAATTTCTTTTTCACGTTCCAAGACTCTATCTAAATATTGTTCACGGACTAGTTTATTTATTTCCTTATTCAGGATACGCAGTATACTAGGGACCACTACCCCTTTTCTAGGGCGTACGGTTTTTTTGGCATAAAGAATGATGTTTCGCATGAATTCTTCAAAATGAACTATTTTGTTCCCACGCCACTCATTTAATACTATTAGGGTATCAGACAAGAAATCCTGTACCCCGTTAATAGCGGAAGGATTCCAGAAACACCTTCCCGAGGAAGCGTGGAAGGCAGCATCACTGCCATTGAGGGACCAAGACGCAGTGGTCATGGGATTTAAAGAAATGGTTATAAACAATATGCTATGGTCACTAAGGGAGGTGGGTATGATCTTAAGGTCCTGAATATAAGGAAACAAACCATAGTCTGCTATTGCATAGTCCAAGATAGAAGACCCAAAAGGAGATTTGTGAGTAAATTTAGCAGGCACGTCAGACGGAAATCTCCCGTTTAGTATAAGACCGTCAACGGCCGCTAGTTCTTTTAGCAAAATCTTCCCTCTTTTATTTGTCACTAACTTATCAGGGAAGAGTGTTTGGGGAACAAAATGCGCCTCTTCTTTAGCTTTATTCCTAAAAAGTTTCAGACTAACATTGGAGATTTTGCAGTTCAAGTCTCCTACAAGCAAAATTTCCGGAGGGGATGGGACATTTTTAATCTGGTCAATATATCGGAAAACCTGCTGCAGAATAACGTTAAAACACTCTTCTGGGGGTATATACACATTAAGAATTACAATAGGTGACTTTATAACATTATGAAACAGATTTTCAATGGTTATAGCGTGGAAAAGTTTACTTGGGTCGATATAGTGGGAAAATCTCCATTGCAATTTATTTGAGAGTAAGCAAGCGATCCCCCCCTAGCATGACCTTTCTTGGAAGGAGCAGCAGGCACTTCCAGGACATAGAAATCCTTTGATGCCGCTAGCATATTGATGCACCAAGTTTCCTGAATACACATCACATTGGCACCCAGAGAAAATAGGAAAGCAAATTTCTCTGGGCTACTGTGGATCCCTGCCGCATTCCAAGAAATAATTTTTAGTGAGGTGTTAAAGATGATGAAACAATTTGGGATTATCTTTTGTTTTTGTAGATAAGGCACTATGCAGCCAATTCCACCGGTTATTATCCTCTATAAAAGAGGAATTCTGAGTTAGCAGGAGTGGCTTCACGTGCGAGACCGAGCGTTTTCCCTTAGAGACCCAAATTTTCAGGTCTCTAAGAGGAGAGGCTACCCCATTTTGCTCATCACCCCCAGACACCTTTCCAAAAGAAGGATTTGTATTACCAAGGTTAGAGATCGGGAGAATGTCGATACCTGTACGTTGAAAATTCTCGGCTTGCTCTAGTATCAGATTTACTATGATAGGAGAATACAATTTAACCCTTATACTCAATACCCTGACTCCACCCAACAGGGAGACCAACTCAATGTCCCTAGATTGAATATGGTGAAGACTTTCAATCTCGCTAAAGCGCTTAAGAAGCCATGCTCTGTTTAAGGGTAGGTCAACATCGAATAAAGTTAAAAAGACTAACACAAGAACGTCCACAGGAGCCTTAGAGTTTTTTAGAGGCCGGACAGGAAGGGAGCGGTCTCCAGTCTCTAAAGCTACGGAGAAAGGGGGGGCCAAAGGGTTAAGGGCCCCAGATGGGTATAAGATTGGGGCTCCTGTCGCAGTCAGTGAAGAAGGGCATGGAAGAGAACCCCCCATTTGTGGCATAACTTCCAGAGACGTTGTTGGACACCGATCACTTTCCACCTTTAAAGATGTCGAAGTGGATAAGTTCAATTCAATATCCGCCTTTAAGGAGGTGGAGGAGGGATCCACATCAGTTTCATCGTTCTCCAGTGCAGCCAGAGTATTTTGGAAGATTATCCGACGCTGCCTTTTCTTCCTGTATTTTCGAATTGGTTTCCTTTTATTCCCTTTATTGTTTTTATGTTTACCATTTTTTACCTTTACCTCCTGTTTATCGACCAAAAGATCTTTTTTATTTTCGGACATGAAGATAGGGAATAAATCTTTGACCACTTTGGGACCGGGAGTAGATTTGTTTTCTTCCTCGATCACTAGAACTGAGTTCTTAATGCAATTGGGGACTGCGGTTAAAGGCATAGAGACGGTGTGTGTTTCCAAAACTGCTGTTGCAGCCTTCATATCTGACACCACTATAGGCGCACTTATTTGCCCCTTAGGCAAGCTGTGTTCAGTCATGGAGGGGGAAACACTCCTCATATCTGGCGACTTCTGTAACAGTGTCTTCAATATTTGGGTAACTGAATCCAAGATACAATCCGAGCTGCCTACAAATTTCCCCAAGAGAAGTAAGATGGAGGCTAATAGTTGTTCCAGAGCGATCATGGATTCAGAAATCGGGTTTTCACATACTTCCACTGGACGGCAGATACCAGATAGATTAAGATCCGGGCTCCTGGAGACATTTAACAGATCAGACATGTCCTGACCATTTAGCGAAGGGGTACTACTATACAACAATAACCCAGATGGGGTAGCACCCCCCGAGGGCTTAAATGGGTCCTGAGTCTCCACTTTAGCTGTGTTTACATAGCGACCACAGAGTTCCAGGTCGATAGATAGTGAGGACAAGTCGCCACCCAGCCTATCATTCAGAGGGGTTTGAGGCATAGAAGGTTGATTCGCAGGTTCACTTACAGGTACCGGAAGTTCGAAAATACTCTCCACCTTCCCTTCAGATAGAACAAGAGAAGGGGACACCGCTGGCGCTGATTGTAAAAACGCGGGCTGCACAGGAGGAGGCGGAGGGTCTGTAATACCTAGAGTATGAACGTCCTGGACCATGGCACAGGAAGCTTCTATAACAGCAAAATTAGATTTCTTAGAGGGAGGCAGGTCCCATAATTCAAAGAGTTGGCATTGACCCTTCAACGGGGGATTGTTCACAGATTTGTTTCTTGTACGGGTAATGACTGTTTTTGCACCAGGTTTTTCTCCCACTACCCTTCCTGAACGTAATTTTTTAGACATCTTCAGTAGGATTTTTCCACGAAATAAAGTTTTTAAAGTGATTAACCTCCAGAAGAATGAATACAAAAAATGTTAAGATTTCATAAGATAATAAATATAGTCCTGGAGATGCAGCAATGGCTGTCCGGCAGTAGTATAAGAGGAAGTGATGTATAAATGTCAATAAAAGGATCTTCCTCAAACAGTCAAGCGCATTAACATGTACAAATGTGATAATGTCAATGAAAATAACCGGGCCCAGCCCAGCCTACCTCAGCCACTGAGGGCCACAGAGGGCCCGCCCTTTGCCCGGGCTTCGCTCCGGGCGTCCCGCTCGCGTCCCGCGTTGCGGGGGGACCCGGCTTTTCAGGCGCCTCCTGGCGCAAGAAGATGACGCGCACAGCGTGCGCGAGAGCTGGGCCCCCTGGGGTACCGAGTCCGCTCAGCTGCCGCTGGTGTCTCCGAGCGCGGCGGCGGCGGTATCACAGCAGAGGCGTGTGTCCCAGGTGCCTGGCGAAGGTAAGGGGTTTGCAGCTACTGCTCCGCTCTGGTTTAGGAAATGTTCAGCAACAGTTGTATACAGTTGTACACAGTTCTCCTACCTAAACTTAGGTGTCTCTATCTACAAACCTCAGTATTCCTGCCACTCCCCCATACCTTCTCCCATTTATGCTTGCATCCTCTACTTAGATGAATTGTTTGTTCGACTCGCCAACACCAGCCCAGGTCTGTTTCCCAGTCAGCAACACTGGGGGGAGAAACTTCCCCCCAGCCCTGTGCTATATTGTGCTTAGCCACGATCGTGGCCAGCGCCAACTATATTTTTTTTATATCTCAGCCAGGATTCAACTCAGGGATAAGCTGCAGATGCCACTTTGCTTCTAATGGGACCTCCAACCCTACCACCTCTGCCATAATCCTTCCTATTTCTGTCCAATATTTATGAATCAACTACCAGTCCCACAAGACATGGTAAAAGGTCCCCTATTGTCCACATCCCCTTTGACACAATTAATTCTCAGCTCATCCCAAGCGATGTAGCAGTGGCCTGGAGTAGTAAGTTCTAATATCTAATAGCAATGCGAGATGGTGTGGCCACTTCTCGTGGACCCTGCATAGCTTCCACTTCCACCCAGTCCTCATTGTCTAAGGGACCAAAATCACCCTCCCAAGCTGCCTTCAGTGGCCCTAATGGATCCAGGAAGTTATTCATCAGTTTATATATTAGTTAGATCACCATGTCAGCCAAAGAGTCTGTCAATAATCGGTCTTCTCTCTCACTGATGTGACCCCTCACTGGGTGACCCAACTGTAAGTATCAGAGCCACTCAGGTATTTCAAAATTTAGTTAAAATAATATATAAAATATAGCAATTATCAAAAACAAACAAATGAATTGTTGAATCTTTAATTTTAAAATGTAGCATTTTAAAACAGAAATCTGCAAATAGAATATAAATATAAAAAATAAATACTTAAAGAATTCCCGCACCTTATTGCTCGATAAATCCAAACTTGCACTATTAAAAATCTTATCAAGGATTTGTTTATATAAAAAAAATTAAATCACATAACAAATGTATCATTTTTTGAATATAGAATGAGCAAAAATTTGTGAAATAGAAGTATGAAATGTCCTACGCAAAACCCAAAAAACTTCAAAAAGCAATTTTTAGTTTAACAAGAAACTTCTCTATAAATACATTTGCAATACATTTCATTTTACTTAAAATATATTTTAAATATACATAAGAATAAAATATAATTAACAATAAACCAGTAAAAAAAAAAAAAAGAATGTAAACCTCATTTTTTACATTAAACTAAAACAACTATCTAAATATTACACAAAAACAATAAAACGGTTTTTAAAATATACATAGTGCTGGTATTGGACAATAAATTGGTCAAAGTTATTATTCTCACTCCAGTCCAAACCCTTTTAGGGAAGGTGTTGAACAATAAAGAGGTCAGATTTATTATTCCCACCCCTATCTAAACCGTTTTGAGAATGGTTTTGAACACTATAGGGGTTAGATTTACAATTACCCCAGCACTGTACATCATTTTACCAAATCAGTTCAATTCATTTACTTAATTTCGACGTTAAGTAATAAAAGTTCAGTTACAGTTTGCTAATGGTACTTAGCCATTACATAAAATGTGAATCTAATGTGAATATTAATCATGGACCAGGTTAAAATACAAATAAATAGCAATAGCGTGAAAAGTTCTGACTACTAGATAATCGATTAATAATCATATGGTCCTTAGAATTGATATATCAACCTAGTAAAACCACTTAAAAGGGTAAGCAGCAATTCTGGATTAATAGCCTTGAGTGAGGTACACAATCGCACAATAAAACTATTTACAAAATATAATCAATTATTCTCCACGTCAGATCCTTTACAAATACCATTCAGTGATTGACTGTATAGGATCATGCATGAAGGATACAGTAAAAGCAACTAGTGAGATAAAGAGCATTTGAGTAATGAATTCATCATATACAGTAAAACAGTAGTAATACCTCAGAGGAATATCATAATACCAGGGTACGAAGTACTATGTGATCAGCTGCCAAGAACGCCTTCTTTTTAGGTAAAAACAACTATAGCCTGGGAAGTATGGTTAAGCCTTTAAATAGTGTTCGACCTCCCTGCCCTGCCTCTACTGCCCCACATTAGGCCCGGATATTTTGCCACTGCACAGGCAAATAGTGGCCTAGCATCAGACTTCAGACTCCTTAATGCGGTTCGATAATTATCAGTTCCTTTTGACTTACAGATTGGAGTAAGCCAGTTTTTCCTAGGTGTTGCGTATAATGGACAGGCAAACATTAGAAGGGGTAGGGTCTCTTGGTGGTTCTTACAGCCAGGACATGTGAGAGTTGTTTCGTTGGTAAAATCATGGGCAAAGTGTTGAACCGGAACTGGATGTATATTTTCCTATCTCTAGGATGTTCTATAAAGTCAAGATAGCCTTCCAGAGAGTGAACTAGTTTGTGAGCCGTAAAATCTAAGGTAAGTTTCCCCTGAGCTCTGCTGCACAGTTTTCCCTGAGAAACTCACCCCAATAGATTTTTTTCAGATCACATTTCCGGGGAGAAAGGTGGAATCACTGATTTCCCATATGTCACCCACGCCAATGGCTGTGAGCAGATTCTTAACCCCTCTTAGCTACTCACTTTGTTTTCTGAGTCCCTGCTTATTACATCCTCCATTGCACATGCTTACAGCAATAGTTCAGAGATTGTCTTAATCCTGAGCCAAAATAGCAAGGGGCGCAATCTTACTTTGGAGCAAGGGAGTTTCTGCCCATATCTAGCATGAGTGGAAGGAGGGGAGTGCTAAAATCTAAGCTACTAAGCTCCTCTAGATGTTCCAGGCCCCACAGTTCTGCACCATACACCACAGAGCTCGACACTTTAGCACTGTATGTCTGCAATGCTGGCCCAATCGGTTTAGTATGAGATAATTGATGTTCTCACACTAGGACCCGAGACAACTGTTTATGCTTCAAGATCATCTTAATAATATGGGGTTTCCATGCCCTAGGTATTCAAAAGTGATAACTCTTTCAAGCTGTGTAACTCCAAGCCTCTGACTACCCCAATAAATTTGTGGGGGTTTAGGGCCATACATTTGGTTGTTGTTATATTGATTATTAGGCCTTTGGAGTCACAAAATTCCTGGAACGGATTTAGCAGCCACTTGAATCCTCCAGGTGTTTTAGACACCAGCAGGGTATTGTCAGCAAAAAGAAGGGTGATTACTTTTCTCCCCTATTGTAGGGGTATCAGCTGGCTTAGAGGTATGAAATTGTAACACGTTGTTAATGAATAACGAAAAAAGTGTTGGGGCCAAGATGCATCCTTTTCGGACACCCATGCTAACAGTGATCGAGTCTGTGAGCTGTCCTTGGGAGTGCCAAAGCACCCTGGCAGAAAAACCTTCATGCAGGCGAATGAGCAGAGCTATAAATTCCTCTGGCAACACTAGATCTCTGAATGTTTGCAACAGGTTTTGCCTGGACACAAGAACAAATGCTGTCTTAAGAGCTTTAAATGCGACATATCCTTTCCCAATTAGCCCTGTGTTCCAGCAGAGAAGGAGAAAAGGGAATACTTGTTCTAGGTGTCTGTTTTCTCTGTAAATCCTGCTTGGCATGGGGATAGGATTTCATTGACACTGACCCATAGCTGAATTTTGCCCAGGAGCACCATGCTGAAGGCATTCAGAATTGCATCAATAAGGTTGATTGGCCTATAATTATAGGGGAATGACCTGTCACCTTTTTAAATACTGGTACAACTTCTGCGAATTTCCAGGAAGCTGGGATAGGGGCACCTTCAACTATGACATTGAAAAGTACACACATATATTGCATCCATCCAGGGATATCCTGAAGAAATAGATCTCCTGGTATCCCATCGAGACACAGAGCTATGGACGGGACTATAGTTCTAATAGCAGATAAAATATCTTTCAGAGAAAAAAGAACCCCGTTAGTTTTAAGATACCAAACTGGGTTGCACAGTCACTGACTTAGGCGCTTCGAGGTCAGCTTACAGGTTGGAAACATGGGTGTGCCAAACGTCAGGGAGAATGTGATTTTCTAGTTCAGCATGGACTGCCTCAGCCCCCGTGCCATTAGCGACCAGAATTTTTTACTGTCTCTTGCTTGGCATGCGTCCTTAAGGGACTGCCATCTACCTTCATCCCAATCTTTTTTTGTTTT
This sequence comes from Lissotriton vulgaris, assembly GCF_964263255.1. Lineage (NCBI taxonomy): Eukaryota > Metazoa > Chordata > Amphibia > Caudata > Salamandridae > Lissotriton > Lissotriton vulgaris. The sequence goes on from NC_141694.1 coordinate 965,600,720, forward strand.
CCCCAGCTCTAGCTTGTATGTTTTCCTTGCATTTCTTATCCCCTCCTGGTATACTGTTAAGCGACATCTGCTCTATGAGTATGGGGAGGCAAGTGGCAGGTGCCTTGCCCAAAAAATGAGATCTAAGGAAGCCGCGCAAAGAATTAATTCTCTTGTAGACTCCACTGGCCGATTGAGAGAGAGTGAGGCTGAAATACTGGAAGTATTCCGGCAGTTCTATGCAACTTAATATGCCAGTGAATAATATGATGCTTATAAAGCCGCAATATTGTTACAGCAATATTGTACGCAAGATCTGTATGCGGAGATAGCAGTGAAGTTAGAGACCCCTATCACGGTGCTTGAACTCGAACAAGCGATTAATGGACTTTCCGTGGGTAAGGCGGCGTGCCCTGACAGATTGCCATTGGAGATTTACAAAAGCTTCTTTCAAGTCTTGAAGGACAATAGGTTAGCCATGGCGTATATCGTAAATCATGGGATGAGGCCAGTTGTTTTTAGAAAAAAGGGAAAGCCAGCGGATCGACCAGCCTCATATCGCCCTATTTCGCTGTTAAATGCGGATGGAAAGATTTATTCTAAAATCTTGGCGGCAAGGTAGTCAGCAGTGATTTCGCCATTGGTCTCTTTGTGCCAGCACAGGTTTATCCCCAAAGGTGGAACAACTGAATGAATGAATGAATGAAAACGTTCTTGTATTGCGCAAACTTAGCCCAGTGGGCGTCAAGGCGCCTAAGTCAAATGCAGAAGCTACTACCCTCCTAAGTCCTATTCTCTCATAAGTAGGCCCTCTTGAAGAAGTAGGTTTTGAGAGCCTTTTTAAACGACTCGATGGAAGGGAGAGTTTTTATTTCAAAGGGGATGGAATTCCAAAGCTGCGGAGCAACCACGGAGAAAGCTCTGGCTCCCCATCTAGCAAGTTTGGCACGGGGAACAACCAGTTGACAGAGTCCCGCAGAGCGAAGGCTTCTTGTGGGGACGTAACGCAATAGAAGAGAACCAATAGCACTAGAGGGACCATCCTTCAATGCTCTGTGGGTCAAACAGAGAATTTTAAAGGCGATTCTGTGCTGCACCGGAAGCCAATGGAGCTCCTTCCTGGCTAAGGTAGCAGAAGAGGCTTTCGGAAGATCCAAGACAAAGCGTGCTGCAGCATTCTACAAAATCTGCAAACGGTGTATCAGGCTTTTATTGGCTTCCATGTACAGGGAGTTGCAGTAATCTAGCCTCGAGCCAACCAGGGCGACTGCAACCTGTTTACGTGCCTGGGAGGAGAGGTATCCACGGATTTTATTGAGTGTCCTGATCACACCCGAGCAGGTGGCCACAGTCCTGTTGACTTGCAGGGACATAGAAAGCGAGGTGTCAAATAGTACACCAAGATTTCTGGCAGATTGGGAGGGAGTGGGGCAGATGCCAAGAAAGGAGGGCCACCACTCACTCGACCACAGATCTTGGTCCTTCCCAAAGATCAACACCTCAGTTTTTTCGCCGTTCAGTTTGAGGGAGTTTATAGTCATCCAGTCTGCCACATACTGCATGCAAACCCTGAAACTGGCGGCAGATGTACTAACAGAGGTGTGAGCTAGTGATACCATGATCTGGGTGTCATCTGCGTAGGATACCACCTCCATCCCCTGAGATTTAACTAGTCTTGCCAGGGGAGCCAAACATAGATGTTAAATAGGGTCGGACTTAGGGCCGACCCTTGTGGCACCCCACACTGCAATGACTTGGCAGGGGAGAGGTGGTTCCCAAGCATCACTCTCTGCTCCCTTTCACTCAGGAAGGAAATTAGGAGGCTCAGGGCCGGTCCCGTGACACCAGCTTCCCTCAGCTGAGATGTAAGAATTGCGGGGGACAGGGTGTCGAACGAGGCCGTGAGGTCTAACAAAACCAGAACCGTAGTTTGGCCAGAGTCCACTTTGCGTCGGATGTTATCGACTACACAAGTGAGAGCGGACTCTGTGCTGTGGTGTTTTCTGAAACCATGTTGGGTATTATCCAGGTATTCAGAGGAGTCGAGGAAGGAGGACAGATGGAAATTCAGATGCGCCTCAAGCATCTTCGCGGGAGCTGGAAGGAGGGAAATTGGCCTAAAGTTTTTCCACGTGGCCGGATCCAGGGACGGTTTTTTAAGAAGAGGTTTAACAATTGCCTTCTTCCATATCGGAGGGAAAGATCCTTGAGTAATAGCCTTGTTCAAAACCTCAAGCATAGGGGGAAGAAGGCAATTTCTGCATTCCTTCAGTTTTTTAAGAGGAATCGGATCAAGGGGAGAAGCCGATTTGGTCCTGTCCATTTGGTACTGACCACGTTAATCGTGTGATAGCCTTGATAGACTATGCTAACGGTATGGGTGAGGCTTTGAGTCTCATACTTTTAGATGCCGAGAAGGCTTTTGACCAAGTTTCATGGGAGTTTCTGTGGGCCGTGATGAATAGTCGGGGGTTTGGGCCACAATTCATAAAAGCCTTACAGACGCTATATCAACGACCAACTGCTAGGATTTGTACTATGGGGCTACAATCGGCAGTTGTATCTATACAAAGGGGCACAATGCAAGGTTGTCCCTGCTCCCCGTTGTTATTTTCTTTATATATAGATCCGTTTTTAAAGATGATTGAGAGCAACTCCCGGATACCGTCAGTTATAATACATCAACAAGAATATTGGGTATTGGCATATGCCGATGATGTTGCTGTGGTCTCCCCCAAACCATCAGTGGCGATGCCAGAGATAGAGCATTTAGCGACTGTATATGGGTCAGTTTCCGGTTATAAATTAAACGCAGCAAAAACTCAGATCCTATGTGTCAATACCGGATCCTATGCTGATCCCAGGGTCTTACCAGAAGTGACATATTTGGGGGTACGGATAAGAGCTTCTGCCTCTGCTCTGGTACAATCTAATTGGGAGAGGTTACTGACTGGGATTTGTAAACAATTGGATCAATCCGAATGTTTACATTTAACACTGATTGGCAGATGTAACATTCTAAAAATGATGGTCTTACCTAAAATGTTGTACTTTTTTCGCTGTGTACCACTGGAGATACCTCAGGCTAGTCTTATGAAGCTTCAATCTATTTGTATGAAATTTGTATGGGCACAGGGGAAAGCTTGACGCGCTAAAAGATATATGGTTTTACCGAAGGCTGTAGGTGGATGGTCTGTCCCCGATTTTGCTTTATATTATTACGCTTGTATGCTTCAGCACATGAACATTTTGCTCACTGGGGTAGGACCGTCAGATCCAGCCGAACAACCTTCAATATATAACATACTGCTAGGCGCGGAAGCGAAAAATCATCTTTTTCTTAATCTGGACTGGGATTACTACAAGCACACAAGATTTAAGGTAGTAATGGCTGCATACAAATTTTGGAATGTTATCAAAAAATTATATAAGATTGAAAAGGTTTCCTGGTATACTCCACTGAGTGCTCCGATTTATTTTCCCAGTCTTTTTTGGGACCGTGTTGTGATTAACTGGCGGCTTAAAGGCTTAAATTGTGTAGGTGATTTGTACATAGAGGGTGGGTTAAAATCGTTTGAACAGCTCAAGGAACATTTTCAGCTGTCAACTTCACATTTTTTCAAATATTTACAAATTCGTGATTATTTGCTGAAAGCCGGTCATTGTATACAACCCAACCCTCTTATTGAAGCAAATAGAAAAGCCGCTCGGATAGGTGTACTTTATAATTTAATGTTAGAAGCTATGCCCAATGATTTAGAAATCCATGCCAGTAAATGGGAGAATAGATTAGGATGTCAAGGGATTTCACTCGAGACTTCAATTGATTTAGCAGGACGACTATTCATGTCTGCCAACTTGGCCGCACAACATTACAAAACTATATTTTATTTGTATCATACGCCAGATAAAATTTTGAAATGGGGTGGCGATCCGGATGGAAAATGCTTCAGATGTGGTGCCTTGGCGGCTGATGTGATGCATATCTTTGGTACGTGTGTTGAATTGAGGAGTTTGTTTGTACAAGTGGGCAAGTTCCTATCCAAGATTGTGGGAACCCCTGTCCAGCTCTCACTTATGCAGATTTTACTGGGTGTAAAAACGGGCACTGGCTCGGTACTAGCACCCTGTAATATTGTTTATTTGTTTTTTGTAGCCACCGCTGTGCTCAGATTATGCATCGCCCCGTGCTGGTTGCAAAAAGATGCACCGTCATTTGAAGCTTGGCGGGCGAGGTTCCTCTTTATGTTTAATACCAAACATAGCCTATATGCCCTGAAAGGGCTGCAGAAAAGGGCGCTGGGGAAGCAAATCTGGGGGCTGGTTAGCTCCTATATGGAAGTAGAAGGGTGAATATCCCTGACTTCTTTTGTACCTATATGTATTAGGTTTAGGGATTCGTCAAGATCTAAGATACTTTGGTTTGGATTTTGTATCAGGTATGGCATAGCTAAATCTGCTGCTTTTCTTTCTTTCCTTTGCTTTTTTTCTCCGCCTTGCCTTCTGTTGATGTTAAATATTGTTCTGTCCTCATGTATTTTGTGCCTAATAAAAATATTTACAAAAAAAAAAAGCACACACCAAATTATCCCTGGCCTTTCCATTTTTTTAATAGCCAACTTATTCTGTCTGCGTAGTAAGCTTACCTCTACTATGACCCTTGAAATACAGCTAGTGGCCTTCTTTAACTCCCGCTGGGCTTTGAAACAGGCTCCATCAAACCAGAGTTCACCCTTATTATCACTCTGCGCTCTTCTTGGACCTCTGAGAGTGGTCAAAGCAATTCAATAAGGGGAAAGCATGTCTGTTGTACGGACAGACCCCCTGATAGCCCCCTGTTGACTCCACTCTCTCGGATGCTGGGTGGGATTTAGGGAGCAAGAAGTCTAAACAGTGCCTGGTTGATAAAAAATCCAAGTGGTTGAATCCAATAAACTCATTCGGAAAACCTTTGTTTTGACAGGAGGCAAGAATTCTGCCTGTGACCAGACTATTGCAAAATTAAACACAATACAGTTGATTTGAAAGGATTTTGGCCCGGCTCACCCACCCAATTCTACGAAACATAATGATTTGTTACATGGAACCCAAACTTGGTAGACAAACAATGTGTCACTTAATTTCTCAGATGATCAAAGTTTTCTTCCCCAGCAGTCTTCAACAGGGTATAATTACCAAAACTACTAAATAAGGAATACAATCAGGAAGGAGATTCCGATGATTAATATTAGGCCGGGGGTATATTACAAGACTCACTAGCAGCAAGATCCAGGTGACTGTTGTCCACCACATTTGGAGCAAAACCAAGAGAGGATTCCACATTGGTCACCAGAGTCAGGTTTCACTGGCATTGCCACTCGCTCGCCTACAGTGTTGCAGTCATGAATAAGTCCAACGGTAAACAGAGAATGAATAGAGACCGTTGGACTAGGCTCAGTATTACGGATACCCTGAGATCCATTAGTCTGATACAAATGCTGATATGTCCTGAGAGGCGAATAATTACAAGACTGCTGCAACAACATTTTTCGAGTACCCCCTTGTTAAGATCTAGAAAATTAGACACTCTTAAAGTTAAAGTAAAAACTGCATCCTTATCAATGTTAAGATTGGTTATCAGACTACCCACAATATCTTTGATAATGTCAAAACATGAGTAATAAAAAGTCAGATTATCAGAGGGGGGTTGAACATCTCTATTAGGCAAGTCCTATGAGACTATCAAGTGAGTAATAGCAACGTCTCCAGGCAAAGTTTTACACAGAACATTCACACTAGGTTCCAAGTGTGCTCCAAACACATGGAGTAAACTGATCAGGGCAAGAAATAATAGGAGTTAGGGTCCTTCGCACCTCTGTGTGCTGTAACTGCTCCATAGAGGAAGAGGTAGAGGTGCCAGAAAAATCACCAGTTAATTTGCTTTAGGAAAACTGAGAAATATTTGTTATGGGGGCTTTAATTCAGGCTACAAGTATTCGCGACATGTCTGCATCAGTGTTGGTCTCTTTCCCTACTCCCAGGAAGCACTTATTAGCCTTCCTTTTGCCCATAATGAGGAATGACACAAAAACAAGGGCACCAGTAGGTTAAGCCTTGGCACAAACTTATAAGGCGCAACAAATGGCCATCCCTCAAAAATAACTAACAAAGAAAGAAAAAGCTCAACAGGATACAAAGCCAAGAGGGGTGGCCTTGCCCGGCCTCTTCCTGGTGTGGCCGGCATGGAGGGACCCTTCCTTGGCCCAGGCATTGCCCTGGCATGGCCCACGCCACAGGAGGTGGTAGGTGCTTTAAAAGCGAGTGGAGTGAGGAGATGTCAGCGGCCCTTACTCTCCCAGGGCTATTGAATTACGGAACAATTAGTCTCCAGCAAAAGCGGTACAGTCTCCTGAGGCAACCCACGCCGTGGAAGGTGGTAGGCACTCTTAACGGGCACACGGAGATATCGGCAACCCCTCCTTCAACCAAGCTATTGAATTATGGGACACTGAGTCCCCAGCAAAAGAGGCAAAGTAATGAAGAAAAAAGTACTGAAGCACACAGAGAAGTCCAATGGTTATGGTCTATGGCCAGTAGTACCAGTACTACAAAGTTCAAAGTTGTGTTGGTTGTATTTATTCTTCCCAGTGTTATTCACATTTCTTGCATCAAAGACATAATAATATATACAGACAGGCAGCCGACACGTGTTTGATCACCGAGACTTTTTCATGGTTGAATTGAACAAAAAGTGTCAATGTTCCGAATGGTATACCAGGAAGGTAATCCCTCACAGTATTGTGCCCTTTCTTTAAAGCAGTAAATGCAACAAGTAATATAGGCAGTCATCAAGAGCTGTCTGGTAAAGGTCAAAGTATATAGCCAAGATGGCAGGTGTACAGAGGCATTTGGCATTTGAGGAAATGATCATGATAGGTCGTCCTGTGGCTGTAAGATTATAATCTTGCAAGAAACGAGTGCAGCGCACAAAATGATGGTGAGAGGAATGAACGAGCAAGGCCTTGATAAACCTAAAAGCATGCAAGTTAAACCGCGTGTGTGGTTTTGAATCTGTGCCCCAAAAGCGGCAAAGTATCCTGAGGTGTCCAGCGCTGCGGATGGTGGTAAGTGCTTTTAAATTGAGGAGATCGGGGAGATGTCTGCATCCCTTCCTCTCCTGGGGACATTGAATTATGGGACATCGAGATCCCAGCAAGAGCAGCATAGTCTCCTGATGCATCCCAGGCAGCAAGAGGTGGTAGGTGTTTTTTAAGCACACTGTGCGGGGAGATGTCAGTGGCCCCTCTTCTTGTATGGCTATGAATCTATGGCAAACTGAGTCCCCAGCAGAGGCAGCAGTCTTCTGAGGTGTCCCATGCCATGGGAGGTGGGAGGGGCTGGTAAAGTGTGGAGGGAGATATTGGAGATTTCGGGGTTTCCTCCTCTCCCAGGGCTATTGAATTATAGGACACCAAGTCCCCACTAAAAGCAGCAAATTCTCCTGAGCATCAAAAATCTAATTCACATAAAAAATGGTACACGTTGTTTACTAAATGCCCATTTGAAAATAACAAATTTAAAACAATTAGAATTATAAAAGTACAGAAAAAACAAAAAAGGTGAAAAGAACAGAAATATTTTAAAATGAAATAATTATTGCATTAGTCTATAAACACACTTATAAAATATATCATTTTAATTTAAAATTATTACAAAATATAACAAGGCTTAACGTAGATTTTAAAAATGAATAAAAAATGAATACAAAAATAAAACAAAATTGCAAACATAAACTTTCAAATTAAACTAAATTAAGAAAACAATGGTAACATTACAAAAATCAACAAAAAGAATTGTTTCAAATTTAAATATGCATTGGCAAAATTTGTAATGTAGAAAATATATATGTAGTAATAAAACATTACCTTTACATGGAAAATAATACATATGGTAATTATTCTACTCCTACAAACCCAACATACCAATACTAAAAATTTAATTAAATATATAGTTTTATTTTTCGAATTTTCAAGGAATACACTGTAAAATTAAATACAATACACATTATGATTACTTTTTTAAATAAATGTATACAACGATAACCATTTTTAAGATAATTACATCACAAACTTTTTGTAAAAAAACAACATGAAATACAATGATATTTTAGTAAATGATATTAAAAGCAAGACCAAAACAAGTATTGGCATAGCCACTAGGTCTCGCCTTTTGGACCTTATAAGCATTTAGGTATGCAGCACATTATCCTATTTATTGTGTTGCTAGGTATTGAATAGCTGTACAATTACTATATATTGTGTTATGCTGTCTGATTTATGATGAAATGCTTGCCTCTTCCGCGTGCTGTATGCATGGTTTTCAATTTAATAACATGTTTATCTCCCTTTTGTCCCGATGTGCTACTGTCAGTGTGTGCTTCCTACAGTGCATTCTTCTGTGCTACTGCTCTTGTGCTCTACTGTACTTGGGACCTACGGCTCTTGGCAGCACACACACACATTATTTTTGGGAGTTAGAGGGTTCCGTGGATAAAATACACATACAACCTGCTAGAGAAAGTTTGAAAATCTGCGGTGCTGATTTGGCCTTTCATTCTACTGAAGGTGATTTAGACCTTCGTTTTGTGAGTCACACTATTCTTCATGTGAGCTGTAAGTCTTACTCTGGGATAATCACTTAGAAGAGATTTTCTTTCACCTATTGATGTCCATCTTCAGAGTTGGGTGCCTTTCAAACTGCTCCGATTCTCTTCAGTCTCTCAGGTAAGAAACCAGATGGCTCCATGTCACAGGGACACCAATTTTCCACTTCTGGACTTTGCTCCTACATATTATGGTTATCCAATCTGTTGGCCCAACTGGCTAAATTTAGAGGAGTCCAGACTACAACTCCTCAGAATGCACTAATATTAAATCAAAACTCACAACTAGAAAAGATGTGTTCTGATGACATGAAATCCTCTGGTCCACCTACTTTCAGCTGCTTATGATACAACCGACCACACCGCACTACTGAGCAGGCTCAGACTAGGTGGCAATTTCGGTCAGCAAATGTGTGGATTCTTCCACCTCTTACTCCTGCAAAATACAACACTTTCAGATAGAGGGTATGGGAGAAGATTCCAGCACTTCTGGAGGACCCTGGCAGTACAGATGATCACTCGAGTACTGTAGAGGCTGTGGCAAAGTCAGTTTATACAGCAACATAAACACTTGTACGACACACTAAAATGAGAAAATCGAAGGTTAGGTGTTCAGTGTTTCATCAGATTGCCATTATTGTTAGTTATGAACATGGAGACTATACGCAAATGCCCTTCGACTCATTCCATGGGTTGAGACCATTTCAGAAACCTTGTCCCTTCCTCTTGGTTGTGTATGCCAAGCCAGGGCCGGCTTTAGCGATGGTGCCCCCCCTGGTGGGACAATCTTTCTTGGTGCCCCAATGACCTTCACCATTTGATTCCCTCGCTGCCACCTGGACCTTCTCTCACATGAATTTCATTTCTTTAATAGTGCTATTCATACTAATGTAGGGGGTCAGAGCACTTCACATCACACATGCACCTTATTATGCAGAGATTGAATCATATAAGCTTGTAAATCAGTACCTAGGAAAGGTTACATAAGAACGGTAACTACTAGGTGTAGGAATCACATGTCATCTTTACTGGAATGCATTATATTTTACGAGTGGTTGATCAGGAGAAGCACAAACTTGCGATTTAAAACGTAATAAAGTTGTTGTGGCTGGCTTTACTTATACAAATGAATTTCTACCCATACAAACAATATTTTTTAGCATCGTTAGGATAAAGAAAGACAAAGGAAAAAAACATAAGGTTCTAAACATGCGCCCTGCACTTCGTATGCAGCTCTTTGATGCCAGCCCACAGCTCACGGTCTTTTCGAAGGATTGTAACTTATGAACTGAATGTAACTTATGAATTGAATGTAACAAAAGAATCTCTGTGACACAAAGTAGCCTGCGCTACCTTTGTAACATACAATTATGTAATCTACGTTTTACTCGTGCCTAGCAGCAGACACTTTGACCGTCTGCATTACTTTATGATGTCAAAACTGCCACTAGACAAAGCTCCGATCTCCCAGCATGTAAATTAATCACCAAAGTAATCTTAATATTGGTATTCTTGCTTGAACATTGCTGGGTACATAAGGGGCTATGCAACAGGTGTTTTTAAGCCCACAAAATATTTCATAATACAGCGCCACACGACCACTTTGCCCGGTGCGGTGGCACCAGTCGCACCATCCTAAAGCCAAGTATGTGTCAAGTTTAGACAGACGAGCCAGTTGCACTCATCCAGAGTGTCTCATATTTTAAAGGGAGATGCCGGTATATTTCATCCAGTCCTGTACGGATTCATACTACCCATCCTAGTTTCAATTATCCCACAGCAATGATGCCTATAAGTCCTAGATTGCACAGCAAACATGTGGTCTGAGTAAGCTACTTGCGCATGGGCCTGGGAGGCTCGAGGACTTTGTTCATGCATCTGCGGAACAACAGAGGTTTACGAGAAAGCACTAGTGGCTAGTATGCCGATTTCCTGTTGCACTCTACATTTGAAAACTTTTGCTGCCGTTTTGTGGTGCTTGTATTGATTGGAAACTTGGTACACAACACCAGGTGGCCCGAGGATCCAGTGCACTGTGCAGGCTGCTTTCCGCTCAGGGACCACTACAACCTCGATCACCCAGGCTTCGGGGACTGTCAATTAAAAATATCTTCAGTGTCAGATAGGAAAGGCCTTCCTTTTACTCTGGAGTGCTCTGCATCCAAGCAGCAGTTAAATCTGTATGAGGACAGGCCTCAAGGCGCAGACTGGGAACAGGGCTAAATCACCAAGGACAGATAGCTTCTTAAGCTCCTCTCCGCCACTGACAACGGAGTTGCTGGAAAATGCTGGACCAGCAACAGCTGCGCCTTTTCCCATTTTGGATCCCAAGTAGGGAGCAAAAACAGGGGCTCTGTTTTTTGCTTCCGCTGAAGAAAAAAAAAAGAGTTACCGCCCAATAACAGCGATGTCAAAAACGCCACTGAGTAGAGTCGGATTTCACAACGGCTTGGAGCTCATAGAGCACCAATACCCATGGACGCAGTGGGTGCCTTTGGTCTTCTCCCCAGGGACAAAGCGTTATCAAGACAATAACAAGTGTGGCCGTGAAAGTTAATGCGACGCGCTTGTTTTCCTTCCAAGTAGCAGTCATAATGAGGTTTACGTGGAGCTCGGCCGGAAGTCCTTGACAGCCTTTTCCTTACGGGAGTGAGCAGTGCCAGGAGCGACAATTGCTAACAGATGGAGTCAAAGCTCGCTCTCGCAAGGGAATCGCCAAACGTGCATCCGTTGCCATTGAAAGCAATGCAAGGCGTGCACATTTTTGGGGATAAAAGCGGATCGATTCCAAGAGGTCCCCCCTATGCAGTGCATGCGCGCTGCGTAGGCGAGACCTAAACAGTATACATACCTGTGATATTTATAACCACAATATTGTTACATCACAATATTCCTGTAACAATTTTTTTGTATTACAATATTGTTTTTACATTTTATATCTGTTCAAACACCCTTCTGAAAAAGGGGACCATCTCAGGTTTGTGGTTCAACAACGTCCACTACAGCCTTTTTGCTCAGAATCCTGAATGTGTTATCTTTTCTCCAATCCATCCTCCATGATGTACTGCAAACTGAACTGAATTCAGTGAAGATCATCAAAAAATGTAAGCAAATTCCAAATAGTTTGAGCTGGTATGGAAGAGATAATTTGAAACAGCTTAAAATCGCACCTATGAGGGGAAAATGTCAAGCCTGAGACTTCTAAAATGCTCTTTTTACACCAGAATTATTTGAGGGGTTTCTAGCCTTTCATGTAGATGTGCAGCATTCATTCAACAAGCACTTATAACTAACATAATTGAACTAGTAGGTCATTCCTCTGTGTGCCATTGCCAACATCCCCATCCTGGCCATCTCTGTCTCTCCAGCCAGAAACCATCCACCTAGCAACAGGCTGGGCTGAGCCTGTCTCACTTTCACCAGCAACCACTGCATTGAGTCTTCCTTTTCCTACTTCTGTTGCTTCAGGAGTTAAGTCTTAAAACATCGCTTAGCTTCCAGTTCACCATTTCCTTCACAACAGGCCACACACACACAAGCGCGTGCACACAAACACACACAGTCCATTATTAGAAAGAGAAATATGATTAAAAATAACATGTCTTATCCCTCATGTCAGATTCCACGTAAGTGTTTGTGTGGATGTGTGTGCAGCTACGGCCTATATAACTGGCAAGGTCAGCTTTTCTGAGCAATCTGGAAACTGGAAATCATGTCTGCGTTGATATGCAATGTAAAAGCTGAAAGTATTGGCATTTCTGGGAAATGTTGAAATCCTTAATATCTGTATACAGTGGCATTGATGAGACAGCACATTTACACTGTACTGTGGGATTAGAAAAATACTGTAGCAATATCTACTTTCTTGAAGCTTATGGAAACTAGATACATCTACATTATGTGGCAATGAGAAAAGTGACAATAATTGCTAAGAGTGCACCTGTGGAAGATGACAATATCTGCTTTACTGCTAAACATAAAACTACAAAACTACATCTATCTGCTTACAGGGCCTTTGTGAAAATGGGCAATGCCCCTGTTACTTACCGGTAATCTTCCTTATTCTGAGTAAACCTTCCTCGCCACGTTAGTTCCATAGGGAGCTTCAGCTCCCCCACAGAACCCTCCCAGTGAATTAGGACCCTAGCCTTCTTCCCATCCCTCCCTAACTTGGCCAACGTTCTTGACATATGACATTCTATAAGAGGCGGCACGACCCACCCCACTTCCTGCTCTACTACCAAGCCTCAGTACCAAAAACATGAAGCCCATAACCAAACAGGGAAGGGAGGGATGGGAACCCATGTGGAGAGAAAGACTATGCTTGGAGTAACAAAGAACATTGGTAAATAACTGAGACATTACCTCCTAGTAAGTCTTCCTCACTACATTACTTATGTAGTGAGGATATACCAAAGCCAATGCGGCTTCATGGTCACCAGAAAACAAGAACACCAGAAACCAAAATGCGAGGCACAAATAAAGTTTAAAACAAACATCAAACAGAGGAAAAACAAACAGCCACCCAACAGCACAGCGACAGTCAATCACAGTCAGTGCCAGCCAATAGACATCTGCAGCAAAATCCCCAGCAGCTGAACATCCCCACACAACCCAAAAGTGGTCCATGAAGATGGGAGGACAAACCCAAGTTGCAGCCCTACAAATGTCTTCGATCGAGACCCCCTTGAAAGAAGCCCAGGAGACAGAAACACTGTGGATAGACCTTCCCTGTATCCTGGCCGATGCCTCCGTCCCAGGAGACTCATGCCAGAAGGATTGTATGTTTAATCCACCTAATCAATGTGGAAATAGAACGTTTATGACCAGACCTCACCAGGCTAAACGTGACAAACAAATTATCACACTTGCAAAAGTCAAAGTTCTCTCAAGATACACTAAAACTGCCCTTCTGACATCCAATAGCGGGAGGCCAGCATCTACCCCAGATAGAGACTCAGGAGAACATGTGGGCAGAACAACTTCCCTCGAATGATTAGTTACGGAAGGAATCAGGGCAAGAACTTCAGACCACACTGCAGGACAATGTAATCTAGGAACATCCTCAGGAAAGGAAGAGATCCTAAAAAAGACCCCCAACTCCCCAATCCTTCCAGCGGACACAATGGCCACCAAAAACACAACTTTTATGGTCAGGAACTTGATGTTCACCACCCACAAAGGTTCAAGAGGAGCAGCCTGCAATGCCTGCAACACCAAAGGGAATTATCAGGCTGAGGCAGGACACATCTTCCTAGGACACTGAAGAAAGAAACGATGCATCAACCTGAAAACCAAAGGATCCAACTCATCCACATGGGGACTCCAGAAAGCCCGCAAAGCCGCCCACTGTGCCGAAGAGTAGAGAGAGCCAGGCCCAAGGAAAATCTATCAGACAGAAAATCTAGTATCCTGAGCGGATCCACCTAGTCCAGCCCCTTAGTGACACACCATCTAGAAAACGACCCCCAATGTCTGGAATAAGATCTAAGAGCCGCTGGATGTCTGGAACTCTGAAGTAGATCAAACACCTCAGCTGAGCAACCTTGTGACAACAGAGTCACTCTTTCAATAGTCAGGCCTGAAGATGGAGCCGCCGCAGAATCCCAATGGGCAGCAGCCAACCTCTCAGAGGCAGATGATCGGGATGGTCTGGAATCACCCAAAACTCCTGAACCACAAGCTCCCTCACTAGAGTCTACCAGGGGGGCCGGAACTAGCCTGGCACCACCAACAGAACAAGAGCCTTCTCCAAGCAGATTTTGCACAACACCCTGGCAATCAGTGGGATTGGAGAAAAAGCATAGAGAAGGCCTTCCAGCCCCCTGAATGACATCGCATCCATTTGCCACGCCACTGAACAAGAAGAATTTTGGCAGAAGTGAGGCAGTAGAGCATTGTCCCTGTCTGCAAATAAGTGCATCATTGGACACCCAAACCTCCTCTGCAATACAAGGGACACCTCCATTGACAAAGATATCACATTCATGGGCACAAAACCTTGCTCAGGTGGTCTGCTGAACAATTCTCCCTCCTTGGGAGGTAATCTGCCCGTAGAGATAACACTTTGCTCTACACCCAGCTCAGAATCTCCTGAGCCAGGAGCCACAAGGACCATACCCTGCAACTCCGCTAGTGATTGAGATAACCCATCACGACCTGATTGTCCATCCGGACCAGCACATGATACCCACTGAGGGCCGACACAATTCCTGAGAAGCCATTTGCACAGCCTTCAGTTCCCTGAAGTTGGAAGAACAACCAACCTGCAGGCGATCCCATTGCCCCATAAACCATACAATCAAAAGTATAACAACAATCTCATTTACCCTCATTATCCTCTTCCTCTGATTCTTTTTCTTCTTTTACTCCTGTCACCCCACTTTACCCTCTTTTTTCCACTCAACAACCTAAAGCTGCCCTTGTATATTCACTTTTATTATCTGATTGTTCTGTCCGTTTTAAGTCTACAGTAGAGACTGCTTGGGAAACTGATCTGGATGTCTCCTTTGACACTGCATTGTGGGATCGTTTATGGTCTCGACTCTTTAAAGTTTCTGTTGCTGCACGCATTACTCAATCCCTACTTTTTATTTATCACAGAGTTGTTATTACACCGGTTACTATCCATAAATTTTCTCCAACCTCCTCTCCTTTATGTTGGTCCTGTTCTAAAGACCCTGGTACTCTACAACACCAACTTTATTATTGTTCCCCAGTTTTATCTTTTTGGACTGAAGTTTGGAATATTTGTATGAAAATGTTATCTCTTTCTTCACAATTGTCTTTTATACACATATTTTTAGGTTCTTTAGCTGATGATATTGATATTAGTACACCCTCTTCTGCTAAGTTGTTAGACCTTTTTATTGCACTTGCATTTAAAGTTATTTTATCGTGCTGGAAAGACAATTCTAAACTCTCGGTCCACACATGGTGGAATTATATATGTGATGAACATAGAATTTCTATTGCCTCTTCTACCTCTATCCCTTTGAAAATTAAATCTGATTTATTATGGCTTCCCTTTACTTCCTATCTCTCTTCTAATCCTTCTCCCTTACCGCGTGCTTCTTGTCCCTTATGATCCCTTAGTTTTACTTCCTTATCTTCCTCTTTCTCTCCTCTTCTCTTTCCTTTTCTTCTACTTTCCTCCTTTTCTTTTCTCCTTTTCGCTTCTTTCCTTTCTTCTTTCTCCTTTCTATCTTTTCATACCTTTCTTTTCTCTATATAAATTTCTGTAGATTGATGTCTTTCAATTATTATTATACTCATATGTACTTTTTCCTAATTTTTCATGACATGTTTCGTGTATTACTGTTTTAATGCTTAATAAAAATTTCTTAAACAAAAAAAAAAAAAAAAAAAAGTATAACAACAAAAGCACACAGATAGACACAAAGAGCCCGCTCAGCAGGGCTTCTACCAGGCCCCCAGGTCAGCTACCGCACGACCTTGCCCCACTTACCTGTAACTTACTCGAAGAGTCTGCAAAGCAAAACCAAAAAAAACAGGAAGTGGGGTGAGTTGTGCCGCCTCTTATAGTAGGTCTGGGCTGAAGGAGTTCAGCCATGTTAGAAAGGGATGGGAAGGCTAGAGCGCTAATTTGCTTGAAGGGTTCGGTGGGGAAGCTGAAGCTTACTACCTAAGTAATGTGAGGAGGAAGTCTGCTTGGGGCTACTGTGAAGAAGGGCAAATTTAGAAGGGCATCATGAAAATTTGAAGGAGCATTATGAAAAATGGTAACATCTTCTCAGTAGCGCCTTCAATGAATAACTGCCAGCAGCTGCTTATCGGGCCATTTCACTGACTCAAGTAACTCCTGCTGCTAATGACTAAAATGTACTTTTTATTGACCTCTGACTGATGACACTTTGAATAGACAGGGCCGAGCTGGAATCTCTCACATATTAATAGCACACAATATCTCTGCAGCTCGAGTATTACGCTGATGGGTTTATGCTCTTCGGACCTATGATAGAGACGGAGCTTCCACATAAATCTCAACAACAGGTGAATTCAAATAATGAATGATCACCGTAGTCGGAAATGAAAATGTGATTTGCAGCGGTGCCAGTGCCCCTCTTCACACACAGTATTTTTCGAAGTTCTCGGCCAGAATAGGGAACTTATTTTTCAATTATCAAGTTTGAGATCTGTGTAACCACCCCATTCTTTAAAAGTGAGTGATGATTTAGTGTTTAGAGGTGGGTGATGTTTCAGTGTTTAGAGGTAGGTGATGTTTTAGTGTTTAGAGGTGGGTGATGTTTAGAGGTAGGTGATGTTTCAGTGTTTAGAGGTGGCTGATGTTTCAGTGTTTGGAGGTATGTGATGTTTTAGTGTTTGGAGCTGGGTGATGTTTTAGTGTTTAGAGGTGGCTGATGTTTAGAGGTAGGTGATGTTTTAGTGTTTAGAGGTGGGTGATGTTTAGAGGTAGGTGATGTTTCAGTGTTTAGAGGTAGGTTATGTTTCAGTGTTTAGAAGTGGGTGATGTTTAGAGGTAAGTGATGTTTCAGTGTTTAGAGGTAGGTGATGTTTTAGTGTTTAGAGGTGGGTGATGTTTTAGTGTTTAGAGGTAGGTGATGTTTTAGTGTTTAGAGGTGGCTGATGTTTAGAGAAATGGAGAAGTGGAGAAGTGTGGCTCAGGGGTTAGAGGCGGCAGACCCGGAAGCTGAGATCGGCCCTGGACCAGGGTTCAATTCCCCGCCTCGGCGGGTCTTGGGCTCAAAAATTCCACGGACTCGATAATTCTCGCTCCGGTGCCTTCTCGACTCACGGGTTCACACTCTGCGACTCTGGGCAATAGCTTGCTTAATCTCCACAACGGCCCCTCGCGGCGGGATGCCTGGCTTTCACCTTGTGGATACCCTGCCGGGGTTATCTCACAGGGGAATACCAGGACGGGTTCCCTAAGCAAGCGCTTAGGGAACCCGTCCTGGTGGGTGGGTGATGTTTAGAGGTAGGTGATGTTTCAGTGTTTAGAGGTAGGTGATGTTTTAGTGTTTAGAGGTGGGTGATGTTTTAGTGTTTAGAGGTAGGTGATGTTTTAGTGTTTGAAGGCGGGTGATGTTTCAGTGTTTAGAGTGGGTGATGTTTTAGTGTTTCGAGGTGGGTGATGTTTTAGTGTGTGGAGGTGGGTGATGTTTTAGTGTTTGAAGGTGGGTGATGTTTCAGTGTTTAGAGGTAGGTGATGTTTTAGTGTTTGAAGGTGGGTGATGTTTCAGTGTTTAGAGGTAGGTGATGTTTTAGTGTTTAGAGGTGGGTGATGTTTTAGTGTTTAGAGGTAGGTGATGTTTTAGTGTTTGAAGGCGGGTGATGTTTCAGTGTTTAGAGTGGGTGATGTTTTAGTGTTTCGAGGTGGGTGATGTTTTGTGTGTGGAGGCGGGTGATGTTTTAGTGTTTGAAGGTGGGTGATGTTTTAGTGTTTGGAGGTAGGTGATGTTTTAGTGTTTGAAGGTGGGTGATGTTTCAGTGTTTAGAGGTGGGTGATGTTTTAGTGTTTGGAGGTGGGTGATATTTTAGTGTTTGGAGGTAGGTGATGTTTTAGTGTTTGAAGGTGGGTGATGTTTCAGTGTTTAGAGGTGGGTGATGTTTTAGTGTTTGGAGCTGGGTGATGTTTTAGTGTTTGAAGGTGGGTGATGTTTCAGTGTTTAGAGGTGGGTGATGTTTTAGTGTTTGGAGGTAGGTGATGTTTTAGTGTTTGGGGGTGGGTGATGTTTTAGTGTTTGGAGGTGGGTGATGTTTTAGTGCAGGGGCCTCCAACATTTAGTGTAATAAGAGCTACTAATGTTCAATTAAAATCATAGTGTTTGGAGGTAGGTGATGTTTCAGTGTTTAGAGGTGGGTGATGTTTCAGTGTTTAGAGGTGGGTGATGTTTTAGTGTTTGGAGCTGGGTGATGTTTTAGTGTTTGAAGGTGGGTGATGTTTCAGTGTTTAGAGGTGGGTGATGTTTTAGTGTTTGGAGGTAGGTGATGTTTTAGTGTTTGGGGGTGGGTGATGTTTTAGTGTTTGGAGGTGGGTGATGTTTTAGTGCAGGGGTCTCCAACATTTAGTGTAATAAGAGCTACTAATGTTCAATTAAAATCATGGTGAGCTACTTATATTATCAGTGTTCTAATAGCGACCGCATAAGACAAGATTACATTAGTGGCCAACCTTTGCAAGATTACCAGCAGTGACCACCCCAGTGCATCAGACAGTAGAGCTAGCAGTAATGTAGAAAAGGCAAAGTGAATTTGTAATGCCTCTACATAGGTAATACATGTCAGCCATTGCTGCAGTGCCCTGGCATAAAAGTTACAATATTATTAATAAGTCTCCTCATTTGATTTATCGCTCAAAAATCAGCTTTGAATATATTTTGAAAATGTAATCTCCATTTTTCTCCAAACAGAAGCTTATGACTTCTGAAAATACACACATATTTGTTTTAAATACACACATTTGGCACATATATATTACTTCATCTGAATATATATAATAATTCAACCAAGCAAATGGTTCCAGTTTTGTAGGATGGGATGCACCCGTGAGAACTACTTACAGGCAGCTGAAGAGCTACCAGTAGCTCACAATCTACTCGGAGGTGGGTAATGTTTTAGTGTTTAGAGCTGGATGATGTTTTAGTGTTTAAGGCGTGGGTGATGTTTTAGTGTTTAAAGATGGATGATGTTTTCGTGGTTAGAGGTGGGTGATGTGTTAGTGTTTAGAAGTGGGACATGTTAGTGTTTAGAGGTGGGTGATGTTTTAGTGTTTAAGGCGTGGGTGATGTTTTAGTGTTTAAAGGTGGATGATGTTTTCGTGGTTAGAGGTGGGTGATGTGTTAGTGTTTAGAAGTGGGACATGTTAGTGTTTAGAGGTGGGTGATGTTTTAGTGTTTAAGGCGTGGGTGATGTTTTAGTGTTTAAAGGTGGATGATGTTTTCGTGGTTAGAGGTGGGTGATGTGTTAGTGTTTAGAAGTGGGACATGTTTTAGTGTTTAGAGGTGTGTGATGTTTTAGTCTTTAGAGGTGGGTGATATTTTAGTTTTAGAGGTGGGTGAAGTTTTAGTGTTTAAAGCTGGGTGATGTTTTAGTGTTTACAGGTGGGTGATATTTTTGTGTTTAGAGGTGGGTGATATTTTAATGTTTAGAGGTGGGTGATATTTTAGTGTTTAGAGCTCGGTGATGTTTTAGTGTTTACAGGTGGGTGATGTTTTAATGTTTAGAGGTGGGTCATATTTTAGTGTTTAGAGGTGGGTGATGTTTTAATGTTTAAAGGTGGGTGATGTTTTAGTGTTTAGAAGTGGGTGATGTTTTAGAACCTCTTCGTGTGCTTTGTTCATCTAAATATTCCTTGTCAATCAAGGACGTAACGTGGGCGATCCGTGGGATTGTATTTGATGTAATGTTAGATTGATTCGTAATAAAATCAGCCGTTTTCAACACTCCAAAATCATTTCTGAAGTGATGTCAAACCTCCTGTACAGAGTACTTTAAAAACTAAAAATAGAAGCGGACAATGGGGTACTCCATTTCCACCTCTCTGCAGAATCACAGATATGGTCCCATGTGGTACAGAAATGTTTTCATTAGGCCCAGTTACCAACAATCTATGAGTACGGGAAGTATCGACCGCAGCTTTAACGTATTTTATAAGATTGATTTTCTATTATTTCATGCATTCCTTAGACACGTATTAACATTTTAAAACTCTTTACGATTTCACGTGTTTAAACTCAACAGCCCTTAGGAGCGGTCTGATTCGACTCTAAGGCATAGTAGGCCCTTTAGCAACATAAGACTCAACTTTAGACTCAGATTCAATGCTGTAAATAAAGAACTGCATTTGCATTTGATCATAAATCAATGCAATTTCATTGTGGTGATGAAGAAGTACATAATTTCCCCTGTCAAATGTTGAAGATAGGGGTGTGCCGTCGACTCCTACAGAAGGTGCATGTTGTTTAAACAAAGTGTTCTTGGCATGTATCTCACCTTCGATCATGTTGATGTCTGCTGGATTAATCGGGGCAGCAAGCATTTTAATTCGAACATCTGTTTCGTGAACATGCGGCAGGACGACATTTTCCATACTGTTGGCATAAAGAAACATCATTTGACCAGAACAAAATGTATACCAGACTTAAAGTTGAAATAATCTACTACTTGCGAGGCAGAATTTGTTTTAATATGCCCGACTCAAGAACAAAACTATTCACTTATATCGTGCATATCAACATTTCCATTTTGTTCGTAGATACGGAACATATTTATATAAATTCAGAAAATAGCATGGAAAAAGAATAAAAATTATGCTCCAAGTTTATTGGTAGAATACATATTTCTACCACTAGATGGTAGCATTGCATATGTATTTCAAATTCACTTGCTTTAATGTTTTTCAATATTATGTGCATTGCTGTATGCAGGTACGTCATGCTGAAGTACATTTGCACCATCAACTTTTTTTCCCTGCAGGGAAGAAATATTTTTCCCAGTCTATAAACCCTTACAGGTGTGTTTCGTCGCATTTCCGTTTACGGAAAGCACAAACTTCGAATTATTTGACATTACTGAGAGTGATTGCACTAAGGGGCTTATTATACAAGTGCCCCAGGGCCCCAACGGGGATATGTTCCCACTTTGTGCGCCCCTGGGTCACTTTGGTATTACAGAAGTGGCCTCAGATGCTTATGCAGCCCCTTCTGTAATACCGATATCGCATGCGCACATGAGTAAACCCTATGCCTCTGCGCCCACGCCGAATTACATGCGTCCCCTGATGGCTGCCTTCTGGAGAGGAGAAAGGGGGTCCCATGGACCTCCCCCAAACATCGCCTTGCAGGCAGGTGCAGTAACCCCCTGCACCCGCCTGTAAGGGGATCTCTATTCCCCCTTTAAAGTGCAGAAGGGTTGCAACCTGCACTGTGAGAAAACGGAGCAGCTTCAAAGCAGCAGCTCCGTTTTTTTCACATGAAAGCAAGTCCGTGACTGCCCTGGAGGCCGTCATTCAGTACAATACAGCGCATTTTCCTTCATTGCACCAAGCGCAACTTTTAAAAGCTGCGCTCAGCGCAATAAAGGAAAATGCGTTGCGTTGCATGTATAAGACCGCCCCAAAAGTGCTGTTATATGTAACTTCAGGAATTCATATATACCAACATTTTAGAGCAGGTAAGTGGGAGATTAGGCAATCTGCCTGAATCCGGTCTAGTGGCATGTACGGTTACAGACAATCATCATTTCAATTTTGGCAGTTTAATAGTGCAAACAAAGTTCCAACCTCTGGGGCATATTTACAATAAAGTGGCAGAGCGTGGGTCAGGGCCGGACTGGGAATAGAAACCAGCCCTGGCAAAGTGCTCGGCCGCCCCACGCCCCCACCCTCCACCAGGGGGGGGGGGGATGGGGGGGGGGGATTGAGGGTGCGACCGTGCTCTTTGCCAAGGCCGGTTTTTGGCCGATTTTGTTACCGGGCCATTTTTGCAGCTGTAACAAAAACGGCCAGCTGGGGCCCAAAACTGGCCCCCCACCCATGCGGCCAACCGGGGGATTGCCCGGTGCCCGCAATGGCCAGTCCGGGCCTGGCGTGGGTTAGTTCCAAAGTAGCTAAAGCTGCCTTTCCGTCAATTTAGATGCACAGGGATGCACCGTATTTACAATAATACGGCACTTCCCTGCACTTCTCCCAGCAGGCATCAACATTTTATTTTTGGCAGTTTTACAAAACTCCAAATCGGGTTTCTGCATGCAGAAATGGGGAGGCGGGAGACTAGCCTTGAAATTGATAGTCCCCTGCCTGTATTGGCAGAGTTTGCATGTATGGGAATTATAGAACAGTTTACACAAAACAGAGACTTGGCTTTTACCAGTGAAAAGAGATGTGTGCTGTCTGTTTGCTATTGAGGTCCACATGTATCAACATGGAATAGCAATACCAAACTGCCATTGCCTGCAAATTGTAATTAGGTAATCGCCATTCCTAATGTACGAAACTCCAAGAGTTTCATTTATAATTCCTAGAGGGTTGCAAATTGACCTACCTCATTAATATTAGTGAGGTAGGTCGCAATATGCAACCCCCGTAGGAATCGCTAAAATCATGGGGATGGTGGCCTGCTGGGGTCAGCAGACCACCATCTACATATTTGCTTTTTAATAAAGCAATATTTTCCTTAAAGGAAAATGGTTTGTGTTTAAAAAAGAAAAATGAAAGTTTTCTTTCCATTTTTAAGAGCAGGCAGTCCGTGGGACAACTGCCTGCTCTCAAATAACGTTTTTGCCACCCATACCAAAGGGGAAGGGACCCCCTTGCCATTTGCGAATAGATTACCACCAACTTCAAGTCGGTGGTAAAATGCGAACGTTTTAGAAATGCATTCACGCTCACAAAACATTCATAAATGCTGTAACGATTCCATATTTGGAAGGGACACAAACAGGCCGATTCTGAGAATTGTCCAGTTTGCATACACAAAATTGCTTGATACATGTGGCCCTGGGTGCTTTATTTGTTAAAAATGATATTTGCAGAAAACAGACATGACAAAATCATTTCACCTTATCTACATTTCCTATATCCTCGCCTTTCAATGCAGCTTCCTACTCC
This sequence comes from Lissotriton vulgaris, assembly GCF_964263255.1. Classification (NCBI taxonomy): domain Eukaryota; kingdom Metazoa; phylum Chordata; class Amphibia; order Caudata; family Salamandridae; genus Lissotriton; species Lissotriton vulgaris. The sequence continues at coordinate 965,623,930 of NC_141694.1, forward strand.
ATCAGTCTCTGTTTCCGATTTCCGATTTTTTTCTGCATTTGCTTCCTCTTTTCTTCCTTTCCCCTCTCCCCCACATTCTTGCGTACTCACCCTTCATCTCTGGTTCATTCTTCTGCCCTGTCTCCTATACCAACTGTAGCTCATATTCTTTTCTACCGCCTTTTTCATCATTTATATTTTTCCAAAATGTTTATAAAATTCTCTTTTCCATTCTAATTATTGTGTTTCCATTTCCTTCTTTTCTTCACTCTCCTACCATTTTCTTTAATACTAGCCTCATAGCATGTATACACTGCCCTCAGACACACTAGCTAGATGGTCTTGTAACTTAAGGAACACCACTGGCCTCCAACTGCAGGTCATTAATCTACACTCGGCAAAGTCAACTCAGGCTTCTGTACCACAAAATCACTCAACTGAGTAACACTAAAATGGATAACAGGGGCATTGTTATTTACACTTTAACACATACCAGTTCATAGCATTATATAAAAGTAATATATTGATTATTCAAGATTAACTTTGTTGGACTAAGTTCTATCTGCAAGGTCACCCCCGAACTTTTTGCCTTCTCCCATACAGTTTTGCTGAATTCGTTTTTGTTGGCTTTAGGAATGTCTGCGTTTTACTACTTATAACCAGTGTAAAGTGCGTGTGTTCACTTCCTGGTATAATTGGCATAAACCCAATTGACACATTCAATTTACTTTTAAGTCCCTAGTAAAGTGGTGTTACATGTACACAGAGCCTGTAAAGGAAATACTACTAGTGGGCCTGCAGCAGTTATTGTGCCACCCACTTAAGTAGCCTTTTAAACATGTCTTATGTCTGCCATCGCAGCATGTATGCAATTTTAAAGCAGCTGTTATGGCCTGGCAAAATAATCCTTTTGCCAGGGCTAATCTTTCCTTTTTGATACCTACATAAAATGCTGGACTGGCCGTACCGGGCATCAGGCGTTTCTATGGAAGGCTGGAAGGGTGGGGGCTGGTTTTGTTCCTGGTGGTGTGTTTTGTTTCTGGGTGCCTGTTTGCTGTGCTGATCCATTATTGGCCCCAAACTAACAAAATCAGCTCGCAAACAAATCTACTCACTTTCATTTCCAGCCTCCCGGGGGTCAGCCAGCACTCCAGACGTGCATGTTAGAGCGTTTAAAATAAATGTAACACCATGTAACCCCGTCCACCCCTAGTGGTGTGTTTGCTCACAGGACCATCTATCTGCAGTAGCACACGAAAGCGCTATCATGATGGCTGTGGTGTAAAATATTTTGTCCTTCTATCGCACTCTCCGCCTTAGCATTGTTCCCTCAATTCCTTGGCCTCTCCTCTTGGGTGTCAGGGTGCTCAGAGTTGGGGCAGATAGTCAGGCCCAGAGGCCGGCAGCCAAGCCTTGGACCAGCTACCATCCGAGTCATTTACTAAAAACTGCCAGTGGTAACTGAGGGCCTTGGCCTGGTATCATTATTTTTAAATCCCCCACGCTCTCCATCCCCCGACACGCAGCTCAGCTACTACCAGTGGTGGTGAATGCTGAGTGGATGTCTGTGACTATTTAAAATGTTTAATTGTGTTGATGGTGCTGATGGGTCCTACATGAACCCCACTGCACCGATCGCTGAGCTAGGGGGTACTGTGTGTTGCAAATTGGTATGGGTTTAAAAGCACCCTCTGCAGAGCTCCTTTTATATTCAGCATTTTTTAGTCAACAGTACCAATGTCTAGATAACTCTGGTGAATAATAGAAGTGGCTGAAATCAGGAGAGTTCCAGGATATCGTATACTTTAATATACGTAACACATAGATGTAGTTGTAAGTTTGATATATCTCCTGGTAATGTTCAAGAAACGTGGTTTCAATGCAAACAGTTCTTTATTTGATAGACACAGAATACTTCATTGTATCACATTTCGATAATTCCCAAACATTTTAGCCAACACATGTTTAACACTCAACACAATTTGGCTTAAATATTTTTCAGGGATTCTGCACATATACAGAATTATGCGCAGGATTATGGAAACTCTGTGTACGGAGGCTAAGCCTTCCTACCACCTTAGTACCCATGATCTGAGGACCGACTAGCTATAGTGTCTCACTCGCTCTCCTTCTCACAAATGAAGAAACTAATGATTAAACACCCCAGAACACAACACTCTTGGTTCTTTTCGGAAATGTGGTAAGAAGACACACCTTGTAGCTCACATTCACGTACTTGTCCACAATAAGATCTGACAAAGACACAAAGATAGTTTGAAATATTTATTTTAACTAACATACTCTAAAATGCAGTATACGTGCCACAACCAGTAGCAAAATGCATAATATCAGTACAGTTAGCATTGCAGCAAGGCCATATATCATAAAGGGAGATGAGACAGTGGATGAAGGACTATAAGGCCTAACCCCCCCTCCCCTTCACAAGAAGAAGTATTATTATATAATAGAAGATCTCTGGGCTTTGTCAGCAGACCCCATACCTCAGGCCATAGATCGTATTGCTACATCACAGATGAGGGTTGCTCTTCTCCCAGGAAAGGTCCCTCATCGGATCAATGAAATATTATCGAGGGACAAAATATAGAGTACTGAAAATATCGATGCCAAAATATCGACAGACAAAATATCGAAGTCCTATATACAAACAGGTAAGTACAAAAATATCGACTCCAAAATATCGTTTAAAAATATGTACTTTGTAGAAATATCGAATTAATAAAAATTAATGTAAAATTAAAAAAATATTAAAAATAGATAACTAAAATATACTTAAAAATACTTAAATAACCTTAAAATTATTAAATAATTAATTTACGTTATAAAAAAAATACAATTTTATTTGTTAAAACATATATATATATTAACATAATATTATTAAAAAAAATACAATATTATTACCGTAGGATAGCGGGAGTGTTAAAATTACTATTCCCACTCCAATGAGTGCAACAGTAGAGAAAGCGTTGGATAGCGTAGCGGTAAAAATTACTATTCCCATTCCAGAGAGTGCAACAGTAGGGAAAGCATTGGATAGCGTAGGGGTGAAAATTACTATTCCCACTCCAAAGAGTGCAACAGTAGGGAAAGCGTTGGATAGCGTAGGGGTAAAAATTACTATTCCCACTCCAGTGGGTGCAACAGTAGGGAAAGCGTTGGATAGCGTAGGGGTAAAAATAACTATTCCCACTCCAGTGAGTACAACAGTAGGGAAAGCGCTGGATAGCATGGGGTAAAAATTACTATTGACCCCTCCAGTGAGTGCAACAGTAGGGAAAGCGTTGGATAGCATAGGGGTAAAAATTACTATTCCCACTCCAGTGAGTGCAACAGTAGGGAAAGCGTTGGATAGCGTAGGGGTAGAAATTACTATTCCCACTCCAGTGAGTGCAACAGTAGGGAAAGCACTAGATAGCGTAGGGGTGAAAATTACTATTCCCACTCCAGTGAGTGCAACAGTAGGGAAAGCACTGGATAGCGTAGGGGTAAAAATTACTATTCCCACTCCAGAGAGTGCAACAGTAGGGAAAGCGTTGGATAGCGTAGGGGTAAAAATTACTATTCCCACTCCAGACGGTGCAACAGTAGGGAAAGCGCTGGATAGCGTAGGGGTAAAAATTACTATTCCCACTCCAAAGAGTGCAACAGTAGGGAAAGCGCTGGATAGCGTAGGGGTAAAAATTACTATTCCCACTTCAGAGAGTGCAACAGTAGGGAAAGCGCTGGATAGCGTAGGGGTAAAAATTACTATTCCCACTCTAGAGAGTGCAACAGTAGGGAAAGCACTGGATAGCGTAGGGGTAAAAATTACTATTCCCACTCCAGAGAGTGCAACAGTAGGGAAAGCGCTGGATAGCGTAGGGGTAAAAACTTACTATTCCCACTCCAAAGAGTGCAACAGTAGGGAAAGCGTTGGATACCGTAGGGGTAAAAATTACTATTCCCACTCCAGTGAGTGCAACAGTAGGGAAAGCGTTGGATAGCGTAGGGGTAATAATTACTATTCCTACTCCAGTTAGTGCAACAGTAGGGAAAGCGTTGGATAGCGTAGGGGTAAAAATTACTATTCCCACTCCAGAGAGTGCAACAGTAGGGAAAGTAAATACTTCATATAGTATTTAAAAAAATAATTATATTAATATCTAAAAAAAAATTATTAAAAGTAATTACCAATTTAATATAATATAATAATTAATCAATTACAATTACAAATTAAAATTAATTACTACAATTAGTTAACTATTAATACAAACTAACAATTAATTAATTAACAATTAAAAATGTTTTAACAATTAATTCAAATTAAACACAAATAAATAAATGAAAATATTTAATTAATTATAATTAAATTACTTCCCACCCTATTCCCCTATAAACCCACAAGCCACTACAGAAAATAAATTAGTAAAATTAAAATAATTAGCAAATAAACAATTAAATAAAATTAATTGGCAATTAAAATGTAATTAATTACCCCAAAAAATTAATTAACAATTAATTTCAAATAAATGCCAATAAATAAATTTCCATATTTAATAAATTATAAAAAAATTACTTCCCACCCAATTCCCCTATAAACCCACAACCCGCTACAGAAAATAAATGAGTAAAAAAAACATAATTATCAATTAATTAAAATTAATTGCCAATTAAAATGTAATTAATTACCAAATAGAAATTAATTAACAATTAATTAAAAATAAATACCAATAAATACATTTACATATTTAATTAATTATAATTAAATTACTTACCACCCTATTCCCCTATAAACCCACAACCCGCTACAGAATTAAATTACGCAAAAATTAAAAAACATAAAATTCATTAATTAAAAAAATATAACATAAATACACACTTTTCACACATATAATAACATAAAAAACACTATAATTAATTCGATATCATTAAAAATTCGATAATTTTAATAACCTCTATTATATACTTCGATATTTTGACTTTCTATATTCTTAAAATTTGATAATACATTACCTTCAAAACGATATTTTTAAGGACTATATTCTGTCCATTCGATATTTTGTCCATTCTATATTTTGAACTCGATATTATGTCCATTCGATATGTTTTTACTCAATATTTTGACTGTTTACGCCCTCATCAAGTGTGTTTCCTAAGCATTCATCCACATATTATCAAAGTAGGAGGCTCCAGCAAAAACAGCTGCATTTGTATGTTTAGTCTAGGTGCAAGGGCCTGACCAGAATAGAATAACAAGACACAGTGTTTATCAACCTTGCTCACAATGTTCAGATTAAACTCAAGGAACAGGCAGAGAAGGAACACAGCAGTGAGTTCTCATGTGAAAGGCATAAACAGATTATTTGAAAGATAAAGACATGCAGTGTCATGTGCAAAAGCAGCATCATGGCTACTGGGCTCATGCTAACTTAAAGATGTCGACAATGTCCCTAGCAACCATGTGACACTACAAATAAACACAAATAACACACCTATGTTACCTACATGAAGTATACTTGCAACTAAAAAGATAAACAAAGTATCATCCACTTTGTTGCACCTGCAAAACACACTAGAAGGTGAACATAGGGCTTACACAAACAAAACCATTAGAGCATCCTAGTATTAACGCTACCTGGGGAATATCATTATCATTGCTAAGTCGTAAGTGTTATACTGGCATCAGAGAGGTCAAAGATTTGATGTGCATGTAATCAGATTTACTTTAGGGTGGAGCGACCACTTAACGCTTACCTTGGGGGTGCTGTATTGAAAATAATTTATGGGTTTAAAAGTATGTGCTACAGGTTTCCATGTGTGTCCAATAATTTTCAGGCAACAATAAAAATATCAAGATAATAATGTTCCTGCTGGATTAGGCGTTTTGTCCAGTGGCAGTTTTGACTCATCTAAAGTAGTGCTATGAACAGCCATCAAAGAGCTGCATGCACACTGCATGATACAGGTAAGAAAGTTATGTTTTTCACAGTCTTTTAATATCCTAATGTGGCTAAAAGGGTTTGTTTCAGTAGAAACACTTTTCTTACGTTTTGAATCCTGAGTGTGTGCTTCCCCAGACCAAGCATTCGTAAAAAATGCCTACCAGTATGGATGAAATTTGAATCCTACACCTTGTAGTCACACAGGTGAATCATTGCCTATATGTGTGTGTGATGTAAAGTGATCCAACACCCAGCACTGATGTGAGAGGTGCTACAAAACGGCCATCATACACCTACCATATGCTATTGTATTCTGGGAATGGGTCTGTGACCAGAGAACATGGGTCGTTCTGGCAGGTCACTGTCAGTTGAGTTTCACCTCAGTCCTGGTGGATTAGACATAGATACAGGCCAAGTATTGCAAACAGGTAAATACATTTCCGTTCCAGTGGGTTTGAGAGGGGATGTGGGAACTGGTTTACACCATAGCTGGCACTGTTCTAGAGGATTTCTAAATGGTTGTGGTAGACAGAGTGACTGAGTACAGAACAATCTCCTATTAATCAACTAACACCAGGAAACTCTGGGAAGTCGCAAAAAGAAAAAAAGTAGGTCAAATCAATTTGCACGAATTTTGATGCTGGTGCAACACAGAATATAAATAAAATTATCTCCTGTTTACAAAACAGAAAAATATTGCTCAAGCGAAATCATTGAGGAAACCGATTCTGAAACATAATCTCACCACATCTGTGGCTACTAATAAGCTGAATAAGTACGGATGTTAGCACAGAAACTTTAACTCACAATAACCCTTTTTATTACAATTATTTTGTACAATTTTCAATTGCGTTTTCAAGAAAAATAAAAACATTGTCTCAAACACGGTCCAAGTCGTTCCCTTTTTAAAAGTGACTAATATATTTCCTCTGTTCCTTAACATTTAAACAAAAACAAACTTAGAATTAAATCAATGGGTGGCGTGCTTGCCAGGGTGCGTATAGTTTGCAATATCCTGTGTGACAAGAATCCAAATATCAAACACACTACTCATTTCATTTCATTTCATAAAGCTTTATTCAGTACATATAAAAAAATGACCATAAAAGCGTAGGATATCATACAAATATAAACAGGCAAAGGTTGCAGGGGTTATTAAATCAGTTAACGCAGAAGGTATTAAAACATTATACTTTTCCCCGCATGAATTGATTTGTGTTTAAAAAGGAAGCAGTAAAAAAGCATACATCCAGGTTATGCATATTAAAAAGCAAATTCATAGCCCCATTATCAGCGCGGACTCCATATTTTACAAAGATAGGTTTTAGATAAACAATGCGGTAATTCATATAGAGATTACATAACAGAAGAAAGTGCAAGGTGCATTGCTTAGATTGACCGTCACAATGACACGGTCCCACCGGATGTTTTTTCGGAGACGGTAAGGCCACCAGATAATGTACTAACCCAAGCCTCATCCTCGTTAGGACAAATCTATGCGAGGGTCTAGTCACCTGGCCCAGATATAATTGAAAACCCCCATTTCCTGCAAATTAATTATAAAACATACAGGTCGGTTATAAACTACTGTTGCTCACCCGCATCTCTGCTTTATATTTCATGAATATGTTATGTATTTTAACCAGGGAATCCTGGAGTAATTATCCAGAGAGAGGCAGTAATTGATTACAGATCTATTCATAGCTGTCTCCTCCTTTAGCCAGATCGAGCGCCATAACATAAGCGGTCTCAGAGATATCAAGTCTGACAGGTGGAAGATCCCTAGTTCTCTATGGGTTAAATCATTTGGGGCGGAATTTGGTAGACACAGAAGTTTCTTGAGGAAAACATTTTCCTCAACTTGCAGACAACCATTAGAACAAGGTCCCCAGATCCCAGACCCATATAGGGCAAGAGACACACATTGTGATTGATAGATCTGCAACATATCCCTGATGTGTCTATCGCCTATCTTGGCGGCAAATCTAAAAACCCTGTGGGCAGTCTTAGCCATTTTTGCCCGTACGTTGGTAAATTCATGTGCCCAAGTTTTGTCTCTGGCAAAGCTAATTCCCAAATAACAAAAATTCTCAACTTGGAGCACTCTCTGTCCTTCAATAAAAAAGCTATGGGATTTCCTGCGGCCACCCCCACATATCATAGTATAAGTTTTGGTTTTATTTATAAGCAGTTTCCTATCCCTGATAAAAATGGAGAATCTATCAATCAAACGTTGAAGGCCAATGGGAGTCCTAGACAGTAGCACGGCATCATCCGCATATAATAATACCGGCACGTCAAGGCCATTAACCTGTGGGGCATTGGCACTAACTGTTTTTAAAACTAAATCTACCTCATTGATTAAAAGTGTAAAAAGCTGGGGTGCGAGGACACATCCTTGTCTTATACCACTCCTAACCCTAAATTTAGGGGTACATTCCATCTTCAACCCCGTAACGGACACTAGTTTGGAGGTTGTCATACAGCCGAGCTAAAAAGAAAATAATACCTTCCGGGGCCCCCAATTCAAGCAGCTTCGCCCAAAGGATAGAATGATCAACCAGGTAAAAGGTGCTGCTTACATCTTCAAAGCAGAGGTAGAGAGAGCCCTGTTTGGCCTGGGTATACTTCCCGATAATCAAATTTAAATTTAAACACTGATCCAAAGTTCCTCGCCCTTTCCTAAAGCCATACTGGGAGCCCGGCCATAATCCCTTTCTCCTCAGCCCATTCTTCCAACCGAGCCAGCAGTATTCTGCTCATGATTTTGACGGAGGAGTCTAACAAGGAAATAGGGCTGTAGTTTTTGGCATCACCCCTATCTCCCTTTTTATGGATCGGAATTATGATGGATTCCCCCAGGTTGGTGGGGCACCATTACTCACAGCAGCATTAAATACAATAGTTAACACGGGGCTCCTCAACTTAGGGGCAGTTTTATACACGTCAATAGGGACCCCTTCCGGCCCCTGGGCCTTTTCCCCTTTACTAGCGTTGATGCCTAGTTCTACCTCGGCGACTGTAAATTCCAGAGGGACTACAGGCCCACTGTTATTGACATAGTGGGGGTTGTCGGTCTTAAATATAGTAGAAAAACTGAACTACCCATGTCTCACTAGTAACGGTAGATGAAAGTTCAGGGACCGAATCGTCTTTAAAAAAAGGGGAATTAACTGTTCCCAGAATAACGTGCTATTTGAAGTAACTGCGGCCTCTGTCAGTTTTTCCCAGGCATCTTGCTGCAGGTCTACCTTTCTACGCTTGAGGGCTGCTTTGTAGTCGAATCTCAATTGGCTTACAGCTATCTTATCATTAGGCCTGACCGCAAGAACCCGCTTTAATGCGGTTTGCAGTACTGTACAGGCATGGTCAAACCACCCTTTATTATGAATGGTTGTCCCCGAGCCAGTTTTCGTGAACATAGTTTCAATGGGCACGATTCACAGAATGAACTTAAGAATCAATCCTAAATTTACTACTGTTTTGGTATTCACAGATTGCACTTACTACTTTTGGTATTCACAGAATGAACTCAGAATGAACTTACTACTTTTGGCATTCACAGAATGCACTTACCACTTTTGGTATTCACAGAATGAATTTGCTCATTTCGGTATTCACAGAAGTTAGGACTCCTAACTTTATGACTCCTAAATGCCTTCTGTGAATACCGAAAGTCCTAAAATTACGATTTTTCTCAATTTAGTAGTAGTAAAGTTAGGACTCCTAACTTTAGGACTCCTAAATACCTTCTGTGAATACCGAAAGTCTTAAAATTAGGATTTATCTCAATTTAGTAGTAGTAAAGTTAGGACTCCTAACTTTAGGATGTCTAAATGCCTTCTGTGAATACCGAAAGTCCTAAAATTGGGATTTTTCATAATTTAGTAGTAGTAAAGTTAGGACTCCTAACTTTAGGACTCCTAAATGCCTTCTGTGAATACCGAAAGTCCTAAAATTGGGATTTTTCTCAATTTAGTAGTAGTAACGTTAGTACTCCTAACTTTAGGACTCCTAAATGCCTTCTGTGAATACCGAAAGCCTTAACATTAGGATTTTTCTCAGTTTAGGAGTCCTAAAGTTAGGAGTCCTAACTTTACTACTACTAAATTGAGAAAATCATAATTTTAAGACTTTCGGTATTCACAGAAGGCATTTAGGAGTCCTAAAGTTAGGAGTCCTAACTTCTGTGAATACCGAAATGAGTAAGTTCATTCTGTGAATACCAAAAGTAGTAAGTGCATTCTGTGAATACCAAAAGTAGTAAGTGCAATCTGTGACTACCAAAACAGTAGTAAGTTTAGGATTGAGTCTTAAGTTCATTCTGTGAATCTGGCCCAATAACTTTATTAATAAACATAACATTTCTTAGGATGCAATCGGGGTCATGATCAGTATTTAGAATAGCGTTAATTTCCCCAGTGCACCCTTTTACAATAGATTCTAAAACCTCTTCTGATTATTTTCCCATCCATCTTAATCGCACACCGTTGGGTCTGTGGGGTTCAATGTTCATTAGAATACGTGAGATGGGTGGTGGTCTGCATTCCCAGATAGTAATTTCTAAAATAATACAGTTGTGGTCACTCAACAGGGTTTCTACAATCTTTGGAGTCTTACATAGCGAGGTGATATTGGATGATACACATATATGGTCAATCACCGTATTAGCGTTTTGGCCCGTATATGTCGGGATAATATCACCATAATCATTCTTGCCATATGCCAGAAGTTCCAGATCTTGGTCCGCCAATATTTTGTTAAGTGACTCACCATACAAATTATGAGGGAAATGCATGTCATCCTCCTCTAGATTGCCCTTTACCCCACACACCCCTAGGTTGGATAGTGGACAAGTGGATATGTTAAAATCCCCCACCCAAATAAAATGAAAAATTACATTTTCCCTTGCCATCAATTCACCTAGAGCAATCTCTAAATCCTTCACAACTAGGTGCCGCGTATTATCAAAAACATTATTATAGAAATTAATTAAAAGAACATTGCGGGCTTGTTTTTCTAACAGCCATAGAACCTGTGAATGTGCCCCAACCATCATATGCCTTTTCATGATAATGGGGAGGTTAACTGATACCAGTGTCAAGAGGCCTCCTTTGGCTCTGGCAGAAACAGAGCCCACCGCTGGTAAATTATAGGAGGTATAACCATTGTAGCTAATCAGATCCTGACACCAGGTTTCCTGGAAACAAATGATGTCATAGAAATTAATAAAGTCTGACCAGCCCAATGTATCCACTTTTGGGGCTAGTCCGGCAATGTTCCAACTAACTATGGAGCAATGGGGACGATGATTGTCTTTGTTCTGCGGGGTGACTATTTGCTCCAGGTCGGGAACTCCTGACCTCCCAGCCCCCTCCATTTGCATATTAATCACATTTGCCCTATCCTGGATATCGTTACTAGATTCAGCCACATAAATGGCCCCTGACTCCCTTTTATCACCCCTCTCTGTTTCAATGCATATGGGTCTAACCACCGCTCCCGTAATGGTATGATCCTGATTGATTCAATCGTTTGCATCCAGGGTACTCAGGGATTGATATAGATTGGATACCAGTACCTGAAACGGACTTTGTATGTCAGGGTGTGGGCATAACTCTCTAATAGGTCCAGTATTATTTTGATACATTAATAGGCTATAAAAATAACTAAGGGGGCGTAATGTTATTCCTTGATCATTGTGTGGTAGTGAAGTTGCTGTAATCAAGGACGTAATAGCAAAGTGGGGGATCTGAAATTCATGATGACACAGTCTCCCTTAATGTTTTAGGGTGATTTCCCGATCCAGTTGACCCTTCTTGTGGTGAGGATCTGGTCAGATAAAGCCACCGGAATCCACATTGGTTATTAAGCCAAGAAACAGTTTTGTTTTTAAGTGATTCATGGGACTCCATTTGATTCGGAGCCGGGTTATCATTTAGTGGTGGAACATTGGTTAAGACAGCCATATAAGGGGCACAATCAGGGGGTAGGTTGATACTCTAGCTTTGCTTAACATTCTGAGTTATGTCCCCCCTCCTCGGTTCTAAGACTATTTTACACTTTTTAATTTCAGGAATTTGCCTATTTGATTCTTCTACCGATGCATTTGCATGTACAGGTGCCCTCCCATTTCTGATTTTGAACTTCAGAGTTGGCCGTTTCTCCTCTTATCATGCTAACCTGACAATTTTCCAGCCCTTTCGCTTGAGTTCTTAATAATTCATTTTGTAGGGTAATGTCAGCCCTCAACCTATTAAACTCTGAGGTTAAATTGTCCACGCTATAAGATAGGGGTTTAATTAATCCTTCAATTCTGGCAACAAAGGTATTCATAAGTCGCTCAACCTGTAAATCGGTTAAAACCAATGAATTGGTATTACCCAAATGATCATCAACATAGGATGCATGCTCAGCTGGTCTTTTTGCACCCTTGCCCAAATTAATTGGACCTCGCTTGGTTTGAGCTTTCCTACATCCCCTTCTAGTTCTTGGGACGTGTGATGGACTAGGAGTAGCAACAGCCTCTGTATGTATGTCCACTAAACTGGTTTGTGAAGTGATATCTATGCTGCCATTCCCCCTACTTTTGTCAGGTGATACTAGGAGGGCTGCTAATGTTACTGTTGGACTACCCTGATCAAGTGAGAGTCGCCGCTCTGCTCTAACTATTTGATCGTTAATTACGCTCACTGCTCTCACCAAATAGTTGTCAAGGGTAGAACTGGCATGCTCAACTGGGGTTTTACAACCCTTACGCCGTGACATTATTAAAATGAAATATTATACCTTTTTCAAAGAAAAGCCTATGAAATGAGCCAAGTACACAGTACTTTAAGTGTATACCAGTCCAGTCCAGACTCGTATGAATCAAGGAGTCCTTACCCGCCTGACAGTCTTCGAGAATCCTTCGATTGTGTCACAGTTCAAAAGATAGGGACCAAGAGTCCTGGCCCAGCCCAGCCAAGAGTCCTGGCCCAGCCCAGCCTCTTCAGTCTCTGACGGGCTCAGACGGGCCCACCCTTGGCCCTGGCGCATGCTCACGCGCGTCCCGCGCTGCGTAAAGTACAGCGTGCTAATAAGGGCTGGCGGCTGGTGGCGGCACCGGACAGTGACGCTGTCTCTGGGCGCCGGAAGTGCTGCTGGGACTTGTAGTCTCGAGGTTGTGCTGGTTGTAGCCGTTCCCCTCACGGCGAAGACCTGGACCGTGCCCCCTGCCACCGGGAGTACCACCGAGCAACCGAGGAAGTTGGACCGTTCCCCTAGCGGTCGTAAGTATGCTTGCCCCGACTTCAGAAGCGTGACAAGAATCCAAATATCAAACACACTACTCATATACAAATGATGTGCATGTGAAATGGTTGACTATTTGTTTATGTCCCAGATCAAAGTTCTTGTAATATATTTTATAAAAAATGGACACACATTAAGACAGCCACATGTTTGCTACAACAAACTAGACCGTGGTTTTTTATCACAATCGGGAAACAAAATCTGCCACAAAGAACATTAAAACCACTGACCTCTTCAACTGCACATACATGTCTGTATGTAATTACCTAACTACACCCCAGAGTTTAAGTGCCATGTTACTCCACTGGTGACAGATATGTGCTATAGGAATGTTAGATAACATCACATGGCATCATTTTAATACATCTGAACAAACGAGGTTAATATTCCTTACTGTTTGTCTGTTGACTTCATAAAGATGAAAGGAGGAGTCTCCACTTAAATGCTTCAAGGTTGGGACTTTAAACGGACACCTTAAATGCTGAACTATTTTATCCAGTGGGATAAAAATGCATTATGCAGTACAAGGACACTGGAAAGCAGCACAGTAAACAGCAGAAATTGGTTTGTAATGTCCTTGTAAAAGCTGCTTTCACTGCTGTAGGATACAGCTCAGAACCACTTTAGATAGTCTGGTGATGAACAATATAAAATATGGATAAAATGTGCACAGTGCTGTATTAATTTTATCTGTTTTGGGAAGATGAAAAGTTGGGACAGCTCTGCCAGAATTAGAGCCTGTTTTTTACACAGCTCGTTGCAGCAGGGGACGTAACCTCGTGAGCTGTAGAAGGGATCATTAGATCAAGTAGATTTAAGATCTTTCTTCTAAGGCTTTCCCCCACAATCAATGAATCTGCAAAAAAAACAGTGGAGCAGTAAAATGCACACTCCTTGACTCCCAAAACTTCACACTGGTTTTACAATTAGTGTCTGTGCCGATTCTGAGCAAGAAGATGCTGTGTTACGACTACAGACAGACCGGACCGCACTAATTTCATCCACCTCAGAAGGGAGCCAGTTTGGAGACTGAGGAGAGGCCGTGTCATTGAATTCACATCAGCTGAGGGATAGCTCAGTGGGTACAGCTCCTGATGAAAAACTTTGCTATGTGATGTGCAGAACTTATGCCCGAATAGCTGACTGTGGGAGGGCATGTCAGGAACAAGGCAGGGTAGCAGCATCTTCCGGAGCTCCGGCCGCCCCACACTCATCCTGACTATAATCCTGCCCTTCAAGCCACCATCTGCTGCTTATTTGAGGTGCTGTTCATTTCCCACAGCATGTGAGCACCCCTACCGCTGTCCCTGTTGAGCTGAGATGCGAGGGGGAGCAAAAGAAATAAGCATTTGCAATGCAATAGGTCTCGCATTTGCGAGAGTTAGAGCTATTGGCACTGTAAATTACAATGTCTTTTACTTATGTGTTTTAGTATGGAGCGTGATGGGTATGTATTTGAGCTTATATAGCGCACAGCTACCCGCAGTGGGTGTCCCGGCGCTTGCTTAGGGAACCCGTCCGTCCTGGTATTCCCCTGTGAGATAACCCCAGGCAGGGTATCCACAAGGTGAAAGCCAGGCATCCCGCCGCGAGGGGCCATTGTGGAGATTAAGCAAGCTATTGCCCAGAGTCGCAGAGTGTGAACCCGTGAGTCAAGAAGGCACCAGAGCGAGAATTATCGAGTCCGAGGAATTTTTAGCCCAAGACCCGCCGAGGCGGGGAATTGAACCCTGGTCCAGGGCCGATCTCAGCTTCCGGGTCTGCCGCCTCTAACCCCTGAGCCACACTTCTCCATGGGTGCATGTGGTATGGAGTGGAATTATGTGGTAATGGCACAATGTAAACAAAAAACAATAGTGCATCAAATGCTGACTAGCAGGCTTGCAAATACATGTAAACTTACTGTAAATATTTTGATAAAGTTTCTAAACCACCGTAATTTCAATACCAATATTAAAGGAAAACTGTTGCTTCTGCACCTTTTGTTGAGAAAGGGCCGATAAGGTGCGGACTGAGTCAGTTACCAATAAAATAGTCGACTTATAAACAACTAGTTAGGGTGAAGTGTTAAAGGTCATACGTCACTGTGTCTGCAAGGATAATTAAACATGTCTTAGATTTTAATGATAGACTGGTGGATGATGGGCTTGGTTGGGGGAGATAGTCATACCTGCGACTGCACCGTAAGAGCCTTATTTGTGTTAATATACATAGCTGCCAAGCTTCCAGATTGCTTATGTGTGACACTTTCAAATTTTCAGTGTACTTAAGAGTGACATTCAACGAATGTGACTTACAAACTTTCTTGGGAGCAAAATCAAGTAATGAAGTAAATGGAAACAATTAAATATGAGAAATTACTCTGATTTGAGCACGAAAAAGTTTAGGATCTTGAAACTGCTGCAAAGGCGCAGAAATGGAAGGGTACTAACCTAGTGCCCTGGTAAGCTAATTGTACTGTAAAACAACCCAGTGACCATGATATTAAACAAACATATCTTTCAGAGGCAGTACTTTATTAATGTTCTGCATAAATATGCAAACACACATGCAATTAAATATCAAAAATATACCTACTGGATGCAAAAGATTGGCACTTACATTCTAAAAGAAGCAATTAGTACTATTAAATTCCATATGTACATATGGTCCAGATTGAGTTCTGCGCCTTCCCAACTGGACACAACTCCATTCCCTGAGGGTTCCGTGCACACTGGACAGATGCACACAAGTAAGACATCCTTGCTCTGTGTGGTACGGAAGTGCCACATACAACACAAGGCCTTTGAAACTTGATAGAATGTCATGTTTTTACTGGTTGGTTTTAGTTTGCAGCTGAAATGCCCTGGGAAGGATTGCACAGTTTATTAAAAGGGATGTCCACTGTTTGTAGAGTAATTAAAATAAATTTACTGGTTTTGCCCATGATAATAAATGAAAGTGCAATATTTAAATCAGCATTGTGTCCTAATAATGTGAAGCCCTTGCTCGTTTTGAAATCAGGGGCTCACGTACACTGGCACTGTTTCACTGGAGCACCCAAATCTAAATGTGTTTCTCTCAGCAAGGGAAAAGGGAGAAAGAAAAAGGTGTTCAAGCTTAGCCCATAAGGGGCAAGGAGAGACCTGGTCTTGCAACCAAAAGGAAGCCTGTTGCAACAGAAACGCCTTGTGGTAAGCTGGGAAATCCGGGAAATTAACTCCGCCTTCTGACTTGGGGCGTATAAGCCTGGGTTTTTTATTATTTCAAAGAAAGGACATAAGAATTGAGTTAATCTTCCTGAAAAATTTAGAAGGGATAGAGACAGCGATGTTAGAAATAGTGTAAAGGACTATAGGAGATAGCATCATTTTGATTGTATCTAGACGGCCCCACCATGATAAATAAAGAGGATGCCATCTAGATGTTAAATCCGATAATTTTTTAATGTACTTATTTAAACAAAGGGTAGACTACTTCTATCTTCTACTCATGCTTCCCCTTTTACCGCTGCTGACTTCCTCACCTCTACCATTTGGCATAACAACTCCCTCTTAATTTGCGACAAACCCTTCTACTGGAAGTCGTGGAGGCAAAAGAATTAATATGGGTTTCCCAATTATTTTCACACTCTTCTTTCATTGCCTTCCCTACCCTTCGCACCACTTATGATTTGCCTGCTTCTTTTGCTCACAAATACCTTCTTCTTAAAGAGACAGTAATGGCAACTTACAACCGTCTCTTGCTAACACCTCTCCCTTCTTCTTCTTCTTCACTCACTCCCACCTCACTACTTCATTCCTTTTTGCGCACTACTCCCAAAGCTTCCTCTATTTACAAACGCCTTCACACCAAAGATATCATTAGACCCAAATCTAAAGTGGAGGAATGCTGGGAACACGATCTTGCCACATCTTGGCCCATTCCTTTATGGGATAAGATCTGGAATAAGAATCGCAAGTCTCCTAGAGCAGCGACCTTGACACAATCCTTGTTCTTCATCTACAACAGACTTCTTTTCACGCCATTTGACCTCCATAAGCGTTTTCCAGCCACTCCACACATTTGCTGGTCATGTTCCTCCCCGCAAGCAACTTTATTCCTTATGCTGTTCCTTTTTTTTTTAACCTTTTTTATTTTTCATCAACATCAGAGTTACAAATTCATAAGACATTACCAGAGAAACAAAAGTAACTTACAATTCAGAAAGCATTATCATCAGGTTCAAAACAAATAAAGCATTTTTCAAAAACACAAAGAGCTATAGACTGGGAAAAGTGAATCATAAGAAGGGAAAAATTCATCCCAAGAACAATAGAAAACCATCATCAAGAAATGTCATGCAATCTTAATTGCATTAAACTTTCCCTCCATTTCATCTTATATCTCACCCAACCTCCGTTTCCATTCAATTATTGGGGCCCATATCCTCCGTCCAGCTTCTTTTTTTTCCCTCCCCCTTTTTTCATATAGGGCCATTTCTAAGATATATATGGCCAATACCCGAGAGATCCATTGCTGTAAAGTTGGGGGGTTGGGATCCTTCCTGAGTGTTGCTATGCATAGTCTACTGAGGGTCATAGCTAAATACAGAAACTCATGGTGAAGAACTTCAACACCCTCCCTCACTACACCCAAAATCATAACTTCATCAGTCACAATTAAATGAATCCCCAGAGAATCAGCAAAAAATTGTTCCAAAGATTTTTTATACACATCTAGAGAGGGGCATGATGCAAACCTATGAATTGTGTCTGCTTGCGTGGATTGGCATCTTGGACAGATGCCCCCGCTTGTTCCCCCCCACTGCGCTATTCTGTGAGGAGTGTAGTAAAGTTCAAACATAGTCTTATATTGTTGAGATTGTAAATTTGCCACACTTAGCACCGAATTTGACAGTTTTAATGACTTCTCTGCCTCGTTTCCTGTTAGATCTAGTTTGCCTCTCCACTTCTCATACATTCTGCCACAATCATCCTCTTTATATTTACAAATTTCCCTGTATAGTTGCGAGATAGAGGATCCCCCTTCATCCCTTACACATTCCAACAGCTCAACTCTTTGAAAGTTTATGTCCCCCTCTGTTTCTTTAGCAAAACTGACCTCACTTGTAGATACTTTAAAAAGTCTCTACGCCCTAAATTATATAAGCGTTGTGCCTGCTCAAAAGCGATCAGACCGGCTGCCCCTATAAGATCCCCAATAGTCTTAACCCCTAGTGCATCCCAACCCCTCATAACTGGGTCATGAAATACCCCCGGCAGCGATGGATACCATACAGAGGGGTATAATAATTAATTCTCCCTAGTTTTAATTTTCTCCTTATCCCAGATCAGACTAACCTTGCGGCCACCAAAGTCTTGAACCTTACTTTTTTGTAATAGCTCCTCTCCTCATATGTAAGTAACCATTGATTGGAATCTTTCACTTCAAGTTCGTATACGTCTGGGACACCATCTCTACCTCTCCATCTATCTGTAACACTCCCCCCAGCATACCTCTGATGTATTGCAAGACCGTTGCCCAATAGTATGCCTTAAAGTCCGGTACCGCCAGCCAACCTCTCTCTCTTGGGAGCGACAAAAATGTTTGACTGCGGCGTGTTTTGCCCTTAGCCCAAATGAATCTTTTTGTCACCTTCTCTAACTCCCTGAACCAGCTATTGTTAAAAATTAGCGGTATGGTCCTAAATAAATATAGCACCTTTGGCATAAACACCATTTTAATAACATTGCAACGACCAATTGTTGTTAGGTGTAGGTTGTTCAGCTTGTCAAAATCAATTTTAGCCTTATCTATAATGGGGCTTAAGTTCTTCGACACCACTTTAGAAAGGTCTGAGGTTATACGAACCCCAGATATACTGCTGTCTCTACTACTCTTGGATCGACTAAAGATATTTTCTGATTTATTACCACTTGGGTCTTATTTGCATTTAATTTGTACCCAGACAGTCTTCCAAATGCAGCCGCTTCCTGTTCTATTTCTCTTAGGGCTGACACTCGATCGCTTGATGTTATAGCCAGGTCATCCGCATATCCTAGGATTTTAGTTTCATGCCTGTTCAGTGCTATGGGCATGATGTTTCTGTTCTACTCTATCCTCCTAATGAACAAATCTATATATAGAGCGAAGAGTAGCGGGGAGCAGGGGCACCCCTCGTCCAATATCTATAATACCACTCAGCTCCCCCATAGTTCTAACCCTTATTCTTGGATTGTGGTATAAGGCCTTCAGAGCCCCCACACAACCCTCCCCCAGATTCAACTTCTCCAACGCAGCCCAGAGAAATCCCCACGAGACCATATCAAAAGCCTTCTCAGCCTCTAAAAGAATCAGCGCCATAGGGTCTCGTGAGGATGCAGTGCCATCAAATAACGTAAGCACTCTTCTAACATGCTCCGCCGTTCCTCTCCCAGGGATAAACCCGTGCTGCCATGGAGAGATGATCTTCCCGATTACAGCTCTTAGCCTATTTGCCAGCATCTTTGAGTAAATTTTCACATCGCTGTTCATTAGACTTATCGGCCTATAAGACCCAGGATTGGTTGGGGGCTTATCCTTTTTCAGAAAGACTATCATAGTTGCCTCTCCCCATGACTCCGGGGGTATCGCACCCTCCTGTATATTTACAACCATCTCATATAGTTCTTCTTCTATCTCGGCTAAAAATGTTTTATAAAATTCCAAGGGTATAGAGTCTGGGCCTACCGCTTTACCTGACGGTAAGTCATAGATTGCCCTCTGCATTTCTGTTTTATTGAATGCTATCTCCAAAATCCCCCTATCCTCTGTCATTAGCTTCTCTAGCCTGACACTCCCAAGATACCTCTCTATATCCTCGCTAGGCACCATATAGTTGGCTTCATATAGCCTCTGATAGTAGTCCCGAAAGCTAGCACATATACTCTCGGGTGTTGTTGCGGCACTTCCGTTCTCAGCCCTAATCTCAGAAATATCCCCCTTAGTAGCAGCCTGCCTAGTTCGAACAGCTAGCATACAACCTATCTGCTCACTATACTCATATTGGTCCTTTCTCCACGCCAGATACTTCCCTGCTGCCTTAGACGCAAATAGCTCCCCAACCGCTGCCTTAGCCATAGCAAGCTCATATGTTATTCTGACAATATCCTGATTCGCCTTGATTGCGCTACTAAGTTCATGTTCTAGTCTAGCGACTGCCCTTATCCTTGTTTCTACTTCCTCCCTCTCTGCCTTATTCTGCCTAATTGAGTACCTAATTGTCTCCCCCCTTATACCTGCTTTCAGCGTATCCCACACTACTGCAGGGAGGGCAGAGCCTTTATTTATTTCCAAAAAATGTCTCATTCATTCTTTCATTAGGGCAGTATACTCCGGGTCCTGTAACAGGGCTCTCTCAAATGTCCAATTTGTCACCTTCTTTTGTTGGGCAAAAATTGATATATCTAAGATAAGCGGGTTATGGTCGGACATTACCTGGGGGAGTATGCTAATCTTTGCAATAGAAGCTACTGCTGGTGATACCAGAAAATAATCTAGCCTTGCTAAAGCCTTATGAGGGGCAGAATAATATGTACTACCACTCCCTAAGTTATTTTGCAGCTCCCACATATCTACTAGACCGTTATCACACATCAATTGAATCAATGCCCTGTGGCTTCTCTTCTTCCGACCGGAGAATTTCCCCGGATCGTTCTTCCACAAACCATTCAGGCCATTGACATTTAAGTCCCCACAAACTACTAATGGCAGAGGCCAGTTGGCTATTTGTACGTTAACAGAGTCCATAACTTCTGGGTCGTCTACAGTGGGAGCATACAATGAACATAGTGTGAAGTTAAAGCCCTGCACCTGACACTCCACCAAAACCCATCGGCCGTAGCAGTCTGATTTTTGCCTATTTACAACCACACATCCATGCCTTGCTAAGATCGGCACCCCTCGTGTTCTTGTTCCTTGCGTCGTGTATGATACTAATTGATATCCCAGCTGTTCTAAAAAACCCTTTTGAGAAGCCTCTATATGTGTTTCTTGCAAGCAAATCAGCTTGGCGTGCAATATTCTTAAATATTCCCTCATAGCTTTTCGTTTTTTACCATCATTTAGTCCACAAACATTCAACGAGACTATCCGCATAGGCATTTCTGTTTTAATTTCGCTCTCCCCATTCTACTTTTGTTACACTGACTTCTCTAGTTTCTTCTATATCCTGATGTGATGAAATTTTTTCCCCCTTTTTCCTCCCCGGCCCTCCCTTATCCCCTCCTGACCCCTCCCGCTTCCCCCCTCCCCCCCACCACCTGAAGCAAATAGGCCTCTATGATGGTGTCTGTCTGTCGGCCTCACTCTGCCTTCAAATATAAACATCAAAATTTCAGAATATCAAACCGCTTTTTTTTTCCCCCATCTTTTCCAGCCCCCTTTTCACCCAACAAACCCCTTCTACCTCAGCAACCCATAGAATTAGAAGCTATGAAAAGAAAAAAAAAGGTCCTCATGAATTGTCCCCGGTCTCCCTATTTCCGCGTATCTCCTCCATATATGCCTTGGCTTGAATTTCGGAAAAAAACACTCTTGTGGTATTTTTGTGGATTATTTTCAGTTTGGCAGGGTTCATTAAGTATGCCTGGAGGCCCATCTGGCAGCATGGATCCAATAGTTCTCTAAGCCCCCACCGTCTTTCCACTGTGCTGTGACAATAGTCCGGTGTTGAAAAAAAAGATTGGTTCTCAAAAGACCGTCTGGCATTGGGGCGTGCTTTCGCATATACCTCCTCCCTTAGTAAGAAGCTACCAAAGAATTTCAAAATAGCTCTGGGTCTCTGTGCTCCTTCCGTGGTCGGACGGCTGTTCTTTTTTAAGGTCATCGGGAACCTGTGCACCCTTTGAACCTCCTTCTCCCAATCCCAGTGGATCAGCTCAGGGAATGCCCCTTTCAGCATTTTTAAGACATAGGATCTGATATCCTCTCCTTCTACCCCTTCCTCTATGCCCAGAATCCTGATGTTATTCCGCCGTTGGCGGTTCTCCAAGTCTTCTAGCTTCCACTGGACATCAATCATTTGCTTTTCATATCCGCTTAGTCTTGCTGAATCCTTTACTTGCTGGTCTTCCAGTGTACTAGTGCGTTCCTCCAGGTGAGCCACTCTTGAGTTTGTGGCTGTACAGATCTTAGCCACTTTTTTAATTGCTCCTTGTAAATTTTTCGTAGCTAGACGGTTTTTCTTCCCTTCAATCTTTGTTGCATCCTGTAATTGTTTAATTAAGCTCAATATCAGGTGCAGAGTTGGTTCCACAGAGGGGATAGGGCCCTGTGCCCCCGCTGTTAAATTTTCTACATATGTCATCTGGGTGGCAGAATAATCCCAGTTCAAAACTGCCTCCGTCTCCGTGCTTGCAGCAATGTTACGCCTTTGGCTATTACCTGCCTTTTCCTGTGACTGCGAGCTTCTCTGTCGCCTTGACCGCCTTTTCTTCCTTGGAGCAGGTCCCCTATCCTCCACCGAAGATTTCCTCTCCGCCTCCAAACTTGAATCCAACCTGGAACCTGTCTTGGCGCCACCTTCCTCCTCATCTACCTCTGAGGGCAAGCTTTAGATGAATCAGACCCATCTGTTACTGAGTAAAAATTATCCGGTAGGTCAAGATTATCTTCAGCGCCGCTTGGTCCGCTGCTTGCTACAGCCTTTTGCACGAGTAGTGCTGTCTGCCGATCTGTCTCACTTAGGATAGCTACATCGATGGAAGCTAGCTCTACCCCAGCTACGTCCGATGCATCCTGGGATTCCATTATATTGCCCCACTGAGCCCCGGAATGAGATGCGTCTATCATTGGTATAAGCTGTGCCCCCCCAGAGTCAGAAACTGTTTTGATAATTGCACCTCCAGACGTGGTTCCAAGTGTACCCACCGTTTTTTCAGCAATTGTTTTATCCACATTGCCCACGTTGGAGGGAGAGAAATAGCCCGTGATATTTCTAGTTGAGCCTGCATTTAGCGCCGCATTCTGTGCGCCCTGTCTCTTCCCTCTGGTTTTGTTCCAGGCACCCTCGCTATTTTCATTGACCGTTTTAGGAGTATCCTTGCCGGTATCTTTACTCCTAGCAGTTTCTTTCTGTACAGCAGATTGCTTATTTGAAGCTTCAAGGTTATCAGGACCTTTCCCCTTCCCTCCTCGTGCGTTTTTAGGAGCCATTCTGGCCAGTTCTACCACAGTCTCTACCACAGTACCCGCGTTCTTGGGGCTGATTGTCTTCACACCTCGTTTTGCTGCTATCCACCACTTGCGGGCCACAGAGTACTCACCCCCACAATCGCGGCGGGGTTCCCTGCCTCCCAAGGCTCCCAAGGCTTCTCCACATGACCGAGCTTGCAGGTCACTATGAGCCGCTTGATATTCCTCATGTTTGCCGCCAAAATCTGCCGACCCTTTACCTCCGGCTGCGCTGGCTTGAGTTTCTGCGGCCTGCGTAACTACAACCTCCGTGGGCACCGTAGGCACTCTGCCCTGCTCCGCTGCTCCTCCGTCCAAGCTGCCTGGTCGAACTCTCAGGGCTCCGCTAATTTGCCTGCAAACTCCGTGAGCTCCGCAGCGAGCCCCGAGCTGTCCTACCGCTCCGGATCCGCCCACCTCAGCTCTGAAGTGCTGTTCTCGCTCCTCCAGCTCTGCAACAAGCCTCTCAACAGCATCCACTGCCGACCAAAGCGCCCAGAGAAACCGCCGACAGAATTTTAAATACAAGAAGCGTTTCTTGGCAGAATCCATCCAGTATCCTAGGGGGAATAGGGCTCTTCCGCGAAATATTCGTTCACATTCCTAACACGGCATGGGAGTGATCACAACCAGCCTCTTAGCCAGACGCCATCTTGCCTCTCACTCTCTCCCACAGAGAGTGATAGATCATATGCTGTTCCTATGTAAATCTGTTCACGACTTTTGGTTGCAAGTTTGGGCCCAAATTAATGTAATTTTCCACACTCGCATTCCTTTTTCATACACTAACGTTTTCTTGGGTAGTCTTTCTCCTTGTTGGGAAGATATTGATCTTAATACTAAGATCATTGATTTATTATTAGCTGTTGCGTTTCAGCAGATTACAGTCAACTGGAAGAACTTTTCTACGTATGGATTTATGGCTTCCTATTACACTTTATCTTGATGTATGTGCTAAACGTTCTTTTCACCCACGACCCTCACAGCAAGAAGTCTTAAAACCCCCTTAAATGCCCTCATCCTTCCATTTCTCCTTCAATATCAATTATATGTATTTCTTTTTGCATAATCTTATTACTACAATTATTGTCTCTATTTTATTTAGTTTTGATGCTCATGATAAGATTTTCTAATTGTTTGCAATTGTATTGTGCCCACTGCTTACTACTGTACTTATATTGTATTATCACCTTGTTCTTTTCTCCTTTTACCAAATAAAATTCTTTTTTGAACTTAAATGTGTTTCTCTAAAAATGAAAGTGAACATCATCAAGAACTTAAACAGATGAAAGCAAACTAACATGAGGCAAAACTGAAATGGACTATTCTGATATGCCATCCCCAGCAGGAATCAGGACGCAACGAGACTGCATGAACGTGAGCAACACACTTGCTGCAAGCACATCCAACGTGTGAGCGATTATTAAAGGAGAAACACTTTCTTTCGATAAAATGGCGAACTTTCTAAAATAAACCTTTTACTAGGAACTCACGGCACTTCAGCAGTAGCGCTGGGGTTTTAAGACATAATTTGAGGCAGAAAGAAATGAGTGGTTTCGTAGCAAGTGGACTTTTAATTTCAAACTCGCTTCTCTGCCCATGCTGTCACACTGCAGGATAACACACTTATAAAAACCAGCCTCACATATTCTACAAATGCAAGCATTTCTCAGCTTAAACTGCATGCAGCACTCCTTGTCTGCACTTCTCTGACTTGCGAGTTTGGGGGATTGCTGGGGTGCTTGCAGTGTAAGCCCGGTGACCCAAGATAAGGTACAGGCAACCGGCCAGGGCCTGCATGCGTGCCTCACACCGGAAGTACTTTAGCAGGCAACGGAATACATAGGGAGCTGGGTTTACCGTGCTTTCAGTGTCTTTTTCATTATTGTAGACACAACTAGTCAGTTTATTCAACTGCCCCTGGGAGGCCCGGCAAGAGCTCAGCTTCAATTTTTGTATTTATTTAGGAACCGGACATCCCCGCCGGCGGTCGTAGCAGGGGTACTTGATTTCAATATACTATGTCAACTAGTTAATTGAGACCATAGCAAAACCCATCCGAGCCCTAGGACCTCGTGCTTGGCCACGCCCGCGAACAGATTTTAAAAAGAAACCAAAATAGCTGTGCGCTCCGGGAAACAAGGGTGCGAGAGAACGAAAAGCATGGTATGTAAAGATGAGTAAATCCAGTTAAATATTCTAGTAAGCTTTATTGAAGACAAGCAGGTACACCTTATCCACTCCAGCTTCCCTCTTCAACTGACTGTAGTCCCACCATTCTGGAATCCAGCTCCAGTACATCATCCCGTCACCATGGTATCAGGAAGATGCACTTCACCCAAGATACCACATCTTCCCTCTTTAAAATAAAACAAGAAATGCAGCCCACTAAATCGTGACTTGGGAGGGGGAGGATGCCAGCCTCTTATGGAACCGTAGGGCCAGGAAATCTAGAATGCAATATGCATCACAGGTATTGGGGTGAAAGACTGTATCCAGCAGCAAATCTCACAGCAACCATAGACGGACGCTAGGATCCATGAACAGAATGCACTAGGTGAGCACCATTTGTAACGCAATAAAGGGCTGCATTCCACTGGATCTCACCCTGGTCCTTGGCGGTCGTCAGTGTACTTCATTTGAACCTCTGGAATCAACCACACTCTGCTGTGTCTTTTGGAAAAGTGGATCTTCCTGTGGGCGCAATGTCGATCGCTGATTGGGTGAGTGTAGTATGTTATTATTGATAAGATTGTTAGTATTTATCTTTAATGTTAGGTTTACCTCTTTAAATGAGATGTAGTCTTTTAAATGTGTTTTCCTTTCATGTTCTATTAGAGAGTTGTAATGGAATGCAATATGTTACACTGTATGTCAGTTCCAGCTCTGCTCATGCTCTGACCAGACGTGCTCTTTTCCTGGAATAAACTTATTATCTTTACCTTATACTTTTGGTTTATTTATACAAGAATACTACATTTATTTGGCGAAGATTGGGATTTTTTATTTCCTTCTTCTCGACTTTTTCACAAGCCTTGTACTGAAATTCTACAAATTGTTGTCTTCACTATTTATTGCTTCATGATCTACTGCGGACAAACATCAAGTGTGAAGTGAGTAGATCGAGCAGTTCTTTGTGCCAACCAGTCTCTCTCTCACTCCTGTTCTCTGTCCAACCACGCAGCCTTGAATGAATGCCTTTTCGATTCAACAAGAGGAAAGTGAGTAAACCTAGTGCTTTTATTTCTCAAGCATTTTCTATCTCATTTTTACCCTCGGAACAATCATTAATCTGTGCACGAACAATTAATTAGTTGGTGAGTTTTCTCAGTGAATTTTTTTGTTCTGTTCATGTCTTGACTCACCACTTATTGTTCCTTGAATTCGTGCCAGTTGACTGCTGCCGTTGCGGACTGCGCTGAAGATTCCATCTGCATAGCAACGCTGCTTTCAATACTGCCTACGTCAGACGCTTTTCAACGCGTTTATTTATTGTGTACTTTCTACTTTCATGACTCATAGGTCACGCAACACGGCCCCACAAGGCAAACGTGCCGCCATTTTGGATTTTTTTTTTTTATACTTTATTAAATATCTTCGAGCACGTCTGGACATTTGTAACAGTTCTATTTTAACTCCTACTTCTACTGCAACGGTTTCTACAAATTCATTGCAAGTAAGTCATATTTGGACATATTTCATCTGTATTCAGGTACTTTGAAATGGAACAATTTTACAATTTTATCATTACTACTGCTATAGCTTTTACAAGCTGATTTCACTTTTCAAACTAGTCAATTTTGTCTACTTCTTCGTATTTTCCATATATATATTACATTTTTTTGGGGGGATCACTATGACTACAAATCCCTCTACAGATAATTCAGCTTCTACTTCTAACCCTTTAAATGTGCAAATCTCATCCTCTTGTATTAACATTAATTTAAGCGCTCCTAAAGAATTTTTGGCAGCC
Source organism: Lissotriton vulgaris (assembly GCF_964263255.1). Lineage (NCBI taxonomy): Eukaryota > Metazoa > Chordata > Amphibia > Caudata > Salamandridae > Lissotriton > Lissotriton vulgaris. The sequence continues at coordinate 965,651,287 of NC_141694.1, forward strand.
CCAGGTGAACCTATCATCAAATTGACTGAATGGAAAGAATATTTTTTAAACTATATAGCTACATTAGAAGACAATGTTGGTACTCTTTCTCCTGAAAGGAAGAAAAGGATGCTTCTACATAGTATTGGCCTCGAAGGTCTAAGAGTATATAATCAGATGCAAAAACCAGAGAGCTCAGGTGACTTTGATATTATTAAAGCAGCTATTTTAGATTTGACTGAACATTATTCGCCTACTGTATGCATAGGAGTTACTAGACATGCCTTCTTTAAAAGGAAACAACTTCAGCATGAGACTGTGGAAGAGTACGTTTCTCAATTAAAATTATTAGCTGCACATTGTAATTTTGGATCTTCGCATGATGAACTTATTAGAGACCAAGTTGTAGTTTGCACAAGAAATAAGAGTATTCAGGATAGACTTTAGATTGAGGGTGAATCCAGCCTTAAAGATGTCATCACACTTCTTATAAAAGCTGAACTTTCAGACAGAAGTTCCAAAGCACTATCTGAACAGTCTGAATCTACTCCTATAGTTATCAAAATATCTGATTACAAGAAAAACAAACTGTCTTCTAAAACAACAACCAACAAGAATTTTCAAACTAGCAAGAATTTTCAAACAAAATCCTTCTATTATAAATTGTCCAACAAATCTAAGTCTAATTTAAATGATATACCTACTTTTGCATTTTATCGTTGTGGTGAGAAAAAAAGTCACAATGCAGGCTTTGAAAAATGTCCAGCCAGATCCACTAAGTGTTCTAATTGTGGCGTTTTGGGTCATTTTGCCAAAGTCTGCAAAAGGAAATCAGTTCAGAGAGCTAAAGTTCCTTGCATTACTGATACTGATTCATCGGACTACGATTCTGATTTGAACAATACTGTTCCTAATTCTAATGAAAACAAACAATGCAATATTGTTTTAAATGTTGGTGATAATGAAAAAAGCAAACCTTTGTGCATAGTTAAGTTTGGTGGGATTTCTTTACAGGTTGCAGTAGATTTGGGCTCTCTTTTCGCTATTATGGCCAAAAGTGTATGGGAAAAAGAATTAGTTAATGATTTGGGGCCACACCTAGATCCTACTGATGTACTTCCAGAAAGTTTTACAGGTGACAACATTGATATGTTGGTTTATCGCTCATTAGTGTTTGAATTTCAACACCACACTGCTATTTGTATATTGCTGCTGATGGTTCTTCTGTATTGGGTTGGAAAGATCAAAGATCTTTGCATATTATTTTGGATCCCAATAATCCAGAACAAGTTCTTGTCACTGGTGAAAGTGAGGACACAAAACATTGGGTCCTTGAGGAATTCCCAAGTGTATTCACAGGTAAGATTGGTAAATTCAAAGGTTTCTCTCATCGCATAAGGTTAGAAAGTAATGCTATTTCTAAAATACATAAGGTGCGCAACATTCCAGTTATTGTGAAAGATGAAGTTAAATGTGAATTATGGAAATGACAGGAAAATGGCATCATAGAACCAATTGAAGCTGCGGAGTGGATTTCTCCATTGGTTGTGGCTAGACGGGCCAATGGGAAAATTTGCTTGTGTGTGGATTTGGGAAATCTCAATGACAATATAATAGTCGACCAATACACCTTACCAAGAATCGACGAAATGTTGTCATTAACTCGAGGTGCCAAATAGTTTTCAACGCTAGATTTATCTTCAGCATATCACCAGATCTCCCTACATCATTCTAGTCATGATTTGACAGCATTTTGCACTCCTTTTGGGTGTTTTCATTTTCGCTGCATGCCATTTGGATTAGCATCTGCGGCTGCAGTATTCCAACGACTTATGTCACAACTGTTTGGAGATATGCATGGAGTCATCTTTTTTCAGGATTATATCCTTGTAATGGGAAAAAAATTGCATCAACATGATTCTAGATTAAGAAAAGTTTTAAGTGTTTTAAATGACAAATGTCTTACTGCTGGAATGTCTAAGTGTACATTTTCTGAGAATAGTGTAGTATATTTAGGACATGAAATCGGAGAACATGGCATTAGACCCAATACTAAATTAGTAGGAGCTATCTTAGATGCACCTGCTCCAAAATCTAAAGATGACTTAAGATCATTTTTGGGTTTAGCCGAATTTTATTCAAAATTTCTATCTAATTTTTCAGAAAAGACTCATCCAATGAGGAATCTTTTGAAAAATAAAATGCCTTTCATTTGGTCTGACGATTTTCAGCAAGCGTTTCTAATGAATAAAAAAACTATTTGTCGTGCTCCTAATCTTCAAGGTTTTGATACTTGTGCTCATACACTGGTAACTACTGATGCGAGTTCCAAGAGTCTAGGAGCTGTTTTAACACAAATTTTAGAGACTAATCAAGAAGTAGTGATCGCTTTTACTTCTAGATCTTTAACCCCCACAGAGGAAAGTATTCCGTGATTGAAAGGGAAACTTTAGCAGTAGTTTGGGGATTGGAGCATTTCGGGAAGTTTATTTGGGGTAAAAGCTTTATTTGGGGTAAAAGTTTTTGTGTAAGAACTGATCACAAACCGCTTACTAAATTACTCACAACAGAAGGTCTTAATAAAGCTACTGCCAGGATTGCAAGACTTTCCTTGCGCTTGCAAGATTTCTTCTTTGAAATCCGTTACGCTCCTGGAGCCAAAATGTTATCGCTGACTTTTTAAGCAGGTTCTCCTTACCCATTATTGAATCTGATCAACATCCCTGGAATGACCATTCAGTTGCTAATGTTATTTCCAATGATACATTATTTAATAGTATTTCTCAAGAACAATAGCTAGAAGCTGATACTGAAGACAACATTTTGAATGATGTTCAATCTAAAGTGATAAATGGTTGTAGTGAATTTTGTAAAAAAGATCTTAGTGATCAATTGAGAGGTTTTTGGGAGATCAGAGATGAACTCTCAATTTCTGATCATTTTCTCATTAGAGGAGACAAAATAATCCCTCCTATGTTCTTTGAGAAATCAAATTATACAGTAATCCCATGAAGGCCATCCTGGTATCCCTCACACCAAATCTAGAGTGAGGGATCAATATTGTTGGCCAGGAATGGATAATAATGTTGAAAAAGTTGTCAGATCTTGCATTAATTGTGAACTTTCTGATAAATCAAAGAAATCTTTCAATCCACCATTAGGTGAAGTTACTTCCATGGGAAGATTTAGCAATGGACATTATGGGTCCTGTTAATTGGTTTGATAATACTTTGAGGTATATTATTGTTCTTGTTGATTTATTTTCTAAATGGTTTGAAGTTAAAGTTGTTGACAAAGTAAATGCCACTAATGTGATAGATTTTTTGGAACACATTTTTGTACAAGAAGGATGTCCGTCATCCATTTTAACAGACAATGGTGTGCAGTTTAAGTCTAAGGAAATGCAAACCTTTCTTACTTCAAATGAAATCAATCATAAGTTGACGCCACTTTATCACCCTTCCTGCAATGGTACTGTGGAAAGGCTCAATAGAGTCATCAAAAGTACTTTTATGCATAAAATCTAAACTTTCTTGAGATTGTGAGCTTAACCCCTTGGGCGCGGCTGCGATTCTGCGCCTGTGCAGCCGTTTTGAAGAGTGGGCAGGTTCATGACGGCCCCTAGCCGTCATCAGCACACGAGCACTGTGATGCATGACGGCCGGGGGCCGTCATAAGCATGCAAGGGGTTAAAAACATGTTATGGGCTTATAGGGTAACACCTCATCCTACTTTAAGATAACGTCAATTTTCTCTTATGAGATGTAGAATTCCATTATCCAATATGAATCCTAGTTGGATGAAAATAAATGAAATGTTTTTTTATGATGCCAGTAAAATTAGATCAAACCTTACTTCTTCACAAATGAAGAATAAGGTTTATAATGATACCAAACATGGATCTACACCTGTTAATTTACAAGTTGGCCAATGGGTATGCATTAAGAGTGCTAAGAAAGTTCCCAAGGATCACAGAAATTTTACACTCCAAAAAGAATTGCAAAAATTCATCATAATTCTGTAACGTTAGATAATGGTGAAAATTGGCACGAGTCGTTTAGCTTTAACACACCCAAGTTATGTGCATATGTTCAATGATATTGATTCTGTGCCAGTTTCAAAATCTCGTAGTCATTTTTGGTGCCTAGGCAATGATGATAGTGATAAATCTCCTCAAGATTTACCTTAATGTTCTACTGATAATGAGCTTGTTATTAATAATGACTTTGACAATGTTAATACTGAAATCTCAGTATCTCCTGGTAAAAAATCTTCTTTTGGAAGATCTGTTAAGAGACCAGAAAAGTACAAAGAATTAATATTTTACTAGTATTTTTTTTGTTGTTGTGAAAGGGGAAGATATGTTATTATTGATAAGATTTTTAGAATTTATCTTTAATGTTAGGTTTACCTCTTTAAATGAGATGTAGTCTTTTAAATGTGTTTTCTTTCCATGTTCTATTAGAGAGTTGTAATGGAATGCAATATGTTCCACTGTATGTCAGTTCTAGCTCTGCTCATGATCTTAACACCTTCAATATTACAGCAATTCATCCCGGATGCTGCACTTCCTTGAATCCCATTGTTCATGACGAGCTCAGCTCGTCATGAGCACACGAGCAGTGTACTACATGACGAGCTGAGTTCGTCATGAGCATGGAAGGGGTTAAAAGACGTGCTCTTTTCCTGGAATAAACGTATTATCTTTAGCTTATACTTTTGGTTTATTTATACAAAAATACTACAGTGAGCTGGAGTCTTTGGTGATACCTTTCCTTATATGTTTCCTTTTAATAGTGTTGTGCTTTGTAATGGCCTACTAGCCAGGTTAAGAAGTCTGCGGCTGCTGCTTGGATGAGCCCAGGCCTGTGTTCGCGTAGGCATGGATGGCTCTACTTGGACCATCAGTGCTTGATGGGTGGCATGGCGGCCTTCTGGTTGGCGGGAATTGGGATTATGTTTTGCGAGTTACTATTTCAGCTCCTGCCCACACTTTCCTCATTAGAGACTAGACAGTGGTCCAAAGCATGCTTGGTGCTAATGTCCTGCGAGCAGTACACTTGTTGGTTTTTGCTTGATTACGTTGGTAATTTTTAGGTCGGCATTTTCAGTTACCTGATGTTTTTTTTTTGGTGCCTGGAGTCAGGTTGCTGGCTTGGTACATCCTCGTTGTTCGTCTGCCTGTCTGCTCTTTTACATACTTGGGGCCTCATTTATGAGAAGTGACGCATCGCTGCGTGAAAGCAGCGATGCGTCTTTTCTCAGTGCACCCTCCTTGCGACATGATTGATGCGTCATATTTACTGTACGACGCATCATGTCGCAAGGAGTTACAGATACGTCAGTATTTCTGATGTATCTGTATGGTGCAAAAGTGACGCATTGATGGAATGTGTCACAAAAGTGACGCAACTCCAGCAATGTGTCCTTTCACATCGGGCAAGCCCGATGTGAAAGGGCCTGTGTCAGTCTTACATCTGCTGTTAGTCAGGCGTAAGATATTGACGCATTTGCACCCTAGAGGTGGCGAAGTGAAATCTGGTAGATTTCAGTGCGTCACTTCTACAAGGCTTACATACGTGGGAACGCCCACCCTGCATACATTATACCTGACGCAGGTATAATGTAGTGCAGGGGTTTCCAAAGTGACACTTCTGCTTAGATGCATCACTTTTTAAATAGAGCGCAACAGAAGGCATGGTTTACGCCGCTGATGTGTCACATAAAATGACGCAACGGAAGCCCAAAACTGTCGCAAGGCCTCATAAATAAGGCCCTTGGAATACATTTCAATATACTTATACACAAACCTACGAGTGCGGATTTTACTACACAACACTTTTGTACTGGGACAAGAAAGATGGTTGGGCTGCTATGTTTTCCATCCCCTCTTCCCGGCGCTTGAATTAATAAACCTAAAATGGGTAGGTAACTTGAATTTTATAAATAAGCATCCGATATTGTCATAATTTTTTTATCAAATAAACATTTTCAGCGAGGAACGTTTAATACATTCCTGTGCCTGAGCTAAGCTACTCGACTTTGGTAAATGAAGTGTGCCGCCCTTGCTTGCTAACACCTGCTCATATTAAGGCTTCATCCAATCTCATAATTTTGCCTTGAACCCAGGGCAATAGTTGCAGTTCATACCTTAAACTATGTGCAACTTGTCCTCCAGAAACACAGTCCACTTCCCATCCTCACCACTGCACCGATGACATCAGTGCCCTGTTCCTGATGGCGTTATACAAGACAGGGGACCCTAGTTATTTAGGATCATTTGAAAGAATTGAGATATACTAAATAGTATATAGCCTCTGTCCAGCCGGACAGGAATTTATTAATTCGGATTCTTATAATAGTTCATTATTTCACATTAATACAAAAAGTGGGCACGACCTGTGACCCACAGAAAACAAGACAAAACAAGTGACAAGAATTCATGTAGAAAACGCATCAGGTGGTCTGCACTATTATTCAGTAATACAGACTAGATTCATTTCTAACAACCCATTGTTGGCAACATTATTGTGAATTCATGGCAACATATGGTGCTTTAAAGTCGACGACGTTTCGATGCAATTCAAAGATACATGCATCATCTTCAGGACAAAACTATTTAAGTCATGTTTGTCTTAGAGTTAATTTACACATAGTGCATAACCTCTTTAGCGATTCACATAAATAAATGGGGAGAAAAAAGAAAAGGAACATACAAACATAAACAGAAGAATTTCCGTTAGAAAGCTAGGCATGGTTTAGTCTATCGTTAAGTACTAATGTCCAGAAGTTTTAGAAGTGGCTAGGTTATTTTTAACAAAACAACATTGGTGACAGTTGTTTCTATGGTGGCATGCATGCACATTGAGAATTGAGATTTTAAGCCTCTTAGACATAGTTGCAAGTGGGGTTGGCTAATTCAAAATTCATTTATACTGGACGCCTCCGTCATATTCACTAGTGAGAATTTGTATCATAGTTTGTGACGTTCGAATTTGTGGGATTCCGTGATTGCCCCTGCATGCATGTTTTCGAGTTAATTGAACTACAAGTTATTCTTCCATATAACCGTGACAACTTCCGAGTTTCTCAAGTGACTAGCGCGGTGAAACCGGGAACGGTGCAGTAAACATAAATAAAACCGTGACATCTTTACGTGAACGGCGCGGTGAGCATAAAAACGGCGCAGTGAATAAGATGGAAGAAAAGTATGAGAAGCGGGCTACCTTGGTCGGCTAAGGCAGCCCTGGTTGGGCTGCACTGGGTTGATTACAAGTGAGCGTGAATGGGCTCGGGAGTTTTACATGGCATCTAAAAAAAGGGAAGAAGTAACATTACTTGAGCCATTACGGTAAAAAGTGATCCGAGTGCGTGAAAGGGTTGACCAAAATACTCACTTAGGGTCGGTCAGCACAAGGAGTTAACTGCAACTGAGGAGTAAAGGGAGGGGTAATTAAAAACAATACTCCAAACTAGGTGGTAGCCCGTAGATGTAAAATTCAAATAGGGCTTACTTGGTAACTTGCGTGGCTCGTTTTCCAACGTGGTGCTGCCGGGTTTTCAAGAGATCGATCGCTGGGAAGGCAAAAGGCGTGGTTACCAGGGGGTTAGAGGGGGATGTAATTAAAAGTCAGACGGGCTCGGGGGTCACTTACTTTAGCAGGTCCTGCTCGATGGCTGGCCGACTGGGGTTCTGGCGGTGATCGCTAGCCAGTGGAGGGAGGGACTGGGATTAGAAGGAAATAGAAATCGAAAAAGGACTAGGGAGTCCGGGAAAGGACGGACATCTTAGAGTGGTGTGGGATTGAGAGGGTGTTAAAAATAGTAGAGGGACTGAGCCGTCCGTGAATGGGCGGACATCTTGGAGTGGTGAACAGGGTATTAGGGATTTAAGGAAACCTATGTGCAAAGTGCTCTTGTGACATGTGGTGATTCATACATGCTTATTCGTTAAAGCATATTCAAGGACCTTAATAACAATTCAGTTAATTTCTACCATGAAGCAGATCATAGTAAAGAAGTCCAGTCCTCAATCCTGTTGAGCCCTTTCCTTATGCTGTCTGTCTTCAGGATCCAATGCAGCTCCTCCTTGTTTAGGATCTGTGAAATGTCTGCTCCTCGCGGGGGGGCTTTGATCTGTGTTATGACCGTCCAAGTAAAATCACTCTCGGTGTGTCTCATTTCTTTGAAGTGTTCGACCAAGGGCGCGTTGGCTGTTTGGCAATGGATTCTGCTCCTGTGCTGGCCTATCCGTAGCTTGATCTTCTGATGTTCCTGATGGCGGCTTCCAATCAAGGGTGAAGACAGAGACCTCTTGCAGGATTGAAAAGTCCCTGCCAAGAGAGTCATCCGGCTCTCAATGTCGAACCTCTCCACTTGCCCCACCTTCTACTCCAGTCATTCTGCTGTGCCAGGGGGCAAGCCAGTATTCAAACACGAAATTGCGGTTCCGGGCTTGCTGCCTAATCACAGGTGATGGAAGTGGATTGACAACCTATATACAATTTATACTTGTATATATATATACATGAAAAAAGGTCTTGTCGAAACAGCAGAGATTTACTCGTGCAGCCACCCAAGACACACTGAGACAATTGTGGTACCCAGTGAGATGACACTGCACAGCTCACGCCTGTTACCCACTACACACACTGCGGCAATCACTCAACACACGACTCCAATCACTACTCAAGGTGCATAGTGAGGCGCACAGCACCTCCCACCCTTAAGCCTTTGTGAATTTCGGCATGGTGGCATTGGTTTAAAGTCTGCCGTTTTGGGACAGATTCTCGGCTGTCCTGCAGTTCCCCTGGGGAACAAGCAGGCATCCACTTCCGTCATTACAGCTGATCGCAGAAAAAAGACAGAAGTGGATGCCTCACTTGCTGGCAGCAGGGGGGAGGGAGAGAGGAGGAGGCCTGAGCGATTCCCTTGCGGAGCGAGCCAGGGGCACCATGTGTTTGTAAGTTAATTACAAGCATATGTTGCCAAAGCTCGCTCCCGCAAGGGAATCCCGTACGTGCATGCATTGTCATTGAAGGCAATGGAACGGGTGCACGTTTTAGCCTGAAAAAGGTAATCCATGGCTACAGGTCTCATTTCTATGCAGCACATGCACACTGCGTAGGCGAGACCTAATGAGACGACCTAGAGGCGAGGTGAGACCGCCCAAGATGGAGGACGTGGCGCTCTAGGCTGAATTCCTGGGCCGAGCGACAGGTGCGGATTTCGGTCATCCTGTTGCTCCCCGTGGCATACTAGGAGCTGGGGTTAGATCGAGTGGCAGCAGAAGCAGGAAACCAGGGTTCCGACCCCCACCAGAGAATACATGAGAATACAAGCCTAGCCCATGCGCAGGTGAGAGGGGCAGCACAAGGGGTGATCAAGGGCGGACTGAGTCGCATTTCCCTGCTGAGGTAAAGACAAAGCCCTGGAGTGGGCGGCTACCTAGGGACCCCCTGAAATCAGTGAGAGGGCTTGTCTGGAGACAAGGGGAGGCCCCACCATCAACCAGGTTGGTGCGATGAGGTGACTTGTCGTCTCCAGCACCATGCGACACCCACGACCCAGGTCTGTGTACAGGCGAGAGGGGCTGTGCACAGGCAATACAGAGCGGGCTGATCCACGTTCCTACCCTGACTGGAGGTGAGGGCAGGAAGCAAAGGGCCCTTCTGAGGCATCCCCAGCAAAGATGCAGCTGCTCAGAGTCAGCTTGTGGGGGGGTGACACCGTAGCCCAACCCAGTAAGCGAAGCAGTGATATTGCTACTGAGAGGGCTGGAGAAGATAGCCCCAGGTACCAGCCCACACCTCCAGAAGTCTACCAAGTGTAGATAGGCAGTGATTTCGGCCCAGTGACGGGCACAGAGAACGGACCAGGGTGCACGCTCATGCCGTAGGCCTGGAGAAGGGGGACCCTGCCATGGAGGCCCTTATAGTAAGATCACCCAGGGGACACCCAAGAGCACAGCGCAATTTTGGCTGATGTAGTGAGATGGTCCGCCATCTACCAGATCAGTGTGGCAGAAGTGGCCGGACTGTCTCCAATGACGCATACATCATTGGGATGCACGTCGTTACAACGCATGCTTTTACAACGCATGCCTTTATGACGCAACTTTTACAATGCAAGTCGTTACAAAGACTGAACGTGAAAGTCTGTTGCTCTTACCCAATTCATAGTACTTGGGTCTGCACGATGTGATCTGCGCCCACGAGCACCGAAGAGCATGGTATCTGTAGTGCCTACCGCAGAGGAGAGACATGGGTGCACTGCCTTGAGACATTGAGATTTTCGAGTGAGCTGCGAGTGTTTGCCAGGAGGGCACTCCAACTGAGCAGTATTATTTGCATGAAAAGGCCTGGATGGAGAAGGCCCAACGCTGAAGAAGACAATGGAAGAAGATTTGATGAACGATAGAAGCCTACCAAAGAGGCTTGGAACGGGCTTTGGGCATAGTTGCAGGAGCAATTCCAGTGAAATTGTACTGAAGTGGCTCCGCCTATAGTATTCAAAATTGTGTGACTGTTCTTACTGTTCAGCTGGCATTATTTTAGAGTAGTGTTCTATTTGGTAGAGTAGCAATGAACAATAGGAGCCTGACTGTGAGGCTCTAACGGACACAGCGAAAAGATCCCCTCTGGTTGGCCTCCATGTGGACTGATTCTTTCTTTTAGTTTAGTATTGGACTTATAGCTAGGCAACATATGTATCCTTTTGGTTGTCCTATTCCAGAGGAGGAGCAACTCTTTGTGGCTCCTCACAGAGCTGAACATGATTCACCCGGGCCATCATTACCCAGAAAAGGAAAAAAAATTATTCATTGTGGTGTTTAGAATTGTATTCATAATAATTTTAGGAATTCTGTTTTATCTTGATGAAAAGTACCCGGTTCATTACTTCATGCCTACCACTACCCCGAGACCTGAACATAATGTAGTCACTTTAGATTACAGAGAAGAATGTTTGCGTAAAGGTTACCAGGATAATGTTTTCATCAAGACCCTGCACCATGCACATGCTGCCCACAATGTGACAGATTGTTGGGTTTGTGGGTTGTTACCTTCAGCGGGATACAAAAAGTATAGGTTACTGGCACTTCCATTATCTTCTGTGAATAGTTGTGTATGCTGGTACACTCTGATTAGTTTGGTAAAATTCTTCAAACAACATGATTTTTGCAGCCCGGACTTACAAATAGTGGGTGTACATTGACAATGAGGATACGCCCTAGTCACCAATCCCCTTCCGGACAGTTTTTTTAATGATGGACGTTTTGACGAGACTTTTATAGACACATGTTATAGAAAGGCAGGACGGTGTGCTACACTGAATGACACAGATCATGTTAAAGGAAGTTTTTAGCAGTTGAATTCTTCTTTGACTTTCTGACGTCCTCGCCCGAGGAATAGTAGTAGTCACTCTTTAGTTCCTATTGCTGTGATAGGTCCTCAGTCTCCATTCTGCATTTTAGGGAGGGGACCTATAAAGGTTGGTAACAGTTCCTGCAATGTGACCTCTTCAATTCGATTGCCCATTAGCCCCTCTTTAGTCACTCCACCGAATATCTATTTTGTCTGTGGTGAGAATGGATACCTTTGGTTACCTGAGGGGTGGGAGGGTGTCTGTCACTTAGCATATCTCCTGCCCCCAGTTTATGTGGCCCCTTCTGATTATCATAAGACTCATCGTTGGTCCCCAGTGGTTCCTGGGCAGAGAGAAAGGAGGGAACTTCAAGCAGTTGACATTGACCAGACTGACATTTCTCTACAACAATGGACGGACTTTTCCCGGGGTTTGCTGCTATTCTGGGGTATCTTCGCTTCCTGGAGTTGGAAAATATTGATGGGGGTAGTGGGGGTTTTAGGGATCATTTTCACTTGCTGCTTTTGTGTTTATTGTTTTCCTCCCTGTTGCTTGTTTTGTGCCAGTACAAGGACATCTTCAAAATACCAATGTCGACAATATCCAGTTTTGAATAATGTGGAGCTTAAAGAAATTCAATCACTTATGGCCATAGACGATAGTGTTTTTGAGGATACTATTAGATAGTTTCTTTGCCCATAACTATTGTAAAGACACTGCCTTTTGGCTAATAAAGGCTGCGCTCATGTTAGCCACAATATGCTAAAAGGAGGGTCTGATAGATTTTGCATTTCCCGCCACTCAATCACTTAATATGATGACGGATAAGTTAGCATAGTGTGTCTTACTAAAGAATGTGTTGCCTAGGTATTTGGGACTAATTTATTAATTTCGTGTTTCAGTTAACAATTTCTTAGCTTAGCTTCTGTGCCACCATCTTGGGAGGCTGTCTCCGCAGCCAGGCTGCAAACCCCCCTCCCTCATGAGCAGAGAATCCCTGATCTCAGCATTTCTCTATTTTAGCTAGTAGTTGCTAAAACTAACAACGAAAATGTAATCAGCAATGTTCCCATGCCCGGGAGAAGCAGAGTCTGATCTCCGTGGCCTTGGGGAAGATAACAGTGCCATCCTCCCCACAGGTGCAACTGCCTCGTGTATGAGTTCATTGTTCGTTATTTCTCCAGTCCAGTATATTTCCATTAGGGGCGTGACTAATGTTGCTGTAATGTGATATAATGTAAACGGGACAATCAAAGCAAAGGCAATGCCTCCATATCTTTGAATTGGCCAGATGAACTCCCACTGGTACTCATGGGTTAACCTGGGCGTAGTGGGGCTACACAAAGCACCACGAAGTGGGGGAAAATCTACACCCACCCACACACTTCGCGTAGCCCCACTACGCGCCGCCCGCCTGCCTCCCGCCCTCTTCTAAATGCCCAAAATAATTTAAAACATTGTGAAACTAATTAAAAATGACTTACCTGAGATACGGCGTTCCAGGGCTCCCTCTTCCTAATTTCTCGCCAACTTCTTCCTGACAAATGCGCCCGCTCATGGGCATTTCTCGCAAGAAATGCGCATGTGCGGGCGTCCGCACATGCACATTTGTCAGGAAGAAGTCGTCGAGAAACCAGGAAGAGGGAGCCCCGGGACGCCGCATCTAAGGGAATTAGTTTTACAATGTTTTAAATTATTTTGGGCATTTAGAAGAGGGTGGGAGGGAGGCGGGTGGCAGGCAACTTCGCTCCGCCATGGCACGTGCGTAGTGTTGACTACTACGCCTACTTTGTGAATCGCGAAGTAGGCAACACTACACACACTCCGTAGACAGAGCGGAGCACTACGCCCACCCTTACTCATGAGCATTTGAAGCACTCCGAGCATGAGAACCGGACTCTCCCCCCATGAGATACGGAAGGGGAGAGCATTGAGAATTCCTTCTGTTCTTGCAGCTGCACCTGTGAATATTACAGATGACAAAGTTCTCAACTATTGCAAAGGACCAGCTAATGTGCTGCATTTTATTTCTCATCAAGTTGACTCAGTGACACCATCTGTGAGATCTGCTCTGTGCCATGATTTGAACCCTGGAGACTGGGTTCAGAGTGAAAAAGCATGCTTGCAAGTCATGCTTGGAGGAGAGTTGGAGAGCCCCGTACTAGGTCTTCCTCATATCCAATACCGCTGTGAAATGTGCAGGCCTACCAAACTGGACTCATGCCTCAAACACGAAGAAAGTGAGATTAGCAAAGGAAGAGTGGAATCAACATCCACTAATTCTCTGAGAACTGCTCGATTACACGTTTCTGAAGCAGCAGAGGAAAAAGACGAGGCCGACCTGAGTATTCGCAGCCCCACTCATGTAAACCACAGCCAGAAAATAACCTGAGTGAAATCAGAGACTTTTTACTGCATGGGCAAAGTGGGCTCTGGCCCAGGGCCCCGGCCTTTCAGGGGGCCCACTGACAGTCAGCTCCGTTCTCTAGAGTTTTGCCCCAATGACCTTGAATATTTCTTAAATAGATTGTTTTAAATACTGTATTCCTTTAATTTTTTTAATGTACCTGATGCATGAGAGTTTAGTATAGCCATTTTGCAGAAAATGTGTTTAATTTTCATGCAATATACATAAAAAAGTTTCTTTTAGATCAAAATAAGGCCCAACATATAAGAAATGGGAGGTCGTCACAGAGATTATTTGCAGTAATATTGGTGAGCTGCTGCTGTGTTACAATATCGAAAACACACATACCTTTCCCTGAATATTAGATGTAAACACATTTAGGGCCTTATTTATGAGAAGTGATGCATCGCTGTGTGAAAACAGGGATGTGTTACTTCTTAGTGCGCCATCCTTGAGACATGATGGATGCATCATATTTACTGTATGACACATGTCACAAGGAGTTAGATACGTCAGTATTTTTGACGTATCTGTATGCGCAAAAGTGATGCATTCCTTGGGTTGTGTCTATAAATAGACGCAACTCCAGCAATGTGTCCTTTCTGCCTGCATCAGTTTGGTGTCCTGGAAGTGGAGCACTGAGTTCTCATAGATTTCAATGTGCCACTTCTACAAGGCTTTTTTTGTGGGGAAACACCCACCCTGCATACATCACACCTGACCCAGGTATAATGTGGTGCAGGTGTTTACAAAGTGACGCATCTGCCTAGATGTGTCACTTTGTAAATAGGGTGCAACATGGCACAGTTTTTACACTGCAGATGCGTCACTAAAAGTGACGTAGTGGCGGCATAAAAGTGAAGCAAGGCCTCATAAATAAGGCCCTTTGAATTTCCACGGGTGTTCCGTTGCACTGTCAGGGACCAAATGAAATGAAATAGTGTATTTAATAAAGCGAGCAGCTACTCAGACTAGAGTGCCCTGGCGCGTGACAGCAGAAGGAAAACGTGCATAAAAGACCCATCGTTTATTAGAAAGCCAGGTTTTTAAGTTCTTCCTGAAAGAGAGTAGGCCTGTGGTTAGTCTCAGAGACTAAGGAAGTCTATTCCACAATTTTGTGCCTAGAAAGCCGAGGGATCTGCCTCCACTTTTAGGCATGTTGGCCAGGTTGGCATTGGAAGATCTTAGGGGTCTAGATGTTGTATAGCGATGAACGTGCTTATTTAGGTAGCTGGCTCCTAAGCAGTGGAAAGCTTTAACGAAGATGGTCATCACTTTATGTTCAAGTCTTTTTATTACATCCCTGTAATCAGGAGTTTGCTTAATAGTGACATGTACACAGCGGTAAGCCTACAACCCTGCTAGGGCCAGCCGCGTCAAACAAAATGCATGGAAACAAAGTAGGGACGCACATCTATGCAAACTTCATACACAGCGTTATGCCTACAACCCGAAAGGGCTGGCCGCACAATACATCGCTGCATGCACACTGAACAGCCACTGCCAATGATCGCTTGGCCCCAAGGGCCAGGTATAACCCAGGAACTAGAACCAGTGTAACCATAGGACCAAACGGGTCCAAACCGTAATACAGTGCCTGTAGGAGAGGCATCAGTGTAAGATAGAGAGAGGAAAAGAGTGAAAGAGAAGGTTGAGAAAATAGAAGCAGGAGGGCCTAGGGGGGTAGGAGCGTCTCACCAGATCCCGGTAAATATCAGCAGCTTCTGTCATATTTTGCGTCACACTCTCTGGAGCTGCTATGGCAGTAACCTGTTTGTTACGGAGGGGGCCATCGCATCCTCTACCAGACGCATTGTCCGCAATTTAGGGGGCATGTGTCGCGCATGTTCCACTTTACATAAATATTTTACCAGAGGCTGCCACATCGTGTTAAAGCGTGTGTCGCGAGCCTGCAGTCTAGCTGTAAGGAGCTCCATTGTTAGGACATGCCGTGACAGGTGGTGCTTCCATATTTTTCCAGTAAAGGGCAATGAGCTGTCTGGCTGCCCCCAGCATTTGGAGCGCTAGCATCCAGTCGCTCCGGGTGAGCGCTAGCAGGCCTGTTGGTTTGACCCCCAGTAAAATTGTGCTAGTAGCATCAGGCAGAGGAAACCCCAGGACCCCCCTGATATGGCTCAAGATCTCCTTCCAAAAGAGTGTTAGCGAGGGGCAGGTCCACCAAATGTGTAAGAAATCCACAGTCGTAGACCGGTACCTCCAGCACTCAGGAGAAGAGGCCGGGAACATTTTGTGGAGTCGCTGCGGCGTATAGTACCACTGGGTCATCATTTTATAAGCGTTTTCCTGTTGCGGTACGCTACGATAAACTTTAGGTATGTCGCGCCACAGCCGAAGCCATTGTGCTGATGTGATGTCAGTGCCCGAAATAGATTGCCAACGATGCTGATACTTATGTGAAGGCGGCGTCTGGGGTTGCTGCAGAATGTGGTAAATTTTTTAGATCAAACCCTTTGAATCAGTGAAGTAACGAGCTAGCTTCTCGAACGGGGTGAAAGCGCGAGTAGCCGCCTGATACGTCTCATCCGCCATTATCCAGTGTCTCAGTTGGACATACTGCATCTCGGCATCAAGTGGTAGTCGGAAGTCCTCCCTACAGTGCGCAAAGGTTTTAAGGGTGCCCCCATCGAAGAGGTCTGCAAGCACCCTGCCATTGCCCTGGGACCATCTACGGAAGGCTCTGGTGCGGAGAGCTGGTGGGAACCACGGGTTCCCTTCAATTGGAGTGTGCGGCGAGGGAAAAGTGATGAGGCCCCGACGCACTGCTATCCTTTCCCAAATTTCCAACACCGTTTTCGTGGGTATCACCATGTAGGCACTCGGGGAGTGCCCCGTCTTGTGGTTCCATGCCAAATCCCAGATGGTATGGCCAGTCACGGCTCTGTCCATGTGCAGCCATCCCTTCTCGCTTTCTGTAGTACCCCATTCTACTATGAAGCGAAGATGGGCAGCCCAGTAGTATTCCACCAGATTGGGACACGCCAATCCCCCCGATCTTGAGGTGCCAGAAGGAGTGCCTGTGAGAAGCGGGGTCTCTTTCCCCCCCAGATGAAGTTGGTTAAATCCCTCTGCAGGGCTCTTATATTATGCAGCGGAATGGGAGTGGGGAGGCACTGAAACAGATATAGTATTTTGGGTAGGATGGACATCTTTATTGCATTGATTCTACCCAGCCAAGACGGTACAAGTAGCTTCCATTTCCGCAGATCCTCCAGAACCGCTCGGCGGCAGTCCCTCCAGTTGGCATGTGTCCAGCCATCAAGCGAGGGAGTCAACTGCAAGCCAAGATATTGGATGTGTTGTGCCGTCCAGCGGTAGGGGGCTATCTGTTCCAGGTGGGGAATTTCTGTCTTTGGGATGGTAAGGTTGAGCGCCCAGGACTTGCCATGATTGATTTTCAGGCCAGAGACACGTTCAAAGAGACAAAGCGTAGAGTGTACTGCCGGTAGAGACTCTCAGGGCTTAGTAAGTGTCAGGATGAGATCATCCGCAAAGAGTGCTACTTTATTATCGAAGCCGCCTATCGGGATACCATGGATGTCCAGGGCCCGGCGAATCATGTCCGCCAGAGGTTCTATTGCCAGGGCAAATAATAGGGGCAAGAGCGGACATCCCTGCCTGGTTCCCCTCCCTATAGAAAACGGCTCCGTGAGCTGCCCGTTCACTCTAATCCTGGCCCGTGGCGCAATTTAGGGCGCCATAATCCTGGTGACCATCTCCGGACCGAGCCCTATCTTATGGAGGACTGCCCGGAGGAAGGACCAATCCACCCGGTCGAACGGCTTTTCGGCGTCTAAGGAGAGGAGACAGGCCGGGATCTGCCAGTGATGAGCCTTGCCCACAAGATGTGCTACTCTCCGTACGTTGTCGGCCCCCTGTCAACCGCGGATAAAACCCACCTGGTCGGGGTCGATCAGGCCCGGCATATGTGGGTCCAATCGTTTCGCCAGTATTTTGGTGTATATTTTAAAGTCGGTGTTCAATAAGGCTATCGGGCGATACGACGAGCACAGAGCGGGGTCCTGCCCCGACTTCAGTATCAAGGCAATTTCGGCCATCCCCATGTCCGGGGACGGCCCCTGTTCGTCAGTGAAAGAGTTAAACAACCGAAGAAGGTAGGGCCCCCAACTGCGCCCGGAATATAGAAGGACAATGGGAGGCCATCAGGCCCCAGCGTTTTCCCCAGGTGAGCTCTTGGACCGCTGAGGTTATTTCCTCCTGCATGATCGAGTCCTCCAGGAGTTGCGCAAAATGGGGGTGCAACGTTGGGCCGCCATACTGCTCCAGTACTTCCTCCACGAGCTCGGGTGGTTTTTCCTCCATATAGAGGGTCGTGTAATACTCCCTGAAAGCCTGGCACTTATCCTTTGCCGCCGTGACCCTGGTCCCGTTTGGCAGTTGTACGTTTGTTATATGTGCCTTAGCAGCTTTAGCCCTCAACCTCCTCGCCAGCATTCTCCCTACCTTGTCTCCTCCCTCGAAATATTTCTGTTTTAAGGCCACCAGGGAAGCTTCAGCCCTATTGGCGCGCAGCATCCTGATTTGACCCCTAAGGTTAGCTAGATGCCTCCTCGACCGCTGGGTGGAGTCGCCCTGATCCGCTGCCTCTGCCTTCTTTAGATCCTCTGTCAGTTTGTCCTCCAATGCTTGCGCCTCTCGCGCCCTCGCTATCGAAAGGGACGTAAGGTGCCCCCGTATTGTTGCCTTGAAGGCATCCCAGACCACCGGGAAGGGCGTCTCAGGCAAGTCGTTACGCTCGAAGTAGGAAACAATGGCCCCCCGAATGTCCTCGACATCCGCAGCATCCCGAAGGATACTTGGCGGCAGATGACACTGTTCCAGGGGAGGGCAGGCTGCCGGATCCTATATGAGCAATTCCACGTGAGCGTGGTCAGAAATTGAGATATCAGACATTTCTACCCCTATGACATCACAGGAGAGATCATGGGACATAAACAGATAATCGATGCAAGAGTAGGAGCAGTGAGCGTGGGAATAATATGAGTATTCCCTCTTGTCTGGGGAAAAATAACGCCATGTGTCAAATAACCCAAGGTCCGCAAATTGCTTCCGTAACTCCGAGGACATTGCCCCAGCACCACTGAATGAGCCCTCGCTCCAGACTAGGTTAAGATCGCCCCCCACAATAAGAGAGGAACCGTCCTGCGGCACATGTTCTCTCAGGAGGTCTCTGAGGTAGCGGTCCTGCGCCTGATTGGGGGCATAAATGTTACACAGAGTGAGGCGTCGCCGCCCCACCTCCACACCCACTCTGAGAAAGCACCCATCACCATTCCGAAAAGGTCTGTCTTCTCCCCGCCTGATGCCAGCTCTGCACAGAATCGCTACCCCTGCTGTCTTTGTGTCTGTAGCCGCCCAGAACTGGAGGGGGTACTTAGGGTGTGCCATGCGCACAGTGTCAGCCTGTAGAAGGTGAGTCTCCTGTAGGAATATGATGTCTGGATTCTGGCGGGTGAGATAATGCCATACCTGCTTGCGCTTATTAGGCGAGTTAAGGCCCTTTACATTGAGGGACAGAATCTTTAGAGGGCTAGGCGCGCTCACAGCTGTAATAGGTGTCGCCAAAAGTTGTTGTTACTCCCACAACTGCCAATCCGCTCGCATCGCACACACCACAGGCCTGGGCCCGCACCCATCCACTCCTTATCGAAATCCAGCACCCCCTCCCCGGGTCCCCACAAGAAGGAAAGAGAAACAGAAGAAAGAGCAGCGAGAAACAAAGGAAAGATAAAGAGATAAAGAAAGAACTTGCGGCCTAAGAGGCCGGTCATTTAGACAGAACAATCGCGGCCAACAGGGCCGAAAGTCTCTGACCCCATTACAGGGCATCCTACACCCACAGGTTTGGACGCTCTCTGGGATGTCACTCCCTAGGGGGCAGATCAAGGGGGGTTGTGGCGGTCCCAAAGTACAATTGGTCATGGGGCTCCCACTGCCCCCCAACCCAGCCGTTGGAGTCGGTGTAGGAAGCGAGGAGTCTCACCACATCTCGACTCACAGAGTCCAGCACCGGCAGGTGCGAGATCACCACATTAGGAGGAGAGTAGCACGCAAATCATACTTCAAGGTGTGAGGGAGTCTCCATCTGACTCTGCTTTGTCTCCTTCAAGAGATCGAATGTGGGCTATAATGTCTTGTTTGGCCTGGGTGTGCGAGTTCCCCGCCACAGGGGAAGGGCACCGGTGCCTCTGTACCGTGGTCCAGTCCGGGCCGGCCGGCGTCCTTTTTCGACTAGAAGGCCGAGCTGGACTCGCCGGAGGAGATGTCGGCATGCGGAAAAGCTGCGGCGCTTCCGTGTAGGATCGTAGGACTCTGCGCTTTGACTCCCATTGGAATAGAAGTGCAAATGGAGGTCCCCACTGGTAGGCGATGTTCATGCCACGCAGCTTTTCAGTCACTGGTCGGAATGCTTGCCTCCGCTTCAGAGTGTTAGGCGCCAAGTCTTGAAAGATTTTAATCTTGTGGCCCTTATATCGCAGGTCTGATTGATCACGCGCACTTTTCCATATTGCCTCTTTCTCCACGAAGAAATGCACTCTGGTCAAGATGTCCGGCAGGAGTCCCGGCCTCCCCACCGGGGTTGCCACCCGGTGCGCTCGGTCCAGAGTCGGGGGCGAGGCAGCCGCATCTCCCCGGACCTAGAAGTTAGCCCATGATGTCTTCCCCTTCTTCTCCAAGCGGAATTCCCCGGATGCGGAGGTTGTTGCATCGACTTCTATTCTCCAAATCCTCCTGCTTGACCTGGAGCTCGATGTTCTGCTCCTCAAGGGCCACCAGATGCTGCCATAGGTGTTCTTGATCCTCTGTGCGCGTGTCCATTGTCCTCTCCAGCCCATCAACTCGGTCCCCAAGCTCCGTCACCTCCTTCCTGAGTTCAGTTACACAGGAGTGCACCTCAGACCGCAGGGACCCTATCTCCAGTTTTAGCTCCGTCATAAAGGTGGTCATGAAGGCCTGCGTGACCGGTGGGGATTCCGCGTAAACCCGGGATGGGCCCTCTCTGGCCGCAGGCGCTCCCGCTTTACCCCACATGGCCACAACTGTGTTATCCTTGGGGGCCTTTATTGGAGCGCGTCATCGCACCCTCACGGTTGGGCAAGTAGAGGAGATCGCGCCCCTGTTCGGGGAGCGGGTCGGGTCCCCGTCAGGCAGGGATCAATCGCGCTTCAGTGCCGATACTGTAGGCCTCGCCGCTCAATTGCAGGGCAGCACGCCAGCCAATGCCAGGGGAAGGTAAGGTTCACTTAAAATGTCACACTGTCCAGGGCGTCTGGGGGCCAGGTGGGGGACGATAGGCAGGGCACACCCAGTCCGGCCGAGGGACCCCCAGTTCAGACTTTAGGCCTCCCGCTGTAAGCAAAAGATGGCGGGCTCCGCCGTCCTCCTCCCCTTTCTCGCTGGACCAGCGCAGCTCACCTCAATGCCGTGACCATGCCCACCTTCGCAGGACCTCCTGGGAGCCGTCCCCGAGCACTGCAGACCACAACACCCGGTCAGCACCGGCCCAGCGGTAAATCCGTCACCACTCCTACCAGCCAGCCACCCTCCCGGAGCACAGTTCTGCCCGTCCAGGGACGGATCGCCACAGACCTCGCAGGCAGAAGCACCAGTCGATCATCCTGCCGCTACTCAAAGGCGCAACACACACCCAGCAAGCTGCCCTCCAGAACCACTGTCCGCCTTAGGCCGTCCCCGCTCCACTCAATCTTTCCTCCGCAGCTCCAAAAATGGCAGGCGCAGCATATCAAGGGTTCCACCGGCACTGCTCTGCACCCACCGTCAGTCCGAGCTCGCCGCTGGGAACCCCTCGCCGGGACGTCGCCGCTCCACTCCACCTCA
The DNA here is from genome assembly GCF_964263255.1 of Lissotriton vulgaris. Lineage (NCBI taxonomy): Eukaryota > Metazoa > Chordata > Amphibia > Caudata > Salamandridae > Lissotriton > Lissotriton vulgaris. The sequence goes on from NC_141694.1 coordinate 965,672,915, forward strand.
CTGGGACAAACGCTGCATCCGCCTCCGGCAGGCTCAGACGGCCAGGCCACCGCCGCAGGTCTCCGGGCACTTCAAAATGGCGGGACCCCGTCCCGGGCCTCGCAACCGGGTTCAAGTGACCTTTTTTGCCAGCGATTCTCCAGGGTGCAGAGGAGTTTTCAAAAGCACCCGCCGGCAAGGGCCGTTATGTAGGGCGTCTCGGGTTCTCAGCCTTTGTCCCCCCGTCAGGACTCACCCTCCGATCCACCCACACCCTGCAGGCTGCCTTCCAGAACCACTGTTCGCCTTAGGCCGTCCCCGCTCCACTCAATCTTTCCTCCGCAGCTCCAAAAATGGCGGGCGCAGCATATCAAGGGTTCCACCGGCACTGCTCTGCACCCACCGTCAGTCCGAGCTCGCCACCGGGAACCCCTCACCGGGACGTCGCCGCTCCACTCCACCTCACCGGGACAAACGCTGCATCCGCCTCCGGCAGGCTCAGACGGCCAGGCCACCGCCGCAGGTCTCCGGGCACTTCAAAATGGCGGGACCCCGTCCCGGGCCTCGCAACCGGGTTCAAGTGACCTTTTTTGCCCGCGATTCTCCGGGGTGCAGAGGAGTTTTCAAAAGCACCCGCCGGCAAGGGCCGTTATGTAGGACGTCTCGGGTTCTCAGCCTTTGTCCCCCCGTCAGGACTCACCCTCCGATCGGTAGGAGCGGGGGCCGTTACTGCCGGGCCTCTAAGATGGCGGGTCGCTGCTCCCGAAGGTCTGCCCGTCTTCGCCGAATCCCGCTCCTCAGCTGTTTCTCATGCGGGCCGCCGGTCGGACGCTGGCTCGCAGTGTGCCCACAACTCTAAGGCATCCAGGGGTGAGTGCAGAATCCCCCGACTCCGCTTTAATAGCACATATAGGCCGATAGCAGCGGGAGCCCCTTCAGAGCACGTCCGCTCACATCGCCTCTCAAGCCACGCCCCAGGTCATCAATTTATAGTCAATACGTTCTTTTTTGCGGAGCCAGTGTAGAGACTTAAGAACAGGGGTCATACTAGATCTGGGTTTAGTTCTCAGGATGGTTCTGGCCGCCGCGTTTTGTACCACTTGTAGGTGCTTAATTAGGGATTTAGGAAGACCGAGGTACAAGCAGTTGACATAGTCAAGCTTTGATGTCATCAGAGCCTGCATCACGATCTTTCTGCTCTCAAGCGGTAATAGTGGCATGAATTTTTTTAGCATTCGGAGTATGCCAAAGCAAGAGCCAGTTAGATTTTGGATTTGAAAGCGCATGAAGAGTGTCTTGTTCATGACAATTCTTAAGTCTTTGACTTTCTCTTTTTCCGCGGGCGGCATATCTTTTGGTCACCAAGAACTCCAGTCAGGCGTTTCTGAATTACCATAGAAAAAAACTTACGTTTTGTCAGGATTGCACTTAGCTGATTGATCTTAAGCCAGTTAAAACCCTTTGCGAGGCAAGACTTAATCTTTGCCCTGTCAAAGTCGGTTCCTTTTTCACATGTAAAAAAACAGCTGAGTTTCATCAGCATAGGAAGCAATTTTGGCGCCCTCCTCCTCCACCAGAAATGCAAGGGGGAACAAGAATATATTAAAAAGGGTAGGACTGAGAATGGAGCCCTGAGGGACACCTACATTCATGGCCGGAACTGGGGATGAGAAAGGGGGGAGCCAGATGTCCTGAGATCTATTTGCCAACAAGGATGACACCCATGTTAAGGCAGTACCCCCAAGGCCGATGTTAGCAAGTCTCTCCAGGAGCCTCTCATGCGGAACCGTATCGAAGGCTGCCAACAGATCGAGCAGTATCAGAACAGCCTTGCCTCCCTGGTCCAGCTTACCCTTGAGAAATTCAGTCACTTTCAGCAGAGCGGACTCTGTACTGTAGTTAGCCCTAAAACCAGAATGGGAGTCATGAAGGAGCTTTCCATCTTCAATGTGTTTTTGGAGGGTCTTGTTTACATGCTTCTCTAATACTTTGGAGAGGGCCGGAAGAAGGGAGATTGGCATGTAGTTGGCAGGGTTCGTCGGTGTGGTGTTAGCCTTTTTAATCAGTGGAAGAGTCTTAGCATTCTTCCATATTTTCGGCATATTGCCTGAGGAAAGGGAAGCATTAAAGAGCTGGTTTACTGTGGGGTTTATGGTCAGAGCTAATAGGTTCTGGATATTCGCTGGACATGGGTTGGTAGGAGAGCCAGACTTAATGCTTTGTAGGAGGGTCAGTGACTTTTCACGCTGAAACTCAGGGAAAGCTAGTAAAGATGGAGGATCCAAGAGGTGAAATTTGCTATTAGAACTAAGGTAGAAGGTCAGTTCCTCCTGTGAGATGTTAGTGAAGGCTTGTTGGATCACAGAGATCTTTTTGTGGAAGAATTGAGCTATTTGCTTAGACCATTCATCCGTGCAGGACCCTTCCTTTGGGACGGCTTTTGGGCGGTAAAGGATTTAACTATGCTAAAGCTTTCCTTTCTATTATTTTGGGCATTTTCTATCTTGGTTTGAAAGAAGCTTTTCTGGATTGTCTTCACGAGAATGTAATGAGCTTTTAAGGTATCTTTATACACCTTCCTGTCCTCCGGTACATAGGCATTATGCCATTTTCATTCCATTTTTCTACAATTTCTTTTGCTAGATCTGAGAGAATCATTAAACCATGGGGCTGGTGGGGCCGACCTCTTTGAGGAGCTGGAAACAACCGGTACCGATGCACCAATGTTGGTTCGGAGCCCTGAATCTATTGAGAGGGCGTCTGAGCCGGGGCAGCCAGAAAGCTCTGGTGAGGAACGACCGAGGACGTCTGCTAACATCGGGATGGATATTTTATGGAACGTCCTGTAATTAGGGACCTTCTGCACTGTGTTAGCCCGAGGGGCTGTGGCAGAGTTGGGAATGATGAATTTTAATAGGAGGTGGTCAGACCAGGTAATGGGAAGAGGTAGGCTTACTGATATGTCGAAGTTGTGAAGGATTTATTCTAGGGCATGGGTGGGCGAAGAAATAGATGGAAACATGTTGCAGGCCTGCAGCGTCTCGTACAAGGAAATTGTTTGAGGGTCTTTTCCATTTTCCATATGTAAATTGAAATCTCCCAAAATAAGGTAGTTATTGTATTTTAAGGCCAGGGAGGTGGTGGCTGTATTAAGCGTAGTAATAACATTTCTAATTGCACCGGAAGGTCTGTAAATCAGAAAACCAGCTATGCTATGATGGGGGATAAGGTACAGCGGAAGCCTAAGGAATCTGCACCCTGAATGTTTTCCATCGGGATGGGAGAGCAGACTAGTTTTTTTATTTCAAATTATGGCAACACCACCCCCCGTTCCACTCGGTTGGTCCGTCCTAAGGATTTTATAACCCGTAGGGATGGCCGAGGTGATAGTAGGGTTGGAGGCTTCAGACAGCCAGGTTTCAGTGAGAAATAAAAGATAAGGCTGTTCGTCTAAAAGTAGTTCATAAATGTGTGGTTCATGCTTTTGCATAGAGCAACTATTTAAAAGGGTGGCCTTTAAGTCCTCTGTTTTCTTATTGTTTTTACACTTGTTGTGTGGGAGGATCTTGGGTGCGAGTTCCCTGGGCTGGAGGAGAGACCAGTTGAACTTGTTGCACCGAAAGTCGACCTCCAAGCTCGGACTAACTGCTGTACACTGACAAAATGGTAGTCGCCTACGGTTAAGCAGTTTTTCCCCATTGTAATATAGTGGAATAAACTCACCGAGGGGGAACTGGGCAGCATGGCTGGTGCCGGATGCCTCAGGGCACAGACGGGCTTGCCTTTGGTTTCAAGCAAGCCGGGCTGAATATGCCTGGAATGCCAGAAACCGGTCCTCGGAAGCTTGTTTCCGGTCCAGGGAAGGCATGGCTTGGCAGTTCGGGCTGGACTGTTCCCATGAGGCATGGGGTCAGACTGATTTGCATATAGCCATGTCTGAACTGGGGTGGTGTGGAGTGCAAAAAAACGATGGATTTGGGCCCAGATCTCTGTACTGGGGTGAATGTATGACATTGTTCAGCATTCTGTCCATCAACTGTGGTTTTTGCATTTGTCACCCCGAGTGGGATGGGTACGCTCAGACGTGAGTCCCATGCTCTCCACACCACTAGATTCAAGCAAACCGGGCTGAAGGTGACTGGAATGCCAGAAACCGGTCCTCCAAAGCTTGTTTCCGGTCCAGGGAAGGCATGGCTTGGCAATTCGGGCTGGGCTGTTCCGATGAGGCACAGGGTCAGACTGATTTGCATATAGCCATGTCTGAACTGGGGTGGTGTGGAGTGCAAAAAAACGATGGATTTGGGCCCAGATCTCTGTACTGGGGTGAATGTATGACATTGTTCAGCATTCTGTCCACCAACTGTGGTTTTTGCATTTGTCACCCCGAGTGGGATGGGTATGCTCAGACGTGAGTCCCATGCTCTCCACACCACTGGATTCAAGCAAGCCGGGCTGAAGACGGCTGGAATGCCAGAAACCGGTCCTCCAAAGCTTGTTTCCGGTCCAGGGAAGGCATGGCTTGGCAGTTCGGGCTGGACTGTTCCCATGAGGCACAGGGTCAGAGAGATTTGCATATAGCCATGTCTGAACTGGGGTGGTGTGGAGTGCAAAAAAACGATGGATTTGGGCCCAGATCTCTGTACTGGGGTGAATGTATGACATTGTTCAACATTCTGTCCATCAACTGTGGTTTTTGCATTTGGTGCGCCTTCAGCGTGCCAGTTCCGTGCGTCCACTGCGCTCGTCCATTTGCATTGGGGATATATAGGCTAATGCCCATGATGCAAACTGGATCGCTAACGCAGCTGAGGAAGCGGAAACTACATGGGAGGAAGTGAGGAGCCCAATAGTAGCCCCAGCCCTCTGCACAATCAGCATATCGGCCACGTGGACCAGAACTGGGGGAAAAGCGAGATGCAAATAGGAGCAGTTAAGGAGGTGTAGGCAAGAAGAATCAAGTAAAGTGAAGTGCCCGTAGGTAGGAGAAGAAATGCACAGAGTAATTCAGCTACACATATACAATTTTAAAAGTATTAAAAACCTAGTAGCAGGGCAGGAAACACATAATCCTACTACTGTCAGCTGCGTGCGTCTGTTTACTTCGAGAATATATAAGCTAATGCCGATGATGTAAACTGGATCGCTAGTGCAGCTGAGGAAGCAGAAACTTCATGGGAAACAGGGGCTCAAATTGCATCATACATTCAAAGCTGTTCTGCACAGGGGCCCCCAAAATATGTTTGGTCCAGGGCCCCCAAAATCCTTAAGATGTCCCTAAGTGAAATGCCAGAGTCTCCAGCGCATTCTTGGAGGGCCAAATGTGTCCTACATTTCTGTCATTTGCAATTGCTACCCTTAACTTCTTAAACTGAGACAAGTACAAAGGGGGGCACCAAAGTCCGTTTAGGGACTACATCTCTCCCGATCCATCAAAGGCAAGGTTGAATGGGTTTTGCACACGGCCATGTAACAGATCAAATCGGCAGCAAATAGTGAAGAGGGGTCTTGGTGCCCGTAGGAGGGATCCACACCATACATGAAAACATAGTGCAGATTAACAACACCTGGCCGACAGGGTAAACAGAAAATCACCATCATGAATGATGATACAGTGCACCATTAATCCCTGTTTCAGTCGATTTTGTTTTGACCCAAGTCAATTTCACGGGTCACTACTAGGACTATGATTAACTAAAAGTCATGTAGAGAGGGATTTATGATGAGGAGGTCTTTGGATGCCCATGGTAAAACAAAAAGTACTAAGCTGGATCATCCGCGGACTGGATGCTGCAGGGCAGCAGTCACTGCCAGCATTCGTCAGTGCAAAGTCCTTTGCACTAATGCTGTCGGCTGCACTGATACATCCGGATATTTGTTTGTGCGCTTCCCCTTTGGTAGGCCCTGTGCCCACCAAATCCCTGCAGCTCACCGAGCTTGGTCTTAGGCTGGGCCGAGCTAACAAGGCCTATACATTAGCCAGGCCCAATGTTCAGTCCGCTTGCCAACATATCCTTCCGTGCAAGGGCCTTATATTTGCCCCTTCACACCGCCAGGTGACAAATGTGCTTAAGAGAACATATTTGCTATTATCGAAACTATCAATGTGGATCTGATGTGTGATGTCACCGCAATATAATTGATGGCATCATCTAGATATTTGTTACAAGAGGTAGGCAATGAGAACTGCATTTGGGAGGCTATGGGGGCAGAACTGATGAGTTTCGGTACGTTAAAGTTTTAGATTGTTCCTGTGGGGGCTTATGCAAGGTGGCGGCACCTTTGCGCAAATCCAGACCATTGTTTATTGCTATTATTCACATGTAGAAAACAATTTAAAAGTGGAAGATCACTTTAGCTAATGCAATTACATATTCATTTATTGCTGAAAATCATGCCTTTTGAAAATGTTTGTAGCTGGCATGTGTTTTATAGTCATGATTAACATTGATTTACAGTTTAAAGGTGAGCGCCATCCCGCTTCCCAAGTATTTCTGGTTACATTTATTTCAATTCTTACTTTGACTTTAGAACCTCACGTCTTTTTTTATTGCGAACATGAAAATGGAAGCACTGGCTAATTAGTCATTTTTCATCCTTTGCTCCGTGTCATTCTTCTCTTGGGCAGCACTTTAACGCCCTGGATATTAGTAGCCTGTGTACTATGACTGAATTCTAATCATGCCTTATAAGGACTAAACACTGAGGGGGCCTTTACTACTCAGAACCAGAAGCTGATATATCAAGGTTCAGATGACAGAGGGAGCAGTCAGTATTTTTCACCTCAGACTGATTTTCGCCCCTACCTCCATCTTACGCTTGACAGATTTATGATGGTGCATAACATATTAGTTAATTTCAATCTCCAAGCAATGGGCAAGCAGAGAACATATGTACCTAGTCGGCATTTTGTTCGCCGCATCTAGGACAGTTCGAGATGAAATTATCATTCTATTAATGTAGCCTACTGGGTGAAAAATCATGGAATATCTATGTCATATACTGTTGAATTTATTAATAGATTGGCAACTCCTAAAAATGCATTACCACGACTAAACCGTAATGGCAATACATCAATTCTTACCTTTATATCCAGTGACTTACATCCTGATTCATGTACGGGCCGTTTTGCGTGGCCCTAATAGCGAATCATAGCGACTCGCTATTGAGGACACGCAAAACGGCATTCATGTAGGAATTGCTAAATCAATAGCGATTCCTACATGTTCTCTATTTGCGAGTAGCAATTTGCTACTCGCAAAAAAAGGAATTTCTCCCCATTCAATCCTATGGGCCAAAAGGCCCATAGGAATGAATGGGGAGTATCCCTTATTTGCGAGTAGCAATTTGCTACTCGCAAAAAAAGGAATTTCTCCCCATTCAATCCTATGGGCCAAAAGGCCCATAGGAATGAATGGGGAGTATCCCTTATTTGCGAGTAGCAATTTGCTACTCGCAAATCAGATAGCGATTTTAAGGGTGCCAGGGGTGTCCAAAGGACACCCTGTAGCACCCCTAAAATGCACATTTGAACAGGTGTTGCGCACACACATGTCCAAAGGACATGTGTGTGTGCAACATGCAACTTAGAAAAATGCTTTTAAAAGCATTTTTCTATGTATTTGCTATTTACCGAGAGGTCTGACCTCTCGGTAAATAGCGGCCCAATTTTGCTAAATCGCAATTTTTGCAAGTGTCATGAATAGCATTTAAGGAATCTCTAATAGAGATTCCTTAAATGCTAATCCTCGCATATTTGCTAATTCCTCATTAGCGATTTTAGCATTTGGGATTGTGAATCCCAAACGCCAAAATTGCACTCGCAAAAGGCAAGATTCTGAGAATCTTGCCCTTTGCGAGTGCAATTTTGCTTCATGAATCAGGCGGATATATTCCTAATGGTTGCGCTGTCTGATTTACTTCCAATTTCAAATAATTAAAGTTTACCTCTCGGTAGATTTGTTTTCATTAAATAATCCCTAATTTGTAGGTATTTGAGAAATCTAAATCTAGGCAATGGAAAATCCTTCCTATGGTACTCTTATGTGCAAATGCATTGACCTTTATATAGTGTTGCAATTTGTGTGACCCCATTTTTAGCGCATTTCCGGGCCATTCCATCATAGAAAGTCTCTGGCAGTAAGGTGCAAGTGCCGATCGGAATGTACCTGTTAAGAAGAGTGGGGCTTATTTACAAGGCACTTGCACCACTTTTGCGTCATTTTTAACACGGGAAAAGTGACGCAAAAGAGGCACAAGTGGCTTGTAAATCTGCCCCAGTATATTTAGCACATTAACCCATTGTGACTACATTTTTACGGCATCGTTTAGCACTTTGACATTTATCCTTTTGAAAAAGTTTGGATCTAAGGCATGAATTAGCCAGCCCCAGGCATTGATGCCTAGAGATGTTGCATAGATATCGCTAGTGGGTTCTAACGGCCTAACATTAGGCAGACTGAATATCCTCTCACCCACTGCCAACCAGTTGTAGTATAATGCTTTATTTCGGTCACAGACCATCAAGCAAAACATAAATGAAAACAAAAGGCGATGAAAAGTACGTTGAGCTTAAAGATAAAATAGATAGTCCACATGATTAACTTTACATAATCTTTCCCCAGTAAGTAATAACTTTGGTTTAGACCTACAATAAAATAGGAGTAGATCACATCATCCATAAGAAATAGAACTTCACACTACGTAGTTCACAAGGCTGCTAATGCACTTAATTTAAATATTATTTTAAAAACCTTGCCGGTTTTATGAAAACACCTACAATTGCTTATATATAGGTTGCACAGGATGTTGTTACATCTTTATAAGAGAATAATCGTGAGAATGTATACATAAAAAACAGTCATCAACTCACAACAGTTGTATGCATAAAAAACAGTCGTCAACTCACTTCAGTTGCCTTGGGCCTAAAATAAAATTATATATTGTTAACCCCTCCTCAAAAAACCCTCCATAGACTCAACGGACCTCAAGAACTACAAACCCATCTTTCTCCTCCCCTTCGCTCCCAAAGTCTCAGAGAAGATAGTCAATAACCAGCTCACAAACTTCATAGAATCCAATGCAATCCTCGACACTTCTCAATCTGGATTCCGCAGTAACTACAGCACTGAGACCGCCCTTCTAGCCGCCATGGACAACATTCACACTCTCCTTAACTAAGGCCACACATCAGTGCTCATTCTACTACGCATCTCAGCAGCCTTCCACACCATCTACCACTGTACTCTAGCCACCAGACTCCATGACGCCGGCATACAAGGAACTGCTATAGACTGGATTCGCTCCTTCCTCGCTCGCCAAACTCAAAGACTTAGACTCCCGCCCTTCATCTCTGAACCTACAAAGATCAGATGCAGACTACCCCTAGGATCCTCACTCAGCCCCACGCTCTTCAACATCTACATGGCCCTCTCTCACAACCATCATCAGAAAACACGGACTCAGCATAGTATCCTACGCCGACGACATCCAGCTCATCCTCTCCCTCACCAAGGAAACCGCAATACCAGAGACAGTTTCCAGGAAGGAATAAAGGATGTTGCATCCTGGATGAGCAGCAGCTGCCTGAAACTCAACTCGGAGAAAACAGAAGTCATCATCCTCGGATCCACCCCCTCAGCATGGGACAACACCTGGTGGCCCCCTGTCCTCAGCAACCCTCCCACACCCACGGATCAAACCAGCAACCTCCGCATCATACTCAATTTTTTTCCTCAACATGAACGACAGATCAATGCCGTATCTTCCATGTTCTTCAACACCTTCTGCATACTACGCAAGACCTTCAAATGGATCCCCCCCCCGAATCCAGAAAGTCCTTTACCCATGCATCCATAACCAGCAGACTTGACTACAGGAATACCCTCTATGCCAGAATCACAAACTCTAGACATTCCAGGAAGTCGCAGCCAGACTCGTCCTCAGCATCCCATGACAAGACCACATCACCCAGCACCTACAAGACCTCCACTGGCTCCCCTTTTGACAAAAGAGACTGACTTTCATGCTGCACACTCACACCTACAAATCCCTCCACAACATCAGACCCAAATGCCTCAAAGAAAGAATCTCCTTCTACTCCCCCATGAGAAACCTCTGCTCTGCCGACCTTGCCCTGGCTGAAATCCTTCGCATTTGCAGAGCCAGAACGGGAGGAAGAGCCTTCCACTACATCATGGCCAAGACCTTGGAACAAACTCCCCTCAGCATAAGGCAAACCCCCACACTGGAAGCATTCAGGAAGAGCCTCAAGACCTGGCTCTTTGTCTGAATCGGAACTGCCCAAACTTCCTCCATCCCCGGTGCCTTGAGACCCTCACAGGTGAGTGGTGCGCTTTTAAATTACTGATTGATTGATTGGTTGTACTAGAATTGTAGACCTAGCCATTTTTGGGTCACACCTACAGCTAATAGGAACCTGCTCAGTCAACAAATGCGTAACAGCTTGGGTCAGATCTCACAATGTGAAAGGCTGGTAAATAACGCTGGAACTCCAAATTTTTACAATAATGTTTTAACCAATGTACTCTATGATGAGAGTACAATGGACAACAACATAGAATATGGTTGATATTTTCTACAGAATCAGGGCAAAGAGGGCACTTATTCCTGCCATCAATAGTGGTGCTCACCTTGCTTTATTTACAAGTGTAACTATTAAGTGTTAAAATACCATAACAAAATTTAATAAAAAAGGGTTTTGGCCCATTAGATTCAAAATATGGAGTTGGTTTTATAGATACAAACTTGCAAGTAAGGCTGACACTGCCGGCTATAAGCCGACGGTTAAAGTTCAAATACCACCAAATGGATTTCTTTAGAAGAGCCTCTGAAGCAGAATTAATGGTTAAGGGTTTAGACCGAACACAGTTCACCCAGCCCAAATTTAAAGAGCCAAAATTTAATGTGCGCCAACGAAGGGGTGGACGCATTCTTATCCAAATAAAGGTGATCTGAAGGCCTTCACAGTACAAGCACAGTTCGGAAGTGGACCGGATTTTAACCCAGCAGACCAATAGTCTTAAAATGGCTCGGTCACCAATCCTGTTAAAAGCTAGGTCATAATATATGGGGACTAGTGGTGTAGCTCGCGGCATAGAAAGTATTGATCTGGTGAAGTGGTTTTAGCTAACCTATTACTGATCAAGAGGAGTCATTCCCCAAACCTCTGCCCCATAAAGGGATGTAGACTGGACTGCAACCTTTAAATATTTCTACTGCAGGAGAAACTGCCCTCTGTTTGGAAGCCTTATGCATTTTTCTGATTGTAGCTGATTTGTGCTCTATAGGTGCATTACTTTTCTATGTATAAGGATTTCACAAGAGGGAACTACTGATTATTATGCCCAAATAGTCAAAGGATTTAGCTTCTTCAAATACTAAGCCCCCTAGTTTCAGGTCACTCCTAAATGATCTAGGTGGTCTGATAATCATTCACTTTGTTTTGACAACCTCAATCTCAAGCCCTCAAGGTTGCAGAATTCTTGGGATTTGTTTAACAGCTTCTGAATGAGCAACGTATCATCTGTAAACAGTAAACTGGGTATGGGGTGCCACATAGTTTGGGGACTTCATGGGTACACTCCAGGAGATAGCCAAACGGAAGGTTAATAAACAATGAAAAGAGGGTAGGTGAAAGAGCGCATCCCTGCCACTCCCCACGTGTGACTTTTATCCTCTCAGTAAGTTCCCATCTGGCCTCCACCGAACTTGAACAAAATCTTCTTCATGCAGCCGCATTAGGATCTCCAACAAGTGTAACGGAGCCCCCATAGAACTGAGGCCGTCCCAAAGATTAGATCTTGGGACCAGATCAAAAACAGCTATGTATAAATGATGCTTCAGGATCCTGATGTACTTCCAGAGGTTCATAGAAAATCTAAAAACCTGATCCACTGTTCTGAAACTAGATTTAAACCCAGCATTGAAGGGGGAAAGAATGTCATTATCAGTGAACCACCCCTGAAGTTTGTCGAGAAACTGAGAACAAAACACCTTTTGTAGTATATCAATGAGGCTAATTGGCCGTAATTACTGGGTCTGATCTAACACCCATTTTTATAAATGGGTATGATCACGGCTCCACTCCAACTATCAAGTAGGGAAGCTACTGCCATTATAGCATTTGACAAGATGTTGATGTAAGGGGCCCTATCATCAACCTCAGAACTATACAAATCGCCTCGTATGCAATCCAGTCCGGGAGCTTTCCCAGGCTTTAAGGACTGGTTTACTACCCTGGTATCTTCTAGTGAAAAGGTATCACCCATCTGGTTCAGTAAGTCACCATTTCTCCTAAAACCGGGGTTGTTAGCGTGGTCAGATTGATCTTGCTGTAATGAATGGCGATTCAATGTATTACCAATATTTCTTGGGCCATGGTTAATATAGCAAATGGGCTGATCTTGATAAGGAGTGGAGTAAAGATTTGCAAAATGTTTTACCCAGACCTATTGTCGTATATGATGAATATTTGGAGTACTGGCTTTTAGGCTACCATGGGCATTATTATGCCAGAAAGTTGAAACATTATTTCTTTGGAAGCCTCCAACAGGTCTTGCTAATTCTGTTCATCCCATTCCTTTTTGCTCGCCTCTAATACCTTTTTATAGAGAGCTCTAACTTCACAAATACTTTGGGAATTTAGGGTTTTGTGGCTAATATCAGGCTGTTTTTGCCCTCCTATAGTCCTTTGTAAACCATGGGGCTGTACTATCATCGGCTAGTTTCAAACGATCAGAACGTGCCTCAACCTGGTATAGTTAACTTAGGGCACTAAAAAGGTGGTTATGAATTTTAGAAATGGGTCGAAGCACTCATAAATTATGCCAAGAAACCTAGGGCAAGAGATACATTTAGACCACTTAAGAATCCTTTTGGAGAAGTGTGGCTCAATGGTTAGAGCGGTAGACCCTGATGCAGAGGTCTGGCCCGGGACCAGGGTTCAATTCCCGCCTCGGCGGGTCTTGGGCTCAATTTCCTCGGACCTGATCATTCTCGCCTCGTGCCTATTCTAATCATGGGTCCCACTCTGCAACTCTGGGCAATAGCTTGCTTAATCTCCACAACGGCCCCAACAGTGCTGGGATGCCTGGCGTCACCTTGGGGGTGCCCAGGAGTGGACATTTCACAGGGAAAAGCCAGGAGGGGTTCCACAGCGGTATGCGTACAGTGCCAGGAAACCCCGGTTGGGCTATAAGTGCGCTTTACAAGTACAAATTCATTTCATTTCATTTAATTTCAAAAATCCTTCAGAAACCTTACCTCCGATGGGGCAGCCAACAGCTCTGCTTTCAGAGTCAAGATTAATGGGTTAGGGTCACTCTTGGCTCTGTCTACAACACCGAAGTCCACCAGCCATACCCAGAAATCGGGGGAAAGGAGTATGTAGTCTATTCTACATGTGACAGCCCCTTGATAGAAGGTGCTGTTGCGTGCCTGAACCCTATGAGGGATCGTGGAGAGAGTAATTTGGGAAGCAAAGCCAGAGCAAGATTTTAAGGGGGGGGGGGCATTGAGTTTGAGGATGGCCATAGATACATCTTCCGTTTCAGTCCCCCAAGATATATAAACCAATGGCTGATAGGTAGTGTTAGATGGTGATCGAGGGTGCGTATAGTAACAGAGACACTAGAATTGGGCAAACTGCGAACGTAGATGTTATAAATGTTAATAGTAAGATCCTTGCTGGCCCTTGCAGTTGGTCCTAGTATCTCAGGTGACTCAATTATCAGTTGCTTAATGTCCCCTCCAAGAGATACTTTTATGGATATCAGGAGCCCCCAGCAGGGCAACCATACAGGAAGGGGAGTGCATCCACAGCGTATGTTACAAACACTGATCTATACAGGGATTCTAAAGCCCATGTCTCTTGCAACAAGCATAAATGAAAGGTGTTGATGTAAACTCCCCATAATGGGTCAGCCAGCCTACTATGTATGCCTGCAACGTTCCATGAAATGACCTGCAGCTGCCCCTCGAGGTTACAACAATCCTGTGGAATGACTCCAGTTGGGACACCTCCTCTCTGGATCCAAACTGCCAGCTCTATTACTGGCAATACAATCCCTCAGCCTCTACTAATGTAGATTCAGAGGTGAAGGACTTGCTAATATTATCAGAAGGGAGTCAATCAACCCTAGTTAGGGACCTCTTTCTCCTGTAATCGCCCCCTCCCCCACTACGTCGGTAGGGCATCTGCAGTCAGGGTCTTTAGAAAAGGCAAGCTGTATCACTTTTCCAAAAGTACAGATGTCACAGGCATCAATTGCCAAAAGCCTGTCAATTATTTCTCTAGAAGCTACCTCAATCCCATTTTTATATCCTGTAGCTGGGGATCAGATGATTTCCGTCGTACATTCAGGATTTCTGACATAATGATTGACTTGCATTTATAATTCCTCCTTAGCCAGTGTAAACTTTATTAGATTATGATCCTCTACTCTCGTGTGACAACCTGTTTAGAGCCCAAGCCACACTGATCAGCCTGATGTATCTTAGATTTGAAAGGCTGAGCAACTTGCCTAGACCTCCCTGTTTCAGATTGATCACCTTGAGTGTTCAGAGTTGGGACTACTGTGTTTTTATGAGTTGGTAAGGACGATTGACAATGGGGTGTTGATACAGGCAGGCCAGAAACACTTGCCTGGGCACTAATGATCTGAGGGATCATATCAACAGCAGTATTCAGGTTACTGTCTAAAGACTTTACCAACTCCCTAAAACTTACTACTTCATTAGGCAGTATGTGCACTATTTCATACAAGTTAGTTGTAGAGTTGGGTGACCTAGTAATGATAGTAGCCTCTTCCCTCCTGCATTCAATCTCTGGCAGGCCTTCAGGAATGTTCTCTATCAAGGGCGAAAATCCTAGGAACAGATAACCACAGGTTCAAGGGGTGAAGGTAAACGTACTGGCCAAATGTTGGTAGTATCTTCTACTGCTGCTGGTATTTGGGCATGTACTGGACCGGGAGATGACCTACGAATGCTAGGCCTTACTTTGTCATGTCTTTGTGAAAGGAAATTTTGCAGTATTGGTTGTGTGAATTTCTGACCCTGCTTAGGGCCACTAGTCCGTGGGGGGAAAGACGGGTTCAGGATTGTCTCAACCTCTTCCATTAAATCATTTATTTGATTAAATGTGGTTGATCTTTGGATGCTTCTTTGTCTTTCCTAGCACATTTGGTGGGTTCACGAGGGATAGTAGTGACATCAACAGCTTTTCATTTCCTCATAATTAATTATGGATAAATAAGGAGGAACAATGGATTAATTGCAACCCTTCCTTCACCTATTCATAACCCAAGATGAATAAACTATACCTATAGAACCCTTCTCCTTCTAGGGGACGGTTTCCTCTCCATCTAGCAAAGACTCAGTAAAAATTTGAATGTCCTGATTAATAAAGAGTAGTCAACAGTATCATGCCACTTCTTCTACAATTTTGAGCAACCAATCATGCCCTTAATATATTATCTCAGCTGACAGAAGAATACCAGGCTCTGCCTCAACCCGTGCAGGCCTTAAAGTACAACAAAGCTGGCTCCTGTTACTGTAAGGTGATACTAGCACTATGTAGTTTTCAAAACGACCTCACAATCTCTAGATGCCCAAACTAAGAATAGGTTAAACATTACTTTGAACAAAAAGTCCTTCACGATCTAAAGTCTCATTGGTTAAAACAAAACAGAAAAGGGCACCTGCAGCCAACCACAAACTTCTTTCCTCAGGAATGTTACAGGACTTGCAGGTTCACCTGCTTAGTGCTTAAATCCAGAAGCCTGCCAAACAAATAACCCTTCAAAACAGGGGTTTACTACACAAACTTGAAATACAAAGAAATCGCAGACTGAAGATTAGTTGGGTGGTCCAGCCCAGCCTCCCAGGGGCTCAGACGGGAGTGAACAGGCCTGCCCTTGGCTCGGCTTTGCCTAGGCGTGTCTCGCGCCACGTGCAGATGTAAGGCGCTTTATAGCTCTAGGCGGTGTTACGGGAAGCCGTCCCTCCCTCCCCTGGTGAATGGTAGTCAGGCCTGGACTGGTCATTCCAGGCACCGGGCAATCCCCCAGTAGGCTGGATGGGGTGGGGGCCGGTTTTGTGACAGGGTGCCGGTTCTGTTGTTGGGACCGATTTGGACCGACTGTGACTCCGTGAGTTTGCAGGGGAGTCGCAGCTGGGCCGAGCCAGAATCAAAAGCAAAAGGGCTGGTGCCTAAGGAAGAGGCAAGGAGGGCCTAGGCCCCAGCCCGGTTCAGCAGAGCAGGGACTTTTGTTTGTTGTGAGTCACTTGTAGCAGGGAGCGAGGTGGTGGCTGGGCTAGCCTACTTCTCACCCTCTCTTTCCTCCTTTCGTTCATTTGTTTTACTGTGAAATGGATCCAAAAACGAAAAAGACTTTTGCTGCAAATGTTGTCTTTTTCTGACTTTATTCTATTCCAAAGTACAGCCTCAGGAGTGAGAGAAATAAACGGTTCAACTATCAAAAATAAATAACTAAATAAGTTAGTATTCACAAAGCGGCCAGATTGATTTTATTCAAACCCAAACACATTAGCGCCACTATACAGAGTTTGTCAGTGAAGTTCTACTTTGGTTTTATCTTTTCTTTGAACAGCATTGTTTTCCTTGAATGATGAAGTGCAAAACTCCTTGAGATACTGCAATGCCGAATTGATGGGTTGATTGGAAAAAAATGCGTACCACGGCTCAGTGGTCATGGATGTGTTCTTTTTAAACCATACAGCTTGCGGTTTGTAAGGCTATAAGCAGTGGACATTGAAGCAGGTCCCTTCTGGGCTCTGTAGTCATATCCTTAACTTTTCAGGCACAAGCACACACTGATTTCTGAATAGTGAGTGTAAATGCTTTCAGTTATCTATGTTGTTGCTGCTTGCATTTTACATGCTTCACTTAATCTTTCATTCCCTATGGATGTTTGCTTTTTTCCGGATGTTGTTACGTTTTTTAGGCAGCATATATTGCTCTTGTCTAGGTCGTAATTTTAACTGAGTCACATCCAGGTATTTACAGCAGGGCACAATTAGGTTGTAGCTGAAGGCAGTGCGAGTTTCTTTCAGTGGGGCAATATGGTGTTCAGTGGAGGAGAGGATGTGGCACTATGGTCAGAGCTTGTGGATTTGGAACTGAGGAACCAGGTTCAGCCTTCATGACTCGTCCCCCAGACCACTCTCCTGAGGGAGTACATTCCCATGCTACGCCTAAGAAGGCCTTGCAAGGCCATAGAAGCCCCGGTGTCTTAGCACCAGCAGGTTTACCCTAGTGGGGGCAAGTGTGGATTAACCTTGGAGGCCTGTCCACCACAATCCATACTGAAGTTTTTTTGCTTTTTTTATTGATCATTTTCAACAAGTAAGAACAAACATCACAAAGATGTACAGTACATGGCATATGGGTCGGTATCTATACATTACACAAAGATGAAACATCCATTGGAGGCAAGTCAGGGCTACACAAACAATCATATAACAAGTATTTCATTACAAAAATAAGGAAATGGATAGAGGCAAGGGGGAACAGCGCAACACAATCAAGTAGTAAGCATAACCATCCCATTATCAGAGTTATCATGAGTTTAGATAGCGGAAACAGATAACAAGTAGGTTGTGAGGGGTGACCAAATTACTGTGGCCTCGAAGGTGCGGACAGCTCTTCAGCATAACAAACTAGCTGGCCCCGACAGTAGGTTAAATCCTGCAACCACAGTTTGGATCCATACTGAAGTTCACCTCTAGTCTTGCTGGCAGGCTTATGAAGCAGCACACCCTAGAGGAACAGTGACTCTGTCACTGAGGTCACAGGACCCTTCAGAAGTGGAAGTTTTGATTCATGGAATGGTTGCGCAGAAAGTTAATGTGTCTGCTGCAAAGAACATGTACTATGCAGATCACAAAGTGCAAATGATGTAAATAGGTCAGTGGGTTACTGATTTTGAAAGACATCTCTGGTTGCTTGATGTTTTGAAGTTAAAATCATAACATAGAACAGTGAGCTTTTGTCATCTAAGAGCTGCAAGCAAACTGCTAGGTACAAATTAGAACATTATCTTTTCCCCCCAGTCTTTGATTATCCTAATGTTGCAAAAAATGTTCATTTGGATAGAAATAAATCCTGGTTATTAACACCTTGGCTGCTATGGCTTTTCCCCTCCGGTGCTGAAGGGTCCAGATCTGCATTGTTCATGACGAGCTCAGCTCGTCATAAGCACACGACCAGTGTACTGCATGATGAGCTGAGCTCGTCATGAGCAGCGAAGGGGTTAAAGAGAACACCCTACCATGGTGTTACGTTTTAAATTCTGAGTTTGTGTTTGTCCAGACCAATCACTATTAAACTGTACGGCCCACTAGTATGGTTGGCATGTTTCGTTTCAAAAACTTTTATTTTGGTCGCTAGGACCATAAGAAGTAAACATAGAAATAAAATAACATACATTATTAATCAATGCATACATGTTTAAAAGACACTCCATAGGTAAACAATTCCATTTTAAATCAAATTCAAAGATTTTGCCAGACAGCTAGGGAGGAAGGAAGGGGGCAATGAGTTAGAGCAGCGGGAGGGGATTATATCAATTAATGTGGCACAATCGGCATGTAACTAAAAAGGTAGCAACCATATTCCGATAAATAATTTAAAAAAAGAAAATTGCACTATTAACATTAAAATCCAATTCATAGAAAATGCACCTATGTACATCTATACTACTATTATAAAGAGAGAACAGAAACCTTTTGGCAAGGTAAACTCAGGAACCACAGCGCCAAGACACACACCCAATACATTGTTGTAATCCTCAGGGTGTGTAGATGGACATAGGCTGCATAAAATAAAAAAAACGTAAATTAAAAAACTTAAACTTTAAAAACAAAGTAGTCCCCTAAAAGTAGCGCCGGCCGCGACGTAGCGCTGGCCGCGACCTAGCGATGTCCGCAACGTGCGTGTTAACGACAGGCGGGGAGGAGCGTTGACGAGCAGTGAGGAGTGGCGGTGAAGTCCGGAGCGCGGGGAAGAGCGGCGGCTCAGGTAAGGCAAAGGCCAGGCGGGAGGCGGGAGGCGGTCTGGGCAATGTCGGGGCGGGCGGGGTAAGGCAAAGGCAAAGGCGAGGCGGGAGGCGGGCAGGAGGCAGGAGGTGGTCTGGGCAATGTCGGGACGGGCGGGGCCCGGGGCGGGAATGCACCCAAGCAAGAAATGTTGCCCCCAGCCCCCTTGTGCCCCAGGCAACGCTGCCGCAATCCGTAAATGCTGCCCCCAGACCCCTTCTGCCCCTGGCAACGCAGGGGCGGGCTGCTATTCAGTATAAAAGACATGTAGAAAGATTTCCATATATGTCTCTCTCATCTTTGTGGCAGCAGTGTAGTAAGATGTTATGACATTTCTTTACACCTTTTAGAATATTTTCGTCAAAATATCGTAGTTGCTTTACTGCACACATTGTCAGCAGTTTTGATTTATCCATACTAATATAATAAAGAGAGAGCCCAAACCTTTGAGGCGGGTAATCTCAGGAACCATGGCACCAATCACAACACCCAATACAGCGTTGGAAAGGGCAGTTGCAGCAGAAGGACATAGGTTATGCAGACGCCCACCATATACATTTAAAAGGTAAAAGAACCGTGCCAGCAAAGTAGTCCCTCATCGGCGTGTCTGCGTTGGGCCGCTTTTCTGAATCGTTTTGTCCTTAAGCGTGGAAGGGTATACTCAGATGTGAGTCACTTGCTCATTGCACCATCAGGATTCAAGCAAGCCGGGCCGAAGACGGCTGTAATGCCAGAAACCGGTCCCCGGAAGCTTGTTTCCTTTCCAGTAAAAGAATTGGCTTGGTAGTTTGGTCTGCCCTGTTCCCATGATGCACTGGGCCAGGGACAGACTAATTTACATGTAGCCAGGTTCTGAGCTGGGATGGTGCAGTGAGCTAAAAAACGGTGATGGATCAAGCCCTGATCTTTTTACTGGGTAGGAGTGTTCTGCTTAATTCATATACTCTGTCCATCACCAACCCCTTTTCTGAATTGCGTTAGGCTGTGGGCGTGTGCTGGGGGTGTGACAAACGCTGGGGGCGTGTGGTAAATTCCGCCCTTCATGCCATGTCTTATATCGTGTTCTAATCCCACCTTGCTCCCTTTAAATACCCCTGCACCCCATTTTCATAACCCACCCTTACGCCTTAAAATACCCCAACACCCTTAAACACTAACCCATCTTAACCCTATAAATATACCCTGTACCCCAAAACCCAAACCTATCCCTAAACCCTAAAAATACCCCTGTACCCCAAAACCCAAACCTAGCCCTGAACCCTATAAATACTCCTGTACCTCAAACCCCAAACCTATCCCTGAACCCTAAAAATACCCCTGTACCCCAAAAACCCAAACCTAGCCCTGAACCCTAAAAATAACACTGTACCCCAAAACCCAAACCTACCCCTGAACCCTAATATACCCCTGTACCCCAAAACCCAAACCTAGCCCTGAACCCTTAAATTACCCCTGTACCCCAAAACCTACCCCTGAACCCTAAAAATACCCCTGTACCCCAAAGCCCAAACCTAGCTCTGAACCCTAAAAATAACCTGTACCCCAAAACCCAAACCTACCCCTGAACCCTAAAATACCCCTGTACCCATAACCCTAACCTAGCCCTTGAACCCTAAAAATACCCCTGTACCCCAATACCCAAACCTAGCTCTGAACCCTTAAAATACCCCTGTTCCCCAAAACCCAAACCTACCCCTGAACCATAAAAATAACTAGCCCTGGGCGTAGTGGGCGTAGTGGGGCTTCGCGGAGCTACGTGAAGTGGGCGAGAAACTACGCCCACCTCCGCACTCCGCGTAGCCCCACTATGCACCGCCGGCCTCCCTCCCTCCCGCCCTCCCTAAATACTTTAATTTAAATGTTAGAAAGAATTAAAAGGCACTTACCTTGCCCGCCGCTGCCCGCCGCATCTCCGGGGCTCCCTCTCTTCATCGCCGCCGTCTTGGGTACTAATGCGCATGCGCGGGCGGCCGCGCATGCGCATTTCTCGTGAGAAATGCGCATGGCAGACCGCCCGCGCATGCGCATTAGTACCCAAGACGGCAGCGATGAAGAGAGCGAGCCCCGGGGACGCGGCGGGCAGCGGCGGGCAAGGTAAGTGCCTTTTAATTCTTTCTGACATTTAAATTAAAGTATTTAGGGAGGGCGGGAGGGAGGCGGGTGGCGGCCAGCTACGCACCGTCTGCGGAGCGTGCGTAGTGCCGAATTCTACGCCTGCTACGCAAAATGCGTAGAAGCCGGCACTACGCACACTCCGTGCACGGAGCGTAGCTGCCCGCCCACCCTTAAAAATAACCCTATACCCCAAAACCCAAACCTAGCCCTGAACCCTAAAAATACCTCTGTACCCCAAAACCCATACATATCCCTAAACCCTAAAACTACCCCTGTACCCCATAACCCAAAACTATATCTGAACCCTTAAAATACCCAAACACCCCAAAACATATACCTCAGTACCCCAAAACATATACCCCTATACCCATACTTACCATAGACAAACATTTAAAAAAACATGCTTTTACCATTCATGCATTTACATCGAATTTTGTTGTAAATGTATGCGTGGTAAAAGCATATAAAATGTAATGCCATGCGTTATAATGGCATTGCGGAGTCATGGTACTTTCGTAATGAAAGTACCATGGAGTGATGGTATGCGGAAAGAAAGTTGCAGAATAATGGGTGTTTATCCTCCCCCGGTAAGTACATTGGTGGCACGGCGGCCCACATCTCCAGCAACATACTCATATTTTTTCACCACCCATTTGAAAAATGCACAGGTCTCTCTCATTGATGACCAGCACCGACATACACTTTTAGACACACCTCCCTCCACAAGTTCTAGAATAGCGAACTTTAGAGCTGGGGAGCTTCGTTCGAATCTTGGCATCAGCTCAACATCCTGTGATTCCAGGCAAATTGCTTTGTCTCCCCGTGCCTACCACAAATGAATGTGTTCTTCTGTAATGTAAATTGTGCTCATGCCATGTTGTCGAGTTTGCGCTATATAATATTGCAAGGAAAAATAAAGTAGGGAAACTCGAGTTCACACACTACTGAACGCGCACTCTTAAGTGCATCAGCAGTGCACTGTGAATCGGAGCGTTTCACAGGCCTGTCACAGATAAGAAATGCTATCTAAACAAAATCCTACAAAACAATATACTACTGGCCGTCAGCAATTCATACCCGGACAACGTCGGGACGGGCTGCTAGTAATAGTATAAAACTAAAACCATTATCTTGACCGAAGCTATGGGGGTCAGATATACAAATATACTGCTGATACACATTTTATCATTTTTAACCCTTTTGTATAAAAGCCCATCTCCTTTGCCACATTGTATTTAAATATCGTGAGACAGCAAACACAATAGGTTTAGATGTATCATATTTTAAGACCCGAAGAGCCTCGCTACAATGCTCAAAACCCAGATTCCGGCAAAGCTGTATAAGCCAGTAGCGCTTCGCTTTTTGGTAACCAGGGCAAAAGAATAGAACATGCGTTTCTGTTTCCTCTTGTGTAATGCATACAGGGCAACCCTCCTTTTTCTGCCCAGCCCATTTATTAGTAAACGCACGTACAGGTAGAGTACTATATCTGAACTGAAGATACAGTTTTTTTACAAACTGAGGAAGGATATCATCCAGGAAAATTTCTAACTTGTAATTATCCTTCACTACAAGAAACTGTTGTGAGGGAACCCAGTTTGGAATTTGTATGCATGGCTTCGAGCTTTAGGGGGCGATAGGTCTTAGGTAATAAGGCTTGAGGAACTAAAGAGCTAGTAATGTCTGAAGTGCTCCACAGGGAGAGTTGACCAAGCTTTTCGCACTCATGCTTCCCATGGGCAACCCAGGGAACCCTTTTCAACAAACCCGGGTAGGATAAAAGCTCAATTGTTTCTGCCTGATATGATGCTAATTCGGGAGTTGCCCAGAGTCTTCGCCAGAAGGTTAAAGGTTTTAGGGCAATCTCATCTTCAATCGGCAAAATACCCAGGTCTAGTCGTAGAGGAAATAACGGAGTACCCGCTGAAAGACCCGTTATTTGTCTTAAAAATCTGTTCTCGACTACAGCTAGTGTAGAAGACGAACTGTGCCCCCATAGTTCTGCCCCATAAAGGGTGGCTCCACGCGCTTGCGCCCTATACATTTCTAGCGCGGGAGCAATGGGTTTAAAAGATGATTCCCTGGCTAATTTGGCTATACTCCCGGCAATCTGGGATAGCTTGAGCTTAGCTTTGGCTATTTGGGGCACCCACTGCATATCTTCTGAAAGGGTGACGCCAAGATATTCAAAGACAGGCACCCTTTCAAAACAACAGCCGTTCAGTTGTGGATTGGGACGTGTTATCTTAGGGGGGTTGACAATCATGAATTTAGTTTTAGTAGTATTAATCACCAAACCCCTACTGTTACAAAATGAGGCGAAACTGTCCAGTAACCTCTGAATACCCATCGGTGTTTTTGATAGGGGGAGGGTATCATCAGCAAACATCAATGCTGTCACCTTGGTGTTTGCTAACTTTGGGGCATCGTTATTTACTACCTTAGCCAGAAGTGGAATCAATGCGTTGACATAGAGGCAAAACAGGATCAGTGCGAGCACACATCCCTGTCTTACACTTCTGCCAACTGAAAGCCTGCTGGTTAAATCTCCTCCCCTTCCACATCAAACTTTAGCATAGGTGTCATCATGCAACTTAATCAAGATATCAAATAGATAGGGAGGGATCCCATATCTCTTAAAACCCCCCACAATTTAGGTCTGGGGACGAGATCAAAAGCAGTTTTCAGGTCCACGAATATCAAGTAGAGGCTGCAACCGTCCATTGATACTGTCTTCCAAGTGATTAGTTGGAATCTAAACACTTGGTCGAGTGTGGAGGTGTTTTTCCTGAATCCTGCTTGATATGGGCTGATAATGTTGTTCTCTTCCAGCCAGCCCTGGATTCGGTCCAGTATTACCCGAGCAAACAGTTTTTGTGTGACATCGATCAAACTGATCGGTTTATAGTTTGCTGAGTATAACGGGGAACCCTTTTTAAAGATTGGGACAATTTCAGCCCCGGCCCAGGTGTCAGGAATGGGCATGCCATTCATGATGGCATTAAATAAGACTAATAAATAAGGGCCCCAAATTGACGGTTCATCCCGGAACATATCCCCAGAGTTTTTGTCTAAACCAGGTGCTTTTCCGGCTGGTAGTCTTTCTATTGCTAAGGTAACCTCTCGAAGCGTTATTCCTTCGTGAATAGCATTTATCTGACTAATCAATGGTGCTGGTTGGACATCTGCACATGCATTACCCAAGCAAAGCATACCTCTCGAATCTATTTGGGGGTCCTGTTCTGGATCGTTCGCAAACAGAGCTGAAAAGTGCTCAGTCCACACTTCAGCAGGCAGGTTAGGTTCACGGACTAGAGTACCCTCCTTATATCCCGTTCTTATTATTGACCAGAATGTTTTCATATCCCGGGTCAGTAGGGCATGTGACTTCTACACCTTTTAGTCCTTTGTTTTATGTAACATTTCCTATACAGTGATTTACACATGTATAATTGATTGTCTGTGTGATGTAAAGTGCTCTGAAACCTTACACTGGATTGAGTGGTGCTGTAAATCAAATTAAATGCATCTGTTAAAGGTTGGAATTGAGGGACTCTGTGGCGGAGGTGGTCAATGTGGGGCACCAACAAAGACTGTTGTGCAGGGCACCACCAGCGCTAAAGCCGGCCCTGCCCTTGAGGCCAGTCTGCCTCACCCATTGGTATCGCTATTGGCCTTGTTTCAGCAGTAGTAGCTTGAACTCACCAGTGATTGACAATACAGGATTTGCAGACACACTAAACTGAGTTCACAAACTTCACATTCTCTCTGCTTCATGCACACGCACTTTTAAGATGTGCTGCCTGCTTTGGGGCCACTGGAATTATGCAGCAAAAGAAGACAAAATGACACCTCAGTGTTGACTAAATTATGCAGCAAAAAAAGGCTGCAACGTAATGCAGTATATTTTCTGACACTTTATTATTTTGACATTTTTACACATGCTAACAATCTCTGGAAATAATTTGAATTATTAGTACAGTGTAACATACAAATACAGCAGTGAGAAAGGTGATCAGTCAACCTTTGCAAAGGGCCGTCTACTTTGCAGCAGCACAAGTCACCGTTTTTAGTAACTTTTGATCCGTTTGAGCTAAAAAATATTTATTATTTAAAATTGTCAGATAATGTAGCAGATGTTGTATTATGAGGCAAATATGGCAGAGTCATAATTATATAGAAAACCTTTCAAACTAAGATATTTTTCCCATTCATGTTTGCACTGCTCTTGTGGAAAAAGGGAGAAGTGCTGATAACAGAATCTCCATGGATCACAGACAAATGGCTTGTGCTTCCACTTTTAAGCGTATTTGGGACAATATGTAATTGGAAATAGGTCTGTATACAAATCTATGCGCATGTGCACAGTGTGGATGATAGTAACATTGTAAGGGTTGAGTGGTGCACACCTCCCTTTATTCTTAGGGTGTAAACTGTGACGAGGCTCTTCCTACTGTCCCAAGTGGGTGTCGACAAATACCCACAATATTTTGGGACTCAGATAAATTACTGTATCTAAAATGACACAGAGTTGTTGAGACTGGTATTATGCAATTTAATTTTGCTGTGCTGGTATGCTGTGTAATGCTTCATTGGTTGTTTCTAAAAAGAAGACATGCATCATTCATCTAATTACTCTAGGAGCATGCCCATTGTAGAGATGACAGTTAATTCGAATTTTGCTATAATCACGGATGTAAATTTGATAAATAAGTGGCGACATAAAGGAAGAATCGAGTGAGCACTAATCTTAACCAAGTTTGGCAAAAATAGCCGAAGAGACTTAAAGAACACGCCCTGTCAAAAATAAACATTAACTTACCTCAAGACATCTCTGGGGTGTCCACGAGTCCGGTAGACGAGTGCGTCACAGCTACGCACCCCAGCTGAGCAGTGGGATCGGAGGACAGAATACAGTCTTCCCGCCATAGGAGAGCAAAAAATATCAACTTTTCGAAGGGACCGAAGCCACGGAAGTGCCATTATTTGTATTCACGGTTATCAAAGCGCCAATGTAAAAGTAAAAAACCCCCACGTCTCTTTTGTATTTGAAGGCTTGAAAAAAAAATGACAACAAATGTCTTGTTTAAGCCAATAGAAAGACACTAACGTATCGTCCACTATATTTAAAGGCTTGAAAAAATGAATGAAAAAAACCATATTTGCTTGTGTGAGCCAACGGAGCTCAAGAAGCAAAGGGGAAGCGCAAGGGACGGAAATAAACTGCAGGGAAATGGGTTGCTTCTGGTTCCTTTTCGGCTGCAAGAATCAACGTTGGGCAAGTTATATTTTGCCTGTCAATTAGAGTATAATCATGGTTAAATTTTGATTTCTGTTCATTTACTATTGCAACAAAGTAAGTAATGCACATGACGTACTAGCAAAAACAAAAAATATCTAAACCCAAAATAAGTATTGAAATGACATTACGGGAAATGTAAAATATTACTCATGAAATAACCACAGGCTAGCTAATAAAAAGGAATACAGGCAATGGCAACGGCAAAAGGTCTGATTTTGCCTGCCAGTATTTTGGCTTACTCGTTGCTGGTTTTTAGTTTTGTCATGGATTCTGTTAAACTTTATTCTTGTGAGAGCTGCCTGGTCGTGGCTATTAAAATGCTACAAGCAAAAAATGTTATTCTCAAAAGCAAATATTGCCACAACAGTCCCTGAAGGGAACTACTTTCACAGAATGTGTGCTCTCTGTGAAAGAGCGAAATACCGTTGCTAATAGCGAAGTTAACCATCGTCTGCAGTGGACTGACACATTTATCCTTGCTGCACTCTGTAGAGGTCAAAAATATAATGTGAATGACAGAATGACCAGTGGATGAAGAGGGCTGGATAAAAACAGTAGACCTAAAAAACAGAGGGGCATATTCTCAAGGACTTATCCCTGAGTTAGCTGCACTTTATCACAGCCAAAGTGGCAATAAATGTATCGCCCTATTCACAAGCTGGTTCTAACATCCAATAACACAAGTTTTCCTGCGATAGCAGTAGCAAAAAACATCACCACAGATGACACCGGCAACTAACCCTAATGATATGCAGAGTAGGCGTTCCCGCGCAAAAGCCCTCAACACCACTTCGCAACATTCTCAACGTCCAGCCAGATCGGCGATAAGGTCCCAAAACACCTGCTCTTACCTGGTGTAAAGTCAGATGACAACCTGCACCAGCGAAAGGAAGGCCAGCCCAGAGCCACACCTGAAGAACAGCAGATGCCATAGAGCTACTGATCATGCAGCTCGTACACTCAGCCCCACCACCCGCAGGACCCTCCCCCGGGGCCCTACCCCGGGAACCCCCATCCCCTCCACCCACTCCCGGACAAAGATATTTTACATCAACTTTACGAAATCATTAACAAAACAGTTCACATGATGTCGCACAATTACAACAATTAACACTCATGTGTGATCAGAAAAAGGAGAATCATTCATTCATCTTTGAATGTCCAAACAAATCATTTTATTCAAAATAAACTCAAAACAACTGTTTGGAAGAATCATGGCGGGTCTTCTCTGGACAATCTGTCACAGCCTGCAAGACAAAATTCATGATAAGAAGGTGTGTCATGCGCTCATCAAAGGACAGAGAGAGATAGAAAGAGAGGGAGAAAGAAAGGGAGAGACAGAGAGAGAAAGAGAAAGAAAAAGACAGGAAAAATAGAGAGAGAAAAAGAAAGAGAGAGAGAAAGGGAAAGAGAAAGAGAGAGAGAGAGTGAAAGGAAGATTGGGAGAGAGAGAGAAAGAGAGAGAGCGAGAGAGAGAGAAAAAGAGAGAGAAAGAGAGAGAGAGAAAGAGAGAGAGAAAGAGAGGGAGAGAGAAAGAGAAAGAGAGGAAAAAAGAGAGAGAGAGAGTGAAAGGAAGAGAGGGAGAGAGGAAGAGAGAGGGAGAAAGAGAGTGCAGACACTGCAGAATGAGGCCTCACTGCTCACCTGCTGCCACCGGTGCGTCTCCAACCACGTGCCAGTAAACACTGCAGTCCACCAGGTCCCTTATCTGAAACAGAGTCCAGATTTATGGATGACAGAGTTCATATAATTGCGCACGCCATCATTGCTTGCCCGCCCTTTGCACACCCCTGGCCCCTCCCGCCGCCCAGCGGTTATTGCCCGCCCCTGCGCACCCAGGCCTCACTGCTCACCTTCCACCACTAATGTGTCTCCAAGAGGGCCCACCATGTGCAGGGGCAAGCTCCAAGCCTGGGGCCGGGAACCATGGCAGCTTCCACATCATGAAGCCCGCAGAGCGGGCCACCAGGTCACACACGTAATTCTGGGTCTTAATTTTGCAAAGACAGAGATCATATCAGTGCACACAGCATTATTGCAGGCTGCCCACCCGCTCAGCTCTTTAGGTGCCACTAACTCTTTGAACCGTGAGGCAATGCCACGTGCGGTAGGCCAGCGCTGCCCGCTGGCTCAGGCCTACACTGCGGTCCAGCAGGGCTCACACAATTCCTTACCAGTCCGGACTGACAGGGCAGCGTATCATCGCACTCTGCATACCCGCTCAGCACTTAAGGTGCACCTACCTCAGAACACCGAAAGTCACCGTCCCGTGGCCGTAGGCCCGTGCCGGCCGCAGTGTATCCGAAGACACCAACTCTGTGCAGCGGAAGTCAAGGACCCTTTATGATTGAGTATCGTGGTGCGGATGCCATCATGTCACGTCCGGCACTGGGGAATGTGATGTGGTAGGGCCCTAGGCCCTCATACATAAATAATAACCACAGGGATACACGCAGACATACAGTGGAATGGTGCCAAGCACGTGCACCCGGACGTTTTTATTGGCAGGGTCACATGTCCTGTGACGCCTGTGCTGGATGGGTGTGAGTGTAAACTAGCCCTCAGGGAGTGGCCGTGGCATGCTGACAACTAGGCTGTGATCAGCAGATCACTACAGGGAAGACCTGGGACATGTAGCATGGGTCTCTGGGCTTGGGTCTGTCTTGGGCTTGACAAGGAAGTAACTAAGGTGTGTGTCTCTGTTGTAGTGTCGGTGCCACCCGGACCGCAATCGGTAATGTTGCACCCTGTGACTCAAGTCCCACAACATGAGCAACATGGACGTAAGGGGGCATCACTGACCCTACATTCATCTTTACTTCCACACTTGAATGATAATAGACATGACACATCTGTGTGAATATGAATGTTTAATGCACATTCAGTGGAGTGTTGTTGCTGGAGCAGTACAGGGCCATGCAAACCCCACTTTACTTTGTTGACCCGTGGAGGGCCTGACAGAGTCCTATAGGGAATGACAAGTTCATCGGAAGAGGAAGAGTTCAGTACACAGTCTGATTGCTGTGTCATTGGTAACCAAACAGAATATGGCAGTCCATGTCGAGGTCCAAGGTGAGTGTCGCAGAGTGTATCGGGGACAGTGGAAGGTGATGATGCAAAGGGCAGAACTGAGCAGAAACAGGCCATATGGCGGAGATGAATGCTACTGCTTCCTTCTCACTAGTAAGGCAGAGTCATCCACATCTTTGTCCTCTGCTGTTTCATGTGCCTCAGATGTGGGTGGTGGTGTTCTGTCTCCAGCACTGTGTGGCAGTGACACATTAGAGGCCAGAGGTGGATTGTCTGTTGCACTGTGTGGCACTTGCACTTTAGGGGGCAGAGATGTGGATGGAGTGGTAGCAACAGCATTCATCCGTGCAAGGCCTTGTGGCAACAATGCCATGAGGAGGGTCTGTACGGCAGGAAGAACACAGCTACCTCTCACTGGTGTGCATCCGTGGCAGCCGCTCTTTCTGCCTGCATCCACTCCATGATCCTCTGCATATGTCCCAACTCCCGGCTGACATTGCTGGAGCCACTCTGACTGGACAGTTGTTCTTGTCTACGAGTCAGGACTCCAGCGATGTCAGCCATGGTATACAACCTTTACAACAAAACTTTTACCACGCACTACCATTACAACGCAGTCATTACAACGCAAACCATTACAACGCATTGCGCTGGGGGGGGGCGCTCTAGGATAGGGAATAAGTTTAATTTACTATCCAACACCTTCCCTAGTGTCCACGGGGACTGGAGTTGGAATAGTAAATTAAACTATTCACTATCCAGCACCCCAAAGCGCTATGCGTTGTAAAGGCATGCGTTGTAAAAACCGCGTTGTAAAGGCATGCGTGGTAAAAGTATGCGTTGTAACATCATACATCCGTCAGCCATGGATCGTTGGAGAGCATGGAGTGGCCTGTGGGTGTACATTAGGGAATGTGAGTGGTCCCTGATGGGACTTAGACACCCACGTATGGTATCTAGTTTGGAAGCCATCGGTCGAACCCCACCCGCACCAGTTCAGGCATGTTCTTCTGGCACCCCAACACACGGCGTTGAAAGGCCATGTGCTGTTCGTGGGGGTCCTAGGAGTCAGCCTTGGTGGTAGGTGCTGCCTGCTGTGTGGTCTGTGCAGGGGTTGGGGTCTCCTCGTTGTAGCTAGGCTGCACTGCTCCTGGAGGTGGGTTGACGTGGCTGTCAATGAACTCTTGGAGGGCATCGGTATCGAAGGTGTGGAGGCCCTCTTCGTCATCAGTGAAGAGAGGTTTGGTCTACTCTGCAGGAGGTGTTGGTTTTCCATCTGCAATGTGAAGGGGAGATGCAGTTTAACATTGTGTTCACATGTAAGTTGACGCATTGTACATGTTTACCTACAAAATGCGATTCCTTAAATGCAATCGCAATTTGAGAATTCCCAAATTTTTGCGAATTCTCAAATTGCGAGGGCCTTCACCCTTCATGCATTCCAAAAGCAGATTTTGCAATCGCAAACGGCTGATTTTTGCGATTCGCACCATTTGCGATCACAAAATCCTTTGATGCATGTGCCTGATAGTTCTTAGACTTGGATGGCTTCTTCTTTACATCACAAGAGGGGCCATTGAATGCCCCCATCTCAACGGTAGAAAGCCTTCCACTCTAATCATAAAGGGTTCACCAGTCCAACATAACACTGGTACTTTTTCAACATCATACTCCATCTTTCCATTCTTACGACATATAATTCTGCTTTGGATTTGAATAGATTCAAATAAATGGACAATCATACAGAATATGTATCTTACTAGGTTAGTCTCATCCTCATTTCTCTTCACAGACACAGCCAAGTACATTAATGATTCACAGAATCAACCAACTGCTGGCAGCACATATTCTTTGAGGAGATGATTGATGACACCCAAACACAATTTTCCCTGCAAGGAACATGAAAGTCATGGCAGAGTACACATTCACAAATGATGCACACGTGAGAGAATCATTAGCTGGCTTAAACAATGCATCCAGGGGTATATTTATTATACTTTCACCTAGAGCGATCCTGCAAGCCACCTTGCTGTGCTGCGCTAAGGAAAAGGGCAGGAAAGCACTGTATTTAACAGTATATGTCACTTTCCTGTCTTTTCATAGCGCTTACACACTTTTGGCTGTCTAGTACCAATGCAGACACTCTCACGTCATGTTGTAAGGGTGCATGCGTTTT
Source organism: Lissotriton vulgaris (assembly GCF_964263255.1). NCBI lineage: Eukaryota > Metazoa > Chordata > Amphibia > Caudata > Salamandridae > Lissotriton > Lissotriton vulgaris. The sequence continues at coordinate 965,704,594 of NC_141694.1, forward strand.
AAGCAGGATTGTTTTTGTATAAGAAGGAACACCTGTATTTTCTTCTTTCTACGATGCTGCAGAATGCAGCACACGTGGAAAGAGGTGACAACAAGGAGAAATAAAGATATTTCCCCTCATTACGCCTTACCTGGTGAGGCATAGCATTTTGACGCATTTCCAGGTCTACCAGTAATGGTAACTCTGCGAATATGCCAAAATCCATGAACGGATGTGTGGGAACACCCATGTTCCACTGTTATATTCCATATAGGTACACTATATGGCACAGATAACATTGGCGCCTTTTACCTACATTCTTCCCTACATTACATACATAACGGTCTTAGAGGCTGACCTTTTACCTAGATACAACACTGCATTCAGAACGCTGTTTTTTCCCTAGTTCGAATCTCATACATTATGCATGAGGCTTTTTGGAAGCACAGCAGAACTAACAGCAGGACTAACATCTCCTGTATAATATCTCTGGATAAAGTTCAGGCCTAATTAGTTACCCTCACACACCCTAGTGGTGTCATGCTTCATCATCGGGTCACCACGACTCCTAAAGGTCGAGGTGGGCTCAACCACAGTATTGGGTAGCTCTTTAGATAGATGAAGGGCGGGGGACTTTAAGATAAAATACCTGGAGCTGACCCCGGGTTTCCCTTTATTCTTGGGTCAGATCCGGTTGTTAAAAGAAAGATAAAGCAGGTCTTTTCTGGATTTTAATGGTCCTAAGACCCTAGTGCCCCCCTTAGCAAACATGGTCATGATTAGCGTGATCCCCATACCCTAAGTAGGAAAGTGCCTGACCCATACCACTACTTACATCTCTTTCCTTAGAGTATACACTATTTAGCAATACGCTATATCATAGTGTAATTGGAGTATCTTTTGTGTATATTTATTTCTAGGGAGGACATACTCCGGTTTTTCTTCCTCTCGGAACCCCGACCTCTGGCAGATGCCCCAGCAGGTTTTTTGTGATAATAAAGTTCAGGCCTGACATATTCCTTTAGGCCGACACAGTAACACAGCAAGGTAGGACCCCTGGGAAAACCTATGGGTATTTATACATCACATCTTGCTTAGAAGTATAGAGGAGACCGAGACTTCTCAACTGACACACTGACCAGAGACGCTGAGGTTCCTGCATGTAGACGCTCCAGCTTGCAGTGGTCTAACATCCCTCACGGGGTGTCACACTCGAGACCAGGACAGGATCCTATATTTTCTCATTCTCAGGTAATGGGGTTAACTAGATACTTGAGGTATTCTTGGCATAACACCTACACAGATGCTAGATACATATAGATACATATAGTTACATCTAGTTAGGGAGGCATCGTAGGAGTACACACTTTTTATCATGTGTTTTATATACTTGTATGTATACATGAGTATTGCAGGAAGGTAGAACTTTACCATCCCTTTACTTTTGTAGTACTTCTAATCATATATCTCTGCTACTGGCTAATGGTTGTTGCAGCTCATCTATTCTACACTAGAAGATCAACTGTTCAATACATTCTTATTGAAAACACTTAGCCTGTTTATTCTGTGTATCTCTCTGAGACCAACGATCCTGAGGGGTCAGGGTTGTCATGTACTGAGGTTGCCAGAATATATTCCCTCCTTGGTAAGAGGAGATTAGAGTGGCACTGTGAGCTAGCTGATACTGACAGGCTAAGATACCTAGTGGGGGTGCACGGAATCAGTCTGCCACCAGTCCCAAAGTTTATGTTATCCAAACGTGCAGCTCCTGTACAGGTCATATAGGAACTACACAGCACCACCCATGGAACACTTCCCCAGGGCAAAGTAACACAAAGCAGTTTGAGCTGACTTGCATTATTCTAGATTTATCAAGCCATGCAGGGCCAAGCAAGGTGGCCTCGCATGGCTTGATAAGTCTAACTTTAGTGTTGTGTCACCTTTGTGCCCCTTTGCATGCACAAGGGCAATGCAACACTATGATAACATTTGGTCCCAGTGTATAGATCACTGGTTCTTCTGCCCTGGATCCCAACAATTCGGGGGAGCCCTGGATTTCAGAATTGATTAAATTGGGGTCCACAGAGGACAACATGTTAAGAACCATGGGTCTAGATTAAGGGATCTATAGGTTCCTAATGTGCAACCCTAATTCAACAGATCTGGCACATGATGCAAATAATGACAATAAGCAGTCCACTCCTTATCCTGTACATCTATGGTGACCCTTGTGGAAACCACTACCCCTACGACTTAGGGTAATGACAGACAAAGACTACAACACAAACATTCAAGAAGTGTCAGAGACCAGAAAAGCACAGAATTAGTATGTGTGATGCTGTCACTCAAAGAGGCAAGGGACAAAAATGCACCTAAGGCAGTAAGTGAGACAACAATTAGCGATAGAAACCCTCAGAGGCATCACCAGATGTAGGTCAGTGGCTGGACTGACTCACATTCCCCAATCCTCTAGAACAGTGGTATTGACCTTTTGACATCTGCTGACCTCCACTTGATCAATACTAAAATCCAGGGACCCCAATGAATCAATATTGGACTCCAGCGCCCCCCAATTGAGGCATTACTGGAAGGCAGGGACCCCAGCCGAAGCAATTTCAATGATTTGAGCCTCAAAAGAATACACAAAGATACCAGATAAAACACGTCTCAAACAAATACACAAATGCTGAAATATTTTATTTATTTCACATACAAGTATAAAACGAATCAAACTTTTAATTTTAATGGGAAGGTTTGGAGCTTTTCTAAATCCAATTTACACCACCCATTTTCGATATTATATTCTGTTTGATGCATTTGCACTGCACCCATGAATCAATCTGAGGATACCAACTTAATTTTCAGCCTCCAATTTCAAACTCCTTAACATTTACAGAACGTTTTAAAATTCCAGTTTTACATTTTGCTTCTTTATTTATATACATTTTATTAATCTATTTAAATATTATTTCATTTTCAAAGCAGTCACAAACCCCCTGAGTAGGTGGCACTGAATCCCAGGGGCCCCGGACCACAGGTTAAGAATCTCTACACTAGAACATTAGCAAACCCACTCACAACCAATATACCTGCATAAGGATTTATAGGGTTCAGAGACAGACAGAGTGGATATAGGACTTTCTGCAATACAGAACAAGACAACATCTACTGACAGCGGGAGATGCTGACACTTGGTGAATCCTACTTAAAGACAAAGAGAGAGGAAGATGAGAAGGTAGAGCAGATGTGAGCAACAGGCTGCACAGAGTGATCAAGCACTGCACTAGTAGTGCTCTGCTCAAAAGTTGTGCCGAAGACTAACAGAGCAGAGTCATGAAACGTGAAGTCATGATTACTGGCAAAAGGATGGGCCAGCTGTTTAAGAGATGTGGGCCACACTTGCATAAAATCCTTGTCACTTATTGGTCGCATGCTCCTGAAAATATTATACACTCTAGCACTTTCAGACTCTGAGGGCCTTATTTGCAATGAATTGGCATAGGGCAGTGCTGCAAGTCTTTTTGCTGTGCTGCCCTACGCCAATTAGCAAGGGCAGGTATGCACCGTATTTACAAGGTACAGTGCATGCCTGTACTTTCAGTGGGAGCCCAATTTGGTACTAGCACCAACGCAAGCACCCTTGCACCATGGTGCAACAGTGTCTGCGTTGTTGGCAGGATTGCTTTTGTGCAGGAAGGGACACCTTCCTTCACAATAATAATCCATGTAGACTTTTTCCTCATAGAAAGAGGAAAAACCAGGAGAAATTAAGGCATACAGTTTTGATGCTTTCCCAGCTTTACAGATATTTGCAAATCTAGGAATGTGCCAAAACCCATGAAACACCCCCGCGCAGTGTGAGGAAATGCAGTGATTTGCGCTGCGTTTTCTTACCCCATATCTTCGAGGCCATGAAAAGCCAAGCAAAGTGGCTTTGTGTGACCTAGATATGGGTCTGCACTCTGTCTGCCAGCGTGTCATAAAAAGTAGCACCGGTGGTGCAAGGGGCTTGCAAATACGCAAACTCATTTGGGGGTAGGTTCTGCCGGGGTTCACGCATAATGGGACAGGACCCAATTCTTCACCCAAGGACCACCAATTTAGAGGCAAATATTTTGTATTTCGGATGAAGTTCCTTTAATGCGGACGCAGTTGTTCCTTGACCACCATAGAATTACAAGACTTTCTAATTCTATCCTTCGAAGAATTTTTGCCTTGAGAATGCCCTTAGCTTGCTGGCCAAATGGGTGAAACATGTGTCGGCTGTTCTTTTAGTCACTTGTATTTATGATAACAAATAAATACAGAATGCTATATTTAAAATGCAACATCAACATTTGTTTTTTCACCCCAAGGAATCTACATATATACTTTAGGCACAAACCAATCATAGTTTCAAAATAGTTGCTTGTAAATAAGCCCAGAGCTTGAACTTCCAACTCAGTGTAAATCGTATATGTGTTATTTCTTAATGCTTGGTGTTGATGGGTAATCAAGTCTACCTCTCAATGGAATGCTGTGACTGGCTTGAACTTCTACCACTATGTCCACCATTAGTAAACTGCTGAATTTTGCTGCTGTGTGGGCTACTCAGTTTAATGTCATTATTAGTACAATGAGGATTAATCTTGTTTCTGCCAGCTCCTCTGTGCTCGACTATACCTCTTTCAATATATCCTCTAACTATACCCTCTGACTTATCCCAAACCTCATTGTGCTACTGTGGTCTCCCTTAATAACTCTTGCTAGACTCGTCCCTCCTCCATCCCTCATTTTACTAATCTCAAACCTCATTTTACTACTATTATCTCCCAAATAACACTTTCTAGACTCTGCCCTCCTCTATTCCTCCTTTGACTCATCCCAAACCTCCTTTTACTACTATAATCTCCATAATAACCCTTTCTAGACTCTTCCTTCCTCTATCCCTCCTTTATTTATTCAATACAACTAACAGATTCACATGTCCACCGCTCAAATGAACAACTTTGATTTCCCTATACTAACTCACAACAAATGCACTATGGGTTCCGGAGTAGCATGCTACTCGCCGAAAAGTGCTTCAATGCCTACTAAAATGTGGTGCAATGTTGCACAGCCTATAAATTTGATTGACACATGCTGCTGCTTTGTACTGCAACTGCCACTGCAACAGGTGACGTAAATAATTAATTTACTCTCTTAATTTCTATGCAGGTAGGTACTTAATCAATAATAACTCAATCGGAATGAAAGAAAACAGAGTCCGTGGTGTTAGAGTTTCTAAGGGTTTTATTCCTCATAAAGGAATCAGGATATCATGTTCTGACCACCACAGGGGTGTCAGAAGGGATAGATGAGCGCGCTGAACTTTATTGATAATACATAGCTTATATACTTGATTTACACCATAGGAATCAATGTAAGAGGCGTAACAGCTGAGAGAAGACAAGATAACAGTATACACGTGGTACTAGTACATCATCAAGAGGCGTAAACTAGGCGTGAACCAGAGGTGTGTGCTAGAAACGTCACTGATAGGTGACGCAAGTGGGTGGCACCAAGGGGTGGTGCTAACAGAATGTTGCAATGTCAGCAGAAATCGGAAGCTTGGATGCGCGCGCAGCTGCATGACGTGTGATTGACGGGGTGCAGGGGACTTGACATTTACACTGACGGAAAGAGACAGAAGTCTGGCATGTCAGATCAACTTGTACTTCTATCATATCTGATATCTGGTGTTTAGGAACTATACTATCTGGGCGGAAAGGTCTCTAGGGCAGAAGCTATTCTATGCTAACTGTGGATGCGTGTTTAAGCGCCTGAGTGTCTACATGTGAAGCGTGGGGCACGGGGCCTTCCATGGAAGCATGGCAACAGAGGCTATGAATTACTTGCATTAAGACAGGTCGGCCTTTTGGCTCTGCAGCTGGAGAGGATGTTTACAGGATCTAGTAGGCAGGAATGTATTCTCGAGGAGCGGAACAGATAACTCGAAGGTTATAGTCAGTCTTGGCAGAAAGCAGGCTTGAGCTGAGCGCGAGGGGCCGCGCTGAAAGTAGGACAGAGTTCACGAGTACAGAGGTAGCCTGGGCAGAGTCAGGAGCCACAAAAGAGGTTCAGATGGCAGGAATTCAGGGCCTACTCTTGCTAGAGCAGGAAAAATACGAAAAGTGCACTACAAAAAGACGGTGGCATAGCATACTTAGGAACGGACTATATAATCCATTCATGGTGGATCTGAAAGAGGACAAGTTAACGGTGGACGCAAATGTATTTGCGTCTTCATAGCTGGCACAGGAGGGAAGTTACATGCACTTTAAGCTGGTACATGGAGTCGGTGGGGTACGCGCTAGGGAACACAACATGGCCAAAATTTAATTTTCCTCATTCCCTCCTTGTTCCCTACGGACCCTTCATGAAATATCGATCCTCATGAATCGATCAGTCTGTTCTTGTAACATCATTTGTTCTTCTTTCTTTCGGTTACGTTTTGAGTGAAAACTGGAATGTTCAATACAAGAGGTGGCACACAGTCCACAAATCGCTGGCCCGCACTGCAGGCATAGGCAGCAACTGAATACTAGGACTAGGCCAATGCCTAGGAAGGATAGGATCTTCCATCCCCAAGCTGTTAACGTTGTCCAGAACCAACCGGACCAAGTCCAGGTGCCTGGATTCTGATGTATCTGATTTGCAATATTATGAAGACGGGTGATAGCTTGATATACAGATGGTGCATTTTGTGGAATGAAAACACAGCAGCTTGACCCGATGACCTTACAGGCTCCACCTCTATCTGCCAAGATGACGTCAATTACAAGACGATTCTGAAGGACAACAACCCGCATAGCGGACTGCTCTTCTGTTAAGTTACCTAAGGCGGAGGCAGTTTCATTTACTACGGCTTCAAGTGTTCTAGTTAATCTGCGTATTAATTTACTATTCTGAACAGGTCCTAAAAAGAAAAAGAATCCTTTATTAAAATCGGTGTACTGTTCCCATGCCGTTTCGGTGTAGTCGACAAGTGGGACATCTCTTCTGGGTCTATTCTTTACTAGATTGCTATTTCTGTGGTAATCAGGAGGAGCTAGAAAAACAGGTGGCAGAAGGAATGCAATGTAGCAGGTACCATCCCAATCTGGAGGTAGACGTATGTATGCGGTATGACCACAAACAAAGTAGGAATGACTGATAGCTTTGAAAGATGACTTTCCATGGTCACTGAATTCGACCACAGTAGTGCATTTACTATGACCTAAGTGTACAGAACCTTTCTTCTTGATACATAATTCACCAGTGACTGGCAGTACTGACATAATAGGTAGAACTGGTGTGGCTTCGGATTCGACAGTAAGAATCATAAGGCTAATTGTATAATTACCTAATCCATACACTTCATTTTCTAGATCAGTTCCTATTCTAGTGGGGAGTCCCTCCTTATCCGGGTAACAGACGTCTAGTAGGACCAAGTTCAGGTTTCCCCAAACCCAACCCCCATCGAAAACAGCAATGTCGGGATCTAAAGAATTAATTATCTTAAACCATGCTCCACAGGAGCCATTGTGAGTGAACGGGTACGGAAAGAGAGGCAGAGCTCCCTTGTAATTCTGGTAGGGAGGGAGTCGGCCACATATCCAGCAATTTGTAGCATTGTTAGTTTGATGAGAATGATGTAACATACTAATGAATGTGTTGTTGCGCAGCGCGAGTCTGTAGGAAAGCTCGTGAGGAGGTAACTCACTAAAAGTGTGTTCAGCAGAGACATTGTAAGCAGATTGTTCACGCTTGAAAATAGGATAGTAGGTAGGTAATAAGATGCTAGCAATAATAATTAAAACACTGAGAATAAACATTATTATTAGTGTCACTATGCAGTGACTACGGAGTGATTTGCAATATGTACGTTTCTTTGCTTCTCTCTCTCTATCTCGATCTAGGGGATACATGTCAGAAACTATTTAACCGATTCACCTAGGGGAGGACTTAAACAATTAAACTGTCTGACTTGCTAGATCGTAATTTCGTGCGGTATTGTTCTTGAGGAGTTTTTTCTCGTTTGGATTCGGTAAAGTCTTTGGTAACACAGTCTTTGGTGGGGGTGGGTGTGTCTTGTTCCGGTTTCAGTCCTGGGAATGTTTTGATATGGCTTAGGTGGACCCACCCCTTTCTGCCTTCCAATTTGACTGCGGTCCTTGTAGTAAGAAGAACGGTCTTCGGAGACTTCCAGCGGGGCTCCAACTGACTTTTCCTGTCGAAGTTGCGGACGAGGACAGTATCCCCGGGGCGGACGTCATGCGGCTTCACATCAGTGTTGTCAGGGAAGGCTGCGGCAACCTGTGAACGACATGATTGGAGTGCAGACATCAAGGAGGCAAGGTAATCTGTCAACATATTAGAATCAACATCAGTAATCTTTTTAGGAATGGGCGTCCCCCACATATTCGGTGGTCTTCCAAAGACCACCTCGTACGGGGATAGCCCTGATCTCGAATGGGCGACCATTCTCATATAGAATAGTGCCACTGGCAGGGCGACTATCCAGTCGACTCCTTTTTCCTGACATATTTTGGCAAGGCGGATCTTTGATGTCTGATTATGCCTTTCTACAAGGCCTGCTGCTTCTGGATGTCGGACACAATGGAACTTCCACTGGTATCCCAGTAACAAGGAAACTTGTTTCATTAATTCGGATGAGAATGGCTGACCGTTATCTGAGTACACGACACGAGGCATGCCGTATCGTGGGAAGAATTCACGAACCAACTGTTTGGCAGTGGTCGGAGCAGTGTAATCTGGGACTGGGTATGCTTCGGTCCAGCGGGACAGAGCACAGACAACTACGAGAACATATTTAAATCCTCGACAACGGTCCATTTGGATATAATCCATCTGGAGGACTTCAAAAGGGTGATCGGGAGGATGAAATCCACCTTGCTCTACAGGGACGCTTTTACCTGGATTGAACTGACAACAGATCATGCAAGTACGCACTTTCTGTTTTGCTGCTGCTCGTAAGTGTTTATTGTTCCAGAGATTTTGCAGACTGTCTAGCATTGCTTTCTCTCCTAGATGTGCAGGACTATGTGCTGTATTTATCATGACTTGGACCATAGAGTCAGGGAGAAACCATGTAGATTTTCCCTTCGTCATCCAACCTTGATCTGTCTGGATCCCTCCTAGTTCGATCCATTTCTTTATTTCTTCTGGAGTGGCATGTGTCTGAATGTCAATAACATCTAGTGTGGGATCTCTGACTGTCATACAGTTTGTCGGATCTGTTGTCTTTGTTGTGTCGGTTGTCTGAGTGTGAGTCAGTGCTGTATGTTTTGCTGTCTGATCTGCCAGGTCGTTACCCTGGGAAACAGAATCTGTGGCTTTAGTGTGTGCTTTACACTTCATGACTGATATGGTTGAAGGCAGATGTATTGCTTCTAACAGTGCTTGAATGAGAGGACCATGCTGTATCTTTGTACCATGAGAGGTCAGAAAACCTCTTTCTTGCCAGAGCATGCCGAAGTCGTGTACGACTCCGAACGCATAACGGGAATCAGTGTATATGTTGACATTTCTGTTCTTGGCTAGAATACAGGCTCGGGTCAGAGCGATGAGCTCTGCCGCTTGAGCAGACAATGTATCAATACGGTGTGTTTCTTTAACTTCAGTTTCAGTGGTCACGGCATACGCGGCCACTAACTCTCCTGTACTTGTTCTCATGCATGAACCATCCACATAAAGTGTCAGGTCTGGATTTGTCAATGGAACATCTGTTAAATCTCGTCTGGGCTTTGTTACTGCATTAATGATCTCTATGCAATCATGTGGAGCTGGATCTATCATAACTGTAGGTAACAGTGTTGCTGGGTTCAGGATACTGCAGCGTCTGATTTCTATGTGTGGCTGGAATAATGTCAATTCGTAACCTGTCAGTCGTGCTATAGTCAAGTGCTGAGTCTGGGTTCTGTTTAACAGAACCTCTACAGAATGTGGAACTTGTACTGTTAACTGATGACCTAAAACAATTGAGTCGCTTTGTCTGATTGCTAACGCTGTTGCTGCTACTGACTTTAAACATGCAGGGAGTGCCTGTGCTACTGAATCCAATGTACTTGAAAAATAAGCGCAAGGCTTATGTGAACCTGCTTGATCTTGAGTGAGGACAGACAACGCTGTACCGTCACGTTCTGTAACAAAAAGTGTAAACGGTTTGCTGTAACATGGTGTTGCTAAAACTGGCGCTTGGCATAAAGCTTTCTTTAATTCCTCAAAGGCTTGTGTATGTTCCTGAGTCCAAGGGAGGACAGTCGAAGTCGCTGCCTCCTGTGTCGTTAACTGGATGAGTGGTTTAGCTAGAAATGCATATTGAGGAATCCATTGTCTGCAGTACGAGGTGAGGCCTATGAAGGCCCGCACTTCCTTTTGTGTCTGGGGTCGTGGCATGTTTACAATTAACTGAATGCGATCGGGAGTGAGCTGTCTCCCCACTTTGGACAGCAAGTGACCCAAGTACACAACTTGCTGAACACAGAATTGTAGCTTCGAAGGGGACACCTTGTGTCCCTTGTCGGCCAGGAAATGCAAAACTGTCAGAGATGCTTGTTCACATTCGGGCTCACTTCGCGCGGTGATCAGTAGATCATCGACGTATTGCAGTAAAGCGGTATTAACTGGCATTTGGATACAATCTAGTTGTCTTTTCAGTGCTTGACTATAGATGCTGGGGCTTTCTGTAAATCCTTGAGGTGCGCGGGAAAATTTGAAACTTCGTCCATTTAAACTGAATCCGAAGAGATATTGGCTCTCCGGGTCAATAGGTACACTGAAGAAAGCGTTCTTGAGATCGATTACAGTAAAGAACGTTGCTTCTGAATCAATAGCAGTCAATAGGGAGGAGATATCGGGGACCACAGGATACTGTGGTACAATACATTTGTTCAGTTCTCGAAGGTCAATCACCAGCCGATATACTGGCGGTGCATTGCGGTCTGTACGTTTAAGAATTGGAATGATGGGTGAATTACAGATATTGGAGTCAGTCTCTACGACCACTCCCTGGGCAATAAGCTCTTCAATTATTTTCAGTAAAGCCACTACAGCATCGGGTGGTAACTTGTATTGCCTGATTCTGGGTAAAACAACTCCTGTCTTGAGTGTAACACGATATGGAGTGATATGCATACAACCTACATCAGCTGGGCCTTTTGCCCATAAGTGATCTGGTACATTTTTCAATCTGACATCAAAGTCACGTAGAACATAATGACCCTTGAAATCCCGTAGAAAGAGTCTGACTCCCTCCGGGGAACAGCATATTATTGCTCCTAGAGCCTTCAGTGTTTTAATTCCTAACAGATTTTCTGGACATGATTTCGTAAGCAACAAATCTGTAACTCGAGATAATGGACCTACAGCTAATGGTACTGGTTCCGATACTTCATTTACAATAGGCTGTCCTGAAAAACCAAGGGAAACATTCTGTGAGCCTGAGAGGGGTGCCCCTGGGACTTCATTGTGACTTATGGTAGTGCGACTTGCCCCTGTGTCAATTAAAAACTTTCTGTCTTTTCCTAATACGTGACTGTGTACATAAGGACCTTCTTGATCTACAGGAATTTCAATAAGAGGCAAATCACTGTCCCTCCCTAGGCTGTTTCATGTATAACGCTGATAATCTGGATATGCCGCCTGGGCATACTGGTACATCTGTTGTGATACTTGCCGAGTTGCGGCAATGGGCTGTGTCTGGGCATGCTGTGGCTGCGGTACTGCTACTGTCTGTACTGTATGGGACTGATCATGCATAGGCTGTGTATTCTGCATTTGCTGTTCGTTCTGTGAAGTCTGTTGATGACCCTGTTCATGTCTAGGCGGACGCGGTCTTTCTTTAGTTTTACCTGTCTCAATGTTATGTTTCAGGACTGGACATTCATGTACGTAGTGACCTGGCTGCTTGCAATAATTACATGTCCCTTTAACGGGAGCGGCAGAATGATTGGTCTGGGCCCCACCTTTTCTATGACCGTCGGCTGGGATCGTCTGAGCTACTAACATTTTCATTTTCGTGTCTTTCATACGTTTCTGTTCCTGATCTTGTTCTTCCCTAATTCTGTTCTGGTGATATTGTAACATTTGTAACATCTGAGATGGCGTATTTGCCTGCCAAGTACTTTCAACTTTGTACACTCTATTTTTGACTAATGGTAGGGCATTCTCTACTAATTTTGTTACAAAAAGGTGCGGATATGACTCACTACTAGTTTTTAGACCACTATTTATAATGAAACATTTCTCGAATCTTGAATAAAAGTCACTAGTATCTTCATCTTGTTTCTGTTTACAGGACGAGATTGCGTCCCAATCTTCCTTTCTTGTTGTCAATAATCTTGGCAAAACCTGTACTATTAAACCTGGTAATGCTTTAGTCTTATCCCCAAGGCCTACCCCTGGGACTCGTTTGCTTTCTTCGTCTTCTATTTCTGCCCATGCTATCTTTGACTCTCCTACCTCCCAATCCTTCTCCTTTAATTTTTCGTAAATGCCCGTGGGCAACAGTACTTTTAACATTTTCATAATATCATCATACGTGTAATCTCCCATCAGTAACATGTCTTTAAGCTCTCTATGAAAACCTGCAGGGTCCTTATCATGGCACGGAACTAATTTCTTCATTTCTAACAGTTCTAACTTAGTCAGTGGTGTGTGAACATACACACGCTTCAAGCGTTGGTCCTCACCCATAACTGGGTGTACTTCTCGTAAGGGGTTCTGACTTTCAATGCTACCACCGCATTGCATGTGGTACGTTTTTCTTTCTGGAGGCGGGGCGGGAACATATTCAGAGCTTAGGAAGGTGTTATACTTACATCGTTGTTCTAGAATTATTTGTATTAATTTGGTACTAAAACCTCTCCATCTATCCATGAGTAGTGCTTCTAATGTTTCATGTAAGGGACCTGGATCAGAATGATGGTTTCTGAACTTGATGAGGAGGTGCTGAATCATGTATACACCTGCTATTTTCTGCTCTTCCGGGGAAAGGTTCAGGAATGTCTGTACTAACGTGTCATCATTATACATGTCTGGGTTTTCGGCCCATAACACGGCTGACCGTGCTAGTTCTTGTTCATCCATAGAATTGAGTACATGGTACCCCACTCGGTCTCAAAGCCTTTTATCGGTTTCCTGGAACTGGTGTTCAGAAGAATTCGGATTTGTTAAAGCAGAGAAAAGAACTCTCTTGCTCTCCGGACGGATGCCTTTCCTAAGGTAGGCTCCCCTACCTACATATGCTATAGTATCTGTAGATCTTCCTGGTGCGTCATGTTCATCTTCCTCCTCGGAGGAAGCTTTATCATTCTCTTCCTGGTGTGCAGTCAATACTGCCTTTCTAATTTTCTGGGACATACTGGCTATGCAAGCCCCTTTATCATGCTTTCCTTCGGCTATATTTTGACCCCACTTGTTTAATGCGTCTAATTCACTTTGATCTGTCCCGGGCCTGTCTCGTTCTCTTATTACACAATTTATAAAAAATCGTAATATCTGTGCTTGAATGTCAACTTTCTGTTTATGCATGGCAGCTTTGACACTGTCGGGGTCTTTCCCGGTCTGTATAAACTTATATATTCTGTCGAGAAGTTCCTGCATTCCTACATAGCATAACAAGCTATCGGTGGCAGATCTTAATCGTAGTGATGCTAATATCATTAAATCGTCTTTTCCGGGTACTGGATCATATCTGCAAACTGACATCTTCTCTTTAAATGCGTCAAGCCGGGATAAGTGGGGAGACTGGAAAGGATTCTGCGTGTCCCTTAAGTTTAATCTGTGTGTCGGTGGCGGGGTCTGTAGACCCGCTGTCGCACCTCCTGAGGCGGATGCTTGAGCATTATCTCTCCGCGGCGTCTGGATCTGAACTGGAATTTGTCGTTTAGCAAGATCAGGCAGGACTGGTTTCGGTAGGTCTGTTTTGAGTACGGGAAGTGGCGGAGCTGTCGGAACAGAGGAGGTCTGTCGCGGTACCGGCGGAACATTATCTGGGGGCGTAGTGCCACCCCCATCCCTGTCAGTAGGCAGGGCACGAACAGGCAGATTGGTATAAGCTGGTGCTACATCCTCTAGATATGAATTTAGGAATATGTCTTTAGTGGTTTTATGCATTACTTTAGTTGGAACTAATGGTGTCGGTAAGTTTTTCGGTATCTCTGATTCAGTTTCAGATGTGCCATCTGCTGCAAGATACATACCGTTTACAATATTATTTCGGGCTCGGTCTATTTGTTCTGTTTTTACTCGGATCCCTTCAGTAACTAATTCGTTTTCCTGTTCTTTATCTGATTCTTTAAGTCTATCCTCTCTACGGAGTGCTTTGTCAGCACGCTTACGTGATTCCTTACGCCAAAATTCTATGGCGTCCTTCTGAGATTGTCTAGCTTTCTTTTTCCATAATGCTTCTTCTACCCTCATGATGCACTCGGCATCCCACGTTCCGGTAACAGGCCATCTGTGTCTTTCGTCTAGGTGTTTGGTGTAATCGGCCCATAAATCTAGATATAATATGGCATCTATGCCGTGTTTTTGGTACATAAAATTGCCTGGAGTGTCCCTAGGGGGGATAGGAATTTCTTCCTCCAGTAACCCTTTCCTAGTTCCTATCTGTTTTAACTTGTTGAAGAACGGCATCTTGTTTACTTATTACTGAACGCTAGATCTTTTTCCTTAATACTCCTGACAGCTAGATTATACGAGAAACACAATAATACACGTTTTAAACAGTCACATTCATACCACAACATTAATCACATAAAAACATTGAAAACATAGATGACTACCCCCTATACTGTATGTACTGCTCAACAGTACGGATACACCGGTGTAACAGTGCAGAAATTCGGAATACTTGATATACTGCTAAACAGTACAGATACACTGCCTAAAAACAGTGCAGACCGGACTTGCGTACCCAAACCCGTCTAGATACGACCCAGCAATGGTACTCACCGGGAAGCACGGAAACAGAAGGCCTCGGAAAACTCGACTGGACTCGACTCGGAACTTCGGAAAACTTCGGAAAACTTCGGAAAAACTGGTGGGCCTCTTCACACCTCGGACCTTGCTTCTTTCGGCTGGGCTCTGGTCGGGATCCTCCGCACTCCTCACCGCCTCGTCTGGGCACTGATCGCAGTCTTCGTCACCTCCGTGGGTCAGAGGGAGATGCAGGAAATCCTGCCAGTACACGTGTGTTCCGTCTAACTGATGGCAGGGGACAGAGTTTGCAACGCACCAACCGGCGCGTGAGGTGGGGGAGGGGTCCCTGTTCGGGCGCCAAAATGACGTAAATAATTAATTTACTCTCTTAATTTCTATGCAGGTAGGTACTTAATCAATAATAACTCAATCGGAATGAAAGAAAACAGAGTCCGTGGTGTTAGAGTTTCTAAGGGTTTTATTCCTCATAAAGGAATCAGGATATCATGTTCTGACCACCACAGGGGTGTCAGAAGGGATAGATGAGCGCGCTGAACTTTATTGATAATACATAGCTTATATACTTGATTTACACCATAGGAATCAATGTAAGAGGCGTAACAGCTGAGAGAAGACAAGATAACAGTATACACGTGGTACTAGTACATCATCAAGAGGCGTAAACTAGGCGTGAACCAGAGGTGTGTGCTAGAAACGTCACTGATAGGTGACGCAAGTGGGTGGCACCAAGGGGTGGTGCTAACAGAATGTTGCAATGTCAGCAGAAATCGGAAGCTTGGATGCGCGCGCAGCTGCATGACGTGTGATTGACGGGGTGCAGGGGACTTGACATTTACACTGACGGAAAGAGACAGAAGTCTGGCATGTCAGATCAACTTGTACTTCTATCATATCTGATATCTGGTGTTTAGGAACTATACTATCTGGGCGGAAAGGTCTCTAGGGCAGAAGCTATTCTATGCTAACTGTGGATGCGTGTTTAAGCGCCTGAGTGTCTACATGTGAAGCGTGGGGCACGGGGCCTTCCATGGAAGCATGGCAACAGAGGCTATGAATTACTTGCATTAAGACAGGTCGGCCTTTTGGCTCTGCAGCTGGAGAGGATGTTTACAGGATCTAGTAGGCAGGAATGTATTCTCGAGGAGCGGAACAGATAACTCGAAGGTTATAGTCAGTCTTGGCAGAAAGCAGGCTTGAGCTGAGCGCGAGGGGCCGCGCTGAAAGTAGGACAGAGTTCACGAGTACAGAGGTAGCCTGGGCAGAGTCAGGAGCCACAAAAGAGGTTCAGATGGCAGGAATTCAGGGCCTACTCTTGCTAGAGCAGGAAAAATACGAAAAGTGCACTACAAAAAGACGGTGGCATAGCATACTTAGGAACGGACTATATAATCCATTCATGGTGGATCTGAAAGAGGACAAGTTAACGGTGGACGCAAATGTATTTGCGTCTTCATAGCTGGCACAGGAGGGAAGTTACATGCACTTTAAGCTGGTACATGGAGTCGGTGGGGTACGCGCTAGGGAACACAACATGGCCAAAATTTAATTTTCCTCACAGGAACCAAGTAAAGCGGATTTCCCATAGAACATGAATCTTCCTATCCTTTGGATATTTCTGAGACAATTTTCTCATTGTTTTTATCAGGGCCAACAATTTTTTGGTATTATTGCTCTTTTGGAGAATACCCAGAGGCTGCTCCTCTGCAATGGTGGTGGAGCGTCACCCCACCGGCTCAGAGACAGCAGCTGAAAAATAAAGCAATATTTTATCTGAGCCAGTGTGTGCATGGAGGGGCGGGTTCAGGCTATGACATGTGTTTCACCCCAATTAGACCAGGGCTTTCTCAAGGCTTAACAAGTTTTCATGATAGTAATATGCATTTTCCTTCAGATTAGGACATAAGGTAAGTTGTATCAGTTTTCAAACCAACGAGAATTTAGGTTGTAATTCTATTACGGTGGGGCAGGGGTCTCGGGGCAATCCCTTGTTCTGAGTAACATGATGGTCCAACTCGTTAAGCCTTGAGAAAGCCCTGGTCTAATATACCCATTGGGGCGAAACACGTCTCATAACCAATAAAACAAAATGTTGGTAATAAAAAACAGAAGAACACCAGAAAATTGTCTTTCTTCCAAACTCAACAATAGAATCGAACAAAAAAACTCTTTTGGGAGAACTAAATAGATGGACGATATCGCTCAAATTCTTTGAACAGTTCTACAAATGAGGCTGGAAGGGTCCAGTGGCTCGAGCTAATCTCCTCCCCTTATTAGTGTCAAATATTGGCTACATCACCCAGGACCCCTGGACCTTTTTCTTGCATCTAAGAAAAACTTTGGGCCTTGCCTTTATTTATATTTATTTACTTAATTTTCATATTAGTTACTGCATGGTCTCGAAGCAACTGACAGTGAGTCGTGGTGCTGCATTTTGGGTTCAGCTCCATACTCTATTGTTCTCTATCTCTGTGGCTGTGTGCACAGTGTTTCAAAATTGGCGTTGCAGGTGGCAGTTTAATTTATATGAGGAAAAAGGATCTACCAATGAGAGAAGGAAGAGCCCCTCTTCTCCTCCACCTAAATCAGACCAGGTCTGATTGAAGCTCCCACCCTCCCTTTCTGCACTGTAACAGCAGGAAGCATGTTGAAGCCAAATGGTCTATTCTAGGGACATAAATTGGCAGAGGTAGGATTTAGGGTTACTTTGAACAGTACTCGAGGGGTCATTTTATTTGGAAGCTGATATCCAACTTATTATCTCAAGAATAAAAGTTAGGAACTATCGTTGAGTATCAGAATTTGCCAACAGTATGCCCCCTTAGGGCCTCATTTTGGAAAAGTAGCGAATCGCTGGGCAAAAACAACAATGTGTCACTTTTCATAGTACCATACTTATGACACCATGGATGCGACATATTTACAATACGGCACTCCATGGCGCAAGGATTAACAGATACGTCAGGAATCCTGACGTATCTGGTGGCGCAAAAATGATGCATTGCTGGAGTGTGTCGGATAACTGAAGCAACTCAAGAAGTGTGTCAGCAGTCGAGTCCCATGTGAAAAGCCCTGCATCAGGAAATAAATGGTGGAACACGCACAACTGGATGTAGAAAGGTTGATTAGATTGTTGCGTGCTTCAAGAGTATCACTCTCTGGTCAATGAGTGTGAGATAATAGTACTGAAGTAGCGACTCCTGTTTAGGGGCCGTCCTCCTGAGCACTGCACAAGGCCCGCCTAGTGGGGTATATTAGGTCTGTTAAAGGATCATACAACCAGGAGATGAAATATCAAATTGTAGCAAAAAATTTGTAAAGGTTTTATTCTTTATACGATATTAGCTTATCATATTGATTTTTTTCATCATGGGTTTACATCATATTAAGAAAGTCAGTTGAGGCCATCACAAATTTCAATCATCCCTCCTGATGCATTTCGGGCTGTCTAAACCCTTCATCAGGGGGAAATTTCTACAAGAGACAAACAATAGTAGTTTGAGGAACTCAAACCATGAGAATAAGTACCGTCACCTCGACCCGGGTGAGTATTTCCATAAGAGTGACCAGTATCTTGAGTGCAACCATGTACACATATACACCTGTGTAGGCATGAGAACAAGTTAAACATGGTCAACATGAGTAAAACGCAGTGAAATAAGAGAAACACCCACTGGAAAACAAACGTGCTGACATCGAATGTACACGGAACCTAGGCCCAGATGCATGAAAGGAAAATCTGGTCGCAAAGGGGCAGATTCTCAGAATCTGCCCCCTTGCGACCGGTATTTTTGCATTTGGGATGCATCATCCCAAATGCAAAAATCGCAATTTAAGGAATCTCTAAATTGGGATTCCTTAAATTGCGATTGCATTTAAGGAATCCCAAATTGAGATCCCTTAAATGCAATGCAACAAAGTAAAAAAATTAGCCCTTTTTGCATGTGTGTGCGCAACATATGTTCACAGATTAATTTCAGGGGTGCAACAGGGTGTCCTTTGGACACCCCTGCACCCTTGAAATTGCATTCTCAATTTGCGATTCGCTAATTAAGGAATATTAAGAAATCACAATTTTTTTAGCGATTTCTTCATGCATAGCATATTGCTATTCATTATTATCGAATCCTTATTTTTTGCTAATAAGGAATCGCAAAATGGATGCTTGATGCATCTGGGGGCTAGAAGACTAAAGTGTGTGTGAACATAAAGTATAAGTGAATATTCAAACATTTAAAAAAAAATAGACACTCAGGAGATAGGATTTTTACTCATATGCGTGCAGATATGTGCACCATTCGCGGTCAACAATGAAAATGTCCAAATAAGTTTAAAAAACGCTAAGTGCTGATGAACATAGAACATAGAAGCATGCAAGCTGTGTTACTTACAAGAATGGAATCGCAGTAATAGACATGTGACAGTGAAGGTGAAACGTCCGGAATGGGAATGAATTTGTATGAAATAGAGGGTAAACAGTGAAGAGGGACTTGCTGGACTAAAGCAATAGCCACCGAAAACGGGTGCCATTTTGAAACATGCAAACTGCATTATAGTATGAGATCTTGACATAAATCTATAGGAGGTTTGTATACATCAATGTAGTTGCGGATGGAGTAGGAATGCAAAAGTAATCTAAATAGCAAGATGGTGAACAAAAAAGTCAAAACCAAAACGGCAAATAGTGAGAAGTAAATGTGGGGAGAGTGTCTTTGAGCTGAGAATGAAGAACCCAAATTAAAATATCAGGAATTAGGAATTGCAGGGGTGTAAAAAAAAGAGGAAACGTACTCAAGGTGTAGGTGTCATGGAGCAACGGTAAAAGAGCAAGAATAGAGTTATGGGGAGCAACCAAAAGGTCAGTGTGAGTAGGGTTCCCTTGTTTCCCCCTTTCGTGTGAGAATCACAGCATACCAAGAAACAATGTATTACAAAAAAGAGAAAGTTATGAGTCCAGTATAAGAAGATGAAATTCAGTTGTATTAGAACATTGGAATGTTGGGAGCTCCATTGAAAACAATGGAGTGCTCTGGGCTTATAATGTAAAGTATGTAATGTAATGTAATGTATGTGTCTTGTAAAGCGCACTGCTGCCCTGAGGCGTCGTGGTAGACCGCTGGGGAACCCGTCCTGGCTATCCCTGTGAGATGGTCCCTACTGGGTATCTCCAAGGTGAAACCAGGCATCCCCAGCGAATGTGGGGGGCCGTTGTAGAGATGAGGCAAGCTAATGCCCAGAGTTGCAGAGTGTGATCTCTGGTTAGAGTAGACACTGAGGCGAGAATTATCAAGTCCGCTGACCCTGGTCCACGGCCCTGCTGCGTCGGGAATTGAACCCTGGTCCCGGGCCGTTCTCTGCTTCTGGGTCTGCCGCCTCTAACCAGTGAGCCACACCACTCCATAATGGCTGGTATAAGCCTGGAGCTCCAACATTCCAATGTTTCTTTGTTCACAACTCTGGCTGTGAACAAAGGCTTCAGGGAGCCTGAGGGGATTCCAATCCCCTCACGCTCCCAAAAGGCTTTGTTTTTTTTGTTAGAACATTCTGTCCTCTAGTGACAGACTGTTCTAATAGCCTTATAGCCCTTCGTAGATGGCCTATACCGCTATTAAAGTCCCTCTCCCTTGTCGAAGGCGAGCCTTTAACGCTGGAGAGGGCCTTTAATACCTGATATAGCCCTCTACGGCGGGCTATAAGGCTATATTAAAGAAGACATGAAAATTCCATTCTGTTGTTAAGGCTGTGAGGTTAAAGAGTTTAGGAATTTGATCCTAAGGTTTTCTCTTTGGAGGAGACAGTTGTTATTGTCTCTCCCTTCGGCTTCTCCACAACTTCCAGATTCAAGAACTTGAGTTGGCTGATGTTATGGTGATTTTGAACAAAGTGGGCGGCAACCACTGATTTAATGTTTTTAGTCCGAATGTTGCTCTTGTGTTCAAGTATTCTGATCTTATTTTTTCTTTCAGTCTTACCCATATATGTCAGCCCACATTGGCATTTCAGCAAGTATATGACGTTGGTGGTGTCACAGTTAGCAGTCCTTCTCAAATGTATTCTAGTTCCTTTCATAGGAAGGGTTATCCAGGATCCTTTAATAACGTTGTTGCTATTGCTGCAATTATAGGAGGGTGTGGATTTTTGTGCGTCTTGTGGCCAATGTGTGATCAATTCTTTGATATGTTTGCCTCTGCTGTATGTGAAAATCGGTGTCTCAGTGAATATGCCTAAAAAATCAGGCTCCATGGCTAGAATAGACCAATGTTTATTGATTGATTGATTTCCTTTGAGTCTCTTGCTCTCTTTCTCTTTTTCTTTTGCCCCTCCTGGGTCGTCCTTGTTGCTTTGGCCCTCCTCTAAAAAAGAAACGCTCAGGTTTTGTTGGTGTTCTGTGATCACAGAAGTTGATGGATGTTTACTAGCTGTTCTATGTGGTTTGTGCATGACATCGCTATCCGAAGACGATGTTTCGGTCTCTGTATTTTGGCTGTAAGGTCTGTTCTGTCGTTGTCTGGTGAACACTTCTGCCCAGGAATATATTTATCCCAGTTTGTAGTCTATAGTGTCTCGCTTGTACCTGCAAACTTTCCTCTCATTGATATCTTGGGTGTATTTGTTTAATTGAACATTGCTGCCTTCGAATGTTTTGGTCCCGTCTTTGGTTTCCATAATATTTGTCAATTCTGCTTTGGTGTTGGCAATTTCTTTAGCGAGTTCTCATTACGCCAGCTTGAAGCAGGTGTGGGGATTGTGACACAGTCAAGTCGTAGATGTGGCGCAGTGAAATCTCAGAGATTTCACCGCACCACTTCTACAAGGCTTTTCCACTGGGCAATGCCCACCCTGTATACATTATACCTGACGCAGGTGTAATGTAGAGCAGACCTTTACAAAGTGACACATCTGTCTAAATGAGTCACTTTGTAAATAAGGGGCAGTGGGGTGCATTATTTACACCACTTCAGCGTCACAAAAAAGTGATGCAACAGCAGCGCAAGCCCTTCATAAATAAGGGCCTTAGTTGCTTAGTATTGACTGTGGGCTTCCTTTGTCTTATGTACAGGGTCTCCCTGTCTGCCTCCCTGGCGTAGTCTTTGTGCCCACAAATTAAAGTTTCTATGTTCACTTGTCCCATTTTTAGTGATCTTGTGTAGGTTTCAGTGCCCATGCCACTGTCCCCATATACCCACATGCCCCACTGTTACTGTCGAAGCATCAACCTCCCAATGTCAGTATCATTTACAAGTCCCTGTGTCAGCATTGGGGTTCCATACCTCCATTTCAATGTCTGTGTCCTTTTTAAGTGTCACTATTCCAATGTTAATGTCCCAATGTAAGTTGAACTGTCTCAGTGTTAGGATCACAAATGTTTTTTTGGTTGTGTCCTAATGGCAGCAAAGGGCATCCCAATGGCTGTGGTGATGTTCGCGTGCCATTATCAACATGTCTGAACTCTTATGCCAATACAGCCATGTCAGTTTTTGGTGTATCAGTTTCCCAGGGTCAGTATTTCTCTCTCAGGACCCTCTCAGTATTCATATGCAAATGCTTGGGTCTCAGTGTTTGTGTCCTTCCTGGCAGTTTTCTTATGTCAGTGTGGGTGTTCTTGTGGCAGTGATCCAGGTTTAGTGTCTCCAGGCTTGTGCACTTGTGTTGTGTCACTTAACAGTGTTTCTGTCAATATCCATGTGTTATAGCACATGTGTTAGTGACAACGTTTGTCCCAATACTCAATCACTGTTAGTACCATGTATCAGTGTTTCCATGTTCTCCCTCCTGTCCAGTTCCAGTATCAGTGCCAGTGTCTTTATTTCCCCATCTACCCGGATCCCAGTATCGGTACCCAGGTGCCATTGTCCCATTGTCAATTTCCCCATTTCAGTTCTTCTGTGAGATTGCCTATGTGCCAGTATCAGCGTCCTAATGTCCCCAAGTTGGTTTTAGTACCTCAAAGTCAGTGTCCTCTTGTCCTGTCAATATCTGCATGCCCATGCAGAGGTGCAGTGGTGGGAACTATTTTCTGTGTTGCCTTACCCAATATGCATGTTAGTATTCCAGTGTCAATATCATTCATGTGTCCTTATGTCAGTCCATGCCAGTGTCCTTGTGTCAGTATGCCAGTATTAGTGTCCCCATGTCACTATCCACATGTCAGTACCTCAGTGTTGTGTTCCCAAGTGGTGCCCTTGTGTTAGTGCCATTGCCATTGTTGCAGCATCAATGTGTGCACCCTCAGCATTTCAGTCATTATTCCCAGGTAAATATCCCCATTTCAGTATTGGTGCTCATATATCAGTGTCCTATTATATTTTACCCAATCGCATCATCCCATTACAATTATTGTAGTTCCATTGCTAGTGCTACAGTGTCAGAGTCCTGCTGTCAGTGTTTGTGCCCCTGTGTCTGTGCCCTAGTGTCATTGTAATTTCCACATGTGAAAGTTCTAGAGTTACTACTCCCAAATCAACATCTCCATGTTGGTCTAGATACCCCAGAGTCAGTGCTCTAATCTGCATGTCCCCACGGCAGAGTGGCCATGTCGGTGTCCTTCATCAGTATCCACGGTAGTACATACGTGTTGCCCCCCTTCCAGTCGGAGTCCATGTGTCAATGTTCCTATGTTGGGTCACTATTCTGGAATTGTGTCCTACAGTCACTAGTTACTATCTTAGTCTCAGTAACTTTGTGCCATAGCATCTCTGTCTCAATAACCCAGTTAAACTGCTCTTCGTGCCACTCTCCAAGCATTAGTGTTTGAGCCTTATGCCACTGTTCCAGAGCCACTGTTTCCACCTCAGTATTGGCACGCCTCTTTCAGTATCCCCTGTGGGTGTGTCCCAATGCCAGGGTTGATTTTTGCATTTCAGTATCTGTGTGACAGTGTCTATTTGCCAGTGCCCCGTTGTCAGTGTCCCTTTGTTAGTGTTCGAGTGCCAGGGTCCCTTCCTCACTTACCCATGTTAATGGTATAATGTCACCATTGTTGTAACCTGTAACCTTGTTGGCTACTCTTTGTTGGTGCTACTGTGGCATTCTCGGTGCCCCTTTGTTAGTTCACTAGTGTCAGCTGTGGCTTTCCTGTTTCAGTGTAATACCGCTAGTCTAGTGTGTTACACGATGTCACTGCGTATAAAGCTTTGAAGCATTGAGTGGCTGAAAAAGTTGTGAGGGCCAAGATGAGGGTAACGTTGGAGGAGGGAACTGCCGATCTAAAAATGGATCAAGGATAAAAAGTGTCTTAGAAAGGATAACTTTAAGAAAAGTGATAAAAAAATGTTTTTTAGAGAGGGAGAGACTCACTTCCAGAAAGGTAGTGTTGACTAAAAACATAATACTGTGGCTCAAGCAGCATGAAAATCATCCCCATCATGCAAATTTTCATGGATGGCCGTGCAGGAGCAGTGTTACTGGTGTTTGAAAAGCAAAGAAATGGTTTGAAATGTTTATTGCAATGCACCATGTGTGTTTAAGTTTAGCTTGACAAATGAGGAAGTGAACAAGTGTTAACGTGAGCTCCGACTGCTGACAGTTGTATTGGGGAAGCCAAGCCTTGAAATGGGGGTGTTAAACCCTGCCAGCCCCTCCCCACAGCCCTACGGTGTTTGTAACATATATAAACAGTCTGCAAAAGCCCAACAGAGTATATGAAACGATGGAGATCCATTCCCCATAATTCTTTGGCTGGAGTTGCTCTCTGAACGCGCGACTTAAGAATGTTCTTTATGTGAAGAATGCACGCATAGTGTAGGGTAGGGAGCCTGCTAGACAGTAACTTGATAAGACTGTGCAGTTCTGGTGCTTCTTCGCAAAGGGTCACAGGATGAAGTGGTTTATTGCTTCAGAGACAGGAAACTGCTGCGGGTTGCTGCTCCTGAAGTAAGTAAGCGCAAGTTACAGGGAACCTGTGGGTTTCAATGCTGAACTTAACTGTCAAATGCCACCACCAGTCGATGTGGGCTTTGCATATTGCCCAAAGGGTCCTCATTTATGAAAAGTGACGCATCGCTGCGTGAAAACAGCGATGCGTCACTTTTCACTGCGCCCTCCTTGCGACACCAATGATGCGTCATATTTACAGTATGACGCATCATGGCGCAAGGAGTTACAGATACATCAGTATTTCTGATGTATCTGTATGGTGCAAAAGTGACGCATTGCTGGAGTGTGTCACAAAAGTGACGCAACTCCAGCAATGTGTCCTTTCACATGCGGTAAGCCCCATGTGAAAGGGCCTGCGTCAGTCTTACGCCTGCTGTGAGGCAGGCGTAAGAAATTGACACATTTGTGTCCTAAAGTGGCTCAGTGAAATCTTATAGATTTCACAGCGTCACTTCTATGACCCTTTCTTGCGTCGGAACGCCCCCCCTGCATATATTATACCTGGCGTAGGTATAATGTAGCGCAGGGGTTTACAAAGTGACACATCTGCCTAGATGCGTCACTTTGTAAATATGGTGCAACAAGGCACATTTTTTACGCTGCTGGTGCGTCACAAAAAGTGAGGCACTGGCGGCGTAAAAGTGATGCACGGCCTCATAAATGAGGCCCAGGGTGACTAATTGGCGAGCATAATTGCACGAATTCATATTTTTTATTGTTTAGGGTAATGCATGACGGAAAAGAACCTTTTTTTACATGAATTGTTTCACATGTAACATTATTTGAGATTGTGGACGATAACATGCTAGGCACTTTCGCAAATTAAAGCAATAATCAATCATAAAAAATTAAGAATTTCTCTAAATGTAAACATATAAATGATTTTTTTAGCCTATTAATCTTTGAAGTGTTAGTACCTGATTGATAATGAAAAATCCTAAAATTCCTCAAAGAAATGGTAAATCCGGAGGCACATCAATTTGTGTAATTTCATCCACCATGCACATCTTATGATGAAGGAAATTCCATCAGTGGATTCGACTCTGGATTTAGAATATAATGCAGAAATTGGAGGAGTTTCCATTAGCAGTCAACTCTAAATCATGTCTTTTGTTTTTGTTCTAGGCGTTATGGCCGAAGGCACATATAAGGGTTTCCTAAGGAGAAGACAGCTTTTATACTCCATTTAGGTCAGTTAATAATCCAAGCTTAGCTCAGACAATAACCTAGCCAACTACCTAAAAATATGCAGTTTGTATTTGGGACGAATTGAGCCATTACCATATACTTGCAGCTCTGAATGTAACGATCGCGCAAATCAGTCCCAATGTGGCACCTTGTATAAGTTTTAAACTGTCCCATGACAGACTGTTCAAAAATGTACTGAACTGACGCAAAGTCATTGATTTGCATAGAATATATTTGTAAAAAAGAATGATGCAAACATTGAATTTATGAATTACCAATAACTAAGCACAATATAAACTATGGGACATATTTATAAAAAAAATCATGCAGCCACCTTGCTGCGATGCATGATAGAGAAAGGGCAGGAAAGCGCCATATTTATATCAGCGCATTCCTTTTTTTTCTTTGCATTGGCAAACAATGTGCTGCCCATGTTGCAAGGGTGCCTGCTTTGCATGCAGCAATGTTTTTGTGCAGGAAAGGACACCTTCCTGTACAAAAACAATCCCCTGAGGCATTTTCCTTGCAAAGAAAGAGGAAGTAACATGGAGAAATAAAGATATTTCTACTCGTTACCCCACATATGGGAAGGCGTACCATTCTTGTGCATTCCCAGGTCTACACGTAATGGTACATCTGGGAATACATCAAAATCCAAGGGTGCTGCGTGGGAACACCCACACAATGCGTCTGGAACGCCTCAATAGGACAGAGTAAAGCAACACAGTGATTTGTGCTGCATTGCGCTATTTATCAAGCCACTCAGGGCCATGCAAATTGGCCAAGCATGGCTTGATCAATCGCATTTTGGGGTTGTGTTGTGCATGCCTCATGTTGCAAGGAGCAAAGGCAACACAGTCCCTTGATACATAAGGCCCTTACTGTATTGGAGCCGAATACCTCAAAATGCTGTTCTACCAGTAATCGTCTTAGAGAATTGGCATTCCCATCTACTATTCAGAGAACCTGTGAAGGTCTCGATAATATCCGCCAGCAGAAGCAGTGTCTAACAAAATGAAGAACGCTCCCTCTGTGAAAGTGCCTCCTCCTCCACTGGCACTGTCCTGAAAAAGTTTGTAGAACCTAGGCCCTGTGTCATGGGCAAATGGTAATTGCTCCTTTTCAGACATGGTCATCGCCACATACGCAACAATGTAGCCATCTGAGTGTAGGGGAAACTGCCCAATAGAGAGGCAGTAGGACATTTAACTGATGGGATTGTTGTTCCTTAGGCTGATTTTAGTAAAATGTGCATGAAGTGTTGGGAAAAGGACTGGGTTTCTATGTTTTGGTAATATATTGGACAAACGTCAAGCACAGACAAATGCCCTATGTTTTTTTTTTATTTCAACATGTGTTTATTATTTTTACATACAACATAAAACATACAGTCATCGTAGAACTCTCGTTACAGGGTTTCCAGCCATAGGCCGCTGGTTTGGTGGCTCCACATTACAGATGTTTTGTGCTAGGCTGACCCCCTTATCAAATTGCCCCCTTGAGGGTATTAAAAAATCTTCCTGAAATGCTGTGCTCAGCTCTCAGTCATTCTTAACTGTGTCATATGATATTTGAATATTTGTACCAATAAATGAAAGGCTGTTGCAATTATGTAAGAGTTGATGTTTCACACTATTTTGAGGTTGACTATATTATCAAGGTAAATTATTAACTGTTATTCTTAAATCAACGTCTACCCCTCTCATTCTGGTCAATCAATATAGTAGTTAGGTCAATGTGTTGGATATGATATTAATGACACGTAATATAACACATGCATTATGGTGTGGGAAAACCTGTAGAAGAAAAGTGTCTACTTGGAAATAAGTGCTGTTATGGTCCATTACAAGTAACAAAAAATTTGTTCACAACTTGGTACTTACCCATCAATAATAAAACGTGTTGGAACTGACCACTACTTTTAGAGCAGGCATGCTGAGATGCTCTGGTACCGTTCCTTGTAAACTGAAGGTACTGTCCCAGTAAAAGTATGGCAGCCCTGGTGAGAATAGCTGGAACTGTGAATTTAATGCACAGAAGTGTGTTTAACATGTGCAGCTACTGTCCATTGAATATATAGCAGCTGTATTAAGAAGGGCTGTTATTGTCTTTGATTTGTGTAGTAACCTGTTTACAAGCCCTAGTACTGTTAATAGATTAATAGTAATGACAGTGTCCTAATCCACTGCTTACAAAAATTCAGGTAATTGGCAATTGGACCATACATTTTAATCAATGTAACACAGTTGTATCAATTTTGACCTTAACCCCTTTGCTGCTAGGCCTAACCCCACCCTACCCAGTGCTAAGCCTTTTTTGGCTATTTGGGGGTATTTCACAACTCTGCCCCTGTAATGTTTTGTCCAAATAAGGTATCCACCGCAAATGTGCGTCCCTTTCTTCCAATATCTTGAGAATTCTAGAGGTTTGTGGATTCCTCTGGAGGGAACTGAGAAATGGGCCATAATACAGCTAATTCTAAAGAACTAAAGAAAGAGTCTGTAATTTCCCCTGCAAAAGTTATCAACAAAGAGTTTGGAGTGCTAAAATCACCATCTACACAGCTTTTAGGAACAGGCTGACTTTTTCAGAAAACCAAAATGTTGTACGCAGTTTGGGCATTTTATTGGAACATGGCCTATTTGCTGTGCTTTCAACTTCCTTCCAGTTGGTGGTAGTAATGGGTGTGAAAGAAACAATGGATCCTGAAAAACGATACATTTCTAAAAAGTAGACAACATTTAGGATTCAGCAAGGGGTCATTTGTGTAGCTCTTTCAAGTTTTTTAATAGAAACTAACTATTTGAATAAACAAATATTGAAACTGAGTTATAAAAACAGCTATTTGTGCCCACGTTTTCACTTGTAACTTCTTTGAAGTATTGCAGATTATTTAAAGCAATATACCGTTATGTCTGCTGGACCCTTTTGGTTGCATTGATATATAGTACTTGTAGGGTAACCAAGAACCAGAGGTACCAAAAGCCAATAACTAAGCTGCGTCTTGCAATGTTTTTTTTATTGTGTACTGGGTATATAGCAATTAATTTGGTAAAATATAAAGAGTAAAAAATAGGTACCAAGGAAACCTATATATTTCCAAAATGGCAACAAAATATAGAGTTTAGAACCAGTGGTTATTTGCACATCTCCGAAATTGTGGGTACCCATACAAGCATGTGAATTAGAGGACATTTTTCAAAATTACTTCTTTTTTACACAGCGTTTTACATTTGGAAGGCAGAAATGCATAGAAAATCAACTGG
Organism: Lissotriton vulgaris; assembly: GCF_964263255.1. Classification (NCBI taxonomy): domain Eukaryota; kingdom Metazoa; phylum Chordata; class Amphibia; order Caudata; family Salamandridae; genus Lissotriton; species Lissotriton vulgaris. The sequence goes on from NC_141694.1 coordinate 965,733,867, forward strand.
CAATAACACTTGTTCTACAGTTCTGTGTTCACCCAAGTCTCCCTCAAAAATGGTACCTCACTTGTCAGGGTAGGCCTGGTGCCCGTGACAGGAAACGTCCTAAAACGCAACATGGACACATCACATTTTTCCACAAGAAACGTACCCATTTTTTGCGATGCCTAGCTGTGGATTTTGGACCCTGGCTCAGCCAGCACTTAGGGAAACCTCGTAAACCTGTACCTTTTTGCAAACTAGATACCCTGGGGAAGCCAGGATGGGGTGACTTGTGTGTCCCTCATCAGGTTTTTTTTACTCTACAGAAAACGGACCCTTTATTTGCACTGTGCCTAGCTGTGAATGTTGGGCTCTAGCAAAGCCGGCACCTAGAGAAACCTAGCAAATCTATAGATTTTTTAGAACTAGAAATCCAGGGAAATCCAGGAGGGGGTAACTTGTGTGCCTCTCACCAGGTTCTGTTACTCAGAATCCCTTACACACCTCAAACTTTGTAAAATAAAGACACATTTTCCTCACATTTCTGTAATTGAAAGTTCTGGAATCTAAGCAAAGCAACAAACTTCCACCAAACCTGCATTACCCCAAGTATCCCGATAAAAATGTTACCTCCCTTGTGTGGGTAGGCCAAGTGCCCGTGACAGGAAATGGCCAAAATGTACTGGGGAGACTTCAAAATTATAGATTACAAAAAGACCTTGTTTTGCAAGGGATTCACCTGCGTTTTTGATCCCGAGTTCGGCAGCCATCTAGGGAAACCTACTAATCCCAGACATTTCTGAAAACTCAACACCAGGGGAAGTCCAGGGATGTGTGACATGCGTGAATCCCCCAACGTTTTCCATACCCAGAATCCCCTGCAAGCCCAAAATTTAGCTGACAAAAATCAAATTTTTCTCACATTTCTGTGTGGGAAAGTTGTGGGATCACCGGGCTGACAAAAATGTCCTACCACCAAGTGTTTCCCCTGCTCTCCCGATAAAATTGGTACCTCACTTGTGTGGGTGAGCCAAGTGCCAGCGACAGGCAAAGGCCTAAAATGTATTGTGGGGGCATCAAAATTATCTATCACAAAACGATCTAGTTTTGCAAGGGGGTCCATGCATTTTTGGTCCCGGGATCGGCGGTCATCTAGGAAAGCCTACCAAACCCACACATTTCTGAAAACTAGACACTCAGGGCAGTACAGGGATGTGTGGCTTGGTTGGATCCCCCAATATTTTCATACCTAGATTATCCAGCAAACCTCAAATGTAGCTAGAAAAAGTCATATTTTCCATACATTTCTGTGTGGGATCACTGCTTTGGCACAAATGTCCTACCACCTAGCGTTCTCCTTGGTCTCCCAATAAAAATGATACCTCACTTGTGTGGGTGTCTAATGCAGAATTGCCTAAAAAAGTATTTTAAAAAAATATAGCGTTTAGAGTTTGCTGTGCTATCCCTTCAATCCCCATGTTTTTGGCCCTTCCCAGTCTCAGGTCCTTGCCCACCCCTGCAAGTGAGGTATCATTTTACTCGGGAGACTGGGGGGAATGCTAAGTGGTAAGACATTTGTGCCGGTGTGGTAATACCAGACAGAAATATGAGGAGAATTTTATTTACTTAGCCAAATTTGAGGTTTGCAGGGGATTATGGGTAGGAAATGTTGGGGGATCCATGCAAGCCAAACCTCCCTTTACTCTCCTGGGTGTTTAGTTTTCACAAATGTGTGGGTTTGGTAGGTTTCCCAAGATGGCAGCTGAGCCTGGGTCCAAAAACGCAGGTGACCCTGTTGCAAAATCAGGTCATTTATTGATAGATAATGCTGTCTCCACAATACGTTTTGGGCCCTTTCCTGCCTTGGGTACTTGGCCCAACCACATAAGTGAGGCACCATTTTTATCAGGAGAACTGTGGAAATGCTGAGAGGTAGGACATTTGTGTCAACCCCGGTGATCCCTCAACTTTCCTACACAGAAATGTGAGAAAAAGTAGATTTTTTTCAGCTAAATTTAAGAGTTGCAGGGGATTCTAGGTGGGAAAACTTTAGAGGATCCATGCAAGTAACGCCTTTCTGGACTCCACAAGGTGTCTAGTTTTCAGAAATGTATGGGTTTGGTAGGTTTCCCTAGATGTCCGCTGAGCCCGGGACAAAAAACGCAGGTGCCCCATTGCAAAACCAGGTTATTTTTTGATAGATAATTTAGATGTATCCTCATCATTTTGAGCCCTTCCTTGTCGTGGGTACTTGGCCCACCCATATAAGTGGTGTACCAGTTTTATCAGGAGAACTGAGGGATCGCTCGGTAGTAGGAAATTTGTGTCAGTCCTGTAATCCCACAACTTTTCCTCACAGAAATGTGAAAAGAATGTTTTTTCAGCTAAATCTGAGGTGTGAAGTGGATTTTGGGTAGGAAAACGTTTGGGGATCCACGCAAACCACACCTCACTTGATTCCTCAGGGTGTCTTGTTTTCAGGAATGTCTAGGTTTAGTAGGTTTCCCTAGATGCCCACCGAGCCCGGAACAAAAAAACGCTGGTGACTCCCTAGCTAAAGCAAGTCTTTTTTAGATTGATCTTTTTGAAATCTCCACAACACATTTTTGACCATTTGCTGTCGCGGGCACTAGGCTTACCCACACAAGTGAGGCATCATTGTTATTGGGCGACTTAAGGGAATGCTGGGTGAGTGGTAGTTTGTGGCTACCCACAGATTCTAAAGCTTTCAATCACAGAAATGCGAGGAAAATGTGTTTCCTTTTTACAAAGTTTGAGGTTTGAAAGGGATTCTGAGTAACAGACCCTAGTAAGAGCCACACAAGTCACCCCAATCTGGCTTCTCCTGGGTGTCTCATTTTCACAAAGGTACAGGCTTACTAGGTTTCCCTAGGTGCTGGTTAAGCTAGGGTCCAAAATACACAGCTAGGCACATTGTGAAAAAGGGTCTGTTTTCAGTGAAAAAACTTGATGAGTCCATGTTGCGTTTTGAGACCTTTCCTATTGCAGGCACTAGGCCTACCCACACAAGTAAGGTACCATTTCTATGTGGGTACTTGGGGTAATGCTGGGTGGGTGAAAGTTTGTGGCTCCCCACAGATTCCTGAATTTTACATCACAAAAATGTGAGGAAAATGTGTTTTTTTTTACAAAATTTGAGGGTTGAAAGGGAATTTGGGTAGCAGAACCTGGTCACCCCCATCCTGGATTCCCCTGGGTGTCTAGTTTTTAAAAAAATGTACAGGTTTGCAAGATTTCCAGAGGTACCAGCTGTGTTAGGGACCAAAATCCACAGCTGGGCACATTGCAAACAAAAGGTCAGTGCCCAATTGGCTTTCTGCCTCCCCCGGGGGGCAGATTAGGGGCTATAGCCCCGATATGCTCCCAAGGGGGAGCAAAAAGACTGTGGCCTTATGTTTTGGGGGAGGGGGCATTGGCATGCCCATTCTGGGCAGCCCCCACTCCTACGTATAAAACACTGCATAATCCCTGATGCCTAGTAAGTTCTATTCCTCCCCGGGGAGGGGCACATCAGGGGCTGTTATTTCAGGGGGGTGGGGGCATTGGCATGTGCATTCTGAGCAGCCCACAACTTTATGTATCATAAAAGAAAATCTCTGGTACTTAGTGGGCTTTCTGCCCCCCGGGGGTAAGATAAGGGGCTATTGCCCCCATCTTCCTCTGGGGGGTGCTGAAAGACTGTGTCATTTTTTGGGGGGAAGGGGCATTGGCATGCCCATTGTGGACAGCCCTTACCCCTATTTATAAAAAAAATTATAATAATCCCTGGGGCCTAGTGGGCTTTCTGCCCCCCGAGGGAAAGATTTGGGGCTATTGCCATCCATGACTGTGGCATTTTTTTTAGGGGTGGGGGCATTGGTATGCCTGTTCTGGGCAGCCTCCACCCATTGAACATTGAAAAACAAAAATATCCTTGGTGCCTAGTGGGCTTTCTGCCCCCAAGGGAGCAAATAAAGGGCTATTGCCCCCATATACCTCTGGGGGCAGAAAGACGGTGGCATTTATTTTGGGGTGGGACATTGGCATGCCCATTCTGGGCAGCCCTCATCCCTACAGATAAAATAAATCGATGGTACCTAGTGGGCTTTCTGCCCCATTGGGGGGGCAGAACAGGGGCTACTGCCCCAATCTGCATCCTGGGGGGCCGAAAGACTGTGGCATTTTTTTTGGGTGGTGGGAGCATTGGCATGCCCATTCTGGGCAGCCCCCACTCATGAACTATGAAACAAAATAATCCCTGGTGCCTAGTGGAATGTCTGCCCCCCTGGGGAAGATCAGGGGCTATTGCCCCATCTGCCTCCTGGGAGGGGCAGAAAGACTTTGGTATTTATGGGGAGGGGTATTGCCATGCCCATTCTGGGCAGCCCCAACCCTGAACTAAAAAAAATCCTGGTGTCTGGGGGGCTGATTGGGGGCTACTGCCCCCATCTACCACCAGGGGGACAGAAAGACTGAATGTGCCCATTTTGAAATGAGGTAGCAAAGACCCATGCCTAAGGAGGTGCTCCCCCGCCCTGCTGTCTTGTGTGTGGATCTCTGATTGCGGCTCACCCTCCCATAATCTACAAATATATACATCAACCAAATAGAAATACCTGTTGTGGCATTCTGATATCCCATTTGACGCCCACCAAAATCACAGTACCCTCCAACTATACCAACTAGAACATCATAATATAGGGGAATGTATTGCTAAATAAGACAGGCCTATTGACTTTGCCAAGGAGCCATCACGACAGTAATATAAGGCAAGCCTATTAGCTTTGTCAAAGGTCACCACATATATATATATATATATATATATATATATATATATATATATATATATATATATATTTATCCTCCAATCCCGCTTTCATAGAAAACGGGTCTGACACATGCTGAAGTTGCTTTTCGGGTAGATTTATTTGCCACCAAATACAGCACTGCAAAATGTTCACGCTGCCTTTCCTCTCAGCCCCAGGCAGACCGCTTTCGGCGTTGTGCCTTCATCAATGCCAGATATGCTGAAAAAGGTGGAGTTCACAAAGACCTTCGTGGGCAGGTTAAATCCACCAGGTGAGTCTTATCATTGGACCAAACAATGACATCACAGGGGGAGGACTTAGAGTCTTTTCCCCTTCCAAGGCTCAAGATGACTCGCAGTTTGCCTCCCACACACTTAAAGGAACAGCAGACGTCCAATTGGTGAGCCAGGTACAGTAACCACCTCACAGACACACAGTTATGCCCTGACACAGTCAGCTCTCAGCATGTCCCGTTCCTCTTTTAATAATGTGTGGAACATGGCGAATTACATCCTCCGAAAGCAACTCCTCGACAGACCAGCTGTCGCTCTTTCCCCAAATGCCCACACAGAAGTCCAGGCTGGGGGGGCGCCGCACTTGTGCAGTCCATGCACGCAAACCACATAGGTTGTCGGCAAATGCGGAGCACCAAATCAAGAGGCGTGCCAGTAAAGCGGGCCCCCATCTGCATCCTGGGGGGGCCAAAAGACTGTGGCATTTATTTTGGGTGGTGGGAGCATTGGCATGCCCATTCTGGGCAGCCCCCACTCATGAACTATGAAACAAAATAATCCTTGGTGCCTGGTGGAATGTCTGCCCCCCTGGGGAAGATCAGGGGCTATTGCCCCATCTGCCTCCTGGGAGGGGCAGAAAGACTTTGGTATTTAGGGGGGGGGGTATTGGCATGCCCATCTGGGCAGCCCCCACCCTGAACTAAAAAAAATCCCTGGTGTCTAGGGAGCTGATTGGGGGCTACTGCCCCCATCTACCACCAGGGGGACAGAAAGACTGAATGTGCCCATTTTGAAATGAGTTGGCAAAGACCCATGCCTAAGGAGGCGCTCCCCCTCCCTGCTGTCTTGTGGGTGGATCTCTGATTGCGGCTCACCCTCCCATAATCTACAAATGTATACATCAACCAAATAGAAATACCTGTTGTGACATTCTGATATCCCATTTGACGCCCACCAAAATCACAGTACCCTCCAACTATACCAACTAGAACATCATAATATAGGGGAATGTATTGCTAAATAAGACAGGCCTATTGACTTTGCCAAGGAGCCATCACGGCAGTAATATAAGGCAAGCCTATTAGCTTTGTCAAAGGTCACCACATCAAAAAAAACATGTCTTTTGTGGCAACGTTACAGCGTGAACAAGGGCGTGTTGCCTGAAACGCGTAGCTGTTCTCTGTTTGTTGCTTTGAATAAAACTACCTGACTGATTCCTGTGGTCCGTCTCCCTCGTTTGCTGCCGCTGCGGCTGTGGCGCTGTGAAATTCTGAGAAGGAGCTTGTGCTTGATATATATATATATATATATATATATATATATATATATATTACCTACTGGCGGTCGCCAGTAGGTATATATAGTTAGGATTTTTTCTCTATGGGATTTTTGAAAATTCTATGCCTAATAACTTTGGCGTTTGTGGACGGAATTGGCTGAAATTTTCAGGAAAATGGAACATTTTGTTTCTGAGCAGCCCCTGACAATTTGGGGGGGTTTCATCAAGGGGGGGCCGAGAAAAAAGGGGGGTCCCAAAACGCGTTTTTCCCATGTTAATTTCCATAGGGCGGTTGGCCTCACTTTTAGCTCGAACGGCTGAATGGATTTGCACGAAACTTGGCAAAATTGTAGGGACTGTTAGCCCGATGTGCCTTTGCTAGGTCTCAATATATGTGCTCCAGTGGATTTTGAGTAATTTAGGTTCAAAAAAAGATATATATCTGGGCGGAGCCTAACCACACATCTGATCTGATTGGCTGTCAGCACTTCATCCAAGAAGTGTTGGCAGCCATCTTGGGACCAATATACATGATAGCACCTCATTAAAAAGCATTGTAGTTAATAGAGGGTTTTAGGACTTTAGTTACATTATAAATCATTTGTTGATGGTACCATACTCGTTTTAGGAATTGTGGTGGGTTCTAAGGTGATTTTACCATGTGAAAAAACCTTCTGCTGTGATATCATGAATATTGTTTGAAAGAAAACTAATATCTCATGATTTTCCCACAGTGGTTTGGAAGGGGATCTATAAGCCAAACTGAAAGCATATTTTCTGTAAATTCACCTTATCTTTCTCAGTCATGTGAAAATGAAGTCTGACATTCTCAGTAAAACATGTACATCCAACAAGGACAGAGACTGTCAGTTGATTCCTTTGTGTTCTACTGCAGCCTCCTAGAGTGTTCTAAAGAACAACTAGAGCGCTAACAGTCCTACTTATTACAAAGGTATGGCACACCTGAAGCCATCTTGATTGGAATAAAGTGGTAACTCTTAAAACATTTAATTTAAAAAGAAACAACATGAGGGGGTATATTTTGCCATAGAAAGTATGATTAGTGCTGCAGAATGAAAAATTAGGGCACATTTTGAGTGACTTCTCAAATCCTTTTCTATTTCATTAAAACATTCTGACATGCAGTCTCCCAAAATGGCCACCAGAGACAAAAGAGCCCAAATGTAGCCCAAATATCACCCAGATGTAGCCCAAGTATAGCCCAATGACAGAATGTCCCAGAGTGTTCTAAAGAACAACTAGAGCGCTAACAGTCCTACTTATTACAAAGGTATGGCACACCTGAAGCCATCTTTATTGGAATAAAGTGGTAACTCTTAAAACATTTAATTTAAAAAGAAACAACATGAGGGGGTATATTTTGCCATAGAAAATATGATTAGTGCTGCAGAATGAAAAATTAGGGCACATTTTGAGTGACTTCTCAAATCCTTTTCTATTTCATTAAAACATTCTGACATGCAGGCTCCCAAAATGGCCACCAGAGACAAAAGAGCCCAAATGTAGCCCAAATATCACCCAGATGTAGCCCAAGTATAGCCCAATGACAGAATGTCCCAGAGTGTTCTAAAGAACAACTAGAGCGCTAACAGTCCTACTTATTACAAAGGTATAGCACACCTGGAGCCATCGTGATGGGAATAAAGTGGTAACTCTTAAAACATTTAATTTAAAAAGGAACAAAATGAGGGGGTATATTATGCAATAGAAGGTATTATTAGTGCTGCAGAAAGAAAAATTAGGGCACATTTTGAGTGACTTTTCAAATCCTCTTCTATTTCATTAAAAAATTCTGACATGCAGTCTCCCAAAATGGCCACCAGAGACAAAAGAGCCCAAATGTAGCCCAAATATCACCCAGATGTAGCCCAAGTATAGCCCAATGACAGAATGTCCCAGAGTGTTCTAAAGAACAACTAGAGCGCTAACAGTCCTACTTATTACAAAGGTATGGCACACCTGAAGCCATCTTGATTGGAATAAAGTGGTAACTCTTAAAACATTTAATTTAAAAAGGAACAAAATGAGGGGGTATATTTTGCCATATGAATTATGATTAGTGCTGCAGAAAGAAAAATTAGGGCACATTTTGAGTGACTTCTCAAACCCTCTTCAATTTCATTAAAACATTCTGACATACAGTCTCCCAAGATGGCCACCAGAGACAAAAGAGCCTAAATGTAGCCCAAATATCACCCAGATGTACCCCAAGTATAGCCCAATGACAGAATGTCCCAGAGTGTTCTAAAGAACAACTAGAGCGCTAACAGTCTTACTTATGACAAAAGTATGGCACACCAGAAGCCATCTTGATTGGAATGAAGTGGTAAGTCTGAAAACACTCAATTTAAAAAGGAACAACATGAGGGGGTTAATTTTGCCATAGAAAGTATGATTAGTGCTTCAGAAAGAAAAATTAGGGAGCATTTTGAGTCACTTCACAAATCCTCTTCTATTTCATTAAAAAAATTCTGACATGCAGACTGAAACATGCACTTTGAATACCAGCAGCAGACGTCCCTGGTGAGCAGTAGCTTTACTACAGTGATCTAATGTGCAACTAGAGTGCTAACATTCCGAATTTATGGCAAATGTGTGACACATCTGAATGCCTTCTTGATGGAACCAAAGTAAACAAGCATTGAAAATGCAATAGATCTCGCCCTCGTTTAAGTTAAAGCCATTCTGTTTGTAATGAGGTGGCTTTTTAGCTTTGCTTTTATTATACAATACATTTACATTTACATTTACAGTGTTTTTTCAACTTTCATGTAAATAACATGCATCTGTATGCATATAAGTATATGTATGCATGCATTTATGTTTGTATTTATATAGATATACAGATGATATATATTTATATATGTATGTATATATATATATTCACTGAAAAAACCATAGGCTATAGACCATATATAGTTAGGAATTAGCATTTACAAAACCTTGAAAATTCACTGAAAAAACCATAGGTTATAGACCAAAACCATTGCAATTCCATATATAGTTAGTTGCACTAACTATATATCGCGCACCCGCAATCCACTGCTGATGATGTCACATATTACATCATTCATGACATGGTCAGTGACATCACTGATGACATCACTGATGACATCTCAAATGACATCACTGATGACATCACTGATGACAACATCCAGTGACTGTATGTTTCTGTAAATATGTCTTACATATTGAAGAATGAGTGGATGTATAAGTGTCTGGATGAAGGATTTAGTAGGTGCATGACTGACTGTATGAGTGAGTGATTAAATGTGTCTCACTGAGTGCATGGGTTAGTGACTAAACTGTCTTAATTTGTGCATCATTATGTCTGTTGTTCTGTAAACTGTTGCATATGTTGATAAGTAGCTATATGAGTAACTATATGGGTTATTGATTGGTTGCCCAGGTATTTGTATGGGAGACTGAGTGTGTGTGTGGGTGGCTGGGAGGTGTATGACTCTGTGCATAGATGTGTGAGCAGTTGATTCACTAGATGTATGGTTTCAAAAGTGCATGTGGAAACAGCTGTATGGGCGGTTGACTGTGTGCATGAGTGTATTGGTGAGTGAATGGATATCTCAGTGCTACATGTCAAAGTAAGTACATATGTAAAACACAGTACATGTGAGAGTTGACATATATAAATAACTGTGCATAAGAGCCAGTGAATGTGTGAGTGGCTGTATGGATCATTGTGAACTTGTATCAGGGATTGTATAAGAGAGTAAATATGTGTTAGTATATGGTTGAATAAGTAAAGTTTGTATAACTGTATAGTTGAGGAAATGGAGGTGTGATTGATTCTTTGCATGACTGACTAGGTGTGTGAGTAACTCCATGGATGAGTGACAGTCTGTGAGTGTCTGTTTACACTGATTGTATCTAAGGTTATATTAGAGTCTGAAGAGGTTCATCGTATTATCACATGAATGATATCATCAGTGATGTGATCAGTAATGTCAAATGAGATGTCATCAGTGATGTCATCAGTGATGTCATTTGAGATGTCATCAGTGATGTCATTTGAGATGTCATCAGTGATGTCATCAGTGATGTCACTGACCATGTCATGAATGATGTAATATGTGACATCATCAGCAGTGGATTGCGGGTGCGCGATATATAGTTAGTGCAACTAACTATATATGGAATTGCAATGGTTTTGTGTGAGTAAAATAAGGTTTTGTAAATGCGAATTCCTAACTATATATGGTCTATAACCTATGGTTTTTTCAGTGAATTTTCAAGGTTTTGTAAATGCTAAATCCTAACTATATATGGTCTATAACCTATGGTTTTTTCAGTGAATATATATATATATATATATATATATATATATATATATATATATATATATCACTTGTTGCTTTGGTTCTGCTAGACTGCATGCTGAGCTTAGTTGGACTACAGCACCCAGCATGCACTTTGCCCTGAGCCACAACCACACTGGCGCAGAGGAGGAGCCGAGAGACTACCTTAAGGGAGGGGTCTCTGAGCCCAAGGATGTTACCACCAGCCTGTGAGACCTTACTGATGACGGCCGAATCCGGCTAGAAACGCGTCTGCCACAAAGCGTTTCACGGACTGCGAGGACTGGTTTGTGCTGTGCTCAATAAATCCCCTGTTGGTATCCGGAGCTGTGTCTTGCTTGTCTTTTAATGGAGAGGAGCTGTGGTTTGGATATATATATATATATATATATATATATATATATATATATATATATATATATATATATATATATATATATTTTTTTTTTTTTTTATTTATTTATTTTTTTTACTGAAAATTCATAGGTTTCAGGCCTTGTAGAGTTAGGAATTAGCTTTTAAAAAACCTTGCAAATTCAATGAAAAAACCATAGGTTTCAGGCCTTATATAGTTAGGAATCAGCATTTAAAAAACCTTGCAAATTCACTAAAAAAAACATAGGTTTCAGGCCTTATATAGTCGAGCACAAGATGGATGCCAACACTTCCTGGTTAGAAGTGTTGACAGCCAATGAGCATGCAGCTTTCTCGGGAAAGCATGCTGATTGGCTGCCACTGTCTGTCAACACTAGCACAAGATGGATGACAACACTTCCTGGTTAGAAGTGTTGACAGCCAATGAGCATGCAGCTTTCTCTGGAAGGCATGCTGATTGGCTGCCACTGTCTGTCAACACTCCAAACCAGGAAGTGTTGGCAGCCATCTTGTGCCTCGGTTTAACCAAGGCACAAGAAAGCAGTGAAAAACAAAGGTGCAAAACACGCAAAGGGAGCAGGGTAGAAGCACCCTGACCCCCTAGGCCTGCTCAGGGTACGCGCAGGGTGCTCGCAGGGTATGCATACGTACGCACACGGTACACCTACCCCGCGATTTAAAAAAAAATAAAATAAAAACATTTTTGGGCCTGGGGGGTCCTTGTGGGACCCCCTGAGCAGGCCTAGGGGGTCAGGGTGCTTCTACCCTGCTCCCTTTGCATGTTTTGCATCTTTGTTTTTCTGCTTTCCTGTGCCTCAGTCTACTGAGGCACAAGATGGCTGCCAACACTTTCTGGTTTGGAGTGTTGACAGACATTGGCAGCCAATCAGCATGCAGCTTGTGCTCGGAATGGTACAGAGTACAGTAAGCTTACAGTAAGCTTACAGTAAGCTGCTATAGATATATATTTTTTCTCTTTTGATTTTCTCAGGAACTACTAGGGGGATTTACACCATTTAAACAAAAGGCACTTCTGCATACCAGTCCCTACAATTTTGCCAAGTTTGGTCTAATTCCGTTCAGCGGTTCGGGCTGTAGCCGTGTCTAAACGTCCTATGGAAATTAACATGGGGAAAACATGTTTTGGGACCCCCCTTTTTTCTCAGCCCCCGCTTGACGAATCCCCCCAAAACTTTCAGGGAAGGAGCAGAACTGAGCTGGGCAAAATGTGGGAAAATTGCACGCAAATTCCTCAATCAATGCCAAAGTTATTCCAAATAGAATGTTGCGGATTTCCTATGGAAACTAGGTCCTAACTATATATACCTACTGGCGCCCGCCAAATAGTTTCAATACAATTTCAAACAAAATAATGTCCAGGCTGCTTGTGTAGTTCCATCGTGTATTGAATTCAGTAATGCTCACTCGATGCGTTTTCGGGGGACAAACCTCCTTGATCATGAGTGCAAGTGTTTGTTTTTACAACATTTAAATACATATCACGTGATTTCACCATAAGTGTAAACATAAACAACAGACTCCAAGGGCAGGCTTATTCCGTTCGGAGCTAGAAGGCAGACTCTTTTGGTTGGAATCGAGAGTTTTAAATAAAACACACATTACGCATAGCAGTAAGCAGTTAAACTCATTGCTATACTAAAAGCCTCATCATGCCAAGAAATGAAATAAAATTAAATTAAATTAGGAATAAACAATGCTTCTGTAATGAATATACAGTGACTCCGATTGCGTAGCATTTGGACAAAGAGGACGCGGACGAGGAGGCAGAGGCGGAAACAGATCAAATGGATCAGTAAGAGACAAATTGGCAAGCCCCGTGAGATCGACAACGAGGGGGCAGAGAAAGGCGAAATGAAAGACAAGAAAACAGTGATCAACCTCTCCACACGGAAACTCAGTGAACCTGAGATTGAGGTACTCTCTTACGGTTTATCCTTTTGCCCTTCAGCTACTTTTGATTATACCCAAAGTAGAATAGATTTATTTCAATTTACACGCAAACTGAGACAAAAAAAATGGTTCTCTACAAAAGTCACTCAAGAACAAACAAGAGTTCAAGTTGAACCTAGTAACATTGAAATAGGGGATGTAGATATGTTGCATCTACTACATGATTCAGAAAAAGGGGTGGTGAGGAACAGAGTGTCTGAATTAAGCAGACCACTCTTACCCAGTCCAAATATCAGGGCTTGATCCATCACCGTTTTTTAGCTCACTGCACCATCCCAGCTCAGAACCTGGCTACATGCAAATTAGTCTGTTCCTGTCCCAGTGCATGATGGGAACAGGGCAAACCAAACTACCAAGCCAATTCTTATACTGGGAAGGAAACAAGCTTCCGGGGACCGGTTTCTGGCATTTCAGCCGTCGTCGGCCCGGCTTGCTTGAATCCTGATGGTGCAATGAGCAAGAGACTCACATCTGAGTATACCCTTCCACGCTTATGGTGGACAAAATGATTCAGAAAAGGGGGTGGTGATGAACAGAGTGTCTGAATTAAGCAGACCACTCTTATCCAGTCCAAAGATCAGGGCTTGATCCATCACCGTTTTTTAGCTCACTGCACCATCCCAGCTCAGAACCTGGCTACATGCAAATTAGTCTGTTCCTGTCCCAGTGCATGATGGGAACAGGGCAAACCAAACTACCAAGCCAATTCTTATACTGGGAAGGAAACAAGCTTCCGGGGACCGGTTTCTGGCATTTCAGCCGTCGCCGGCCCGGCTTGCTTGAATCCTGATGGTGCAATGAGCAAGGGACTGACATCTGAGTATACCCTTCCATGCTTAGGGTGGACAAAATGATTCAGAAAAGGGAGTGTTGAGGAACAGAGTGTCTGAATTAAGCAGACCACTCTTACCCAGTCCAAAGATCAGGGCGTGATCCATCACCGTTTTTTAGCTCACTGCACCATCCCAGCTCAGAACCTGGCTACATGCAAATTAGTCTGTTCCTGTCCCAGTGCATGATGGGAACAGGGCAAACCAAACTATCAAGTCAATTCTTATACTGGGAAGGATACAAGCTTCCGGGGACCGGTTTCTGGCATTTCAGCCGTCGTCGGCCCGGCTTGCTTGAATCCTGATGGTGCAATGAACAAGGGACTCACATCTGAGTATACCCTTCCACGCTTATGGTGGACAAAATGATTCAGAAAAGGGGGTGGTGATGAACAGAGTGTCTGAATTAAGCAGACCACTCTTACCCAGTCCAAAGATCAGGGCTTGATCCATCACCGTTTTTTAGCTCACTGCACCATCCCAGCTCAGAACCTGGCTACATGCAAATTAGTCTGTTCCTGTCCCAGTGCATGATGGGAACAGGACAAACCAAACTACCAAGCCAATTCTTATACTGGGAAGGAAACAAGCTTCCGGGGACTGGTTTCTGGCATTTCAGCCGTCGTCGGCCCGGCTTGCTTGAATCCTGATGGTGCAATGAGCAAGGGACTCACATCTGAGTATACCCTTCCACGCTTATGGTGGACAAAATTATTCAGAAAAGGGGGTGGTGATGAACAGAGTGTCTGAATTAAGCAGACCACTCTTACCCAGTCCAAAGATCAGGGCTTGATCCATCACCGTTTTTTAGCTCACTGCACCATCCCAGCTCTTAACCTGGCTACATGCAAATTAGTCTGTTCCTGTCCCAGTGCATGATGGGAACAGGGCAAACCAAACTACCAAGCCAATTCTTATACTGGGAAGGAAACAAGCTTCCGGGGACCGGTTTCTGGCATTTCAGCCGTCGTCGGCCCGGCTTGCTTGAATCCTGATGGTGCAATGAGCAAGGGACGCACATCTGAGTATACCCTTCCACGCTTATGGTGGACAACATGATTCAGAAAAGGGGGTGGTGAGGAACAGAGTGTCTGAATTAAGCAGACCACTCTTACCCAGTCCAAAGATCAGGGCTTGATCCATCACCGTTTTTTAGCTCACTGCACCATCCCAGCTCAGAACCTGGCTACATGTAAATTAGTCTGTTCCTGTCCCAGTATATGATGGGAACAGGGCAAACCAAACTACCAAGCCAATTCTTATACTGGGAAGGAAACAAGCTTCTGGGGACCGGTTTCTGGCATTTCAGCCGTCGTCGGCCCGGCTTGCTTGAATCCTGATGGTGCAATGAGCAAGGGACTCACATCTGAGTATACCCTTCCACGCTTATGGTGGACAAAATGATTCTGAAAAGGGGGTGGTGATGAACAGAGTGTCTGAATTAAGCAGACCACTCTTACCCAGTCCAAAGATCAGGGCTTGATCCATCACCGTTTTTTAGCTCACTGCACCATCCCAGCTCAGAACCTGGCTACATGCAAATTAGTCCGTTCCTGTCCCAGTGCATGATGGGAACAGGGCAGACCAAACTACCAAGCCAATTCTTATACTGGGAAGGAAACAAGCTTCCGGGGACCGGTTTCTGGCATTTCAGCCGTCGTCGGCCCGGCTTGCTTGAATCCTGATGGTGCAATGAGCAAGGGACTCACATCTGAGTATACCCTTCCACGCTTATGGTGGACAAAATGATTCAGAAAAGGGGGTGGTGATGAACAGAGTGTCTGAATTAAGCAGACCACTCTTACCCAGTCCAAAGATCAGGGCTTGATCCATCACCGTTTTTTAGCTCACTGCACCATCCCAGCTCAGAACCTGGCTACATGCAAATTAGTCTGTTCCTGTCCCAGTGCATGATGGGAACAGGGCAAACCAAACTACGAAGCCAATTCTTATACTGGGAAGGAAACAAGCTTCCGGGGACCGGTTTCTGGCATTTCAGCCGTCGTCGGCCCGGCTTGCTTGAATCCTGATGGTGCAATGAGAATGGGACTCACATCTGAGTATACCCTTCCACGCTTGTATGTAGCCAGGTTCTGAGCTGGGATGGTGCAGTGAGCTAAAAAACGGTGATGGATCAAGCCCTGATCTTTGGACTGGGTAAAAGGGGTCTGCAGTGGTCTGCTTAATTCAGACACTCTGTTCATCACCACCCCCTTTTCTAAATCGTTTTTGTCCACCATAAGCGTGGAAGGGTATACTCAGATGTGAGTCCCTTGCTCATTGCACCATCAAGATTCAAGCAAGCCGGGCCGAAGACGGCTGAAATGCCAGAAACCGGTCCCCGGAAGCTTGTTTCCTTCCCAGTATAAGAATTGGCTTGGTAGTTTGGTCTGCCCTGTTCCCATGATGCACTGGGCCAGGGTCAGACTAATTTGCATGTAGCCAGGTTCTGAGCTGGGATGGTGCAGTGAGCTAAAAAACGGTGATGGATCAAGCCCTGATATTTGGACTGGGTAAGAGTGGTCTGCTTAATTCAGACACTCTGTTCATCACCACCCCCTTTTCTGAATCGCATCTACTACATGATCTTGGAGGGGATCCAAACATCATTGTCGATCCCACTTTGAATTTGATTAACGACAAGCTAAGACTGGATTTGAACTGCAAAAGTGGGTTCAAACCCAAGTCAATCTTTCTCCCTCAAATTACTATTGAGGCTATTGATGTGTTTGAAAAGGGTTTAATTATTGAACTTGACAAAATATCTAAGAAAGCAAGACATGGTAGAAACAATCTAACCAAAACACAACTTGATGCTATACAAAGTCTTAAAAATGATGATAAGATTATCATAAAGAAGTCAGATAAGTGAGTAAACATTGTTGTCCTATCTCGAGAAATGTATATTAATGAAGATTTATTACAGTTGAGTGTTGTAGACAAATACGAGAAAAGTAACAAACAGGTGTATGATGCCAACAATACTAAATATCAAGAACAACTCAATGATTGGAGGGATAGGCGGTTGAGTGAAAGAAAAGACAATTTTTCTCTAAAATGTAATTTCCCCCCCAAAATACCAGCGCTTTATTTACTGCCCAAGTTATATAAAAACATGACAAATCCCCCAGGAAGGCCTATTGTTTCCTCGAGGGGTAGCTGTTTGGAGTACTCATCCAGATATGTGCAGGAACTCCCCGCATATTTGAAAG
Source organism: Lissotriton vulgaris (assembly GCF_964263255.1). Classification (NCBI taxonomy): domain Eukaryota; kingdom Metazoa; phylum Chordata; class Amphibia; order Caudata; family Salamandridae; genus Lissotriton; species Lissotriton vulgaris. The sequence goes on from NC_141694.1 coordinate 965,750,885, forward strand.
ATTCAGCAGATTTCCTGCGTAAAATTGAGGAGGTTCAATAGAGTTCAATGGAGTACGCAAAACTTTTTTTTGTTCAATGGCACCATCTATCATCATACCCTTGGGACGGCAATGGGCACCTTCTTCACCCTGCTCCCCGCACTGCTCCCCGGTCCACCACGGGTCCCTATCCCGGTTGAGTGGAGGGAGTACCGGCCACGAACTCTGTCATTCTCCCTCTTCCGGGTTGCAGACCGGAGTGGGCGGAGTCCCACAACAATATTTAAATCGCTGCCTCTCTCTCGCGAGTGGACGCGCGCTGTGCTGTCAGCTGAGTGTGTGTGGCTACATGCACACTGGGGCATTGTGTTGTATTTTAAATATATGCTGGCATTTTAAAACTTGTATTTTGCACTTCCTACTTGCTCTCCTGAACCGCACTGCTCCACGGTCCACCACGGGTCCCTATCCCAGTTGAGTGGAGGGAGTACTGGCCACGAACTCTGTCATTCCCCCTCTTCCGGGTTGCAGACCGGAGTGGGCGGAGTCCCACAACAATATTTAAATCGCTGCCTCCCTCTCGCGAGTGGGCGCGCTGTGCTGTCAGCTGAGTGTGTGTGGCTACATGCATGCTGGGGGCATTGTGTTGTATTTTAAATATATGCTGGCATTTTAAAACTTGTATTTTGCACTTCCTATTTGCTCTATTGAACCGCACTGCTCCCCGGTCCACCACGGGTCCCTATCCCGGTTGAGTGGAGGGAGTACTGGCCACGAACTCTGTCATTCCCCCTCTTCCGGGTTGCAGACCGGAGTGGGCGGAGTCCCGCAACAATATTTAAATCGTTGCCTCCCTCTCGCGAGTGGACGCGCGCTGTGCTGTCAGCTGAGTGTGTGTGGCTACATGCACGCTGGGGGCTTTGTGTTGTATTTTAAATATATGCTGGCATTTTAAAACTTGTATTTTGCATTTCCTACTCGCTCTCCTGAACCACACTGCTCCCCGGTCCACCATGGGTCCCTATCCCGGTTGAGTGGAGGGAGTGCTGGCCAGGAACTCTGTCATTCCCCCTCTTCCGGGTTGCAGACCGGAGTGGGCGGAGTCCCGCAACAATATTTAAATCGATGCCTCTCCTCCAGTGCAGTGGACGTGCACAGCGGGCGTGCCGGCGGCGTGCAATAGGGAAGCCCGTCTGCGCCCGTCCGCGCCCATTTGGGGCCAGGGGCAATACACTATGCCCGTTGTTTAAGATATTCTTCGCCAGAGCTCAAACTCTGCCAAGGCACAGAGGACATTACCCCTCTCACTAAGAAGCTCCTAATTTCACTTGGGATCTTCCGGCATGAGCATCTCACCTCCACGCTGCAGTCTAAAGCCTCTGATCAAGAGCCCGCCTGTAACAACAAAGGCACATGGGCCCTCCCTAGCCCTTCTCCGCAAGCAAAAAATGGTCTTTTAATCTACTACCTGAATACTCGCTCAATGGTGAAGCACCAACATGAGATATACCACCTGCTGGACACTGCTAAACCAGACATTCTCCTTCTTTCTGAAACATGGCTCTCCAATGATTCAGATCCCGACATCCTTGCGGCACTTCCCGATAGCTATTAAATCCTTCAGGCAGACCGACCTGCAGGGAAGGTGGGAGGAGGGGTGGCAGCTGTTATCAAACAGAAACATAGAATGACCCCTTGGTCCCCCTAGGCATCCCCCAAGTTGATAGCCTTTCCCTGAAATTCGAGTCGCAGGACCTCTCTTTTATTTGTGTGCTCCCCCTCTCATATGTCTTGTTTCCCCCAGATGGTAGCTGACAAGATTGCTGAGCTAATCATTAACAACGCCTGCGTAGTGATTGCGGGTGATCTCAACTACTGGCCCAATGACTTACACGAAAGCCCTTGCTCGTGTGAATTCTCTGAACTACTAACAGGATTGAACTGCACCGAACACATAAAAGTCGCGACACATGCTAAATTGCGTACTCTTGACCAGGTTTGAACTACCAACCTTGTTATTCTTCATCTACAAGTAGCCCCGTGTCCCTGGTCAGATCATCATCTGGTTACGTTTGCCATTCCTTCTGCTCATGCTCACACCACCGCCCCATCAGTTGTGGTACTGAAAATTCTGGACCCTGCTTATTGTGTGGTACCGAAGCTCTACACTCGTGTCAGAAATATCATCGTATCATGACGATTGTGGTATTGGCAGACCGGTAATGATTGGGATACTATACCTAAGCATTTGCGTCTTGATCAAGTGACGAAATCACCCTGAAACCGTAGTTTTTGTCTTGAACCCTTGGGTTTCATTTTGTGAGCGGCAGCCATTTTGTGATTGCCCTTACAAAGCCAAATGACTAAGGCCAAATTTGATCTGAAAGGACACCTTTGCTGACTCCCCTGTGACCTGGGCGAGCTGACTCCACTGCCTCAAGCCAAACCTGTTCGGGCAGTTCCTTTCCCAGTGGCCGAGCGAGATTAGTATCAAGGCTCAAAATGTCATAAACCGTTCATCGCATACAAGCTATGTTTAATCTCACACACACCTGTCCCTGTTTCTTCTTTATGGCCTGTTTTACAAGGAGGAGGTGCCCGATTTTGTTAGGGGTCCGTCGATATCTGATGAAAGGTCTGGGCCTTGCTGGGTAATCGATCACGAACTGGACAAACTGAAATGTGGGCTTGTCATCATGACTCTGCTTGTTCTTTGTAGTAGAAATATTTGTATGACCAACTGTAAAACAAGGAATTCTTGCCTGAAGCTTATTATTTAGTATAAAAAGAGAAGGCTGGTTCTGTAAAAACTAGCAGTCTCCTGAGAACATACATGCTGTTGTACTTCTAGGATACCTGTTACTGGTTGCAGCCAATAAATACGATCCTTGACATCACCTAGAAGACTCTGTGTTTCTGTGGTCTGAAACAGGAAGGACTCGTGGTCTTTGGGTGTTCTCCCTGGCACCGCCGGGTCCATAAAAACCTGGTACCTCACAGTCAGCTTCTTAGCTAGAAACTGGAACAAAGTGGATATAGATGACTTCTGCCTTAGGCTGGACTCCTCGGCACCTTGAGTAGGGAGGGAGTCGCTCCATATTCAAGCAGCCACAATTAACACTTGGCTGGATGAGGCTCGAGACGACCTAGTCCCCCTGGGGAAAGTAAAAATAAAGAGGCCCCATGAAGCACAACGTTGGTTTTCCTCAGAGCTGAAGGCGAAGAAACTAGCTCTTAGGCAAGCGGAACGTAAATGGCACCACAACTACTGCCCTAGCCTTAAAGCCACATTTTTATCTCTATTCAAGGATTATAAAGCACTAATTTTGCAAACTAAGGCTGAGTATTTCTCATCCAAAATTCTAAACTCCGCTAATAAAACCAAAGAAATGTTTTCAATTGTGGATGAATTGTCCAAAATTGATAGAGTTACTGTGAAGCCCACCCCCTCCCAACATCTGTGTGATTCACTGAATCAATTTTTTACAGATAAAATTACTATTATTAAGGCAAGCATCCCAAACTTCTGGATCCTCTGTCCTATTTGGGTGCGGACCTAACAGTGAGGTCTTGGACCATTTTCCTTCTGTTACTAAGGATATCTTCTATGGTCTTCTTAAGAAGATTGGTTCTGGTTCCCCTATGGACAGCTGTCCTCCCTGTATTCTCCAGGAAGCTTTTTCACGATGCCCAGACCCTCCCCTATCACTCATTAACAATTCCCTTGCTCAAGGGATTGTTCCTGATCTCTTCAAACTGGCAGAGTTTGTCCATATTTTTAAAAAAACCTAGCCTAGACCCGCAGGTACCGGGCAACTACCGCCCCATTTCCCTGCTGCCTTATCTGAGTAAGGTTATGGAAGCCCATGTTGCCAACAGCCTTGGCGCGTTTGTTGAATGGACATGCTATTTGGACTCTCACCAAGCAGGCTTTAGACTTGAACACTCTACCGAAACTATAGTCTTATCAGTGCTGGATGAGCTAGGGAGGGGAGCAGACCAGGGCACTACTCAGGCCCTAGTGCTCCTTGACCTGTCAGCGGCCTTTGATACGGCGACCATCAGATTTTGGTTGATCGTGTCAATAGCACCGGGATTCATGGCCTATCTCTAGGATGGGTTACCTCCTTTCTTAGCAATCGCTACCAATCTGTTAGTCTTGCTGGTTTCAGGGCTGAACTAAATTGATGTGTGGGGTCCCACAGGGCTCCGCTCTGTCACCACTTCTTTTTAATTTGTATATCCTCCCATTGATTACTGCCTTGCGCAAGAGAAAGGTTGTGGTGTTCTTTAACATCGAGTCATCCGCGTCATCGATCTCCAATTTTCAATCTGTAATGCTTTTCATCAGCGAATGGATGAACGCTAACCAACTCAAATTAAATCCAGATAAGACAGAGCTGATTCTTACGGGCGGTGTGGCTAACTCGTGAACCTCGAACTTTTGGCCCGTTTCATTAGGGAGTTCCCCGGTCCCGGCACTATCAGTGAAAAGCCTGGGGATCATGATTGGCTGTGATCTTACTATGAAGGCTCAGGTCAGCTCTGTGGTCTCAGCATGTTTTTATCATCTGCGCAAAATTAGGAAAATTAGCATGTTCTTTTCCACAGAGGCCCTGACCCAGGTGGTCCAGGAACTGGTCATCTCGCGTATCTATTACACCAACTCCCTCTATGTGGGCATCCCTGCTTATCAAGTACTCTGTCTGCAACGTGCTAAGAATCAAGCGGCCAGGCTCATTCTTGGTCAGCCTAAGCACTGTCACGTGAAGCCCTTACTGAAGAGTCTGCATTGGCTTCCTATTCTCCAACGATGCCTGTTTAAGTTGGGTTGCACCATTCGTAAAGCCCGGTCAGGACGCGGCCCCGCCTTCATTGCCCTTAAAATCTAGCGGTACCTTCCATCTCGCGATCTACGCTCCTCCAATAAGAACCTTCTGGTGTCCCATGCCTTTAAACAGAAGAAACATGGCGGCCTTAGATATATGATCCTGGCCCCCTACTCTACGCATGATGAACTCATATACCCAATTCATGAAATCACTCAAAACCTGGCTTTTCTCCCAAGCATATGACTGATACTCATTCTCTGTTTGGTACAGCGTCCGTCCCTGTTCATAAGTGCCAAGAAACCGTCTGGTGAACGTGCGCTCAAGAAAAACAGTTTAACATGACATAACTTAACATAACATTCGCCCCCAGCTTTGCATGGTTGTACCTGGGCTGGTGGGAGGAGCAGGTGGTCAGACCCCTCCCCCAATATCAGACATAAGTCAAAAAATGGTTTCGCTATATTGATAACATTTTTGTTATCTGGGATGGCAACGGGATGGCAACGAGGAAGAAGCAAAAGATTTTGTTAGTACCCTGAACACTAATACCCTTAATCTTTCATTCACAAGCCACATGGATAAGAACATGATTGATTTTTTGGATCTAAAAGTTAAAACCGATGGTAATAGGCTTACAACCATACTGTACAGGAAGCAAACTGCTGGTAACAGCCTGTTACACCCTCAGAGCTGCCACCCGAGCAGTTTGATTAACTCCATGGCAAGCTACTACGCGCCAAACGAAATTGTACTAAATTGGAAGATTTTGAGAAAGAGACCTTGATAATGTGTGAACGTTTCAGACAAAGAGGCTATAGCAAAAAACGTATTGATGTGGCCGTAGAGACAGTTACCAAAAGGGAGAGGTGTGAACGGATTGTAAAGAAAGACAAAGGTAGAAATGATGACATACCAGAGACATCCAGATTTATCACTGATTATCACCAACAGTCTTGGGAAGTCAGGACAGAGATTGATACATTTGGGGATGTGCTCAAAACTGACAAAGATGTAGCAAAAGGTATCCAAGATCATCCACAAATAACATACCGTAGACCTGAATCTTTAAAAGACAGGATTTGTAAAACACTGATTCCTGCAACAATTAGAAAGAATCCCATTCAGGGATTTTATGTATGTGGTAGATGTAAAGCTTGTAAATATAGTAAAAATATTAGGGAGGTTAAACTCTCCAACCATTGCAAACCTTTACATGCCATACGGACCATGTAGTATATGCACTTAGATGCCCGTGCAACAAATTTTACATTGGCAGCACAATACACCCGGCTAAAAAACGGGTGTTAGAACACCTCAGGGCTATAAAAAATCTTGAGAAACAGTATCCTGTAGCTAGGCACTTTGCCACGCACCACAAAAGTAACAACAACCTTATCTCATTCTGTGTCCTAGAGAATGTCCCAGTGAGAGAGAAGGGAGGAGACAGGGTGCAAGAGTTGAGAAGGCTTGAATCCAGATTAATCATTAAATATCGAACAATGCAACTTGAAGGTCACAATTGTGATGAGGCCCTGGCAATACACCTAGGATAGGAGTAGGTATCTGGTGCCTGCAAGTACGTGAAGACTTGATTTAATTGAAATGATTGTTTTGTCATTATTTTTAACCATTATTGCTTCCTTCTGTGGTTTAAAAAAAGGTTTGGTGTGATGTATGTTTGGAGATTCACGTCTAAATGAGATATGTTCTTATCACCTTTTTTATTAATTTTATTTTACAGATCCTTGGTGAGACCGTTTAGGAGAGTTAAAGGCACAGCTTGAGAATAATTGCACACAACGGTGAAGAAATGAATGGGGAAAAAAGCACGAATGACCTTTTGGGGTATGTTTGTAATATGGGTTGACATTTTGTTCCAGCCCACTGGGGCGAGTAAACCATTGACTATCGGCAATGAAAAACAGTATAGCCTTGTACAGTGACGATTTATATTGGAGGCAACATGTGCCAAAGAATATATTATTTTCTGCCCCTGGGGCTTAATGGGGTAATTTAGGATTACGGGATCTTCAGTAACCTGAGCGTATCCCTTTTGACCAAGACATGACACAATGGCTGTCAATATTTGACCAAATGCTATTCAATCGGAGTCACTGTATATTCATTTCCAGAAGCATTGCTTATTCCTAATTTCATTTTATTTTATTTTATGTCATTTCTTGGCATTATGATGCATTTAGCATAGCAATTAATTTAACTGCTTACTGTTATGCGTAATGTGTGTTTTATTAAAAACTCTCGACTACAACCAAAAGATTCTGCCTTCTAGCTCTGAACGTATTAAACCTGCCCTTGGAGTCTGTTGTTTATGTTTACACTTATGGTGAAATCACGTGAAATGTATTTAAATGTTGTACAAACATACACTTGCACTCATGATCAAGGAGGCTTGTCCCCCGAAACGCGCTGAGTGAGTGTTACTGAATTAAATACATGTTGGAACTACGCAAGCAGCCTGGACATTGCTTTGTTTGAAATTGTATTGAAACAATTTGGTGGAATATCGGGAGTCGCAACCCCATCCGTGCCCACCGCTGTGACATGCAGGGTTTCGTTGCGAACTTTGTAGTTTATATTATATATATAATATATATATATATATATATATATATATATATATATATATATATATATATATATATATATATATATATATATATATATATATATATATATATATATTCACTGAAAAAAACATAGGTTTCACACCAGTTATAGTTAGCTGGAAATTTTACTGACATAAAACCATTGAAATTCCCACGTTATAGTTAGTTGGACTCACTATAACTTGCGCGCCTGCAATGCACTGCTGATGACGTCACATATTACATCACTCATGACATGGTCAGTGACATCACTCATGACATCACTGATGACACCATCCAGGGAATGTTTGTCTTTCTGAAAAATCAATATGTTTTATATTTTAGTTTCTATTTTTGAATATGTGTTTCAAGGGTTACATTACACTGAAAGGAGGTCTGTCACTCGGTCACAAGGATGGTGTCACTCTTTTTTTTATTCTTTTTTGTTGTTTTTTATTTTTTAGTATCAGTATGAGTGTCTGTATGGTTTGGTGGGGGTATTACTTAGCACATAGATGCATAAATGACTGACTCACTGTTTGTATGTGTTTTGAAGACAGCATATGTGCAGGACTGTATGGGTGGATGAGTGTGTATATGTGTGTGTTAGTGAGTGAATGACTGTCTCACTAGTGTCTTAATGAGTAACTACAAATGTTTTAATCTAGTATATGTGAGTATTGATGTATATAAGTGAGTATATGTGAGAGTGAGAGATTGTAAGAGTTCCTGTTTAAATAAGTATGTGTTTCTATAAGTGATTGTTTAAGAGAGTAAGTATGTGTAAGTTTCCTTAGAAGTAAGGTGATAGTGTGTGTATAGCTGTATATGCAAATAAATGGATGATCAATAGTTTATTTGCATGTGTGATTATGTGTGTGAGTAACTTTTGGATGACTGTCGGTGTGTAACAGGATGTATAGGTGTTTCACTACATATGATGAGTGAATATATGTATGAGTGACTATATAGAACCGTTGGTGAATGAGTGGATGTGTATATAGATGGTGGTATTACTGAATTGGTTGTTGGAACTGGTATGGGTATCTCTATTTTTTGGAAAATTTTAGTTTCTATTTTTGAATATGTGTTTCAAGGGTTACATTACACTGAAAGGAGGTCTGTCACTCTGTCACAAGGATGGTGTCATCAGTGATGTCATGAGTGATGTCACTGACCATGTCATGATGTAATATGTGACGTCATCAGCAGTGCATTGCAGGCGCGCAAGTTATAGTGAGTCCAACTAACTATAACGTGGGAATTTCAATGGTTTTATATCAGTAACATTTCCAGCTAACTATAACTGGTGTGAAACCTATGGTTTTTTCAGTGAATTTAATAGGTTTTTGAAATGCTAATTCCTAACTATAACTACTGTGAAACCTATGGTTTTTTCAGTGAATTTCAAAGGTTTTTTAAATGCTAATTCCTAACTATAACGTGTGTGAAACCTATGTTTTTTTCATTGAATTTCAAAGGTTTTTTTAAATGCTAATTCCTAACTATAACGTGTGTGAAACCTATGGTTTTTTCAGTGAATTTCATAGGTTTTTTAATAGCAAATTGTTGGGCTACATCTGGCTGATATTTGGGCTACATTTGTTTTTTTTTGTCTCTGGTGGCCATCTTTGGGCTACATTGGGCTACATTTGGGCTCTAACATATATATATATAGCCCAATGTAGCCCAATATATATTTTTTCAAAGTTAATTTTCATAAAAACCACTGGAGCATATATCTTGAGACATAGCAAAGGCACATCGGGGTACCAGTCCCTACAATTTTGCCAAGTTTGGTGGAAATCCATTCAGCCGTTCGGGCTAAAAGTGAGTTTGACCGCCCTATGGAAATTAACATGGGGAAAACACGTTTTGCACCCCCCTTTTATCTCGGCCCCCGCTTGATGAATCCCCCCCAAATTTTCAGAGAAGGAGCGGAGCGGGCCACGAACTTTGAGAAATTCGCGAAGATTCGTCCACCGGCGCCAAAGTTTTTCCCAATAGAATGTTGTGGATTTCCTATGGAAAGTAGATCCTAACTATAACTACCTACTGGCGACCGCCAGTAGGTAATATATATATATATATGTATTTATATATATATATATATATATACACATACACGTATTTATATATATTACCTACTGGCAGTCACCAGTAGGTAGTTATAGTTAGGGCCTAGTTACCATAGGAAAATCACAACATTCTATTCCCAATAACGTTGGCGTCGGTTGATGAATCTTCGTGAAATTTTTAAAACTTATGGCATGCTCCAGTCCGCTCCTATCTTGAAAGTATCGGGGTGATTCGGCAAGCGGGGGCCGAGAAAAGAGGGGGGGCCCTAAACGTGTTTTCTCCATGCAATTTTCCATAGGATACTTTAGACACCGCTACAACCCGAACTGCTGAATTGAATTACACCAAATTTGGCAAAAAGGTGGCCCTTGGTTCAGAAAGCGCCCTTTTTGTTAAATGGTGTAAATATGTTCTGTAGTTTTTTAAATATTAATAATTAATTTTAAATATTAATGGGAAAACAAATATATATATCTGGGCAGACCCTAACCACACATCTAATCGTGAGATCTGATTGGCTGTCAGCACTTCATCCAAGAAGTGTTGGCAGCCACCTTGGGACCAATATACATGATAGCACCTCATTAAAAAGCATTGCAGTTAAAAGAAGGTTTTAAGACTTTAGTTACATTATAAATCATTTGTTGATGGTACCATACTCATTTTAGGAATTGTTGTGTGTTGTAAGGTGATTTTATCATGTGAAAAAGCCTTCTGCTGGGATATCACGAATCATGTTTGAGAGAAAACTATTTTCTCATGCTTTTCCCACAGAGGTTTGAAAGGTGATCTATAAGCTAAACTGAGAGCATATTTTCTGTAAATTCACATTATCTTTCTCAGTCATGTGATAATGAAGTCTGACATTCTCAGTAAAACATGTACATCCAACAAGGGCAGAGACTGTCAGTTGATTCCTTTGTGTTCTAATGCATGTTAGATCTGGGGGTCTCTAGTTGGTAATGGTATTCACCTTTGTCCAAATAGGGTCCCTTACTTCTAAGTCAGGACTAGGGGATTACACTCCTTAATAACCCTTGCTCACCCCCTTGGTAGCTTGGTACGAGCAGGCAGGCTTATCTCAGAGGCAGTGTTGAGCATTTGTGAATAAACACAGTAATACAGTGAAAACACTACAGATGGACACAACACAGGTTTTATAAAAATAAGTATTCTTTATATAGACTTAAACACAAGACCACAAACTACAAAAATCCAAAATACTACACTTAAGATTGCTTTTAAAGATGATAAAAGTTACTTAGTTCAAGTGGTTGATAGATGCGACAAAGTTCTCAACAAAGTACCTGGATGCGTAACGCAAAGTAAAAAAAAGGCTCACAAAAGGGGAGATGCATCGGTTCCGTGATCCGGGGGAGATGATGCGTCGTACCTAAATGCTTGCGCAGAGTAGGGGTTGCGTCTTAATCCTTACTGGTGTGGAGGTCCTGCATAGATTCTCGGCCTACGGGCCCCTTGCGTTGCACAAGATGGCGCCTTGATGCGATGTGATGATCCGGTTGCGATGCGAGAAGATGGCACCCTTGATGCAGCGATGCGATGACGCTGCAATGATGATGCGTAGGTGCCCTGGCAGCCTTGCGACGACTCTGTACTTTGGAGCCGCCACAGGCCCTGCAACACGCTGCTCCGGTGATGCAATGGCGACTCTCTCGATGGCATCACGCTTCTGCGGTGATGCGACAGCAGACAGTTTTGATGGACACTCGCTTCCAGGGAAATGCGGCAAAGGCTAACTTTTCCGGTGATGCGACGATTTCAGCTGCGGAGGCAACACGGTTCTTCTCGATGCGTCGCGCTTCCAGCTCCCAGCAACATGCAAATGTCTGGAGTTGAGAATTCCGAGCAAGGAAATTCAGAGGGGAGCTGGAGATTAAATATTTTGTCCCTGAGACTTTAGCAGGAGGCAAGCACAGTTCAAGCCCTTGAAGAATGTTCTGTAAATGATGAAATTCCTTAAAAAGTTACTTCTTCTTTCCTTGGCAATGAAGCAACCACTGCAGGCCAACCCAGCAAACAGCACACTGGCAGAGGGGCAGTCCAAACTCCTGCAGCTTCCTATGGTTCTTCTCCTTGGCATAAGGTTTCTTGTACCAGAAGTGATCTGATTTCTTGGGATCAGGGTCCCATATTTATACCCCAAAATTCTTTGTTCCTTTGTTCTTTGTTCTAGTCCAAACCAGTTCCTGAGTACTTTGTTTACATGACTCTCTCCTTCCTTTCACTGTGCAGGGCAGAGACATCAGCCGCCCCACAGAAGGTGGAGCCCGAAAGCAGAGGGAAGGCACAGCTCTGGAGCACTTTGTTAACAAGATTCCTTCTCTCCTTTCACAGTACAGGGCAGAGACATCAGAAATGCCACAGGAGGTGGAGCCAGCACTGTAGAGGGAAGGGCCATCCCTATTCAGGACCCAGGTGCAACTCCTCTCTCCCATCTAGATGCAGATCTCTCTATTCACCCCTGGGCCGCCCCATCCAGTCTCCTGGAATCCCCCAGTCCTGTCACTCTCAAACCCAGACAAGGAATACACAACCTAGCAGAGGCAGGCCTGGAAAGTAGGCAAGAAAATACCTACTTTCTAAAAGTGGCATTTTCAAACACTGAATATTAAAACCAACTTTACTAAAAGATGTATTTTATCATTCTCAGTTCAGGCTTATTCAATTCTAATTTCTACCATGTTCCCTGAGTCAGTTGGTAGGATTATAAGAATGTAATAATCTAACTGCCCATTCTAGCCTATGGAGAACAGGTAGCCTTCAATAGTGAAAAAAGAAAAATGGCTGTAGTTCACTATTAGGACATGCTACACACATCAGAGACCCAGGTGCAACTCCTCCCTCCCATCTAGATGCAGATCTCTGTATTCACCACTGGGCCGCCCCATCCTGTCTGGAATCCCCCGGTCCTGTCACTCACAAACCCAGACAAGGAATACACAACCTAGCAGAGGCAGGCCTAGAAAGTTAGCCAAGAAAATACCTACTTTCTAAAAGTGGTATTTTCAAACACAGAATATTAAAACCAACTTTACGAAAAGATGTATTTTATCATTCTGAGTTCAGGCTTATTAAATTCGAATTTCTACCATGTTCCCTGAGTCAGTTAGGATTATAAGAATGTAATAATCTAACTGCCCATTCTAGCCTATGGAGAACAGGTAGCCTTCAATAGTGAAAAAAGAAAAATGGCTGTAGTTCACTATTAGTATTTCAAAACAAGGAATACCTCTGACACCATGAATTACACTTATTGTTTTTAACACAGGAGTCCCTTTTATTGACTCTGCGCTGTTTCACGTTTTGACTTTTTCTTTGTATGTCTTATTATATATTGGTATCTACATTCATTTCAAAGGCTCTCCTTTATACAAATCATATGTTACTGTTAGAAAACAAAATACATTTAAATTCACAATACATTCAACTATACACGAGACATATATACACTGTACATGCAACTGATTACTTCATTATATACATATTCATTTGTTGGTTGAATCGGATCATTCCAAGAAGCATTAGTATTATCCAATAAGTCCTACTTTATATTTTCAGGGGTTCACTAACTGGGGTGATTAGATTTTTTATCCCTCAGTTTTAAACTGTATCTCTAGTCCTAGATAGTGTAGGAGGATATTACTATATACAATTATGCTCTGCTGGGAATTTGTTCTATTGTCCAGTGTTCCTCATATATATAGAGTCAAAAGAGCATAAATGTCTCCAATCCACTATTCGTTGCCAACGCGTTTCGACCGTCTTTAGATTAGGACAAGGTACATTTTCTGTGTGCGGTCTTCATCAGGGCTGTGTGCTTGGACTGTAGGACATCACCTGAAAGTTGTAATAATACTTTTTCAGTATGTGTATATGCTTGACTTAGAACCAACTGTATGCACTTATAGAACTTTATGATCACGTACCCTTAGTTTTCTTTGTCCATTGTGGTGGATTCGGTTCTCCCACTTCTGGGTCTTTATTGCTAATGTCGGTATCTTTTCTGCGTGGGGAAAGAAATAGGCAGGTTGGATTTTAACTACATGTTTCACTGTTTTGCCTTGATTTCCCTGTCTGTCTGTGGGTCTATTATAGTCAGGCTGTTTTTGTCCCGGGTCTCGTGGTCTCTCTTGTCTTCACCCAAGCTTTCTGCGGTGTGGCGTTTTTGAGGCGGGTCAATCCCCTTTTAAAGTTCGTGAAATTTCCCTGTGACGCTAGTACTCGTGAAATTTCCCTGTGGCGCTAGTACTCGATGGAACTTTGCTCGCGTTAAGCTCTCTCTTTTAAAGCGGGACAGCATGCATTGACAAGGTTAGTAAATGGGTCTAATTTCATACCTCCTTTGTTTTCTTCTATTCCGTGGATTGTTCCGTTCTTGCTCCCGGCTTTGTTTTCATCTGCGCGCGAGACTCTGGTGTGAGTTGCTTTTCCGGAGGTAGACAGAAGGTGATTGGCTCCAGCTAGCTTCGTTGTGATTGGGCAGGATTACGTAAAGCGTGCTTGTTGTTTAGCAGAAGTTGCTAGGCAACTGAATTTTGTTGATCTTCTCTCGGTTTGTTTTCCTTGCTTTGGGGGTCAGATGCCATGGATCTTTCGTGGGGTGTTCTCGCTTGTTCACTGTGGCCACTGGGCTCCGTTTTTTGGAGGTGAAATAACGGGGACATATGCTGGTGTTGATCTTATTAGTTATAATTTGTCAGCTCCGACATTTCATTTAGTCCATTGTTCATAGTTCCCAGGTATAGGATAGTTTTTGCTTCCAATCTGGATAGGGTCTTCTCCCTATTTTTTCCTGTAATGTGTCTCAACACTGTCCATTTTAAATCTTCTGGTCTATGGCCCTTCTCCGAGCAGTGTGTTACCATTGGTGCTTTGGGAGTATTACACCGAATTCTTGAGCGATGCTGTGAGATTCGGGCTTTGACAGGTTGGCTTGTTTTTCCAATATATGCCATTGCACAGGGGCATATAATGCCATATATGACGTTGTGCGTATTGCAGTTTGTAAATTCTTCATGGAGTATATATTTGTTTCCATATACAAACTTTGTTCCTTCTAAGGTGCTATCACAGGATACACAATTTCCCCATTTTCTGTGGCCTTGAATGGGTGGTAGGCTCAGCATGGACCTTAGGGACATCTCTTGTCTTGGCATGTAAGTGTCTGCTCTCACCAGCATGTTTTTTATGTTGCTGTTTCTCTTTAGAGCAAAGATTGGTAAACTATCAAGAGGTTTCAAGCCCTTCACTGTGTTCGGGTTCTTGCGAACAATTTTCTGGATATCGCTTGTGGCCCCAGAGAATGTCGTGACACATACCAGGGGTGTTTCTTTGTTTCTTTCTTTTGGGGTGAGAAGAGACTCATGTGGGGAGAACCAAGCTCTTTTCATGGGTCTTTTTAGTAGCTGTTTGGGGTACTTTCTTTCTTCCAGCTTTCTTGAGAGTTCTTTGGCATTGAAGAAATAATCTTCTTTTTTGGAGCAATTTCTCCTGAGTCTGAAGAACTGGCTTAGGGGCAGGTTTTCTCTCAGGTTACATTGATGAAAACTTTTGAAATGTAGGAAAGTATTCCTATCGGTTTCCTTCGTATACAGCGATGTGTAGATTTGACCACTTTCTTGTTTTATCATTAGGTCCAAGAAATTAATTTCTCTTTTGTTGTGGAAAAGTGTAAATTTGATGTTGGGGTTCCTATCATTCAGCCAGGTCGCAAATTCGTGTAATTGTTCTTCACTTCCTCTCCACAGCATGAAAACGTCATCTATGTAACGACGCCATATTTTAATATGGCCGTCGTAGGGGTTGTTGTTGTAGATCCACTGTTCTTCGTATAGCGCCATATACATAATAGCCATCTCCGGCGCAAAAGGACTATTAGGACATGCTACACACATCAGATCATGTCCTACCATACACTTACAATGCACCCTGCCCTTGGGCTTCCATAGGGGTGTCTAACATGAAGCAAAGGGAATGTTTAGGGACTGGCAAGTGGGTGCACTTGCCAAGTCGACATGGCAGTACTAGACTGCACACAGGCCGTGCAATGGCAGGCCTGGGACACATTTTACAAGCTGCTTCTGTGGGTGGCACAACCAGTGCTGCAAGCCTACCAGCAGCATTTGATTTACAAGCCTTGGACACACATGATGCACTGTACTAGGGGCTGACAGGTAAATCAAATAACCCAATCATGGAATCACCAATTAGTACATCAATTTAACATAGGGAGCGCTTGCACTGTGGCAATGAATAGCAGTGGCACAGTGAACCAGCAAAAACTTATCAAAACAGAGGACGCATTCCGTCAAAATGGAAGGGAGACTCACGGCAATGATGCCAGGTCAATTACTGCAGTTTCCCAGAGTGTTCTAAAGAACAACTAGAGCGCTAACAGTCCTACTTATGACAAACGTGTGAAACACATGAAGCCATCTTGATTGGAATAAAGTGGTAACTCTTAAAACATTTAATTAAAAAAGGAACAGAATGAGGGGGTTCATTTTGCCATAGAAAGTATGATTAGTTCTTGCAGAAAGAAAATGTAGGGTATATTTTTAGTGACTTCTCAAATCCTCTTCCATTTCATTAAAACATTCTGACATGCAGACAGAAACATGTACTTTCAATAGTGATCTCATGAGCAACTAGAGTGCTAACATTCAGAATGTATTGCAAATGTGTGACATATCTTAATACCTTCTTGATGGAATCAAAGTGAAAAAACTGAAAGCATTTCCTACCGAGTAGACTGCAGTAAATGAAGAAATTAGGAAACTTCATAACAAATAAATCTCCCAAGATGGCCACCTGAGACAAAAGAGCCCAAATGTAGCACAAATATCACCCAGATGTAGCCCGCATGTAGCCCAATGACAGAAGTATGCAAAACACTTTTTATTTTTTGTGATTTTGCAGTTTTTTGTAGTGCAGACTTGTCAGGTATTGGAGTGCTTTACATGAGCATTGGTTACATCACACAAGAACAAATTCATTTTGGTTTTAGACATGGGGAGATTAAGTGATTTGACCAGAATCACAGAATGTCGAGCTGAAGCAGAAACTCCAACCTGGTTCTCCAGATGCAAAGTCTGCAGCTCGGGAAGTAACACCACATCCTCTCCCCTAAGTGCAACATTTAATCAAGTGGTCAACTGGATAACAAAAAACATAAAGATAACAAATAATTTAAAAGTGCTTTGTCGCTATTTGAAAACTCAGAAAATATGTCCTCGTTTTAGTTTTTTAGAGCACTAACCATAATTTTGATGCAAATAAGGCCCTCTCATATATGTAATTTCTAAAGGAAATACTCTAGGTATTACAGTTTTGATTACATCAAGATGACGTCAGGCGTTCCACACTTTTGTAATAAATATAGAATGTTAGCAATCCAGTTGTTTATTAGGATACTGTTGAGAGGCAGAGGCCAGGGGCATGGACTCTGAAAATTGAAGGCAGGTAGGAGGGTGCAGAGGCAACAATTTGACCACACTGGGCAGGCAGGAAGGGCAGTGGCAGCACAACAGACTATGGAGGGCAGTGGAAAGGGGGGCAGAGGCAACAAAGCAACAATACAGGCCTGGCAAGAGAGGCTGTTACAATATAATAAACCATTGTGGGCAGAAAAAGAGGCAGTGGTAGTATAACCATACATGCCAACAGACCTGATTCAGCCAAGAAACATCCAATGTTTGTAAGCCCAAATGGGCTTTATTTGATCTGTCTCCTGTCTGCAATCTCTTCTTTTTCATTGTAAGTCAAAGGGGAAAGTCAATACCCCGTTTATTTTCAAAATCTCCCTCTTAACAAGTTCAAAATGTTAGCAAGTATTTTACATTGGATCATGGAAGGCAGGAGGAATTGGGGTAAGGACATGGACTCGGATAACAAAGGACAGGAGGAACATGGAGAGGTGCACCAAACTGACCCTACAGGGTAGGAATCATGGTTTGCAGCAGCACAATACAGCACACAGGGCATGCGGGACAGGAGTGCAGCACAACAATCCATAGAAAGCAATAGGGAGGGGACAGGACCATGCACATGGACAACAGAGAACAGAGGGGAAAGAGGCAATGGTAGTTAGCTGACCATAATGGACAGACAAGAGAGAAAGCTGCAGCATAACAGACCATAAAGGGCAGGAGGGACGGATCAAGGGCATTACAATGAAACAGAAAAGCCAGGAGGGAGGGAATAGGGGTCTGCACATGGAAACAGAGGGCTGGGGGCAAGGGGGTGGGGCAGGAGCAGCATGATGACCATGGAGGTCGGGCACTAGAAGCAAGACACAGCATGGAGAGCAACAGTGAGACTATAATGGCATACACACAGACCACGGAGGGAAGGTGGGAGGGGATCCGGGTCAGCTAGCTGACCACACAGGGAAGGTGGGAGGCACCGAAGACCATGCATGGCAAGCAGGAGGGTTAATGGCAGCACAATGGCTATGATGGGCAAGAAGGAGGATGCAGGGGCATGCACAAAGGACCATGGAGGATAGAAAGGAGGGTCAGGACCTGGGCACAGACAAGAGAGTTCAGGGGAAGGGGCCTCATAACAGACCAAGCGGGTCAGGCAGGAGGAGCAGTTGCACTACAATAGACCAGGGAGGGCAGAAGGGTGTGGCAGTAAAATGGACCATGGAGGACAGGAGGAAGGAGATAGGTGCATGGAATGTGGACAGGCAGGGTTGAGGTGGCAGGGAGAGGTTACAGTTATCTGACTATGCTAGACAGGTGGGAGGGGAGTGGCAGCTCAACAGAACACTCAGAGTAGATAGGAGTGGCAGGTCCATGGAACATGGTGGGCAAAAAGGATGGAGCAGGGGCATGCACACAGACATCGAAGGGGAGGGGGAAGGAGAATAGGGGCAGCAAGCTTAGCGCAGAGGCTTAGCAGGAGGTCAATGATGGGGCAAAGATTCAGGCAATGGAGGGCAGGAGGAGTGGACTGGTACATCATGCTAAAAAGAGGGCAGTGGCAGCACATCAGACCATGCATGGCAGGAGGGAGGGGGCTAGTCCATGGATTAAGACAACAGACGATAGGGAGAAGGTGGATGGGGTAGCAAGCTAACTGTTCAGAGAAGGTAGGAAGGCCAGTGGCAGAACAACGGCCACACAGGGCTGTAATAAGGGAGCAGGGACGTGGACTTGGACAATGGATGGCTAGGAGGAGATAAGGCAGGAGCAGCAAGCTTGGCCAGGAGCAGCACAATGGCAGGCCCTGCTTCAAACCCCCACCATCCATTGTGATATGCATCTTACTTAACGTTAAAAAAACTAGAAATTTGCTGGAAAAAACTAAGATTACAGGGACATTATAGTTAGACTCAGATTTCACATACACAACCAGTGAAATTCAGCAATTATAGTTACCTGAGCTAACTATAACTTGCGCCCCCGCAATGTACTGTTAATGACCTCAGACATTACATTATTCATGACATGGTCAGTTACATCACTCATGATATCACTCACGACATCTCAGATGAGCTGTGAATGGAATGGAACTATAATCGCTAGAACTTTATTTAGGGATAGTGTGTGTATATTAACACCCCTTTTTTTTCTTTTCTTTTGTGTAAGAACCATTATAATAGGCAACGTGCCCAGATTAACATGACCTATAGCCTTTCACTTTAAAGTAATGTGTAGTCCATTCTTTATGTTGATGTTTGCAATCCTAAGTATGTTTATTATGAATAAGTCACGTTGACGAAAATACAGGTATGGCGGTCATGGGGCAAGATATGCTGAAATGACATTGTGTGCATATTAACACTTGTTTTTTTTTCTTTATTGTATTAATACCTGAATTTTCACATTCTGACCAGGCAAATATGGCCGCAAGCTTTTGGGATTAAAGTAATATGTAGTCCTTTGGTAATGTTGGCAACTTTAAGCATTTGTACATTTAAATAAGGTTGCTACAATGACGTCTTGTATCATTATCAAGGTTCGGACGAGCCAAAAAGCGTGGATCCCGTCCTTTGCAGATTAAGTACTTCCAAACTACAAAATTATTGCTGATTCCTTCCTTGTAAGAGTGAGAGGAGATTGCATACATATATATAAAATTCACTGTAAAAAAACACAAGTTTCAGGGACATTATAGTTAGAAATTAGCATTTAAAAACCATCAGAAATTCACTGAAAAAAACCACAGGTATCACGGCCGTTATAGTTAGCTGTGCTAACTCTAACTCGAGCCCCCGCAATGCACTGCTGATGACGTCACATATTACATCACTCATGGCATGGTCAGTGTCATCACTGATGACATCACTGATGACATTTCAAATGACATCACTGATGACATCATCTACATGATCATCTGATGCACCTCCTCACACCCTAAAATACAGACTACCATTCTCGAAACCATAGACACACCAATACTAGTACAGCTACAATATTCTGTGCACTATGCATGCAGGCCTCTAACCAGCTACATACTATTGATACGCTCTTCTAAATACCCAGTTAGTACCTATGCAGTCTAGGAATCCTTCTGTCTGTCCCATGCACTTCTCCATTCACCCATCCAGCACTATCTACGTATCCTATCACTCCACCATTACCTAAGCACTTATAAAATCAGCACGCACTTTCTTTGCAACACTGAAATTACTCCAGTTATTAGTTATATACTTAAGGAATGGCGTAGTCACTAACACAAGTACAGGTACAATATTTTGTACACTGTGCATGCACACCTCTAACCTGCTACAAACTATTGATACGCTTTTCTAAATACCCAGTTAGTACTATTGCAGTGTAGGAATCCTCCTGTCTGTCCTATGCATTTCTCCAATCACCCACCCAGCACTATCTACTTATCCTATTATTCCACCAATACCATAGCACTTATAAATTCACTATACACTCTGTTTGTAATACTGTAATTATTCTAGTTACTAGAACTTATGGAATAGCCTAGCTTTTAACACAAGTACAGCTATAATAATTTGTGCACTATCCAAGCAGACCTCTAACTAGCTACATATTATTGATACACTCTTCTAAATACCCCGTTAGTACTCATGCAGTGTAGGAACCATCCAGTCTGTCCCATGCACGTCTTTAATCACTTATCTACCACTTATCTACCACTATCTACTTATCCTATCACTCCACCAATACGTAAGCACTTATAAATTAAGTGTTCACTCTGTTTGCAGCACTGTCATCATTCCAGTTATTAGTGGTATTCTTATAAAATTACCTAGGCACCAACACAAGTACACATAAAATATTTGGTGCATAATCCATCCAAATCTCTAAGCAGATACATACTATTGGTCCACTCCGTTAAATAGTGAAGTAGTACCCATGTAGCTTAGGATACCTCCTTTCAGTCTCATGCAATTCTTCAATCACCCATCCAGCACTATGTTCTTATTATATCAGTCTGCCAATACCTAAGCACTTATGGGGCAGATTTACAAGCACCCTGTGCCACCAGTACGTCACTTTTTGTAACGTAGTGATGGGGCAAGGCACTCCATATTTACAAGGAGAAAAAAAGCCACCCTGCATGGTTTTTCCTCTCCTTGCCAATACGACCCCTTAATACACAGAACTTTGGGTTGAAGTGGCGTTCCATAGGTGTTGAGGGGGTGTTCCCACGCAACACCCATAGAACAAGACACATCTCCGGATTTAAGAGAAATCGTAAATCTGGAGATGTGTGTGAATGCTGCACCATCCTAGAGTTGGTGTAGCAAGGCGCAACGAGGAAAATTGTTTTCATTTCTCCTCATTTTTTCCTCTTTCAATGCATGCTGCATTCCATAGCATACTTTGAAAGAGGAAAATGCCTTTACTGATTGTTTTTGTACAGGAAGGTGTCCCTTCCTGCACAAAAACAATCTCTGCACAACACAGACATCCTTGCACCATGGTGCAAGGGTGCCTGTGTCACCGCATGGTTGCAGTTTGTGCAGCACTGCAGAGGGAAGAACAGATTTGCAACATATTCATGTTCATATGTCACATCCCTGTGCTTCGGGAGTCCTACAGTGCAGTGCAGCTAAAGAGCTTGCAGTGTCACTCTGCAGTACTTCTTCATAAATCTTCACCTATAAATTCACCATACACCACTAATGCATTCTTTCAGTCAATCATGCTGTATACATATATGCAACCAAACGTTCACACATTACCTTGCAATTATAGTTCTATATTTAAGCAGGTAAGGTAGTTCTGATAAGAACTTTTTTTTTCTTCTTTTTTCTTTTGTATTTTTTTTAACAATGTTATATTTTTTGGGGTGTTTTTTAAAAAAATGAACAAAAAAAAGAACAAATAAAACAGGAAACATTTGGAATTAGTTATCATCCCAAAATAGCAACAAAAAAATGTAACGATGGTGCGTTGCACAGCACAAATTGCAACCACCGACTGCTCACCTAAGCATATAAGTTTCCTACACTTCACGCAGTGTTGCTCGAGAAAGGCGTATTCTGGCCTAATGTCCAATGCAGGTATTCCTGAGGATGCTCCAGACGTACTTGCCACAGAGGTAAGGGGTTCAAAGCAGCTCGCCTCATTTCCTCCCGAGCAAGATTGAGAGGATGTGTGGTCCGGAGATGCTTGTACATAGAAGCAGTGACACAAGAGTATTTTTTTTCACTGCCTCCTGACAGGACTCGGTCTCAAATTTTGCACATCACCTTTCTTGCATTTACTTTCTTCTCTCCAGGTGGAAAAGTGAAGACTTTCCACACAACAGATTCCAGCCTCTGTGGACTTGGTGCCTCGTGCAAGAACTCTTCTTCAGAAAAAACTTCCTCCAGCTGCTGCTGCTGTCCATTCCTCAGAAGCTTGTTTCCGGTCCAGGGAAGACATGGCTTGGCAGTTCGGGCTGGACTGTTCCTATGAGGCACAGGGTCAGACTGATTTGCATATAGCCATGCCTGAACTGGGGTGGCAGAGTGGGCTAAAGAACGGTGATGGAGTAAACCCAGATCTTTTGACTGGGTGTGAGTGTTTGATTGATTCAGATGCTCTGTCCATCACCACCCCCTTTTGTACCGCTGTCCAGATGCCATTTTGTTTGATATTTTTTGAAAGACACCAAAAAAACAAGCAAAAAGGGTTCTTGTAGGAAAAGAGATGTCTCTCTAAAGATGCTCCAACAAGAATGATTAAAATGGGTGGGGTCCTTCAATAGTTCCAGTGGGAAATGTTTTGAACCAATGAAATCTTTTTTTTTTAGGTCACATGGGATCCGCGCACTCTGCGATCACGAAGCACGCCCTGACGCGACTTCTCGAAAATATATTTAAAAGTGATATAAGTTTATTATAAGTACAAATATATTATTTTTAGGAATATCTTATATAATCTCTTGCCCTAATATGTATATGAAAGGCACATACATATCATTTTAGAACATACATTTTTTTTTACGGGAGTCGCAAACCCAGCGCGCCTTAGCAAGTATATGACGTCACACGGGACCCGCCATCGCGCAAGTGTCACGTACAGTAATGCGCATGTGTTGCAAATGCACTGGAGCAGGAGTTGCGGACTGGTCGCATACCAATCGTGAACATCACGTATTATTAAAAGTATATGATGTAACTGAAAAACATGCAGCTGTGGCACACCGTACGCGAATCCTTCATGACTTTTCAAAAATGGCAGCTAGAATCTGCGCACCCACAGTGATATGTACACTTTGGGTGCGCGACTCCGAAAATAATTTGGAAAAAAAAGAAAATAATATAAATCTATTAAAATAAAGAAAAACTTTAAATTATATTTAAGCTTGAATAATCTTTTTTGCACTTTTCAGAAAAACATATAATGTTATTTAATATATTTATAAATAACCTGTTAAAAACTGTAGAAAATCAGTACAAAAAAATAGATATAACTAGTATTACACTTAAAAATTAGCATTTAAAAAACCTTTGAAATTCACTGAAAAAACCATAGGTTTCAGAGACATTATAGTTAGAAATTAGCATTTAAAAAAGACTTTGAAATTCACTGAAAGAACCATAGGTTTCAGAGACGTTATAGTTAGAAATTTGCATTTAAAAAACCTTCGAAATTCACAGCAAAAACCATAGGTTTCAGGGGTGTTATAGTTAGCTGGACATTTCACTTGTACAAAACCATAGAAATTCCTCCGTTATATTTAGTTCTGCTAACTATAACTCGCGCACCTGCAATGCACTGCCTATATATGTCTATATATGTGTTTAAGTGCATTGATAGTGTTCTATTAATTAGCGAGTGCATGTATAAGTGATTCTGTTGTTGAATGGATAGTTGTGTCTGTAGACTTAGGAGTCAGTGAGTGGGTATGTAGTAACTGGTATTGGTATGTCAATGGTTTCAAATATGGTACTCTGTATTTTACAGTGAGTGATGAAAGGTTATACTAGTGTATGATGAGGTGTATCAGATTGTCACGCGGATGACGTCATCAGTGATGTCATTTGAGATCTCATCAGTAATGCCATCAGTGATGTCACTGACCATGTCATGAATGATGTAATATGTGACATCATCAGCAGTGCATTGCGGGTGCGCGAGTTATAGTTAGCAGAACTAACTATAACAGAGGAATTTCTATGGTTTTGTATGAGTGAAATGTTCAGCTAACTATAACACCCCTGAAACCTATGTTTTGCTCTGTGAATTTCTAAGGCTTCTTAAATGCTAATTTGTAACTATTACGTCTCTGAAATCTATGCTTTTTTCAGTCAATATATATATATATATATATATGGCACGCCTATTGGCTCTGTCAGGCTACCATCATAACAGTAATATAAGGTGAGCCTATTGGCTGTGTCAAAGGTTCACTACATTAAAAGAATAATAAGCACATGTTAGAATGTTATGTAATTGAATTCAATAACCCTGTTTGAATGCAGTAACTATTTTTAATAAAACTTTCAAAGCTTATCTCAAACTACTATCAACCATATATTTGCAATAAAGCATTGGAAATCATTTTAGCATGTGTCTGAGTCTTTAACACATATATGTCACATAAAACATGCCATAGAAAGAACGACTAGAGGTCCCTGCATGCTCAGACTGTACAACGAAAGTTCCATTCTTAGAAGTACTTCAAAACTGTGAACAACTTTCCTGAGGTCATGAATTCCATTACTGAGGAGACCTATGGATACTTTCTAAAGCTTTTCTGGTGGGCACTGCTGCAACTCCTGCAGCCTCCAAGGTGCGGAAATTTATGTTGATGGTGCCTCTTTTCTCCTGAGGTATCTACAAGCACAGAAAAAACATATGCAGATTAAGCCCTTACATTTTGAATTGCTCCTTCCATGGAGCTGTAAATACTTTATTAGCACCATTTTCTCAGCTTTTTCTTTTGTTCCTTCTTGGTTTTTAAAACCGGGGTACGCATCCTACCTGGGACACCCCCAAGGCTGTTTTTAGCTGGGGGAGTAACAGGATCCCCAACACCCACGCAACCCAGTCGACTCTCTGTGCACAGCGCTGTGCTTGATGGAAACCAGTTCCCTCCTCGCAAGAGCACCTACCTGGAGCTCCTGTGGTACCGAGCAGCCTCCTTCTTCTGGGTCTCAGAAACGGGCTCCCAGAACCTGGCACTGGTCTTTGGGGCAGTCAAGGAGGTCCTGGGCCCTGTTATAGTTTATGCTGACTTGGGAGATGAGGTCCTCAGGCTAGTAAGGGTCTTTGGAGGGGGCACTAGGTATGCCCCCACTCTGGAAGGAAAATAATCAAATTCTCCTCACATTCATCCCCAGGCACTGGCCCACCTTAGGAGTGAGTTTAGAATTTGCTGTGAAATACCATGTGCTTCATTCCTCACAGGGAGTCAAAACATCACAAAGCTTTGGAGGTTCATAACTCTGGATGTTGATGGTCCTGAGCTCAGTTTCCCCCTGATGGTAAGTTGTAGCACCCGGAGCACTTTAAGTAGGCCTTACCTTCTGGCTCCCTTCACTAGGTTTCTCCTTTGCCCCACTCCAGGTGCTCCCCACCTCCTGGGGCACAGACATCCGTCTTCCCCCAACTGGTCCTCATGGAGTGTATGGAGCTAGAATTACTGACCCTGGAGAGATTCACTTGTACTGGGGTTAGCTGCAGAAAGCATAGTCAGTCCACCAAGGAGCTTCTCCTTCAGCTGTCCATGGTGTTGCTGCTATTGCAGTCTGAGGCCAAGGTCTTGCTCTCCTTCATGTGCCGGGTATGCTACTTTTATGTCCAACCGAGCCTAGAGATGAGGGACATGCCTTATTGTGACCCTAAAACTGATTCTGGACTGTTCTCCCCTCTTCCCTGAGTTTAATTCCATTTTGGCTATTGACATAAAAGGCTGATGCCAGGTCAAATAAGTATTTCCCAGTGGGAGAACCATTATTAACGCAAGCTGCTGAAAACTCCTGGAACCTTTAGGCTGAAATATGCCAACTTTCTAAAAGTTGCATTTCTAAACTAATAATATAAAATATGACCTCACCATACAGGAAGAATTTCAATTACAATTGAATGGAATTTAAGGAAATTTTTTCTAGCTGCTACCAATCAAAATTTAGCATTTAATAAATGTCACATTGTAGCCCAATAATTTACTGTGGTAGCAGCCAGACTCACTACAGTGGAAATAGATTTTGGATACAGGAAATACATGGAAGGAGTTCATGTACCTTGGAATAGGGGTATTTATGCCTTTATGACAAATTTCTCTAACATGAGAGAGGGACCCGACAAGTGGTATAAGGCGGTTCAGAGATTGGTGACAATTTCGAAGGTGGTTTGGATTGATTTGGATACATTATTTGACGTTGTCATTCCTAGTGATTAGTGGGTAGAATACAAAGTGCAGTTGCTTGACCAACTGAATAACCAGCAAGAACTCCACCTAGCAATGCTCCAGCTGAGGTAGCTATGTAAAAGTACAGAGCAGTGATAATGCATTTGAAAAAAGTGCCAGAGAAGGAAATGAAATAAGCGAAAATAATTAGGGTCACACAAGAGAGTCAGTGCATTCTTATGAAAGGCTTATGTATATTCATTCCTAGTATGGCAAAGTTGAATAGCCTTGAAGAGGCTCAATGATTAGAGCGGCAGACCCTGATGCAGAGGTCTAGCCCGGGACCAGGGTTCAATTCCCTGCATCGGCGGGTCTTGGGCTCAAAAATTCCACAGACCTGATAATTCTCGCCTCGGTGCCTATTCCAATCATGGAGTCCCACTCTGCAACTCTGGACAATAGCTTGCTTAATCTCCACAATGGCCCCCACAACGCTAAGGATGCCTGGCCTCCACCTTGGGGGTGCCCAGGAGTGGACGCCTCACAGGGAAAGCCAGGATGGGTTCTACAGCGGTATTCGTACAAGCGCCTTCAGACCCATGTGGGTGAGTAGTGGGCTATACAAGTATCAATTTACATTTTTTATACATTTACATTAGCGGATTTGTATCAGCTTTCATTTTGGGTTCGTGTCCAAATATTAGTTCTCATATTCAGCAGAGTGCTAGAAATTCTGATATATGCTAAATACTGTAGCACCTGTTTTGATATGAAGCAGAAAGGGGCCAAAGAGAAACTGATGATTGCACAGAAAAACAAACTCTGAAAAATAATAGAAATCCAATGATGAATTCTAATTTAATCTTGGTGCTGGCTGAAAATTATGGATCACAGGGTTAGAGTCACAGGGTCAAGACTGATTTGTATATATAGCTGCGTCTGAACTGAGGTGACGACGTGAGCTAAAGAACGATGATGGAGTAAACCAAGATCTGTGACTGGGGGTGAGTGTCTGAAAAGTATCAGCGCTCCGTCCATCATCTCCTTGTGTTTGCTTTGTTCGCCCTAAATTGGCAGGGTATGCCCAGATGTGGGTCCCTTTCTAACTTTGCCACTGGATTCAAGCTAGCCTGGCTGATGAGGGGTGATACCCTGAAACCGGTACCAGGATGCTTGCTTCCGGTTCAGGGAAGACCTGACTTGGCAGTTCAGGCTGGACCTTTCCCATGAGGCACAGGGTTGAGACTGATTTGCATATAGCTGGTTCTGAACTGAGATGGCGAAGGGAGTTAAAGAACGATGATGGATTCAACCCAGATCTGTGGCAGGGGGTGAGTGTCTGAAAAGTTTCTGCTCTCCGTCCATCATCTCCTTGTGTTTGATTTCAAAATTATGTAATCAATGGGACACAGAAGATGCAAAGAATGGAAATGATAAATGAGATGATGAAGACTCAGAGTCGATGAAGAGAGAATGTGGATAACTCTGCAGTAAATGTACATTCTCTAAAGAAGAGTGCTACATGTCACATCTGTGGTAAAGCTAGTCACTGGAAGAATGAGTGCAGACAGAAGGTAGATCTAATCCAGAAGGTTTTTGTTCACCAATCCCTAGATGCAATAAAACAAAATTCAAATTCAGTCACACTTTTCTGCCCCAGTCCAACCGACTCCTGTGCAGAATGTGCAGAATCAAAGGCAGTTCCATACTAATATGCCCATAGCTCAATTGTTGCCGCAAAACAGAAGAAAAAAGATGCCATTAAATTCAAGATACCAATTGAATCTGTTGATTCTAAGCAATAATGTTCCCCAATTTTCACCAGAGACACATTCACGATGATGGTACCTGAGGGAGAGGAGGTTGCATGCATGGTGCAGTCCTAGAGTTAGACCAAATTTGCCCATAATGATGACAGTTAGGGGAATGTCTCCCACTTATCACTACTGATTGATAATGGTGCCACCCACTCTACAGTTGTGCTGTGGAGGTTCCAAACCTATCCTTTTCAGGAAGAGAGTTCCACGTTGTAGGTATTAGCAACAAACAGATTATTATTCAGGTTACAGCAGATTTCCCAGTTAAAATAGGGTCAAAGCAAAACAGTAATCCATTCGTATTGTGAGATTCAATTCCTGTTAATTTACTTTGTAGAGATTTGCTTTGCAAAGTGAATTGTGTGATTTACTGCACACCGTATAATGTCCTTGAAACACCAGATGAAGAGTCAGTTTTCAAAATACAACCACAAGACTAAAGAGTTGAGCTGTTTCCAGTTCAGACAATAGATGACCTACACCTTTAAGACATATAGTGAAAGGAGAGACATAGTGCTTCACAGAAAAAAAAACGGGGTAGTAAAAAGTGCAGTACCAGTTAGGATTCAAATAAAACCAAATTACATTTACCCCAGAGTGTGGCACAAAAAAAACATTTTTATCAGAAGCATAGAAGAAATGAAAATTTATAGAACATGGCATTCTACCAGAGATGCTTGGTAGTCCTTGCAACTCTATAGTGGTGGGTGTCAACAAATGAAATGATAAATGGAGGAAAGTTAAGATTTAAGAAAGTTCTACCAAATTGTAATTGTATGTTGCCTAGTGGTACCAAATAAAACATTGTATTGTTCCAGATTCTAATAGATGTAGGATGGTATATAGTTATTGACTTATGCCAAGCATACTTTTCCATTACTCTGCAAGACGATAGTTAATATCTTTCTGCAATTTGGTTCCTAAAAAAAGTTGAAATTTGCAAACGAATCCCACAAGTATATAATGAAAGACCCTTAATCTTTATTCAGATTCTAAATAAAGATTCTGAATGTTTACAGCTACCCTGTAACTCAGTATTAGTGCAATATATTAATGACCTGTTTGTGGCATCAGTGACAAAAGAAGTCTATCAGCTACATACAATTGCACTCCTGCATCAACTGGCTGACTACAGTTCTTAGGTCTCACCCACAAAGATGCAGTGCTTTAAAAAAGTGATGCATCTTGGTCATCACAGTAAGAAGGGGGCAAGGAAAGTTTCTAAAGAATGTGTTTCTGCAATCCTTATGATAAATCTTCCAAACACCTATAGGAAGGTGAGGATGTTTTGAGGAATAGTTGGCTATTGTTGTCAGTGTGTACCAAACGTTTTCCTATTTGCAAGACTTTAGTGATGAATACTTGCATTGATATGAAGTATCCAGAACCATTTGGTGACAAATGCAAGAAGGCATTCAAGAATTAAGAGAAACTCTTTGCAGTGCGCACCACCACGGAACGCCTGATTAGGAGAAATAATTTTAATCTTCATTGTCATGAGAATGATGAGTGTACGCTATCCATGCTGATCCCGAAGCATGGAGAAGTAATGTGATGGATTGTTTACTTCTCTGCTACACTAGATCCAGTAACTGTAGATCTTCCTGGTTGTTTGGAAGTGGTTGCAGCTGTTTGCCTTGCAATAGACCAGAGTGAGAGGATTGTTATGGGTCATACACTCATTGTATTCATTCCCCAAACAGTTGAAATGTTGCTAACTTGCACAAGTAAGTAAGTAAGTAATTTGTTTATTTGTACATGATTAATAAAAATCTTTACAAAACAATAAAACGTTGCTAAAAATTGTTAAAAGATCGTTATGCGCAATTTCCTCAGTTTTACAAGTTTACTTAATCTCAGTGTATAATTGTCCATCAAATGTTTCGGGGTCATCAAACGTCTGGCTTTTTCTGGTCATTTCCCAGTGTGCTCTTGTGTCTTTTGTCTACTAATTCAAAAACATTTACCACCAGACAGTTTAATTTTGTTTTAGTGGAGTTAAAAAACAATTTAACAGCCTGCCTGCATGTCGGAACACCATATTATTTGAAGGAGGGACGTAATAGATTGTACCTCAAATCTTTTAATTTAGGACAGATGCACATGACGTGGATGATGTCTTCCCTGTCAGCTTTGCACATGTGGCACTGCAGCGAGAAGTTTTTTCTCTCCCAGGGTGGTAAGTGCAGGGTTACTGGGATCACGCCAAGGCGTAATTTTAAAAACGTTTCTTTTGTTTTTAAGTTCATTCCAATGTTAAAATATGCTTGTGGCTGCATTCTTCTGTAATCGTCAAGCCTGATCCAGCCCTGCGCTCATTTTGTTAATGCCTCCTTGTCCTCAATAGAGGAAATGATTTGTGCTGATTTTTTCACGATTCTTTTGAAAGTCAGGAGATCTGTTGGAGTACCCCAGAAGTCTGATAGTCCAAGGACTTGAAGGGAATCAAATAGATAATCTCTGGCTGAGGATTTGCAATGTCAGAGCAGCTCTTCCCATTGGTTAGAGTTTAAAGCCTCAGCACTGCGAATCTTGTGCCAGTTGGTAACATAAGCAATCCGCCTTTCTAGTGTTTGTTTCAAAAGACTAAATTCTAACTGGATTTGTGCAGGTGAGACATATCTCGGCAGGTTAAAGATAGCCCTATAGGCGTTAGCTATTACTGTATCAAGTAATGCGGCATCCTTCCCTTGAAGGGGTTCCCTCCCATATGTGTGAGTCAGCTGTAACTTTGCGTGCAAAACCTGGAGAAGGGGGTTGAGCGTTGGGTCGGGGAGTTTTGATTTTAAGGTTTTTATCGCCAGGTGAGTCACAGTTCCCTTTCCTCGTAAGGATTCCAATTGGAGTTTGAATGAGTTCTTGTTGTCCAGGACTACTCCCAAGTATTTATAGGTGGTTACCAAGTCCAGACCTTGTCCGTTTATGTGCCATTTAATTATCCTTTTTTTCCTGTAGTTCACTGCCATGACCTTGGATTTATTGAAATTTATTTGCAAGGCATTCCTTTCAGAAAAGGAGTGGGCTACATTTAGAAGGTGTTGAAGGCCTATCAGTATCCAGTTTATCAGCACTAAGTCGTCTGTGTAAAGCAGATTGGACAATTACATTTTCCCTAGTTTCGGGGCATGACAGAGGCTTTTGTCAAGTTCCCCTGGTTAATCCGCAAGAAAAAGGTTAAATAAGAGCGGTGCTAACACACAACACTGTTTTAAGCCTTTCATTGCTGAAATAGGGTTAGAGATGTGTGTACCTGCTCCTAATTTAACCTTAATCCAGGTATTTGAGTGGAGTAATATCAACTTGTCTAGAAGACGTTTGGGTATTCCCCAGTTGTCCGGTTTCGGCCAGAGTTTGTTACCATCCACGTGGTCGAATGCGGCAGTGTAATCGATGAAGGAAAGGAAAAGAGGAGATTTGGTCTCTTTTACTTCATCCATCAGCAGGGTCAGTGCCGTTATGTTAGTTGTGGTCCCTTGACCCTTGCAGAAACCAGTCTGATTGATCGGAATTACTGAGTTTTCATATGCCCATGATGTTCGCTCCTTCAGTATGGTTCCTGCCAAGTACTTGGCCTCCACATCTAAAAGAGCAATAAGCCGATAGTTATTTGGGTGTTTTGCTATTGCCATGTTTGAAGACAGGGCTTATTACTGACCCGTGCCAGGATTTCAGAGGAGTCAAGGTGTTCTTTATATTATTGAATGTTGGTGTTAGTGCTACGCTCCAGAATGATTTGTATAGTATTGGTGGAATGCCATTTGGGCCAGGGGCACCTGTTGGTCTGCCCCTGGGTTTTTGCCTTTTGACATCGGCTGGTGTGGTAGCCAGATGTACAAACTCGTTGGAGAAAGAAGAACTTGAGTCGGGCACTAATTTAGCTATTCAAGGTGGTGGCTTGGCTCCATTAGTGCTGGATTTGTGGGTCGTGGCCATTATGTCATAATTGCTTATTTTTTCCCTCCGAGCTTCTTTGCTGGACTCCTTTGTCCCCACCTCTTCAAGGCTGTCCTCTTTGTCAGTGTTTGTGTTGTTGAAGTTCTTGAAGAATCCTGGAGGTATGAGCAGATATTGGCATCTGCAAACCATCAACCAAGAGGTGCAAAACCTTTAATGCAGGCTGCTGCCAATTCCAGACAAAGACAAAGATGAGGATAAAGCCCCGGATCATGATTGTGTTAACCTCTTCCGTGCGCTGGACGTCCCCTGGCGGTCTGATATCACAGTGGGCGTGTGCATCGGACGGCAGTCCGATTTGCGCACGCGTAGAATTCGCCCGCAGTGTAGCAAAATGTGCGCCACATCAAAGTGGTTAACATGACAGAATTGTGTACCGTGCCGAGACCAGATAGAAAAGATGGTTCCCTTGAAATTCCGAATATGAATTTGTAGATAGTTCTTGTCTGAGAGATTATCAAAAAACACTGAAAGCTGCTTATGCAGTATGCTTCTGAAATAAGTAAAGGATTATATGTGCCTAACACCATTTCAGCATTAGTGGCAGAACTGATTGATTTAGCAAGAACTTGCTGCCTAGCAATTTAATTATTCAATGCAACAATGGCTCTCATTTGCATAATTTGATAATATTTGGAATTTGTCAGCTACAAATACTGTTCTTGTCAGAAACCCGTTCAGAGTCCAACAGGGTAAGAAGGAGCTACCGGGCACAACCGTGGGGGTTGAGGCCTTTCACTCCTGGTGTCCTGGGGCCGACCTGCTCTGGCTTCTGAGCAACAGGGCCACGTACCCCTTCAACACTGATCACCCTGATCCAAGCAGTCAGAGGCTCCATCGAAGTGTGGGGGGGTGCAGATACAGGCGGTGGACACAGGCCCACAACTCAAAGCACACGCAGTAGGAGCAACAAATGACTGTCCAGCCAAATACTGACTTTGAGGATAAAAGAAGTATTTGCCTACTAACAACACAAAGGGAAATATGACATTAACAAAAAACTACACAGTACCCCTGAGGTCAGGGATCTAGTGTTTTAGTAGCCAATTACCTATATCCCACTCCTTCCTTGCTCTAGCGATACAGGTTATTCCCCGTTTAATATAGGCAGCATCCAGGGTATACACCACTGGTAGCTCTAGTCTCAAGAGTCTGCCCAACTTTATTTTAAAGGCAAAAGCGTTACCATGGGCCCAAATTCAGGCTTTCCCACATCTGCAGGATCTGAGCATTTGGAGTACCTGAGAGCACCGCCTTTTCTAGCACCAGAGTGGCAGTGGCTGGTTCAGGTGAGCTTACTGCACACGCAGGATGTATTCGATGATCCCTGAGTTCTTCATATGAGGTCCTGCACTCACAGCACTTCCTTGTGGCTCCTCCTTGCAGGGTGTAAAAAATTGTGTTACTGGTTGAGGGTGGTGAAACCCTACTCAAGTAGCAGCCACAATCCTTGTCAGGGTGAAGTCACAAGCAAACCCCAAATTAACCTACGCTCAACCCTCTGGTAGCTTGACACAGAGCAGTCAGAATTTATTTAGAGGTAATATGTAAAGTATTTATGCAGGACTTCAAATAGTAATTAAGTGATAGCACAAAACAAGGAATATGCCACACCAATTTTAATAAATATGAAAAATGTTAATAAATAAATAAAGACTAAAATGGCAAAACTCCAATCAGTGGAACCTGAGACATGCATTTATTAAGATTTGAGTGAAAATAGCACCAAAAATCACATAGCGCCATCTATGTTTATCTGTTTGCTCTGGACCTGGAAGAACTCTCAAGTTCAGGTCAACCACAGTGGAGTGCGGTCCTACTACTGGGACCCACTTAAGTCTGCTGAACACAGTACCTTAATTGTTTTTGCGAAGAGATGCGGAGTCTTTGTTGAGGATGAGTTGCTTAGCAAAGGCGATGTGAGGTCCAGGTGAGGAGATGCATTGTGCAGCAGTGGTTATAGGGAGCTGCCAAATGCGATGTGGTACTTGCGTGGAGATGTGTCTTGCAGCAGTAATTCCGATGGGTTGCTTTGGGCGAGGCACATGAAGATGCGTTGCTTAGTAGCTGTTTCAATGTACTGCGATGGGTGATGCTAAATCCTTGCATTGTGGAAGTCTGCGCAGGACATGCAATGTATAGGCTCCGAGAGCGATGCCTCGAGCAGCAGAATAGATGATCCAGTTCTGCCCAACATGTGCGGAGGAGGAAATGCATCAGTTCTGCTGATTCCACAGACGTGCTTGCATAGCACCTTTAGGCCCACTTCCAAGTGCCCAGGACTGGGGTAGCACAACTTGGGAGGGCAGTACTAACAGATGGCAGAGCCCAGGTGCAAGGTTCGAGGTTTTTGAAAGCCTGTTCTGTACCTGGGGCTTCTGCTCAGGAGGCCAGCCAACTAGCCCTTGCAGTCATTCTTGGGTCCTGGGTTTAGAGATGCTGATCCTTCTCAGCCAGGTAAGAAGGCAGCAGGTCAGCACCATAGGGCAGCAGTCCAGAAGAGTGACAGTCCTTTAAGCACTACAACAGTCCTTTTTCCTGGCAGCGTCCAAAGGTCCAGAAGTGTACTGAAAAGTTGGATCTAAGGGTCCTATATTTATAAAAGGTGCTCACTGTGATATTAGAGAAGCTAGTAGAGCTTCCCACCCCTCTGATGTGTCAGGCATCCCCTGCCTCCCTGTCCTGGCCCCAGCTTGTCTAGGGTCACAATGACCAGTATTGAAACCCTTTATGAGAGTATTCAGGCAAAGTCTTTGTGATGTGCAAGGGTGGTAGGTGACAGCTCTTCCGCCTCACCAACTCAGAGTGGCCCATCCTGCTAACACCTTGTTTCCCTTTGCCTTACTGTCTGGGAGCAATGCACATAGACCTTCTTGCAGGCATGTGACCCAGGAACAGGCTGCTGGCACCAAATGGTTATGAAAAGAAAATTCCAACTTTCCAAAAGAGGCATTTTCAGAATTGTGAATAAAAATCCAACTTTACAATTAAAGAGGGATTTTAAAATTCAATTCTTTAGATACCAAACGTGATCTGTCTGCCTCCTCCCAATAGAAAGTTTTCACATTGAATGTATTAGGATAACCCAGTGTTATCCAATGGGAGAGGTAGACCTGGCATGAGTGAAAAACTAATTTAGATATTTTTCACTATCACTACCAGGACAATTAAAACTTAAACGTACATGCCCTAGTTTTTAAAAACACTCCCTCCTGCCCTCTGGGGTGATCAGGGCCTAATCTAGGGATGACTTATATGTATTAGGAAGGAAGGTTTGGGCCTGGAAAAAGCTTTAATTATGCCAGGCTGAAATGACAGTTTAAAACTGCACACCCAGGCTGCAATTGGATGGCTGAGATATGCTAAAAGTGCTACTTAAGTGAGTGACAAAATCTGCGCTGCAGGGCGATTAGTAGCTTTTAATTGATAGGGCCTGGGCACATCTAGCACAACTTTACAAGGTACTTACAAGTACATTAGGTAGACCAATTGGACCTAACCCACTTCTACCATGCTTTAAGGAGTGGACACAAGCATTTTAGCACTAGTTAGCAGTGGTAATGTGTGCAGAGTTCTAAAAGCCAACAAAAGCGTGAAGCAAAATTGTTTGGGGATGACTCAGCAGAGAGGCTAAGTCAAATACAGATTAAGACTTTTGTTCATCCTATTGTGGGGCGTGAAAGTGGTGTGAAGTTCCTGCAGTTGATCCCTTGTCCTTGGGTAGGTACGTAAGAGTTCCTACAGTGACCTCACTCCTCTGGTGACGTTCTGGGTAAGGTCGCACTCCATGCTAATTCCGGTGACCCGTCTGGCATACGGAGTCACTGTATCTCTACTGAACACAGACAATACCATTCGGCATAGCAGATGCCTACACAGTGGCTCCTCCTAGCAGCTCTTCACTGCATGTCAGAACCCCTTTCAGAGGGCCATGAGGGACACATGGAAACTGGGCCCAACTGTGGTGGTTGAGGCCTTTTACTCTTGATATCCTCAGCCCCTACCTACTTTGGACCGTAAGCAACTGGGCCAAGTACCTCATCCCTATGTGACTCTCAGTAGTATCTATTTGTGTTCAGTCAAAAGCTCCTTTGGGAGTGTAGATACAGTGAAGTGAGCATGGCTCGTACCTCAAAGTTCACACAGTACAAAAAATAAATTAACGTCCAGTTCAATACTTACTTTTAGAAGAAAAGAAAGTATTGTATTTATTATTCTAGACATGCATAGGTATAACAGTACTCATATGCAATAACACACTTCCCTTGAGGTCGGAGCTCTACTAGTTGTCAGGCAAATTCCTGTCCCACCTTCTGCCTTGTAACATTTTCAGGGTTATTCACCATTCTCTTGTGGCCACATCCAGGAAATACATACTAATTGACTCCTTATGTATTAGTCAAATGTTTCTATGGTGCTGCAACACCATTATCAGTGAGTCCCCCAGGACCCCACGGACCCAGTATCAGTTGTCCCCGCTCTGGCGTATAGAAATGTTCAGCAGTGCAGGGAGTGCCCGCCCCATGGGTCCTCCTGAGTCCAGATCCTGTTTGATGACGATGGGTGTTTGAGGAGGTTTTGAAGGTAAGGTGCAAGTCTCTTTATTGAATCCAGCAGGAACATCGTAGCCCCCTGGGTGCTCTTGAGTCCAGATCCTGTTTGATGAAGACAGCCGTTTGAAGAGGCTTCAAAAGGTATGGTGCAAGTCTCTTAATTGAAGCCAGTAGGAGAATTGCAGCCCCTCTCCATAAATCAACCGTCACCTCCCAACTCCCACATTCCAGAACTATGCACCACATTTCACCCTAGACTCAGCATACAACCGTAGCCTAACACATCTTCCTCCTATACAACAATAAATAAACAGAAGTACAGAATTTATCCAGTTAAAGTCAAACAAAACATATACATAGTTCTCAAATGTTGGATAATTGCATATCGAACCCCTAGAACTAAATGGAAATTATTTTAAATAATATAAGACATACTCTAAAAACATTGCTGAATTAATATGTAACAAAACACTTAAAAGTAGCAGAATAGAGAGTAAATTAATGCATAAAATAATCTTGAAATTTGGTTGGCAACCTAGAAATCCTGGTAGAAGGTACCCAGCACTGTTTTCATGGTGCATCTGTGTGAATGGCTTGAGACCCATCTTCCCTGGACACATTGCCTTGATGTGACCTAGGCACTGTGATTTTACTTTTGTTCCACCATCTGCCACCCACCAATTTCACTAAACTCATGGATTCTCATTACAGTCTTAAGTTCATAGAATTTAGACTCTTACCATAGGAAGAATCCTAGGATATTTTGCACTCAATCGATCAACAACACATACTCTTAGCTCTCTGGTCCTTGGTTGAACATATTTGTTCTGAGCCTTAACTGTTTTACTATCTGCCTCCTTTATTTTATCTTCTGGCAATTTATACCCTCCCATCCCCCTACTCAACATTTTGGAAGAGCTAACACGTCCGCTCAACAAAATGAGTGTAGAAACCTCAGTGTCAGCATTGGCAGTAGGGCGCGCTGCCTTCAGCAGGTTCTTTAGTTCTTGGTTACAATTTAAACCACTGCTTTTGACAGTTGTACATCCTCCTTGATCATCTCTCCACGAGGCATTGCTCTAGGGTGATAAAGATAAGTCCTAGTGTGTTTTATGCCCATAAATTCCACAAACTCCTTAAATTGGGTTGAAGTAAATTGACAGCCATTGTCGTAATGTACCTCATCAGGAAACCCTTCCCTCTCAATCAATAATTCAAGAAACTCAATGGCACAAACAGCCATGGGTATTTTTACAAACTTGACCTGAAGCCAGCGACTGTAGTAGTCCACAAAGACTATACCATACTCAGGAACACCACTGACAGACAGCGACATGGAACCTATGATGTTAATGGCAAGTTTGTACAAAGCCTTTGTGGGCACCTCAATGGCTTCAACTGTGTTGGGCACAGTTACCTGTGACTTATCGCTAACAGCAAAGAACATGCAATCCCTCACAAAGTATTCTACCTGCCGGTCCAAACCAGGCTACCAGATGTTTTCCCTAATTCTCCTCTTCAATGCACGCATGCAAATCTGACCATCGTGAGCTAACATAAGAATTTTATCGCACATGGCCTCAGGGACCACAAGCAAATAAGTTTGATACATTAATCCATTAACAACAGATAACTCTTCAAAAACATGTTTGAACTTACTGAGAGAGTTGTCCCTTGATAGCTTCCAGACCAACCTATGTGCACTAGCCTCATGACTTTCATAATTTCCTCATCCATCTCATAAGCACACCTCCACTTCTGTTCCAACAAAGCACCATTAGAATTACACATGGTATGGCAGATAATATCAGAGTCAAAATCCCTTACATCTTCCCCACCTCCACTTTCGTCACAACTGGGTGATCTAGACAGACAATCTGCAAACAGATTCTTCTTGCCAGGAACAACCTTGAAATTGTGCTCCAAAAGTTTGTATTGCCACTTGGAAATCCTGGGGGTTGCCTTATCACCTACCTTTGTGGTGAATAGATGAACTAACGGCATGTGATCCACCCTCACTGTAAATTATGAACCCGATAGGTAATGTTTAAATAGGACAATGCCCCACCAGCAGGCTAATGCCTCGCGTTCCACAACAGAATACGTTGCTTCTGCTCCTCTCAAACCTCTGAATGCAAAAGCTATCACTTCAACCTTTCCCCCTCTGTCTTGCATAAGCACAGCACTCAAACCTCTCTGACTAGCGTCAGTCATGATTATGGTATGATCCCTAGTATCAAAAGGTTTTGAAGGAATGGCATGTGCAATCTCTCTTTTAATTGAAACAAATTCTTCTGTACACTCATTACTCCACTTAAACATGGAGTTCTTCTTGAGGAGGTCCCCCATGTGATAAGTTTTCGCAGCACAATTATGTACAAATCTAGCATAAATTTAATGAGTCCTATTAAGGATTTCAAATGGCCCTTATCCTCAGGTGTGCTGAAATCTTCTATCCCCCTTCACTAAACTGGCATTGGGCTCCACCCCCTCAGAGGACAGTTTGTAGCCTATATACTCCACGGTGGTCCTATTAAACTTGCATTTGTTGAGACTCAGTGTACACCCTTTACTTTCTAGAATAGGCAATACAGAGTGCAACCTTTCATTGTGTTGTTCTTGATTGATACCAAACAACAACATATCATCTTGAAAAGACATCACCCCAGGCATACCCTTGAACATGCTCTCCACAATTTTCAGAAACACTACAGAGGCAGAAGCAAGTCCAAAGAGCATGTGTTTACATTGGAATAAACCTTCGGGAGTGATGTAGGCCGTGTAATGCCTAAAGTCAGGGTGCAAATCGATCTGGTGACAGGCTGAAGTAATGTCCAGTAAACTGAACCACTTTCCACCCTTGAGAGTGGGGGTAATTTCGATGATGTTGGGCAAAAGGTGTTGATCTACCCATAGGTGCTGGTTTAGATTCAATTCAATTCAAAAGTGCTTTATTCGAGTAATTACTCATAAAAGCAAAACATACACAAAATGTTAAAATAGAATTAAATTTACAGTCAATCACAGAGACAGTGCACTATTGAATCAGTAAAATACACTCGATTAAAACGTTTCTCACAGTATTTGTTAAATATTTAAAAGAGATTAATACATTATTAAAAAGATAGCAAGGTTGTAAAAACATTAATGGTCTAAAAAGCAATAGTAACAAATTCATGGGGACAGATTTTACAGACAGAGAATAGTTAATTAACTAGCAGTCTCTGTCTGGTTACAAAAACATTAATGGTCTAAAAAGCAATGATAACAAATTCATGGAGACAGATTTTACAGACAGAGAATAGTTAATTAACTAGCAGTCTCTGTCTGATCGCCCATGCCCATCCAATATATTTTGCTGTGGCTATTAATATCCATGTAAGTGGGCTTGAACATATGATACGCAGGGCAACAGAGCTACAGGTGGTCCCAAGATTCCTACACATGGGTGCTAGCCAAACACGTCTTGGAGCACAGCAGGATTTACAAGAAAACAAAAAGTGACTAAGTGTTTCCTTCCCTATTCCGCAGGCTGGGCAGGTGTCACTCCCCCCTGTGCCCCATTTAGCTAACAGAGATCTTATGGGGAGGGCTCCAGCTCTCAGTTGGAATAGGAGCTTTCTGTCACCCGGCTTTGAAATAATATCCCAGTACGACTCCAATGCGGAATACAGTTTGACCTCAAGAAAACTCGCAGACATGGACCCGTTGCTAGATCTACTCAGACTCCTACTAGAAACGTTTTCCCAAAATATGTTTTTTAGGACAGACTTGGTGGGAAATATTGCACCTACTGGATCTAGCCATATTGAACTTAACCCAAGCTCAAACAATATAGCTTTCAGTGAATTGAGCCTAATTTTGTGGAAGCAGTCCGCCTTGATGACATCAATAAAACCTTCAGCATAGTGCGAAAGCTCGGGAGTAGATCAGAGCCTTCGCCAGTACAGGATTGGTCGTAGTCTGGCTAGATCTTTTATTTGTTTCCTACCAAGATCATATCTTAAAGGCAACAATGGAGTGCTTTTCGGGGTACCAGTGAGTAACCGTAAGAATTTGTTCTCTGAGGCTTGAAGGGTATTCAAATTTTCAAAGCCCCACATCTCCGCACCATAGAGTGCGGACACAATTGCCTTTGCTTCGTAAACCAGCAAAGCTGGCTTGACGGGTTTGGTCAAAGACTTCCTGTGTTCCGAATTGATGGCACCGGCTAATTGCTTGTGTCGCAGGGTAGCAATATTTACGTGCTGACTCCACCTGTTGTTATCTGCAACATGGATACCCAGATACGTAAATGAGTTTACCACCTCAAGAGGCCGACCACTCATGACAATTTTAGACTTGAAACAGCGGTGCGGCTTAAAAATAATGAGTTTAGTTTTAGTTGCATTCACCTCTAAACCATGTTCCCCACAAAAAAATTCAAAAATGGACAGAGCACGCTGCAAGCCACTAGGGGTTTTAGATAGAATAAGCGTGTCATCCGCAAACATTAAAATAGGGATTTTTAGACCTGAAAGAGAGGGAGCATCTACTGGCGCTGATACCATACGGGGGACAACACCGTTTATGAACAGAGTGAACAGGGTTGGAGCCATTGAACACCCCTGTCGAACCCCTCGCTCAACGGGAAAGTCAGCTGTGACCATCCTGTGGCCGCACCACTGAATTTTAGCAAAAGTAAGCTCGTGGAGGCGCATTATCAAGGTCAGCAGTTCCACAGGGACCCCCAGACTCTGTAAAACTTGACACAATTTAACCCGAGGCACCAGGTCGAAGGTAGCCCTCAAATCGACAAAAGCCGCATAAAGGCTGCCTCCTCCCAGCACCACAGTCTTCCATTGTAGCAATTGAAAGCGGAATACTTGATCCACCGTGCTTGTTGCCCTGCGAAATCCGGCTTGATAGGGTGATAAGATGTTATTGTCCTCTGCCCAGTCAAGGAGCCTGTTTACAACCACACAACCAACTATTTTTTGCACGGTGTCAATAAGGCTTATTGGCCTGTAATTACCTGGCTGCGCACGGTCTCTTTTTTTAAACACTGGGATGATCACAGCTCCTCTCCATGAAGCAGGGATCTCAGCACCCTTAGCGATGAAGTTAATAAGTAAATGAATATATTTACCCCAACGCTCTTTGTCATTTAAGAAGATATCGGCAGGGACGCCATCTAAACCATGAGCACGCCCTCTATTCACTGCATTTAGGGCAGACATAATCTCTTTGTAAGTAAAAAGATTACCTTGGGAAAAAGACATAGTAATACTGTCCTCACCTGTAATCTGAGTATTAAGAGCATACTGTGAACTAAAAAATTCTACCCAGTCCTCTTGTGGTACATTGTTGTTAGGGGGTTCCTCAACTCTCTCACTTCCCCATTTGACGATGTTCCAGAACACTCTGGAATCCTTTCGGTCGCTAGCTTTTTTCAGTTTACACCAATATTGCTCATCCCAGGCTCTCTTAGCTTTCGCTATGCAGGCTTTGTAACCCTTTCTGGCTAGGCGGATGGTCTCAGGCTCCCTCTTCTTGATGGCATGACCCAGAGCAAGTCGTGCCGCCCTACATTCGGCATTATACCATTTTGCACCTTTACAAACTCTTGCCCCATTGCGCTTTGCAGGTTTCAAAAAGTGTTTTTTGATCTTGCCAAAGAGGGTATCATGGATGTTGACCACATCCCCCAAGCCAGGAGAAGAAACGCTAATCAATTCCATAGCTAATATAGCTTTGTCAGTTTCGTGGTTAATGTTGTCGATGGCCTGTTGGTTGGTCACAACTCTAGCCCATCTGAGCCTGCGCATGTTATTTTCTGGAATGATCAAAGGTGGAACAAGAGCATTCGGGCAGGTTAAAATAGTCCCAGCGGGCCACCATTTATGCTCTACACATAGGGGATTGTGGTCACTCTCGGGTCTCACGACAACCTCCATGTCGCAGATAGATGGCCATAGCATCATGCTACAGATTACATAGTCTATTCTGCTTTTGTGTCTCCCGTTATCAAAAGTCATAGAGCCTTTTTTACCCAGTGCTGTTCTTCCATTCAAAGCTCTCAGACCTTTTTCGAGACACATGGCGTTCAGATCTATTATGTCTTCGGTCCAGCGTGTGACTGGCTTCAATTGTAGCTCAGGGATACCCCAATGAGAGTCCTCTTCTGCTCCAAGGAAAGCCTCACACGTGACCAAAGGCTCAAAAGTCCGATTAAGGTCACCTGCTATAACAGTACTGTTGTCGTGGCAATATGTATCAAGAAAGTTGCCCAAGGCAATTAAAACTTCAGATCGACCACCCTTAGCACTTCTGGCATATATATTATAAATATCTAGTGACCCTGAAATATCATTAGTTATCCGATTCAACTGGATATCATTATGGCTAGTCCCTATACATTTGATTGTAAGTTTAAGGGACTGTCGGACCCAAATTGTGAGACCCCCCATTGGTCTCCCTTTTGGACCCTTTATTGCTGGCACAGAAAAATGTAAATATCCCAGCACAAAAACAGGTTCACATGCCCAAGTCTCCTGGAATATACATAC
Source organism: Lissotriton vulgaris (assembly GCF_964263255.1). NCBI lineage: Eukaryota > Metazoa > Chordata > Amphibia > Caudata > Salamandridae > Lissotriton > Lissotriton vulgaris. The sequence goes on from NC_141694.1 coordinate 965,794,047, forward strand.
GTCGTATAAACTAACAAAGCCAAGCCAGTCCCCACAATCTAATTTAGAACACAGCCCGGCCAGATTCCAGGAGATTAGGTTCCCCGCCCCAGATGAAGAGCCAGCTTGCGCTTCAGAAGTAAGGTTTGGGATACTAGGCTCACCTGCTACTATCACTGCAGGGCTTATCTGGGCTACATTACTTATGGTATCACTATTACCTGCCCCCTGCAAGCCAACTACAAAATTGCCGCATAGAGAGGATAAGGCCATGACCGTTAGAGGATACTTTGGCCGAACACGTCCCCAGGCCTAGTCGCCATCTTATTTCTGTAACAGTTGCCATTCTGGGCAGGCAAGCTACATAGACTCTGATCGGTTGGAGCTGATAGTGCGAAACTTTTGCCTCCAGGAAGTCAATCACATTCGTTCAAATTAGAGAGAGCTGAGAACCTATTCTCCAGATTTAGTCCCCACTCAGTAGATTGGGCAACCCTCCTCCCCTTGGTTGAAACCACATTCCATTTTGTCCTTAGTGTACACCGGTTAGGACCCCTCCCACTCCGATAGTAAAAAAAGTCTAAGGTGAGTGGGATAATGTCGGTGGATCTTCGCTGTGGCGGTAGAAGGTTGGGCAGAATGTTGGTTAATACATCAGGGTGTGAGAAATTCAAAACAACACAATCACCCCTAAATCTTTTTAGACTACTTCCAATCCATTCCACCCTCCTGGCCATAACTAATTCTTCTGCCAACTGTTGCTTACCCCAGGGAGTTATCACCATGTTGTTAGTCAGCCAGTGTAGGGCCTTGGACAGCAGAGATGAGGTAGTTTCTTCCTGTCCTGGAGCCAATGTGGGGACGTTAGCTAAAACAAGGACTAGAGGGGAAGCCTCAACTATAAGCTCAACCGAGCCTTTCACAGGTTCCTGAACTGTGGATACAACTGGAGGGACAACTTCCCCTTGCTCACCAGCCGCTGTGGCTACCTGAGGAACCACTGGTTGGTTGAACAAAGGAAAAACTCCACCGCCACCCTCAGATCTAGAGGTTCCCTTCTTTAGCTCAACTCTATTTGCGACTTCGTCAGGCAATTTATCTACTTCAACTAGAGTTTTGTTCAAGAGATCCCCCAATCGGTTAACCTCGCTAGTGAGCTTCTCTATCCTGCCTACCAGCAGCTTTACTATGCCCTTAATCTTCGTGTCTATCATGCCCAACAGCTTCTTAAATTGCTCATTAGTTAAAGACATGCAAACTTCATCAATTGATCCTTCTCCCTCCACCACAACAATATTACTAGGTGGAGAAACAGGCTTTTTCCGGCTTGATCGTAGCCCTCCGCGTTTAGGCTGGCCCTTTCTTACTCCTCTGGTGGTACGCGGCGCAGGCACTGGGGTAGGGGCTTTTTCCTCAATTGCGTGTAATTCAACCTCCTCCTCATTATCACTATCTTGTGCTACACTGTTAATCTGAGCCGAAATGACATTATCAGCATGGTCAAATATTGCAGCAATACTACTACTGTTGTCTGAATGAGGGAGTTGGGCCAGGTCAGGTGCCGGCAAGGTGGATTTAGGTGATTTAGGAGATACACCTAACCCAAGTGAGGATCTCCTCTCACTATTGATTTTAGCAACTACCTGGACTAGGTAGTTGTCCATGGTATTTTTTGCCGGGGATAGCTTTTTACTAGACATAGCTCACCAGTATACAATACCCTCCCAAGTACACTATATAGATGCGTGGACAACGTATAGCACAGACCCTCAAAGCGGCTTAGCCACAGTTCCTACAAAGTCTATAGCAAATAGTGTCCAGGGTAGGCCTCGATCAGTGACAAAGTCTCACCTTGAGTTTACGGACAGAGTAACTGGCCCAGTCCAGTCTCTGCCAGTCTCGGACTGTCTTAGACTGTCCGCCCTTAGTCCGGGCTTAGTCCGGGCTTCGTCCGGCGCGTCCCGCGCGCGTCCTCGCGGGACGAGGGTCCTGCCGGTGCTTTATGCGCCTCCTGGCGCGCTGGTTGCTCACGTCGTCAATTCCCCCCGTGAGATGCTGGGGATTGAATTCCGACCGGCGGAGCCAAGCCCGGCCGGTCGAAACAAGGAAAGATGTGGCGGAGCCAAGCCCGGCCGCTGGTCAGGGAGGTGAGGTGCCTCGAAGAGGCTCACAGCAAGAACCAAAAGAAGAACGGGGAACTCGGCCCCTGCTGGTGCTTTATGCGCCTCCTGGCGCACTGGTTGCTCACGTCGTCAATTCCCGCCGTGGGATGCTGGGGATTGAAGTCCGACCGGCGGAGCCAAGCCCGGCCGGTCGAAACAAGGAAAGATGTGGCGGTGCCAAGCCCGGCCGCTGGTCAGGGAGATGAGGTGCCTCGAAGAGGCTCACAGCAAGAACCAAAAGAAGAACGGGGAACTCGGTCCTTGCCGGTGCTATATGCGCCTCCTGGCGCGCTGGTTGCTCACATCGTCAATTCCCCCCGTGGGATGCTGGGGATTGAAGTCCGACCGGCGGAGCCAAGCCCGGCCGGTCGAAACAAGGAAAGATGTGGCAGAGCCGAGCCCGGCCGCTGGTCAGGGAGGTGAGGTGCCTCGAAGAGGCTCACAGCAAGAACCAAAAGAAGAACGGGGAACTCGGCCCCTGCCGGTGCTTTACGTGCCTCCTGGCGCGCTGGTTGCTCACGTCGTCAATTCCCTCCGTGGGATGCTGGGGATTGAAGTCCGACCGGCGGAGCAAAGCCCGGCCGGTCAAAACAAGGAAAGATGTGGCGGAGCCAAGCCTGGCCGCTGGTCAGGGAGGTGAGGTGCCTCGAAGAGGCTCACAGCAAGAACCAAAAGAAGGTTTAGATTGCATAAATCAACACACATGCAAAGAGTCCCATTAGCTTTCTTGGCCAAAACAATCAGAGAAAATCAGTCCGATGACTCAATAGGTTCTATTTCATTGCTGGCACATAACTTATTTAATTCTTTCTGTAATTCCTCACGTAAAACCGATGGTACCCTGCGAACCTTGTGCACAAAAGCTTCCGCCCCATCTACCAACCCTATTTTCTGCTAAAATCCTTTAAAAAGACCTAGTTCCCATTTGAAAACGTTTGTATGTTTTAGCTCTGATGATTCTTCTTTGATACTTTGAATACAAGTAAATTCTTTCTTCAAAATTACCAGGTGGGGATCATTGGGATCCAGTATAATACCCAGATTACCTTGATCCTGCCACCCCAACAAACTAGCATTCTCCTTTGCCACATACACTACTTCTTGGGATTTACTGTCTTTGAAACATAGATTAGCTTCGAATTCACCTACTACATCAACAGTTTTCCCTCCGTATCCAATAGGTCTTATAACTGAATGTCTCAAAGTAAACCCTTGAGTTTGAAACAAATCGCCCCGTCTCTTTCACTTATTACAGTAAATGGAGAACCAGAATCTGCCAGTAATTTGAAATCCATCCCACTGATGTTGACTATGCACAAGGGGCATTTAATTCCTAGCGAGATAGCACTACACATGCTCACAGTGTGAGAATCCCTAATGGTGTAGATCTGTTCTTCTTCAATTGATGATGACTCTCCTTTTGTAAAATGTTCCACGTTGAGTACCTTTCTTGATGCTCATTCCCCAGGTAATTGTGCTCTTTTGTAAAATGTGTCTCTCCGCAATGTTACATTTTTGCATGCTTTAAATCTTTGATCTAAGAACTTGATGGCTGTAGCATATTCATCCTCTACACCATCACCTTCAACTAAAAATACAACAATCTTAGGACCGTATTTCAGAATGCTGCGACCTTCTGAACCTAAACAGTGTCTTAGGATTGCGTACTTCTTTTTGTGAGTAAAAGATTTGCCCTCAAAAGCATCAAGGCATGCTTTGAATCCTTCCTCCCATCTTTCCCAATTAGCTTCTGTCTTGTCTGTATTATAATTTTTTATTTACGTCCTTTTTAGGTTTTGCCTGGCCGTAGCACTGCGAAATCTTATGATCCTACAGTATGGGGCTTTGTCCCGCCTCTGTCTTCCATTGGCTAGCTCCATAAATGGCGGCTAGCCATTGGAAGAGATTGGCTGTCAATCACTCTTTCCCCATCGGAACGCGATTCGGGGGCGTTTCTCGGTCTTTTTTTAAGTCCCGCCCCTTGTTGCCGTGTGTCCCGGGCCATGCTGTGATTGGCTGCCGGCCCGGGACATCCCCGTGACGTCATTCCCCGTGCCGTGCTGTGATTGGCTGCCGGCCTGTGACACCTCCGTAACGTCATTCCCCGGGCCGTGCTGTGATTGGCTGCCGGCCCGGGACCTGACTCGTTCTGTAAGTATTTACCATTTCGTAATTCTTGACCGTATGTATCTACTTTTAGTAATATTTGCACCCTCTGTGCCTATCCATATATTTCGATCGTAAAATACTCTCGCACTTTTGGGCATTACTCGCGCTGCATAAAAATGTATAAATTAAAATTAGCATTCTAGTTGTTCGAACTCGTTTCTTTAGCCCTTTGTTTATGTTTCCAGCAGCTTTCGCTTCAAATACTGTGCCAGGACTACAGCCTCCTCTGCATGGCAATCTGTCTACTCACTGTGGCCCCTCCTGGCATAGGGGGTTTCCTCTCCTTCCCTATAAAGCAATATTCATGGCCTACTTCACAGCTGCTCTCCTCTGCATAAAGTGGGTAGCCCACTGTGTGCATCACATGGGCAATGTTTGAAATAGTGCAGCAGATGTTTCCACAAACCTAGTGCAGTGAATCCACTAAACAGGATCACCCAATGGACTTCACTACCTCCAAAGCATTTCTCTTCCATACAGGGCACGCTGGTTTTGGAAAGCAGGCAGGCACTGGTGCTCTTGGTTTCCCAGGGTAATGTCCCCTCAGCCAACTGGGAGACTAACGAGCCTTGGCTCCCAGTTCTGGACACAGGCAGAAACCTTGCAAAGCTTCTCGCCCTTAATCCGCTTGATTGGCTGAATGACAGTTGACATGTTTTGAAGTTTCAAGCTCCAATTCTTATACTCCATTTCCAGACACCAAATCTGACTTAGGCTCTAAATCTTGGAAGTTGATGTTGGAGATCTGCCTCCTTTTGAAGTGTCCACTCCTTACCTTCCCTTACTCTTCAAAGCAGTATGTCACAGTAGGAGCAACTCCATAGCTGGTAGACACACACCACATGCCATGAGAGTGATTACAGTGCACACCTGGCTGTAGGTCACAGTGATATGTGTATCAAAAGGTTAGCTCAGGGCCTGAAGCGGTACAAAAGGGGGTGGTGATGGACGGAGCCTCTGAATCAATCAAACACTCATGGGAACAGTCCAGCCCGAACTGCCAAGCCATGTCTTCCCTGGACCGGAAACAAGCTTCCGAGGACCGGTTTCTGGCATTAACTGGGTGTGAGTGTTTGATTGATTCAGATGCTCCGTCCATCACCACCCCCTTTTGTACAGCTTTTGGCCGCCATAAGTGTGGCAGGGTATGCTCAGACGTGAATCCCTTGCTCACTTTGCCACTGGATTCAAGCAAGCCGGGCTGAAGACGGCTGGAATGCCAGAAACCGGTCCTCGGAAGCTTGGTTTCGGTCCAGGGAAGACATGGCTTGGCAGTTCAGGCTGGACTGTTCCCATGAGAAACAGGAACAGACTGATTTGCATATAGCCATGTCTGAACTGGGGTGGCAGAGTAGGCTAAAGAACGGTGATGGATTAAACCCAGATCTTTTGACTGGGTGTGAGTGTTTGATTGATTCAGATGCTCCGTCCATCACCACCCCCTTTTGTACCGCTTTTGGCCACCATAAGTGTGGCAGGGTATGCTCAGACGTGAGTCCCTTGCTCACTTTGCCACTGGATTCAAGCAAGCCGGGCTGAAGACGGCTGTAATGCCAGAAACCGGTCCTCGGAAGCTTTGTTCCGGTCCAGGGAAGACATGGCTTGGCAGTTCGGGCTGGACTGTTCCCATGAGGCACAGGGTCAGACAGATTTGCATATAGCCATGTCTGAACTGGGGTGGCAGAGTGGGCTAAAGAACGGTGATGGATTAAACCCAGATCTTTTGACTGGGTGTGAGTGTTTGATTGATTCAGGTGCTCCGTCCATCACCACCCCCTTTTGTACTGCTTTTGGCCGCCATAAGTGTGGCAGGGTATGCTCAGACGTGAATCCCTTGCTCACTTTGCCACTGGATTCAAGCAAGCCGGGCTGAAGACGGCTGGAATGCCAGAAACCGGTCCTCGGAAGCTTGGTTCCGGTCCAGGGAAGACATGGCTTGGCAGTTCAGGCTGGACTGTTCCCATGAGGCACAGGGTCAGACTGATTTGCATATAGCCAAATCTGAACTGGGGTGGCAGAGTGGGCTAAAGAACGGTGATGGTTTAAACCCAGATCTTTTGACTGGGTGTGAGTGTTTGATTGATTCAGATGCTCCGTCCATCACCACCCCCTTTTGTACCCCTTTTGGCCGCCATAAGTGTGGCAGGGTATGCTCAGACGTGAGTCCCTTGCTCACTTTGCCACTGGATTCAAGCAAGCCAGGCTGAAGACGGCTGGAATGCCAGAAACCGGTCCTCGGAAGCTTGGTTCCGGTCCAGGGAAGACATGGCTTGGCAGTTCGGGCTGGACTGTTCCCATGAGGCAGAGGGTCAGACTGATTTGCATATAGCCATGTCTAAACTGGGGTGGCAGAGTGGGCTAAAGATTGGTGATGGATTAAACCCAGATCTTTTGACTGGGTGTGAGTGTTTGATTGATTCAGATGCTCCGTCCATCACCACCCCCTTTTGTACCGCTTTTGGCCGCCATAAGTGTGGCAGGGTATGCTCAGACGTGAGTCCCTTGCTCACTTTGCCACTGGATTCAAGCAAGCCGGGCTGAAGACGGCTGGAATGCCAGAAACCGGTCCTCGGAAGCTTGGTTCCGGTCCAGGGAAGACATGGCTTGGCAGTTCGGGCTGGACTGTTCCCATGAGGCACAGGGTCAGACTAATTTGCATATAGCCATGTCTGAACTGGGGTTGCAGAGTGGGCTAAAGAACGGTGATGGATTAAACCCAGATCTTTTGACTGGGTGTGAGTGTTTGATTGATTCAGATGCTCCGTCCATCACCACCCCCTTTTGTACCGCTTTTGGCCGCCATAAGTGTGGCAGGGTATGCTCAGACGTGAATCCCTTGCTCACTTTGCCACTGGATTCAAGCAAGCCGGGCTGAAGACGGCTGGAATGCCAGAAACCGGTCCTCGGAAGCTTGGTTCCGGTCCAGGGAAGACATGGCTTGGCAGTTCAGGCTGGACTGTTCCCATGAGGCACAGGGTCAGACTGATTTGCATATAGCCAAATCTGAACTGGGGTGGCAGAGTGGGCTAAAGAACGGTGATGGATTAAACCCAGATCTTTTGACTGGGTGTGAGTGTTTGATTGATTCAGATGCTCCGTCCATCACCACCCCCTTTTGTACCCCTTTTGGCCGCCATAAGTGTGGCAGGGTATGCTCAGACGTGAGTCCCTTGCTCACTTTGCCACTGGATTCAAGCAAGCCAGGCTGAAGACGGCTGGAATGCCAGAAACCGGTCCTCGGAAGCTTGGTTCCGGTCCAGGGAAGACATGGCTTGGCAGTTCGGGCTGGACTGTTCCCATGAGGCAGAGGGTCAGACTGATTTGCATATAGCCATGTCTAAACTGGGGTGGCAGAGTGGGCTAAAGATTGGTGATGGATTAAACCCAGATCTTTTGACTGGGTGTGAGTGTTTGATTGATTCAGATGCTCCGTCCATCACCACCCCCTTTTGTACCGCTTTTGGCCGCCATAAGTGTGGCAGGGTATGCTCAGACGTGAGTCCTTGCTCACTTTGCCACTGGATTCATGCAAGCCGGGCTGAAGACGGCTGGAATGCCAGAAACGGGTCCTCGGAAGCTTGGTTCCGGTCCAGGGAAGACATGGCTTGGCAGTTCGGGCTGGACTGTTCCCATGAGGCACAGGGTCAGACTAATTTGCATATAGCCATGTCTGAACTGGGGTTGCAGAGTGGGCTAAAGAACGGTGATGGATTAAACCCAGATCTTTTGACTGGGTGTGAGTGTTTGATTGATTCAGATGCTCCGTCACTTACCACCCCCTTTTGTACCGCTTTTGGCCGCCATAAGTGTGGCAGGGTATGCTCAGACGTGAGTCCCTTGCTCACTTTGCCACTGGATTCAAGTAAGCCGGGCTGAAGACGGCTGGAATGCCAGATACCGGTCCTCGGAAGCTTGGTTCCGGTCCAGGGAAGATATGGCTTGGCAGTTCGGGCTGGACTGTTCCCATGTGGCACAGGGTCAGACTGATTTGCATATAGCCATGTCTGAACTGGGGTGGCAGAGTGGGCTAAAGAACGGTGATGGATTAAACCCAGATCTTTTGACAGGGTGTCGGTGTTTGATTGATTCAGATGCTCCGTCCATCACCACCCCCTTTTGTACCGCTTTTGGGTGCCATAAGTGTGGCAGGGTATGCTCAGACGTGAGTCCCTTGCTCACTTTGCCACTGGATTCAAGCAAGCGGGGCTGAAGACGGCTGGAATGCCAGAAACCGGTCCTCGGAAGCTTGGTGCCGGTCCAGGGAAGACATGGCTTTGCAGTTTGGGCTGGACTGTTCCCATGAGGCACAGGGTCAGACTGATTTGCATATAGCCATGTCTGAACTGGGGTGGCAGAGTGGGCTAAAGAACGGTGATGGATTAAACCCAGATCTTTTGACTGGGTGTGAGTGTTTGATTGATTCAGATGCTCCGTCCATCACCACCACCTTTTGTACTAGCTCAGGGCCTGAGCCTTAAACGTATGATTCCCTTATCAGCCACATCTCCTTCCTGAGATGTGCCCAGGCCCCTTGCTTGTAACCTCTCTCAGAATCAAAGAGCACCCTTTGAAGTATACGGGGAAGCCAGTCTCTCCTCTCTCCAGTGTGCCTAACCCAGCTTACAAGAATGCAGAAAAACACAAATCTGCCTGGGGGGATTTTGCTACCTCCTCTCAGTGTTTCACCATGCAGCCCTGGGTCTCCCAAAATGGAACCCGTAGTCTGCAATGTATTGTACCATTCATAGGCACACATACCCCCAGTACATGCATTTCACATATATACACTGTACAGCCCTGTATACTTCATGTACTATGGCACTTCCTGGCACACATACACGCACCGCAATACATGCATTTAACATGCATGCATGGCACAGTACTGCATTATCCTTGTACTGTACGTTTAACAGGCAACATACTCCCAGCACATATACACCAATCATGCACTGCACAGCACTCCCCATCAAATCCAATTTAGGCCAATGGGTGAGTTAAGCACACAGCAATGACAATTTGAATTATGGATTTAGGACGGAATTCTTAATTCAATATCTCGCCTTCTAACAGAGTGAGTGATCCTAGATCTATGAACCTACACGAATTAGACGAATGGAGTTTGGGGGTAGTATGAATGTGAAAGTTTTGTTGTTAGTGTTTAATTTGTGGTTGGAGAGCTGATTCTTAGAGGAATCTCTTGAGAGTGAAGAAAGACTGCTTATTTTAACCTACCTCGTGATTGTGTGGAAAGCTGCTACCTTGCTTTTTTATTCCTTTGTGTTTACCAGGTGAATAAGATTAGTGATGCCATTAGTTCGAAAAAAGTGAAATGAGGGGGGGTGATGCAAACTATACAGGTAAATGGCCGCACAGTAGCTTTGCTCCGTCGCGCCACTCCTGATACATCTGCCAAACTAAAACTTGCCCCGGCCACAACTGCAGGCTGAGAAGCTCGATTGCCCCTGGAGCTGGTCTCCATCATCGGACCGAAAATTGGCCGGAATCGCAGCGCTGGGACGGCTGTGGGAGAGAGAGGTGCGGATCTGCGGGGCTCAGAGACTCTGGGCGCCGCCTTTTGTTTCGGCTGTGAGCGCCCAATTGATTCCCCAGCGGCTACAAGGATCGGAGGCCCAACTGGATGCCTGAGGGGCTGGGCTGTGATCGTTCCCAGCAGCGTTTGCCCTGGTGCGTATGCTGCCTGCCCCGTGAAGCACGGCCGCATTGGTGAAGAGCACAGTGGGCTGCCTGAGGCCCCACCCAGCAAATCCTAAACCGCAGACTTACGCCTTTTGGGCGAGGAGCGTTGACAGGTGGCTCACCCTCCGACGCCCCCTCAATGTTCGTTACGCCAGTGTATACCGGCCGGGCCGCAGTTGCAACCTGGGATACATCTGACGACCTGGGCGTCCCAGCCGGGGGGCGGCGGTCCCTGCTCCTTCAACCCTCTTGGGTCCTGCGGATGGGGCGCTGTAGACTGCGGCCATGGTGGACCTAAGTGCACCATTTTCGATAGCGCCGGTCAGTTGACCCAACTGGGCCCTGCTCAAATTATTTGAGGCCATCCCTGGGAGCCCTGGTCCTGGGGAGCTGTGCTGCTGAGACATGCGGTGCCCCCCATCGCATTAACAACCAGGGCCTGCGTCACTCGCTGTACATTTTTGTCTCATGATCTGGTCCTCCTATGTGTGAATTGTTTGATGTGTATGCCGGAAAGTATTACTATGACTAAGTGGAAGGGTTTGTACTGTGTCTCCCAGATTCCAACTGTATTGCAAAGTGTACATTCATGCTGTGGACTCCTATGTTGCCCTACTGCTGCTTTATGTTTTTCTTTTTCTTTTATCAATAAAAAATGTTTAAAAAAAAGAAAAGAGTAAAATGAGCTTTTGGGCAAATTGTGCTGGACATATTAGGGGTTATGATTCCATCTTTTGGAGTGGCTATGTATGATGTGATGAATTAGAAATTATCTACACTTGTGGCTCGCCTTGCTTCTAACAGCTAATGCATTAAGGGGCATATGTATCATCCGTTTTTTAGATTGCAAACGCTGTGATTCGCAAAAAAGCAGCAATTGCGACTAAAAATTCGGAAAATGCGATGTATGATTGAAATCGCATCGCAAAATTAAGGAATCGAAAAATTTGCGATTCCTTAATTTTGCATCAGCTTTTAAGGAATCGAAAATTGCAATTCCTTAAATGCTATGTATGAAGCACCCAAGTTGTGCGATTTCTCATTAAGAAATCGCAAATTACCACCAACTTGAAGTTGGTGGTAATTTGCGATTTCTTTCACAAATGCACTTTTTATCATTTGTGAAGGTGTTATTTTGACGCACATACATGCCCTTAGGGCATGTATGTGTGCCGTATGCACACACATGTAAATTTCAGGGGTGCATCAGGGTGTCCTTATGACACCCGTGCACCCTTGAAATTATTTTCAATTTGCGGTTCTCAAATTGCGAATCGCAAATTGAGAATAACTTCCCATTCATTCCTATGGGCCTCCTGGCCCATAGAAATGAATGGGAAAGGATTCCTTAATTGCGTCAAATAGTGATTTCTAAAAAATCGCTATTTGAGAATCGCAAATGAGGGTGTTGCTACATATGGCCCTTAGTCAGATAAATAATGAGTTAATTGCTATTTGGACAATGCAAAAGCGCCTACAGCTAGATATCCTTCTTGCAAAGGAATGTGAAGTTACAGGGTTTTGAAGGTGGGAGAGCCCTGCCCCTTCACCCCAGATACCTGTAAGTTTATTGAGGCATATGTAACTAATATCACTAATGCTTCTCGTTAAGTCTAAGCTTTTGAAGAGCATGGCTTATGGGAATCAGTGGGTTCCTGGGTTAGTGAAACTGCAAGGGGTTTTAGAAAAATTGTTGAAAGGTTTGACATCTTTGGTGGGGGCATGTTAAGGGCTATACTAACCCCTGTTTTTAAAATGTTACTTTGTGCAACCATTGTGTTTCCCTAGTACAAATTTTCAAAAAAAATATTTTGAACAGAAAATAGCCTTCAGCGCGACACCAGAATGACGTTGTGCCTTTACTGTGCCGGCAATTGAACAAACGTGTAGTTAACACGCATTCGTTTAGCATGCAGGTCATTAGAACAACTTGCTTTAGGGGGACGCATTGGTGGAGAGGTGTTGGATTTAAAGTCCAACACCTTCCCTACTGTTGCGCAGACTGGAGTTGGATTAGTAAATGAAAGTAATCTAACGTCCAGCGCCCGCTAAGGCAAGTCATTGTAACGACTTACGTGCCAAAGGAATGCTTCATTACGATGTATTCATATTAATGCCGGCGTTAAAAAGGCATGCGTTCTAAACGCATGCATAATTCCAATTTACAATCATTTTTAACATGTGGTTGTACAAGAAAAAGATATTGTCTAAAAGGAGAAAATGCAAGATGTGAGATGGAGGAAGCCAAAGACCGACTCGATATTCAACGCAAGATGTTGGCAAAATTGATACGTAAGCGACAGAAAATGATGCAGACTATGTTCTGAATTATTTGAGTGTTTTAGTGATGATAGAATCATTAGAGGAGGGGAGGTCTAGGGACTAAGAACATGCATGATTTACAGTGTGCAGAATATTAATGTACTCTTGATTTCACATGTTTATGTTAACATGGTACTATTGAAGTTGAAACAATTTTACTATGACATGCTAAAGTGTGTTTAGCTGGGTTATCTTAAATAGGCCCCAATTAGGCCTTAACGACCTCTTGTTCAAAATTACGTAGTTTGACAAATCCTTAGTTTGTTTAATCCTGAATGACACTGTTCTCAAGTGGCTTGCTATAGAAAACTCAAATAAAACATGTTTTCACAAATCTTCCTCTTGCATGCTGTACTTTAATCATTCACAATGCCTCATTCACCCCACACTGACTTATTCAGACCTCTGGAGCCACCCAGCCCCTGTCACACACACACCAAACCAGCAGAGACCGGTAAATAGTTAGACAAGAAACTAGTCACTTTCTAAAAGTGCTAGTTTCAAACTCAGAATCTAAAAACCATCCATCCTAAAGGATGTGTTATTAAATACTGAGTTCAGGGATACTAAACTCGACTTTCCACCATGCTCTCTGAGTCTGTTAGGATTATGTAGTGTAATAATTCCAGCAGCCCAGTCTGGCCTAAGGAGAGCAAGTAGCCTTACAATAGTGAAAAAACGAAAATGGCTGTAATTCACTATTAGGACATGCCACACACATCAGGGCTTGTCCTACCTTATGCTTACAATGCACCCTGCCATTGGGCCTACCATAGGGGTGACTAACATGAAGTTAAGGGAAGGTTTTGGGGACTGGCAAGTAGGTGTACTTGCACAGTCAGCATGGCAGTACCAGACTGCACGCAGGTTCTGCAATGGCAGACCCTAGACATATTTTACTAGGCCACTTCTGTGGGTGGCAAAACCAGTTCTGCAAGCCCACCAGCAGCATTTGTATTTACAAGCCCTGGCACTCCTGGTGCACTCTACTAGGGACTGACAGTAAACCAAATAAGCCAAACATGGAATCCAATTAATGTATCAATTTAACATAGGGAGCACTTGCACTCTGGCACTGATCAGCAGTGGCACAGTGCCCAAAGCAATATTCCAGCAAAACATCGTAAATAGAGGAGGCAAACAGACCAAAAAATGGAGGAGAGACTCATGCCAATTATGCCAGGTCTAACAATTTCCTTCCAAAAGCAGCACATTCCTTTTAAGTCCCAGTGACATCCATTTACCACTGTCTGATGTGATAAACCACCTCTGCTGTAGGTCACTCTTTAACTGTTTACCATACCAGTTTGTCCAAAACTGTGGCAGATATCAGTTTTAAAGTAAAACTTAATGTGCTCATTTTATGTGATACTGCACTTGAGTTTGCAAACCCGAGCCACATCCACTTACAGCACTAATGAACGGTAATGAGAATGTTTAAATCTGACACCAGAAAAGGAAACTAAGTGAAAGAATTGTATCTAGAGATGATCAGCAGTTGCAGTACCAACCCAAGAAAATATGCCACTTAGTGGCAGTAAGGATTGATGGGTTGGACTGGCCGTAAAGGACACTGGAACAATTGTGGATGGGTGGAGGACCACAGGGCTGCTTTCCAGAGGTGGATGGAAGTTCAACTAATCAGCCTGGCAAACAATCCTGAAAGAGCACACACAATTTTCTTGTAGAAATATGTATAATACCCCTCCAAATCCTCAAGGGCACTGTCAAGCTCACTCACGGCTCACTCAGCATGCGAGGGACTGATATGAAAGCCTTTTCCTGGCTGCTTTCAGCTCCTAGCCCATCACTGGAGGAGAGATCGGGAGAAGATGAGAGTTAGCGAGTGGGGCAGGCAGAAGGCTTCTTACATATAAATATTGTAAAGTTTTGTTAGAGCTGGGGGTCTCTAGTTGGCTGAGGTAGGTACTTTAGTCCAAATAGGGACCCTTTCTTCTAGTCAGGGTAAGGGGGAAACACCTTTAGATAACACCTGCTCACCCCCTGGTAGCTTGGCATGAGCAGTAAGGCTTATCTCCAAGGCAATGTGTAAAGTATTTGCAACCACACCTTGTAGCTTCCTTAGCTCCAGGCAATCCTTTTAGTACGTTGTGGCTCTGGCCGGTGATCCTCACTCACAGCCTCAGTTACAATGATGCTCGGGCCACGAATGGCAAAACAGCAGCGTGGATGATGTTTCAGGATGCGGGGGCAATGCGATCCTGGGGCAACTCATAAATTGTACCACGTACCACACGGCAGTCTCGGGTGTGCAAGAGCACCACACACACAGCGTCGCTGAGAAACAGTCCTCAATTCCAAGTACCCCGTTGCGGCTTGGGCGGGCGGCGATCTGTAGTCGCAGCCTCAGTTACAATGACGGCTTGGGCAACAAACAACAATACAGCAGCGTGGACGATGTTTCACACTGCGGGGGCACCTCGTCAACAGTGCCATGGACCACACAGCAGTCTCAGGCGTGCAAAAGCACCATGCACACAGCGTCGCTGAGACACAGGTTTTAGTTTCAAACAGTCCTTTGGCACATTGCGGCTCGGTCGGTGGCGGTGTTACTTACTCACAGCCTCAGGTACGATGATGGCTTGGGCCACAACAGCAAGGCAGCAGTGTGGACGAAGTTTCACGCTGCAGGGGCAATGTGATCCCAGGGCACCTCATAAATAGTACCACAGACCACTCGGAAGTCTCTGGCGTGCAAGAGCACCACGCACAAAGCATTGCTGAGACACGGTTGGAAAATGTTGTGTTCTTGAGTTTCCACAACAGGGGACCAGCTCTCCTTGGGCCCTTTAAGACATACTACTTCAGGACACAGCACACAGCAAAGTCCTCACAAGCAGGTGGACACGGCACACAGTAAAGCTCCTTGTCCTCTCCTTAGTGAAAATATAAAACTGCAACCAGCCCCAGTACACACAGCAAGGGCAGTCCTTTTCTTCAGTCTCTTCATCTGTTCTTCCTTAGCAGAGATTCCTCTTGATCACAAAGTAGGTTCAATCCTTTTCAGTATGGATTGCAGACCTGAGTTCAGAGGTTTCAGCTCTTACATTTATACCCCTAAATGCCTTTGAAGTCTTTGTTTTCAGGGGGCTCTGAGCACTGTCCAAACCAGTTCTGTTTGCCTTCCTACCAGGACACACCTTCTTCCTTTGATAGTGGGGGTCTGGGGTCCAGACGCTCAGCAGAAGGTGGAGCAACACAGCCCTCTTCAAATCTAGGGGGCTACTCCTCCCCCCCTACATCAAATGCAGACACTGGCTGTTGCTGTCTCACCTGCTCCTCCCTGGAGTCAGGACACTTTCCAGACCTAGTCACATCTAAACACAGGCAGGCAATATACAACCAGGCAGAGGCACACAAGATGGTTCGGACAAGAAACCAGCCACTTTTAAAAATGTGGTTTCTAAGCACAAAATTTAAAAAACATCTTCACAAAAAGATGTGTTACTACATTCTGAGTCCAGGCACACTAAACGCCATCTCTCCATCTTATGCCTATGGGAAGATATGCTGGTATGTCACAGAGCATCCCCCATTCTGTCCTATGGGCAAGATGGCCTTGCAACAGTGAAAAACGAATTTGGCAGCATTTCACTGTCAAGACATGGCACACACTTCAGTACATGTCCTACCTTTCACATATACTGCACCCTGCCCAGGGGGGTACCTTGGGCCTACTATAGTGGTGTCTGAAGTGCATATAAAAGAAAGGTAAGGCCTAGCAAGTGGGTGCACTTGCCAGGTCAACAAGGCAGTTTACCAACTGCGTGCAGGCCCTGCAGTGGCAGGCCTGAGATCTCTCTTTAGGGCTACTTGTGTGGGTGGCACAATAAGTGCTGCAGGCCCACTGAGCTAAAAAACGGTGATGGATCAAGCCCTGATCTTTGGACTGGGTAAGAGTGGTCTGCTTAATTCAGACACTCTGTTCATCACCACCCCCTTTTCTGAATCGCAGGCCCACTAGTAGCATTTGCATTACCAGCTTGGCACACATAGTGCACTTTACTAGGGACTTTGCTAATAAGGCAAACATACTAATTATGGACAACCAATTACCATAACACTTTATACAGGGAGCACTTGCACTTTGACACTGATCAGCAGTGGCAAGGTTACCAAAGCATCTAAGTCGGCAAAATTATGTCAGAAAAAGGTCTAGGAGGAAGGCAAAAAGTTTAAGGAACTTTAGCCAAAAAGGGCCAAGTCCGAACAAATATGAAATAGAATTACCTCCTCGTCCGCCTTCCTGGATGCAGTCCTTACACATGAGATACTTCTACTTTCTGGCAGAACCAATTCCCTAGCTGAAACCCTAAATGTTTCCCCAATATGGCCCCCATTACCTGGACGTTACCACAAAAGGGAGGAAGTAACAAAGCACTTCCTGCTTTTTCTTTCTGTAACGCACCCTAGTCTGAAGCTCCTTTACTGATTAAGAAAGTGATCTTCTTCATTCTTCTGATTTATGATGTCTAAATTGTTTTGCATTGCCATTTTTTGGCATTCCTTTGATCATATTTCTGTATGTCCTTTTGTTCAGCTTTTGTGAGCAGGGTTTCAGGACAGTGTGCTGTGGCTCTCCACTATGTCCAGCTTTACCAGGCAGGACTGGTGGGGTCCACGAACACCAACATGCGCTGTGTTTGGGATCCCCGCCAAGTTGCTCTGCTTTAGCATTCAGGCTTTGGATTCCCGGGCCCAAAGCGCTCTGCAGTAGTGGGTGGGGCTCAGTAGAATGTTCATGTTTGGTCACCTTGCCATGGCAGAAGTTTTGGGATTAATTCTTGCAAGGCGTCACAAAGTGGTACTTCGGCATCCAGGAGGTATTATTTTTAGTAGTCTCTTCTCCGCTTCTCTCCATAGGAAAGTGAATGGAGTGGTTGGAGTTTGAGTAGTACAGAGCCTGTTGAGGAAGAGCCTGGTCCTTCTGTGCAGCCCTCTTTACAGTCTCTGAAATACATTATTGTAGCTGCGGTTGAGGCAGCATTTAAGGCCCGGCCTCCTCCTAAGATTCCAGGCAAGAGATTGAGGAGCCGATGGGTGCTCCTGGGGAGGAGAATCAATGGGAGCAATATTTTCAGGGTCTGAGCTGACAAATCTCTTGAAGCATGTTAGAGAAAACTTGAGTCTTCTTGCAGCTGTGCATGAGCTGATGAGGATTATGTATTGGCTAATTATCCGCAGGCGGACACTGAGACTCTACCATTACATAATGTGATTCAGCAGGTGCTGTTGCATGAGTGGAAAGAAGTGGGCATATCAACCTTCCCTGAGTTTTTGTCACAGTGTTATCCAGTGGGCAAGTTTGTGAAGGAATTTCCATCTGTCGTCAAGGTGGATAATCTGATGGCTGTCATGTCCACTCAGGGGAGTGTGGTTTCTGAGGATACTTCCCCCTGATGCGGTGGATAGGATGGTGGATGGGGCTGTAAAACGGTGCCATGCTGTGGCCAATTTTTCTGTTTGTGCGAATACTCATGCAACTCATACTGCCCAGTCCTTAGTCAAGGACTTTCACGCCTTGGCCGGGTTCAGATTGTTTGAATCTTCTGACGCTGATGGAACAGCAAGGTCGCTTATTAGCTCACTTGCCCTGAGACAATTTGCGTGCATCTGCACCTACTTCTGGGATGGCTGTTGCGGCTGGCAGACCTCAGTGTTTGCACAATTGGAAGGTTATTGCAGTTCAAATGACTGTTTTGATGTGGCTGCCCTTTGAGGGTCCCAAGCTGTTAGGGCAGCTTCTTGAGATGAAGATCAAGATATCTGTGGGAAACTAGAAATTGATGGCGCCAGCAAGATCCTTTCAAAGGGGCAGAGGTTTTGCATTTACAAGCGCTTTTCTTTCTGGCTATGCGAGGGGTTAGTGGTAGAGGTCACAGTTAAGGCACCCTGTATCCAGAAAATCCCGGTTCCTGCCTTCCTCCTCAGCTGCTACCACCAGACTCCAAAAGCGCGACCATGTGAGTGCTTCTTCAGTGGGTGGGCACATTGTGGACTTTCAAGACCAATGGCAGAACGACTTTTTCAATGTCTGGGCCTAACCGGTAGTCTCCGAGGGGTATCACTTGGAGTTTGCAGAGCATCCAGGATCGTTCTTCCAGGAAACTCCTCTTCCACAGGATCTGGTACCAATACAGCAAATAAAGGATGAAGGGACAGTTGTTTGTGTTCCCCAGAGGGAACACAGGCTGGGATTTTACTCCATTCTCTTTTTAGTAAAAACATTTCAGGGGACTAACCCTGTGTTGCATTTGAAAGCATTGGATCCGTTCGTGGTCACAAGAACTTTTATAATGGTCACCCTTCAGAGTATCTTTCCCCTGTTGAGATTAGGCCTGATCCTTGCATCTGTAGACCTGCTGGATGCATTTTGCATGTCCCACTCTGTTATCTTCATCAACAATACCTTAGGATTTCAGTGGATGGCCGCTATTACCAGTTATGCTCTCTCTCCTTCAGTTTGGCATTGCCTTTCAGAGTTTTCACCAAGCTGCTGGCTCCACTGGTAGGTATTTTGTACTATCAAGTTATTCAGGTGTTTCCTTCCTTGACATTTTTCAATTGCTCCTTTTCTCTCTAGGGTTTGCCAAGAGGTCGTGGACGTGTTTGTCCTGTTGCACACTCATGGATTTCTGCTCCACACCGCAAAGCCCCACCTTCAACTGTCACCGTCTCTGCAGCTTATAGGAGCTCTCTTCTGGATGGATTTGGGGGTGGTTTTCTGGTTCCAGCATGATAGGATGAACTGATGTTACACCTGTCACCCCTCCTGTCTCTCCCTTTGGTTCCAGTGAGACTGTGGTTGAGGAGTCAGGGAGAAATGGCTTTCAATTTGGCTCTGGTCTCCTGGAGCCGTCTGTATCTCTATCCAGTTGTGCATTATATTCTGCATGAGTGGAATCCTCTGTCTCAGGATTTCACAGCTCGGGTTCCAGTTACTCTGCATGTTGTGCAGGAACTGCAGTGGTGGGTAAACCCAGACAACCTCAACATGGGTCATCCGTTGAGTGGTCTACCTTCTGTGATCATCTTCATCGATGCCAGCAGTGGGGGTGGGGAGCAGATCTTGTGAGTCTTACTGCCCATGGGTTGTGGAGCAGGGGTGAGTTTCTCCATTCTTTCAAATGGAAGGAACTGGCTTCATTGTAGGTGGTTCTATTTCATTTCCCCCCATCCATCAGGGGTCGAGGAGTGTGTATCCAGACAGACAATCAGGTCATGAGGTCGTACGCTTTTCATCTGGGGGAGATGATTCCCTCCCTCTTTCTCTTATCCTGGGAGGTGTGGCTGTGGCAAGAGCGGATTCTTCTTTATCTGCCGGCAGTCTGTCTTCCGGGGAGGGAGGATGGGCATGAGGACCAGCTCAGTCATAGTTCTCATCGTCTGTCTCTCTGTGTCTCTCCTCCAGGGTATTTTGGGAGATATGTTAGAGGTTCAGGTGCCCCTGGCTGGACCTGTTTGCCAGAGAGTGCAATGCCTTTCTCCCCTATTTCTGCTCCTTGATTCACTCTCTGGGAGCCTGGGCCTTGGATGCCCTCTCAATTCCCTGGCTGGGTGTCTCCTGTATTGTTTTCTGCTCATCCCCTTGATTCCCTGGGTTCTGCACAAGGGGATTTCTGACCACACAAAGGTTCTACTGGTGGCTGCAGGCGGTCGATGACTCTTTGGTTTCCTCTGCTTCTTCAGCTGTCAGAGGGTCTTCCCTGAGTGTTTCCGTTTTTGCCTTCTCCTCTGAGTCATCCCCTTCTTGAGATTTCCTCCTTGAAGCATCTCGTTTTGGGGGTCTGGCTGCTAAACGGTTGACTCTGTGTGTTCTAGGCTGTTCTGAGCCTGGGGTCATCCATCTCCATCCATTTGTTTCACAAGCCCTCCACTCACGGATCGTTCAATTTCCATTGGGGGCATTTTGCTAATTGGTGTGATTCTAAGGGGTTGGTTTCCTCCTCTTCTTTACGGATTTTGGATTTCTTGCAGGATGGCTTCGCCTTTCGTTTGGCTACACCGGCCCTTGGAGCCCAGTGGGTGACTTTTTGGTCCTTTTGAAGGTATAGGGTCTTCGATATTGTGCCTTTGGCCTCTCGTCTCCTTAGGATTTTTTTTTCTGCACAGCCCGTTTCTGATTCTCTGATTCCTCACTGGTATTTTTTTTTTTAGTATTCAGGCACTGACTGGTACTCCTTTTGAGCCCCTGGATGCGGTTTCCTTCTATTTTCTGAAGGAGAAAGGTGGTGTTTTTGGTTGAAGTGGGTTCTGGGGGAAGGGTGGAAGAAATGAGTGCTTTGATGTTGGTTTTTCTGGTTCTCCATTTCTTTACGGATAAATTGGTTCTTTGGCCAGGCCTGGCTTTCCATTCTCTTGGTTCTTTCTCAGTTTCCTTATTTGGAGGACATTGTCCTTCCAGTTTTCTTTCCTGACCCTTCTTTGGCTGAAGAAGTTGGTTTACATTCCCTGGATCTATGCAGTTCATTGTCCATTTATTTGGAACATTCTACTTCCTTTCGGGTGGTTGATTCCCTTTTTGTTAACTTTGATCTTCTACTGCTTCAGTTTCACACTGAATTAAGTCTACAGTCATGCTGGCTTATCAGAGGTCTGGATGTTGTTTTCCTCTGCAGGTGCAAGGCCGTTCAACTTGAGGGTTTCTATCTCTTGGGCAGTCTTTAGCAGTGCCCATTTGCATGAAGCGTGTGCTTCAGCTACTTGGAGTTCCCAACACACTTTCCTCTCCCTCTATCGTTTACTATAGGGTGGGCATTTTTTCCTCCTTTGGGGATCATGTCCTGTCTGCAGCGACTGATACTTCTGCTCATTTTGTATCTTGAATAGCAGTTTCTTTTGTATGTTGTAATAAATTGGTTTTCATTCAGCATCCTTAGTGCTTTAATGGTGTGTTTTTTAAACCATAGTGACTGGAAATAGTCACCGGTCTGCTTGGGTCTCATGCATAAGGACTGCATTCAGTAATGCAATGTTTACTTATCAGTAATCTTCCTTAGTCCGATTTACGAAGTCCTTACCTATGATATAATTCTCCGTTCTGGTAGAACCTATTCCCTAGCTGAAACCCAAAAACTTCCCCAGATGCCCCCATTACACAGGAACCACCACTAAAGGGAGGAACTAATGAAGCACTTCCTGTAACACACCACGCCAAAAAGACAAAAAGAAGACAGGAAATTGTCAACCGCCATGCCCGGGTGGGACAGCAGGACTCAGGAATGCATCCAGGTAGACCAGGAACCAGAACATTAATGTCTATACTAATTCATACAGCACCTACTTGGGAACACAAACACTGGGCCTGTGAACAAGTTGCAAGCTGTACAGTGCTAATGTGTGCCTGTGCAATAATGAGCACCAGTTCACATTTTTTGGGACTAGCACTCATGTTTCATAATCGAAAGAGAAAGTAAGGAACACAGTGAAAAGGGAAAATTCTGGGATAACAAGCATTGGCCATGCCAATTGGTTTCTCCATATTAGTGTATTATGAAAATATGTCCTCGGTGCACTGCAGAGTTGGAAAAGCATTCCAATCACACATGTGTGGCTCAGACAGGGCGGGAGGGGAACCCTTGCCCACTTGTTGTTGTTAATCAAGCACAGTAGGATTTTGTACAACAGGCGCTCTGAACTCAATATTTTTAAAGTGCTTTCATAATGGTTAAATAAAATGTTTGCCTAAAATCACACAATTTAAGCAGGTAAGATGCAATTTATACTCGTTTTCTGGTTTCACTTTCATTGCTGCTGGTGACCATGCCTTCTCTGTGCATCTCGCTGGACCACTAACCACCGGGATTATGCATCTTTCTGATCAAGCCCCCGACTAACAGTTATGCTGTTTTCAACCCGAGTGTCATATACAGCCAGAGAAGTGAGGTCAACAGAGTTGAGCAGTAAGGTAAATGAGTAAGCGAGTTCATATCACTTTTCAGACATGGTGGCCATGGTGCACCACACGACATAGGAGACTGATAGAGGAAGCATGCCATTCCCTTATGGACTGCATCATCTGCAGCAATGATCAATGTTTTTCCAGAAAATCAGCAGCAGTACCATTATAGACCCTAAAATGTGGTTGTCGTGGAGGTGATCCGGCCCCCAAGCTACCTACATACAACATCCAGGGCTCTAAGTGGGCCGGGTCCTACCTGTACTCAGCACCAGCAGTTCCTAAAAGCAGGTGCTGAGACCAGTCACAATCAGGCTCTCCATTTTTGCCCTCACCCTTGGTGAGAATTTTTTTTTTAACTCAGCAATAGTGCCACCCTTCACTGCCTTTGAGGTAACTTCAAAGATACTCTATAGTTCTTTCAGTCTCCTCATTTCAGAACTGAAACATTGTCAATCTTATATACAACAAAGCCGTAGTTTGTGCATTTTTTTTATCTTATGCAACAAACAACAATTGACAAAGCCAATAGCCTTCACTTGCTGTAAGTGCAATGTTACTTGTATTTTATATCTGGATGCAATGACAGAGACAGCAAAATACCAGTCCAGCAGCACACTATGCTAAGCACAGATTTTTAGCTTAGGGTGTTATATGCCACGTCCTTAATTACATAGGCCACGGCCCTTTGAGAGACACCCAGGTTTTTCATCCCACTGAAAGCTCGGACCACATCTGTCGTGTTTCTGTAGTGGGCGCCAGGCAACACATCAAACTCAGGACACAGGTTGGTTACGCAATGCTTCTTTTATTTCTTTCTATTGGGGCTAGTTACATGCACGTCCATCCCTGTACCCGTCTTGGTCAGTCTGCCGTCTTTCCTGTCCCTAACCGGATGTGGTGTCCGGTGGCCTGGTCACCTCCCTCATGACCCACAGGGTCCTAGTGACCTCCTGTCCTGTCGCCCTATCTGTCAGGTCACGACAACATCTATCAGGTTTTATTGGCCTTTCATTTTTTAGGACTTTTGGAAGGGATCACTGTAATAATTTAATGATTTGAAAGAGTGAGACTCAATTTATACAGGAAACATTATGGCATCTACTTAGCAACTTATGAATAAAGACAAAAAAATGCAAAGTGGAAGAAACAGTATTTGATGTAAACATTAATATAGTTTTTTGCTATCTGTTCCTGAGTGCCTCGAACCATGGCTGCAGCAGAGTTGGGTTGCTACTGCGTTCTGATTTTGTTTAATATTTGCTACCCCGGAACTAATTGCAGCAGCGCCCGTCTCAAATCAGCAGCAATGTATGGTTCCTTCCGGCAGTATAAGCAGTAATTGTCCCCTTCCCCCTCCTTCCCCCTCCATAGACGTCCTGACAGTGTTTCTTGGACAGGACCTGGCCTCCTGTGTTAGCAGAAGACAATTTCCAGCACTTAGAGGAAAATCCATGACTCTAATGAAAGCCTCCACGTGAGGGATTAGTGTTTCCGACGGAGTACAATAGTTGTCGAGTGGGGAGAGGGGGAGTTTGGCTGCTTTGCCGGGGGGGGGGGGGGGGGGGGGGGGCTGTTCTACAGATGTGCACATTCATTTGAAGTGATTACTTCATTACTTCACACTTCTCCCTTCATGAGATGCTGCCGCAAGCGGACTTAATGGAATCCTATGTAGACAAAACAAATTAAATGGTAAACGAGTAATTATGTAGTTGGAAAGCACACTTTCACCACAGCTTTAAAGTGCATAAGGATCAATATGCCATTACAGAAAACAAAAAACTGCAGAAACCCTAGGAAAAAAACTACTACATGTTACACGTGTTTATTGCAACGAAATAAAGTAGACGATAAAATATAGGAAAAGTTGGTTTCACATCAAGATGGTGAGGGATAAAGCCATGCCAAAGCAGGGGAGACTGGACATGTTCACCAGGCTGATACCGCAACCCCCATGCAGGAAGAAGACGAGAAGCCCCACTCCAGCACACATGCAATCATCCAGCGATTGAGTCTTCCCGCCAGGCCCTGGAGACCAAAATTAGTAAGGTAGGGGTTAAAGTTATAATACTACAGCAAGACTTAAGTAAAACCCAGGCAGGTTCGAGAAGGCTGCAGTGTCGGCACAAACAAGCATTGTGTAGTCAGGCGGGTGCAGCTTGTGCTGTCTCTGCCTCCCGTCATCAATTAGGAATGCCACTGTTTTGTAGTGCATGCATACGATGCAAGACATTGCGCGCATGCAACACAAAGAGTGAGAATTACGCCACCAATCATGACGCAAACAAGCATTGAAAATGCAACATGACTCGGATTTACCCGAGCCCTATTGCATTTTAAATGGACGAGCAGGCACGAACGGGAGGGGGTGGGGGAGTGTTTGAGACACAAGAAGTTACAGACTGCGGGTGGGAACGGGGAGAGAGAGGTAAACCAAACGTTTTTCTAAGTAAAGGGGCTGATAGCCTCGGAAGTGGAAAAATGACGTCAGGGCAGTCAGGAGACAGGACAAAAATGCCGAAAACCAATCAAAATGCAGAATCTTTGATCGTAGCCAATCAAAGTTATGCCGGGGAAGTGGGCGGAGCTTGCTTCGCTATACTAGATACAGCACCTCTCGTCGAGACAGCGCTGGTACTGCCTAGCCGAAACCTAAAAATGTTCTTCTTTAGGCAGAGGAGAGCGAGGTTTGCCTCGAAAAAAGCGCCAGCTTCTCTGTTACCAGTGGCGGATCCTCCATATGGGCGTTTGGGCGCCGCCCCACTGCTTTCTCGCCGTGCGAGAAGGCAGAAACAAATAGTAGAGAACTACCATTTGTTTCTGCCTTCTCGCACGGCGAGAAAGCAGAAGTTCCTGCTTTTTTTCAGTGGGAGGGGTTACTCGAGGGCAGGGGGGAGTGGTTTTCCCCACTGTTGTTAATACTGTCTGTTTGGCAGCCTGAGAGGCTGTCCAAACAGACAGTATTAACTGTATTCATAACAGCGGGGAAAGCCGCTCCCCCCTGCCCTCGGGTAACCCCTCCCATTCTCCCTGTTCTCTGTATGCTGCAGCATACAGAGAAATCACGTGGTGTTGAGGCAACCGGCCGAACCAATCACAGCGCTGTGCTGTGGTGGAGTCGGAGGGGAGGGAGGCTGCCTGGCTTCCTACATGACGAGTCTGATGACGAATTCAAGAACGTCGCACTCGCTCATTCACCCCTCCCGTAGGGATAGGAAAATTCACTAATGCAGCAGTTTTCGTTTCTCAGCTAACTGTGGCCGAAACTAACAAGTCTCTTATCAGTAATGTTCTCATGCACCAGAGACGCTGAGGCTTAGCTCCGCGGCCTTGAGCAAAGATAGCGATGTATCCCTTGCAGGTGCAGATGCCTTCTGTATGAGGACATTGTCCTCTGTCTGGGTTTCAGTAATTTTCCAGAAGGGGCATACCCCAATGTACTGTATTGCATTATAATGTATTGCTGTGATGATGTGAGTCAGTCCTCTCGATGCACCCTTGGGGTGTAGACCTGACAGGGCCCATCTGCAGATGAATATTAGATAAATAAATATGTGTCTAATTCTTCTCCACTGCCTGGCTGGATTATTTAATTGTTAGTGATAGATGAGTGAGGTAAGTCGCTCAGGTGGATTTGAGCCACACTTATCAACAACAAACATAAGTACAAGTCAAAATAGGTTTATATTAGGTTAAAAAGTAGTACAGCACTCAAAGCGAAATTTGACCACGGAAATAACAGAGTTTTCACATCGGTAATATTAGTTTTGGTGCTAGTGTTTGAAATTAGTTCCCTAGTAGATTATAGGGTTAGGGTATTAAACCTAAATATAAATCCCTATTATATAATAGGGCAAACTATATAAAAGGGTGCACTTACATTTAGCATGGCCTACCCTATAAATCCCTAGTAGATTATAGGGTAGGGGTATTAAACCTGCCCATAAGTCCCTAGTATAAAATAGGACCTGGCTGTTTTGAGGCAACAGCTCTTTCTGCACTTGCTTGTGTGCACTGCTGAGTGCCTGAGGCCAAAGTACTACTGCTCTTTTCATAACTCGCCAACCCCCCCAAAGAAACGCCCCACAAACATCCACCTTGCAGGCTTCGTTAACCTCCCATCGCCTGCTCACTGCATCGCCTTTTGTGGACCAGATTTAGTAAATGGCATGAAATAGATTGAGCGAATGGAAAAACGGACTGCAACCCCATGTTTACATCAAGCCCACAATAAAAAATATTGTGTGATGCTATATACTGAAGTTTGAAGGGAATCACAGCAGTTAAGGTGAGGTCCACAAGCAGCAGGAAGAAAAAAACATCCTTAGGTATAAGTAGAAAAAGTTCAGGGCAACACTCATTATTATGCAAAGGAAGAGCATGCTCTCCCACAATACATCTTTGAGATCCAAAAATGCAACTTTCTGAAAGCTCAGCAATCCAAAAATAAAATCCACTTGTAGTGCACCTCACCACTGGAGTATGTATGTTGGGTTTACTGCAAATAAATTAAGGCATTCAGGACACAGTGTAACGCTGGCTTGCAAGTGGCATGTTTATATGTAACATTAGTGACCCGCTGCTGAATTATAATATTGAAAAACACACATCAGTATCCTGGCCTGAACAGTATCTGTAAACTCATTAACAATTTGTACCAGCCTGCCTGTTTCAGTGACCTCTGCAAATAGGGCATCAAAGAGCTGAAATTGATAATAAATTGAAAGGTGTTGTGAAGAGTGGCCCCCCAAAATCCTTAAAATTTTACTTGGAATTGTACAAGGGAGAATATAGTATGACAGCATATGAGAATAAAAATAATCTCAACCGAACGTCTTGTAACTTAACCTAAGTAAATAAAAAATAAAATTAAACAACGTTCAACGTGTCACCTCAACCAAAAATAACTCCACGTACTGAGAGCCTAAAGTAATGCAACTTAGCATTCTAGTGAGCACCATGTAATGCGTTTGATACAGCCATGCTATGCTATATTAAACTCATTACATTGCCCTAACTAGAGTGGTGAGATGCCTTACTTTAGGCACTCAGTATGTGGAGTTATTTTTGGTTGAGGCGACAACTTGTGCATGCTACTATCACATCACGCAACACGATTAGACCTAAACATAATACTGTGACCGGAAAGTCCGCCGTTTTTAGGCTGATCTGGTCACCGGAGACTGAGGCATAGGAGAATCACAGCATTTGTAAAACTGAAATGTTTAAACAAACTTAAACAAACATTGGATAAGTCAGAGGCGAACTTTCCGACAGGGACATTTTTATGTTTTCACCTTAATTGTGCCAGTATCTTAAAATATTCTAAATTGAACACTGCCTCCTCTATTTATAAAACCTGCCCAAGCTCTGCATACATTGTCTGATCCTGGGCATGTGCAATTTCTTTTTGTTTTTGTGACTTAGTGCAAGTACAGGTACACCAAGGACCTCATTTCCTAATGGTGGGCGGATAAATTATTAATTTGATGCCATTCAACTGTATCATCCAACTGATTTCCAAGTTTTAACATTTGAAAGATGTGCACAAAGATCTATGGAAATGAGCACAGATGAAGAATTGTGAACAGTACACATTCCATTCATGAAACTGAGCATATTCTTTATCCTCCTCTACCTTTTGAAGGTCAAACTTGTCAACGTATGTACAGACACATAACCCAATTCGTAAACATTTTAAAGACGCTTACCCTGTGAGTGACACTCTACTCTGAGTGAAACCCTTTACAATCTCTTAATTCTGCTCGCACGCGCATTGTTTGAGTAAGAAATGGCAGAAACTATGCAAAAGCAATGCTATAGATTAAGTGGGCATCGGCAAAATGACAAAGCTAAACATTTCACTCATGTGAAGCTCACATGGGCCTATAGTAGGTAGGAGAGGCTGATCTCCTATCTCAAACCTATTTTAGACTCGAGGATCAGTTTTCTTCAGCACATACCATCTTCAATAAATGTCCCTTGAAACAATTCCTAAGGGGATGAAACATATTTTGGCTGGTTGCTGCACTACTTAAAGTTATCTGAAGGTTCCCATTGGGCACCGCTATATGCACTACTAATGAACATTTTGTACCATAGATATGACTGTCTGATATACTGTCATACTGTTAACAAGAATGTCAAGAGCCTCTCATTACAACACTACGACTACATACTTGTTATTAAGCAGTGTTCACAAATAACCATGTACACTTCCGAACTGTCTGATCCGCGCACTACTGGAACTTTATTAAACTGGGTGTGTGCTACCATTATAGCTTTAACTCAACTCATACAAATCCATATTCAATTAGTTGACCTATGGTGTCCCAAAGGGATCATCTGTTACCCTATATCTGTGATAGCGACATGACACTGTTTGAAAACATACTTGAAAGATTTAACATGGGTTAACACATGTATGCCTATGACACTCACGTCAAAGCCTAGGTGATCTTTGGTAAGCTCTGGATTGTCTCTTGGGCATGTAAATCTGGATGCACCAAAACTGACTTCATGTTAAAGCTTCCAATACAAAGATAATTACAACTGGGATCTTCTGCTCAGCCATCAAGACTGCAATGCCCCCAAGACTGAGATACCGCAACTAAGACCTGAAAAGTGTTTCCCTCTGTTATTCGACTAGTCTTAATCCACAGGCTAACACAAGCGCCTTTGTAAGACGTCCACGACCTAGGTGCTGCCATTGACATCAAAAGTGTGAAAAAATGCCTAGTATTACCGAAGTGTCCTTTGAGGAATTCTGCTCTTTTTGCACCTGCAACGAATTGCTCGAATGATTTACAGAATGGAATATTGCATCACATTAAATGCCTTCTAGCCAAGTCAACAGCAAAACATAATACCGTATAAAATGAACCTAACCACCTAACAAGCCTTACCTTATCAGTTTGCTTTAGCCAGCAAACAGGTGCAGTGAGAAACCGACACTTTCATGGCAGAACTTTCCATGTGCAGGTTTCACCACTGAAAGGGTTTATTCACACCCCAGCATTAACACCAAGCACATTAAATTAATCGAGAGCAGGGTGTGCTTTTAAACTTCATTATCATTTTACTGGTAAAAAATCGAGAAAATGTGCTGATGCTTTTTCTGGGGAAAAAATGTACATACGCCAATACCACATTTAAAAAAATGTTCTCATAAACAGTACCACTGAAGTAAAACCAAAATACACTCATGATAAAAGGCAACACACATTTTGTATCTGTTTTTGCGCTTTGTACTTTAATTTTATAGAACATGTATTAATTCCAACAAGTGTTTGAATTTACAGATCACCAAATCAGAACGCAGTGGTGTTTGCTGGATTATGGCGGTCCGCGGTAGACTGGTGAGTCCGGTCCGGGTCTTCCTCCTCTGGCAGACTGGCAGTAGCCGCACACAGAAGCCTACAGGTCAGGGGTCGAGTCCAGGTCCCGCAAACTATTAAAAGGAAAAGGCTTCCGTGGCTGGGTACCCTAAAGCTGTTCTCATTGGCAGAACCCTCCAGCAGTGTTTCAGCGAGCTCTAGGATTGGCTGGTGGCTTTCAAGCCAATCCTAGATCACTTTGTTTGCTCTCCACAACAAACATTGGAGCAATGGTTTTTTAAATTATTTTTTTATTTTTTTTTATTACGTATTTCACAGGTTACACTGCCATTCGCCAACAACCCTGAGGCCGGCGGCTGATTCAACTGGATTGAAGTACACAGCTTATATTGCCAACAACCCAGAGGGCGGGCAGCGGAGTTCTACCATTGTATTCCTAGCCTGGAAAAACAAACTACAACATAGTCCATTTCTTCTTACAATATAACA
This sequence comes from Lissotriton vulgaris, assembly GCF_964263255.1. Lineage (NCBI taxonomy): Eukaryota > Metazoa > Chordata > Amphibia > Caudata > Salamandridae > Lissotriton > Lissotriton vulgaris. The sequence continues at coordinate 965,824,124 of NC_141694.1, forward strand.
AACTTAACCCCGTTACGAATCCCCCCTACTGCCATTTAATCGAAACAAGAGGCGAGCCCCTTCAAGTTCGAGTCCACAAGCCTGCCACATCATCCACATCCAAGCAATCTGTGCATAGTCAACAGTTTACACCCCCTTTAATCAATGCGCAGTGACACGTCTATGCCCCATCTCTAATCATATTGCCAACGGTGGCAGGCCACCCAAGTCCACCTTGTCATCTCCCGTAGTCTAGTTTCTCTGGAGGTCCGCGCCACCCAATCGTAACCAGTTAGCAAATGGTTCCCATATGTCAGCCGGTCTAGATCTACTTGGCATCAATTCCCAGAAGGCAGATAATTGATCTTTACAATACGTAACCGCCCTGACCAGTCAGCCACCGCAGGGTTTTTTTTTGTCTTCCAGTGGATAGCTATCTGTCTTTTCGCAAGCAACAGCATCATGGCCGTGAGCTTACGGTGTTCTTTCGGGATTTCTTGTACATACCCGAGCAATGCCATGAACAGCGTTGCCTGCAATGGTGTGTTAATCACTTGTCCCACATGTTTAAATATGTCTAACCAATATTTTGCGATGGGTCCACAGTCCCAGGCCAAATAAGTAAAAGTGGCGCCCTGAGCTCCGCACCTCCAACACCCAGCATCTGGGTGCAGGCCCTTACGATGCAGCTGTGATGGTGTGCGGTATAATCTATGTAAAAAGTTAAAGTGAATAAGCCACAATCTATAATTCGGCGACAGGTGTTCCAGCTGAGAGCAGCAGAACTGCCACTGTTCATCAGAAATGACTAAATCAGCATCTATTTCCCAGTCTGCTTTGGAAGTAGCATAAGTGATTGGAGATACTACCTGTGTGATACTGTAGATACGTGTAATAAGTTAGCGGGTGATGGATTTGATAAGACATTTTTCAGCGCAGGTGCACAGACATAATATCGACTCCAAAATATCGATTGGACATAATATCGAGTTGTAAATATAGACTGGACAAAATATCGACAGGACAGAATATAGATAACCAAAATAACGTTTTTAAGGTAAGTGATTTAATATCGACTGATAAAAATATATAAAGTTAAAATATCGAAGTATATAATATAGATAGTTTAAAATATCGATTTTTTAATAATATCTAATTTTTTATAGTGTATTTTTATGTTATGTTATGTGTGAAAAGTGTGTATTTATGTTATAATTAATTTTAATTAATGAATTTTGTTTTTATAATTATTGCGTAATTTAATTCTGTAGCGGGTTGTGGGTTTATAGGGGAATAGGGTGGGAAGTAATTTAATTAAATATGTAAATGTATTTATTGATAGTAATTTTTAATTAATTGTTAATTATTTTATATTTGTTAATTAATTAAATTTAATTGGTAATTAATTTTAATTAATTGATTAATTGGTAATTATGTAAATTTTACTAATTTATTTTCTGTAGCGGGTTGTGGGTTTATAGGGGAATTGGGTGGGAAGTAATTAAATTATAATTAATTAAATATGTAAAATTATTTATTGGTATTTATTTAGAATTAATTATTAATTATTTATGGGTAATTATAAAAATTGTATTTGCCAATTAATTTAATTTAATTGAATAATTGTTAATTATGTTAATTTTAATAATTTATTTTCTGTAGCTGGTTGTGGGTTTATAGGGGAATAGGGTGGGAAGTAATTTATTAATAATTAATTAAATGTATTTAAATTTGTTTAATTGGAAATAATTGTTAAATAATTTTTAATTATTAAATAATGAATTGTTAATTTTTAATTAATTTGTATTAATAGGTGATCAATTGAAATAATTATTGTTAATTAGTAATTGTAATATAATAAATATTATATTATATAACATTTTTAATTATTTTTTAATGAATTATTAATAGATATTGATTTTTAAATTTTTAAATAATACATGAAGTATTTACTTTCCCTAATGTTGTATTCTCTGGAGTGGGAATAGTAATTTTAACCCTTACGCTATCTAAAGCTTTCCCTACTGTTGCACTCTTTGGATTGGGAATAGTAATTTTAACCCCTACACTATCCAACGTTTTCCCTACTGTTGCACCCACTGGAGTGGGAATAGTAATTTTAACCCCTACACTATCCAACGTTTTCCCTACTGTTGCACCCACTGGAGTGGGAATAGTAATTTTAACCCCTACACTATCCAACGCTTTCCCTACTGTTGCACCCACTGGAGTGGGAATAGTAATTTTAACCCCTACGCTATCCAAGGCTTTCCCTACTGTTGCACTCTTTGGAGTGGGAATAGTAATTTTAACCCCTACGCTATCCAACGTTTTCCCTACTGTTGCACCCACTGGAGTGGGAATAGTAATTTTAACCCCTACACTATCCAACGCTTTCCCTACTGTTGCACCCACTGGAGTGGGAATAGTAATTTTAACCCCTACGCTATCCAACGCTTTCCCTACTATTGCACCCACTTGAGTGGGAATAGTAATTTCTACCCCTACGCTATCCAACCCTTTCCCTACTGTTGCACTCACTAGAGTGGGAATAGTAATTTTTACCCTTACGCTATCCAACGCTTTCCCTACTGTTGCACTCTTTGGAGTGGGAATAGTAATTTTTACACTTTTGTTATTGTAAGTTAATAATATTGGCTATTATTTAATTATATTTTGTTACTATGTATATATGTTTTAACAAATATGAATATTTTTTTTTAACTTTCATTAATTATTTAATTATTATAAGTATTTTAAGTATATTTTAGTAATTAATTTTTAATATTAATTTAATTTAACATTGTTTTTAGTAAAGTCGATATTTTTTAAAACTATATTTTAGTAAACGATATTTTTAACTCGATATTTTTGTACTTACCTGTTTGTAGATAGAAACTCGATATTTTGACTGTAGATACTTTTTTCAACGATATTCTTGATGGTCGATATTCTGTCCCTCGATATTATGTCAGTGATCCTTCAGTGCAGGCAGGGTAGGCGGTGCGCTTGGAAACTCCTTATATCTGCACCTGCATGCTGCCCTGATCTGGAAGTATAAGAGCGTATCGGACGCAGTGGGCATCTGTGGATCACACATCTGCGTTAGTGTTAGAATTTTCCCTTCTGGAAATAAATCACTCCCTTTCTTTAGCTTGTGTGATTCTGCCCTTTTAATAATTGCTTTCTCTAAAAGGGGGTTCAGTAGTGGATTATCTCCTATGGGCATAGATGGCGTGTAAAGCACCTCCTGTCGTGCCCTCTTTGCGATTCCTCTCCACGCCCATCTGACCGCCTCCACCATGTCTATTTCCTGTTGTGGACGTTTATATGGTTTGTATATGGCCGTGTTAAGTGGGAGTGGCACGATTTTGCCCATTTCCATTGCCACATGTGGTTGGAACGGTGTAGGGTAGTGCCAGAAGTGCAGGAACTGCGCTTGCGCACTGTAGGCGTAAAGTTCGAATTCTGGGGCGCCCAACCCTCCCTGTGTGAACGGCAAAGTCAGTATTTTCCAAGATATTCGGGGTTGCTTACCCGCCCACACTAGTTCCCATATATTTGATCTAAGCTATTTAAAAAAGTGAGTGTTCAATGGCATTGGAATGTTCACGAACAGGTATACAAATTTGGGCAGGACTACCATTTTAGTAATGGCTATGCGCCCCGTGAAGGACAACGGGAGACCCTTCCTTCTTGTTATTTTGCTCTCCAGCCAGTCCATTGCTTTACCATAGTTTGCCACCCAAATTTCCTGCAGAGATCTACTAATTTGAATACCTAGATATCTTGTTTCCCCTTCTGCCCATTGTATCGGATATTCTGAGTCAAACGGTATTGTGGTGTCTGTGAGGGGCAACATCCAAGATTTCTGCCAGTTAATCTGGATTCCAGTCAGTCCGCCATAACGTGTCAGTTCTCTCATCACCTCATCGAAGTTGTCTTTAGGATTGAACAGATAAATAGTCATGTCGTCCGCATACATCGATACTAAAAGCCCCCTGGATGTGAGCCCAATGCATTTCTGGGTATGATACTGCTTGAGCCTGGCCGCAAGAGGCTCTGTGGCTATGGCGAACAATAATGGCGACAGCGGGCAGCCCTGTCTCATTCCTCTAGTGAGGTGAAAGAGCTCAGACACCAGCCGGTTTATTTTGACCCACGCCGTCCGGTTTGTGTACAGTAGTTGGATCTGTCTGATAAATAAGGGGCTAAGGCCTAAGCGAGTCAGTAAGGTAAATAGGAACTTCCACTCCAGGGAGTCAAATGCTTTAGTAGCATCCAATAGCGCCGCTGTGGCCTGCACATGTGGGGCCAGATAGTGGAGTATGCCGAAAATCATTCTCAGATTATGGGCAGTGGAGTGGCCCGGTATAAATCCTGACTGGTCTGGCAAAGCTATCTGTGGTAGCATAGGCTGCAACCTATTCGCTAGTAGCTTGACGTATATTTTCGCATCTAAGTTAATCAGTGATAGTGAACGGTACGAATCCGGCTTAGTCGAATCTTTGTCCGGTTTCAATATGGTTATTATAGTGGCTTCCCGAAGTGTCGGAGGGAGTACACCAGTTTCCATTGCTTCTAAATATACCTGTAGTAATTTGGGGGTTAAGATATCAGCATATTCTTTATAAAATGCTGCCGTTAGGCCGTCATCCCCTGGGGCTTTATCTGCCGGCATACTATTTATGACTTGTTTAACGTCGTCCGCTGTGAACGGCATCTCCATGTATTTTCGGGCCCCATTGTTGAACCAAGCTAGCGTTACACCATCCAAATAGTCCACTATGTCCGCCAGTGATGGATCCGTCTGAGATGTATAAAGTCGATTATAGAACAGCGTCATTTCACACAATATGTCAGGTGGTGTTCTAGCTATTCCCCCACTTTCTGCCTGTAATTCAGTTATGTATGTCGACCCTCTAGGCTTGCTGAGAAGCCCTGCTAGTGTTTTTCCCGGTCTCTCGCTCTCACCGTAGCGCCTGGTTTGGGCATGCTTGTTGAGATATGCCGTTTCCCTCTCTGCCTCGTCCTGGAATTCCCTTAATTTAGTTCTCAGCTGTGCTGCGATCTCTGGGGACGGGCAAAGCATGTGCAATTGTTTCAGCTCTTTTATTTCACGCTCGAGCCTACTCAGCGTGTTGCGTATATCTTTTAGGACTCACAATTTAAGCGCTATGCAGTCCCCTCTTGTGACCGCCTTAAAGGCTTCCCATAGCGTGCCCGGTGAGTCTATAGTGCTCTCATTAAGCGCAAAGTATTCTGTGATCTTATTCCTAAACTCCTCGCGAAAGACCAGGTCCAACAGGGCCCTAGAAGGGAACCTCCAGGCAAATGGCTGGGCATATACAGGAAGCATACGCAACTGTATCTGAGCAGGCGCATGGTCCGATAAAGTGCGAGGATGGTGAGTGGCAGCTGTAAGTCAGGTATGGAGGTCCCTAGAGACCAACCAGTAGTCCAGGCGCGACCACGCATTCCGATGGTGTGTAGCACAGGCACCTGTTCTGGCCAAAGGGTGAAATGCCCTCCATGAGTCTATTAACTGATGGTCTTCTATGAAGTCGTGTAATAGTGCTGCTGCCCTCAGTGATGTGCTGGGGATGAACCCTGTCTGTCCACCTACATTGATAGGACTACGTTAAAGTCTCCCCCCCCCACAAAATCGCAGTGTGTTGAGGTTCCGTGACAATTGTAAGTGGTGTTTTCGACTCGCACGAATATGGTCGAGTCTGGTATCTATGAACCGCAAATAACGTGTTTATTTATTTATTTATTTATAGGCTTGTTACGCGCCGGCATCACACCCGAAGGTGTATCTCCGCGCGGTGCTGTGAGGTGAGCAGGTCGGAAAGGCTCCTCCTAGAATAATACAGTCTTTAGACGTTTCCTGAAAGCTGTGTGGCTCTGGCATTCCCTGAGGGAAAGGGGGAGACTGTTCCATAGACGAGGACCCATGATAGATAGGGCACGGCCTCCCTGTCTGGTCTTATAATGTCTAGGAACCTGAAGCAGCTGTTGATTAGAGGACCTGAGACTACGGGATGGACGGTGAAAAACAAATTTGTCTGTCAAGTAATGTGGTCCCAGATTGTGTAAACATTTATGTATCACACAGCTGATCTTAAATTCTATCCGTTTCCGGATAGGAAGCCAATGAAGGGCCTTAAGGAGGGGAAGGGACGGAGTTCTGGGGGGGGTGTTGGTCACCAGCCGTGCTGCGGTGTTCTGCACCACCTGCAGTTTGTTGAGCACTCCCTCATTGGCAGCTAAAAGTAAGCCATTACAATAGTCCAGGCGACTTAAAACGAGGGCCTGGACCAGGGTCTTCCGGGTGTCATCAGGTAGAAGGGGGAACACCTTCCGAAGGAGGCCAATAGTGTGGAAACAAGACCCTGCAGTGGTGCTGGCATGGTGAGAAAGGGTAAGGTCCTGGTCTAGACGTACTCCCAGGTTCTTGACTACCTGTTTGGGGAGCGGTGCCTGTCCCAAGCTTGGAGGCCACCAGTCTGGGGTCCAGAGGGTTCTCGCCTCTCCGAATAACATGACCTCAGACTTTCCTACATTACACTGTAGGAAGTTTTTGGCCATCCAGCTGGCGATTGCAGTCATGCCGTTAGAGAAAGCTTGTCTAATCTCAGGAGTAAAGGTCTTAAAAGTAAACAGCAGCTGCGTGTCGTCAGCGTAGGAGATAGGCATGAACCCAAAGGGCCTGATCATGTTGGCCAGGGAGGAGACATATACGTTAAACAACGTAGGGCTAAGACATGAGCCCTGCGGGACTCCTCTGATGATGTTGGCCGAGGAGGAGCTAAAGGAGCCCATGTTCACCGTCTGTGTCCGCTCTGAAAGAAAGCTGGTAAACCATGCCAGGGCAGCTTTGTCAATGCCTGTCTCCTTTAACCTGGTAAGGAGAATGGCATGGGATATGGTGTCGAATGCTGCGGACAAGTCCAGCAGCACCAACACCACAGACAGCCCTCTGTCCAGAGACATGCGTATGGCATCCGTAACGGAGAGGAGGGCGGTTTCAGTACCATGCCTGGGCCTAAACCCGGACTGAGAATGGTCTAAGCTGCCAGTCTGTTCAATGAAGGAGGAGAGATGGTGATTGACATGCTTCTCTGTCAATTTGGCGATGAATGGCAGAAGGGATATAGGCCTCAGGTTGGTCATGTCTGACCAAGGGATGGCGGTGTTCTTCCTGATGGGCTTAACTATGGCCTCCTTCCACACCCGGGGGACCAGCCCTTCAGATAGGGAGCGGTTGATCACCGTCCGAATACAGGGGCTGAGGACACTCCCAATGTGGTGCATAACCCGGGCAGGTACGAGGTCTACTGGGCTACCTGACTTAATGGTCCCGATCAGAGAGTTGACCTGGTCTAAGGTGATCTCAGGGATAGATGATAGTGAGGTTGGGGCAGCCCCGACTGTTTCAGGCTGAGAGCTTGAAGGGGGGACATTATCCTCCACGGCTGTGCTAGATTTAGTGGGTGTACGCGTTTTCGCTGTGCTAGCCTAAACCGTTCGTTTGTTTCGTGGGTTTCTTCATCTGAACCCACGGGTTCCATCTTAGATACGGCATCCATTTTGTTTCTTGCCCTCAAGTAGCCAGCGAACGGACGCTGTCCGCTTCGCGACCCTGGGATTCCCAAGCTCTTGCGGAAGACACGTGTTCCTTTGAGGGTGTCTTTATAATAAGGGGGATGACACTGTAAGGCAGATGTTCCCGCTCCAGGCTCATCTTGCCGTGCCGGTCTATTGTCTCAGTTGTGCATTCATTAGGCACGTCCCCTTTGATGCCTGCAACTCGTGTTTCCTGGTACCACCCCTTTTACACCCTTTTCGATCTGTTACTGTCCTCGTCTTCCTCTACACCTGTTTCTGTCTTTTCCTTGATTCGTTTACTGCCGAATGGAATGTACTAATGGTGGGAAGATGTACTTTTACAGTTGGGAACGACCAAATGCTACTGTAATTATGTTCCGGGCTCTGAATACATGAAAGCGACCCCTTACGATCTTTACGATGGGAACCAGGTTGTAATCCTTTGTGCTCTATGTTATCCTATGCTCAAAAACTGTATAAAAGGAGCGATCCACAGATACAATTCGAATCAGACTCCGCGAACTTACATGTTATGTACTTCACGTGACTTCTGTGTTCCCTGCAGTAAATAAACCTCGAATCTTTGACGCCGAAGGAAGTGTCCCGTGTCTCTGTCATTTGTACGCCGGAACAGGTAACCCACAAAGGTTTCAGGTGTTATCCCTGGCACCGCTGGGTCTTAAATTAACCCAGTCCTTCAGTTGGCGCCCACCGTGGGGCTGCATCAGCGGTACCGGTCCAAAGCCCAACGATCGTGAGGAACTTCGTGTGAAATCTCTGAGGGAAGGTGCACCCCGCTTCATCGATCCTGTTGTCGAAACAAGTGGCCCGACGACTTTTCCCGCGAAGATTCCCGCCTCCTGACGGCTGCGACGGACTGCTGCCCTGACTGTAGACCTGTTTTGGCGCCTGGCGTAGACCTTGGTACAGCGAGACGATTGACGGGCCTTCCTGGTGACGCCATCGATCTTTGAGTTAAGTATTTGTGGGTCGCTCCCAGAGTCCTTTGTTGTTGTGGGTGCATAGTTGTTGCATGGTTACATTGCATTTGTGGTTCTTGGTATTTTGTTCTTAGTTGTACTATTTGACGTCTGCAGTTTTTGCTCATTGCAGGGACATTGTAATCCCGTAACCCTTGACGTTTGTGAAACTCGGTTAGTGTGCACGATGCCTGGCTGTAGTACTTTGTTCAGTTGCTTTAAAAGTTGTGGTACGGATTCCCGACTGGAGGACTCGTGTCCGATACCTCCGGTTGGAACTCCAACTTATGAGTTATATAGCCGCCATGGTTTGGGTCCAATCACGTTTAATGAGTGTTGGGTTTGTTACACTAAAAAAGACGGTGTCCTTAGTTGGCCACCTCACGGTAGTTTCGAGGCCCCGATTTTAGATAATCTTGAAGCGAAATTATTTCAGAGAAAAGCAAGGCCGGCCATGTTTGATTCCTTTCGGTTGTGGCGTAAAGACGCCAAGCAGAGAGAAATCAAACAGCTAAAACGTAATAAGAGAGAAGGTACTGTTACAACGGTAAGAAACGCAGAGCAGTTTCAGCGAGATAAGGAGGAAAAGGAAAAGGAAGTCTTTGATAGATTGCAGCGTATGACTGTAGATAAGTGTTACCCCGCTTTACCGGCGGGTACGGATAAGAAGGAGGAAGTAGTAGAGGACCCCTTTTTGTCCTATCTCTTGAAATCACCACCTCCGTATGCACAGGGTACTGTGGTTCCTGTGGTTCCCCCTGTCCCTGTTCCTCCACCTGCTCCTGCTCCCTTACCTGCTCCTGCCCCTACTGCTCCCCCACTTGTACTCCCTCATACTCCTGCTCCCGCTGTTTCTACTGTTCTGGTTACTCCTGCTGTTCCTTCCGTTCCTGACACTTCTCTTGTTACCCCGTTGTCTTATTCCTCTACCCCATCTGCTCGACGTCGTACCCCTTCTGTTGCTGCTAACTTCTTTACTTCTTTGGGACCGATTCTTGAGTCCGCTGGTTCTGATGGTCCCCAAAGACGAAGCCAGCTCCCTGGTGGTAGGGAACGTGACTCGCTATATAATATGGCGATGGGTTTGATTAAATATCCTCTTAGGAATCCTCCGCGTGTGGTGCTTGATACGTTTTCTCAATTCAACGAACCGACACAGAGGTTCATGTTTGAGGAAATGTGCAAACTTTTACGTGATCAAATATCAGCCGATGCGTCTGATGATGTATTGGCTGCTCTAACTAATCTTCAGCTCCAGCTTGCGAGCGGAATACTGGTGGGTAGCAATGTTCGACATGCTGTCGAGCAGTTGCTATCCTTCCGCCCTTCTATAATGCCTCGGGAATTGTTTTTAGAAGACATTGAGGAACCACTAGCAGCGCCTGGTCAGTATCCCATGCGCGAAGTTCCACCAGTGTGGATGCCGGGTGATGCTACTCAAGCTCCACCGATCTTGCCACATTTCCAGAGAGTGTGGATACATCTTCCATGGAAACGGTCAGAAGTTTTGCAAGTAAAACAATCGCTACCTGATCCTCGCAAAAATCCAGCAGGGTACTATAAGGAATTGTCGCAGCTAGTGGATGCTACGATAATGAATCTTGCCGATATCGATATGTTGTTCGGTAACGTAGTACCGCAACCGGTATGGGCGAAGATTCGTCAGCAAGATCATGCAAACGAATTAGGTGGTGACTGGGCTGCACTTCTTGCCGCGGATGCCTTGCAAGTTGGTGGGGCTAAGCCCGAACAGTTGATTGCTAATCTCCCTCAGAGAATAATTACTCTCATGAAGACGCTTATGCCAGCTATGAAGGTGAATTGGGACAAGTTGTCCGCTTGCAAGCAAAAGAAGGATGAGAGTGTCTCCGATTTCTTTACGAGATTTGAGGAGGCATTTATCGATCACAGTGGTCAGGATATGGGCACTGAGGGAGGTCAGAGATTGTTTGTGGACAAATTTGTGTCGAACTTGTTGCCGGACTTAAGCAACAAGTTAAGGAATTCAGAAAGTGCATGGGCTGTTTCCACTTCTGCTCAGATATTGGCTACGGCCAATATTATGAGAATAGGGAGAAAGAGGAAAATGATTGAGCCGATAAAAAGACGAAAGAGCTCAAAACGAAGGTGTTGTTGCAACAGGCGTATCCTCCATGTTCGAATCAGAATGATTCGCAACAGCGGAATCGATCGCAGTCTCAGTCGAATAGGTCGCAATCACGAAATGACTCCTCTTCGCAGAGATCTACGTTGGGGTACAATCAGTGTGCCTATTGTAGGGGGGAGGGTCATTTAAAATTCGATTGTCCAGTTTTGCGTGATCGAAATAGTGGAAATTCATCTAGAGGAGGGCGTGGTGGTCCTCAGCAGGCCTCACGTGGTAGAGGTCGTGGTCTGCAAAATGATTGTTCCAATGATTCCTCTGATTCTAATAATTGTTTCGATCAGCGTGGATCGTTGCAAGGCAGATCCGCTCAGTACAATGTGGATGATTATTACGTCGATCAGGGCACTGACGACGGTAATTACTAGGACAGCCATAGACAAGGAGAGGGAGTAGTATCAGTTCTGGTTGATCAGAGAGGGCCTTACGTCGCAGTTGCCACCTCGGGCGTAGTTGAGCCTTTTCTGTTGGACACTGGTGCAGCGAAAAGTTCCATGATGCATTCGAAACTCCCTGGCGCACCTTTGTCTGGCTTAACAAATGTTTCCGTTGGATTCTCAGGCGCCCCCGTTAGCAATCCGGTTTCTCGTCCGTTGCCCCTTACAATTGGGCCACGTGAGCTGAAAGCTCCTTTGATTTTGACTACTGGTTGTGGTGAAAATCTTTTGGGCTTGGATTTGCTGATCAACTATATGCGACTCTGTATTGTTCTCCTGCGGGAGTGAAGCTTACTTTGGGTGAGAAAGTCATCTCTCCTATGTACTTGTCTCTCGATAAGCTTCCACCGGAATTGAGTTCTCTTCCTGCATCTTTGTGGGCAACAGGTCCCAATGACGTGGGCCTGCTTGATATCTCCCCTTATGTTGTTCATCTGAAATGTAATGTGCTTTTGCCACGTATTCCCCAGTATCGTACCTCCCTTGATGGTGAGCGAGCGCTGTTAGCAATCATCTATGACTTGATTGAGAAAGATGTTATTGAGGAGACTCGGGGAAACGTGTGTAATAGTCCTGTGCTACCCATCTTGAAACGCACTGATCCATCTAAGCCTCCTGTTTATCGTTTTGTTATCGATTTACGGGAAGTGAATAAAATTGTGATTCCTCAGTTCCCTGTGGTGCCTGACATCACGGCTCTACTGACCCTGATTCCAGCATCTGCGTCCTGGTTCTCAGTGATCGATTTGAAGAATGCTTTCTTTAGCATTCCGATTGCTGAAGAGAGTAGGGACCTTTTCGGTTTCTCTCTAGGTGGCCGCAGCTTTAGGTTTAAACGCGCTTCTCAGGGCTACTGTGAGAGTCCATCGATATACAGTCAAGCCTTGAAGGGCCAACTTGACGCGTTTGTGTTGCCGGCTGGTGCGGCCTTGATCCAATATGTCGACGACTTATTGGTGGCTGCGGACACTCAGGACATTTGCAAAACTGCTACGGTGTTGTTGTTGCAACATCTCTGTGACTTACATCATAAGGTGTCACCTTCTAAACTGCAATTTTGTTGCCAAGAAGTAACCTATCTAGGTCACTTATTGTCAAAGGAGGGAAGAAGGTTGACCCCAGAGAGAATTGCAGCGATTGCTCGAATGACTGTGCCAACAACTCAGAGAGATGTGCGTGCCTTTTTAGGTATCATGTCATACTGCAGGCAATGGATTCCAAATTTTTCATTGCTAGCGAAACCATTGGTGGCTCTTACGTGTAAGGATGTTCCAACTCCTTTACCATGGACGGAAGAATGTCAGAAAAGTTTTTCTGAACTGCGTGATGCGTTGTGTTCGGCCCCTGTGTTAGGTACTCCTGACTACAGTAAGCCGTTTACACTATACGTTCACGAAAGGGAAAGTTGTGCGTTGAGTGTCTTAACGCAACAATTCGGTGGTAAGCAGCGTCCATGTGCATATTTTTCCTCGACCTTGGACCCCGTAGCTAGAGCATTGCCGATTTGTTTGAGAGCAACAGCGGCAGCTGCGGTGTCCATCCGACAATCTGCAGGATTGGTCATGGATAATATGCTTACGGTGATGGTTCCGCACGCAGTTGACACTCTCTTAAATCGTACAAAAACCCAACACCTGACGAGTGCAAGATTGTCTGGTTATGAGTTGACGCTTTTGGCAAGTCACATTCAAATAAAACGCTGTAATGTCCTTAACCCGGCGACTTTGTTGCCAACCAATACGGAATCAGATGAGGTAGCTGCACACGACTGCTACTTACGAACCGAGGAGGAAACAAAAGGTCGTGTTGACTTGAAAAATACTCCATTGGAAAATCCCGATGGTACCCTGTATGTGGATGGCTCGTGTTTTAAGTTGCCGAATGGCGATGTGACGACTGCGCATGCTGTGGTAACTTTGAGTACGGTTGTGGAGACTGCGAGATTGAATCAGAACTCTGCACAGGCGGCAGAGCTGATTGCCTTGACAAGAGCGTGTGTTTTGTCGAAAGGGAAGCGGGTGAATGTGTTTACTGACAGCCAGTATGCTTTTGGTGTTGCGCACAGTTTTGGACGATTGTGGAGAGAGAGAGGTTTTTTGACTTCGCATGGTACGAAGATTCAGCATGGACAGCTTGTGAATGATCTTTTGGATGCACTTACATTGCCCAAGCAGGTGGCGATTATTAAATGTAGTGCACACCGTAAGGTGACGGATGATGTTGGTCGTGGCAATGCGTTCGCTGATGAAGTTGCTAAGGAGACTGCCAGGAACCTTACAACTAGAATGTATGTGACGAGTTCGGTAAGGTGGCCTTCAGAAACGGGTATGTGCGAGGACACTATCGAGAGTGTGAAAGCGATTCAGAACGAGGCCACTGAGACTGAAAAGACCAAGTGGAAGGAGAGTACTGGAAAGCTGGATGCGAATGGTTGTTGGATTGATTTGTCTGAGAATAAGAGGTGGATGTTGCCGGATGCATATGTGCTAGCTGTTGTGACTATGGCACACGGCTTGGCACATATTATTGCGAAAGGTATCAGTAAGTTGTTGTCCCCTGTATGGAAGAATGATGGTATTACTAAGTGTGCTGAGAGATTGGTTAAGAATTGCATTATATGTATGATGTACAATCCTGGTAAGGGAACTCCTACACCCCCTGGCCACTTTGCTCCCCCTTCATGTCCCTTTGAAGTGATTCAGCTAGACTTCATCCATATGGAGCGATGCAATAATCTAAAATACGTTTTAGTAGTGGTTTGCGCATTCTCCCGATGGATTGAAGCCTACCCTCTTAAAGACAACACTGCCCTGTCCACTGCAAAGATCCTACTGAAGGAATACTTTCCTCGGTATGGAATGCCACGGATTGTATGGTCTGATAACGGAAGTGAGTTTGTAGGGAGTGTGATGAAGAGTGTGTGTAAGGGCCTTGGAATTACACAAAAATTCCACAGCGCCAATCATCCCCAGTCAGCAGGTTTGGTTGAAGGTTATAATGGCACCCTCAAATTAAAATTAGCAAAGATTCAGGCTACGACTGGTCTCTCGTGGCCTGACGCTTTACCCTTAGCTCTTTTGTCAACAAGGGCGACTGTACACTCCCGAGTAGGGCTCAATCTTTATGAGATTGTGTTCGTCCGCCCTGCCAATGTTTGGGGGGTCCCTAGACCCAGTGTGTTCTCTGATCTTGAGTACCCTATGTTGATCGATTATCTTCATGATCTGACTGCTAAACTGAGGTTAATTCACCAACAGGTCTTTGAAGCACTGCCGACGCAGACGGAGGGTCCAGGCCACCAGCTCCAGCCCGGAGACTGGGTGGTCACAAGAAATTTTGGCCGCAAGAGAAACTTGTAGCCTCGTTTTACCGGACCCTACCAAGTGCTCCTTGCCATGAGGACTGCTGTTCGTTTGGAAGGATGCAAGAACTGGGTGCATGCCACCCATACCAAAAAGGTACCTATACCTTTACCAGCAGACTCGTGGGTAAGGAAGGGCATCGCCTTGTCTGAAGTTGAGACTGTACCGAACTTTGTCCCTTTCAGCGACGCTCAGCCTGTCGGAGATAGCTCAGTGCAGCAGAACGATATTGTTGAACATTTGTCATCACAGAACTCACGATCTGAACAATTGATTGATCAACAGAACTCTGTTTCATCATCGGACCAATTGTTTGACGAACAGACACGTCCTGGGAGAAGCCGATATTTTCTTCGATCTAATACCAGAGACTAATAAAAATACCTTTGCTTACTCCCCTGACATCCACGTTACCCCATTGCCACCATTCAGTCTGAACACACTCGTATAATTGTAATTTTGTAAAATTTGAGCCTTTTTCCATGTATGCGTTTTTGCTTCCACAGCTAAGAGATTTTGTATATATATATATATTGTTGATTAAAAATACCTTACATCCGGGTGGGCCGTAGGGCCGCACGGGTACTTCCTTCTGGTTAGTAGGTCTTGACACTAGGTCGAAGACCGTCGGTTCCTAGGAACTCCTGGGGATTGACTATTGCTACACAGAACGAAGTGCGTCAAAAACGTTGCGGACGGTTTTAGAGGATGGCTTTCTCAAAGCTGTCGTATTTGGAAAAGGCTCAGGCTCAAAGATTTGAATTCGTAAAGTTGCACAAAGAAAATGCTTCATATTTCAGGTGTTCCTTCTATTTGTAACTGTTTCTTTGTTATTGGTGGGTGGGGTGTATTATACGATACAGTCCTTGTTGCCTACTGCCTCACCTACCCTTTCTCCAGAACCTAAACCTATTTCCACTGTTTCTCCTCATTCCTTCCACATCCTACCACAACACGAGCAGGCTAGACGTGCAGAGTTCATGAACAATTCCTTCGTTCAGCTCCTTCATCAGCATCAGTTAGTTGTAAACACTATCAACTGTTGGGTGTGTGGGTTAATGCCACATAGCACCGATAAGGGAATTCCGTACTTGGTCCTTCCTTACAGTTCCCAGGGTTCAGCTCGAGCATTCCAATCAATGTTTCGAAGCGCACTAGATTCTTACCCCAATCGAGAGCCACGTTCTCCCCATTTTGGTCCCGGTCCGTACCATAAGTCTTTGGCAATAGCGATTGCTGATTTAGATAGGGATATCTATGAGCCGTCGCTCATCCCAGAGGAAGAGGTGCGAGCCTATAGGGATCTGAGTGAGGTTGAGTATAGTGCGCTCGTGGGCGAAAGACAGCTTAGAAGCTCATCTCCAATATGGATCGTACCCCACCTTGGTAATTTCTGTCTGAAAGGCCGTGGCCGAAGCCCGAGAGCTCACCTCGGGGAGAGTGCTTGTTCTGAGACGTATGTTTTACCAATGCTCTCTTCCCCTGTTCTCCTGACTGCCAAGGGTACGTACTTTGTCTGTTACGACCGTGCATATACATGGTTGCCCCTGGACTTCGTGGGCACCTGTTATATTGCAAACTTGTTGCCACCAACCTTCACAGTTGCAGCAGATTATCACAAGACTAGAGTTGTGAGGGGCGTGATTAGCAAAGAGGACACTGCCGGTCAAGAGGCAGGAGACTTTTTCAAGGGTTTCTTTCCGTTTTGGGGACCTATGGTTAATAGTAGGAACCTGAGACAGTTGACTCGAGTGGTGGAATCGACTGCTAATATCACTGCCAGTGCCCTTGGCAACATTACAGCAGAGCTTCAGGCTGATAGGCTTATGACGTTACAAAACCGTATGGTTTTAGACGTTGTCTTAGCAGATCGAGGTGGAGTATGTAAGGTGATCCATTCGAGCTGTTGTATTTTCACTCCAGACAACGTTCCGACTGTCTATCAAGCCATCTCGAGTCCATACACGTGGACGTAGGGGATTGGACGCTACTAGGATGGTTTTGGGGCCTAATGTCGACTTGGGGTTGGAAGATTCTGATGATCATTGGGGCTGTTGTAGCATTCCTGTTCACGTGCTGTCTTTGTGTGCAGTGTGGTCCTGCCTTATGTGGCCTCTGTGCTACAACGTGTATAAGACGGCCGCCTGTTACCAAGGAAGCATTGATGGATAGAATTATGTTGCAGCAGCATCTGGATGGTCTGATGAATATCGAGATTGATTATGATTCCGACTAGTGCTTGCCTACATGAGGGCAAAAGGAGCGTCTGAGGTTCCGTGACAATTGTAAGTGGTGTTTTCGACTCGCACGAATATGGTCGAGTCTGGTATCTATGAACCGCAAATAACGTGTTTAGTGGGTGTACGCGTTTTCGCTGTGCTAGCCTAAACCGTTCGTTTGTTTCGTGGGTTTCTTCATCTGAACCCACGGGTTCCATCTTAGATACGGCATCCATTTTGTTTCTTGCCCTCAAGTAGCCAGCGAACGGACGCTGTCCGCTTCGCGACCCTGGGATTCCCAAGCTCTTGCGGAAGACACGTGTTCCTTTGAGGGTGTCTTTATGATAAGGGGGATGACACTGTAAGGCAGATGGCCCCGCTCCAGGCTCATCTTGCCGTGCCGGTCTATTGTCTCAGTTGTGCATTCATTAGGCACGTCCCCTTTGATGCCTGCAACTCGTGTTTCCTGGTACCACCCCTTTTACACCCTTTTCGATCTGTTACTGTCCTCGTCTTCCTCTGCACCTGTTTCTGTCTTTTCCTCGATTCGTTTACTGCCGAATGGAATGTACTAATGGTGGGAAGATGTACTTTTACAGTTGGGAACGACCAAATGCTACTGTAATTATGTTCCGGGCTCTGAATACATGAAAGCGACCCCTTACGATCTTTACGATGGGAACCAGGTTGTAATCCTTTGTGCTCTATGTTATCCTATGCTCAAAAACTGTATAAAAGGAGCGATCCACAGATACAATTCGAATCAGACTCCGCGAACTTACATGTTATGTACTTCACGTGACTTCTGTGTTCCCTGCAGTAAATAAACCTCGAATCTTTGACGCCGAAGGAAGTGTCCGTGTCTCTGTCATTTGTACGCCGGAACAGGTAACCCACGAAGGTTTCAGGTGTTATCCCTGGCACCGCTGGGTCTTAAATTAACCCAGTCCTTCAGTGTCCCAATGCCTGTATTCTCTGCCATATTTGCTGGAAAAAGTCCAGACTATCTGTGTTTGGGCCAAAGGTGTTTATCAGTGCTATCGGGGTGTGACATAGTTCTCCCTGTAATATTATATACCTGCCCTCCTTATCTACAATCGTGTTGCGTGTACGCCAGTGCAGTCCCCTTCGTATAAGTATAGCTACTCCCCTTGAGTAATTGGAATAGCCAGCCTCCACTACCACCTCCCACCGTTTGTTTATAAGCATCCTCGCTGACGCGCTTGTCAAATGTGTTTCCTGCAGGAAACATATATCCACCATATGTCTTGCAAGGTAGGAGTGAATCAGTCTCGTCTTTCTGCGATCATTTAGTCCTCTAACATTCCAGGTAAGGCATGTCAGAGAGTTCATAATAGCTTGTTGTGGCAATTCTGTTCGCAAAGATGTGGGCTCGTCGCAGACCCCTCCACCAGGTTGCTCGCTGTTGAGGCTCGTAGGCGCATGCAGATGTAGCCTAGCACCATTTCCCTTTAAGCATGAGTGCATAACAGTGCATGACAGACTCTCATCATACGTGCAATATCTGACAATTCGTGGCAGTTCAGAAAAACAGCGAAAAGCAACCAATCCCCCCCACCCATACCAACCGTCCAAACTGGTTGTGCATCCCCCCACCCTTTACCCATAACAGTAGCCAGTCTGTAATCAATAACCAACAAAAGGAAGTCATCCCGTGGGGCACGTGAGGTTGCCAGCGTACACCCCTGCACATATGGCAGGGTGGCCAAGCCTCAAGCACCACGCCCAAATGCCCAGGAACCCCTAAACAATAACAACCTATGTATTTTGTCAGGGAGATCATTGAAGTGTGCAAAGCAATATGTCCTCTACACAAGAGAGCAGAGTTCTAATCTTACCTGTGCTCTCCAGCGCTCGCAACCATGGTACCTGGAGTAAACTGGTCCGCCCAACAGCATGAGTTTTAGTCCGTGTGCTGTCAGTTGTTGTCAATGAGTCTTTCCACCGGCTGTCCGTCATCCGAGGCCCCCCACTGCTTGTGGTCGTTCGCCATCTGTTTCGCATGCGCCAATGCGGCTTTAGCATCCGTGAAGAAGGTCGGTTTGCCATGTCCTTGAATGCGCAGCTTGCCCGGGTATATCAGAGCGTATTTGGTCCCAAGTTGCTGAAATATTTTCTTTGCAGGGATAAATTCTCAACGAGCGGCTTGCACTTGCAGTGTGAAATCAGGGTACAATGCAATGTTGTTACCTTGATATTGTATGTCGCCCTTCTCCATAGCCAGGCGAAGTATTGTGTCTAGGTCCCTGTAGTTAAGTACTCTGGCCAGAATCGGACGCGCCGGCGTTCCCAGCCGAGGCCTGGGGCCCAAGGATCTGTGCGCCCTTTCGATAAGAAACATTTGGGACAGGTCCGGTCCAAATAAATCCTTCATCATGGTTTCTACATACTGCTCCATGTTTTGAATGTTCGTCGTTTCAGCAATTCCCGTTATCCGTATGTTGTTCCTCCTCGATCTCGCTTCCAAATCCTCGTTCTTCTGTTGGATCACAGCCAAAACTTTGTCCATGCCTCTCAATTTCTTCTCCATGTCGGTTTGCCCCTCCTCAGTCTCCGTCACTCTCGTCTCCAATACACTCACACGTCCCTCCTGTTTGTCCATCCGCTGGGTGATTCTATCCATACGTTCCGCAAGCTTATCCATTTTGGAGTCTACGCCTTGAAGGCTGGTTTTTAGTTCTTGGAACATTGATCGGATATCATCCACTGGCGGCTGACTTGTTGTCGCATCCTCCGCAGGGTCATGATTTCCTGTATCAGTCTCAAGCGATTTTTCTGACTTTTTAAAAAAGTTGATCCGAGGCTGCCGCGCATCCGCCTTCCCTATGTTCGAGCAACATCGGTTGGTGCCCCGCAGCCGGCTCTCCTATTGTTTATGCCCTACACCAATAGTCGTGGGACCACGCAGCAGGGCAAACACCTGCAGTCGTCTGATTTTACACACACCAATGCATCTACGCCTTCAACTTGTCCAAGCAGCCTGATCCCAACTCTTTCTCACAACGCCTGACTAGTGGGTGCAGTCTGCGTGGTGCTTCGCTCATCCACCCCAGCTCCTATTCCTTGTAAGGTCAACTCTGGCTGCTGTTCCGTTACACCCCGCCCTCTTCTGCAACACGGTCCCGGGTTCCACACAACGTCTGGGCCCCATAGCCGTCGCCGGGGCTAGTTCCTCTCGCCCTCGCAGTCTTCCAGGCCTCTGATCTAGTCGCTGCCTGAGGCAAATCTATTCAGGGTCCTTGAAATAGGGCCAAAAAACAGTACTAAGATGTGTAGAGCCTGAACAGCAGGGCCGCTTTCAGTGTGTCAGGGAGATCAGGACGGTAGCCACAAAATCCAGTGCCTTGTTGAATATGTGCACCCTTGCCAGACTTAGTGGTATACTACGTGCAGAGCCACATGTATCCTCCAGCTGGGCCTTCAAAAATGTGCTTGTGTTGCAAGACGGCTCCAGGAGCCCGCCGCTCCCCCGTGTGCCTCTGCTAATTATCTCACCCAAACAGCTTCTTCAACAATTGTTCCAAGCGCCACTGCGACTAGAATGTCTCTTGAGTGGCCCAAACCCCATTTGCCGCACTACTCACAGTTAGGGGTTTCGAGTCATGATGGCACCTCATATATCAACGCAGGCAGCCTGACCCCTCAATAAAATGGCGGCCACGCCGGCAATTCGCGCTCCGTGCGCTGCACCAGGGATTAGAGCCAGCACACCTCCCAGTGCAGCAGAGGTCCTCGGGTGCAAGGGCAGCAGTCTCCCAGGTCCGCCCCTCGCTTCGGGGCCTCTCCGCCGCGGCTCCAGGCCTCCTCTGCAATCTCGCTCCCTGAATGCCGCTGGGACACAGGCGCAGCCGCCCACAGCCGTAGAAGAGTGCGGTACTTTTATTTATATATTTATTGGCCGCAGCCGTTACCAGAGCCCCCACAACAGTAGCCGAGCACAGCGCCTTACCAGCCGGCGCCACCACATTCACCCATGAGGGCACTCAGAAAGCACGGGCAGTTTCTTCTTTCATTCGCGACCCCCCTCAGCTTGCACTGCGGGTCACCAATCACGCGAGGCCCCGGCCGCCACAATCGCCCGGGCCTCTCACCAGTCCTGGAGGTACAGCTATGCCACATGCTGCTTCGCGGGAGCACAGCCTCCGGACCGGGACCGATGAGGTCAAACTCCGTCCCTGCACTTTTTGTCGCATGTGGCACCTGGCATCTGGCGCATTTTACGTATATTCGCCGGATATTCTGGGCTCAGCCGGCGGAGCCGCGCTAATGTGCGGCCATTCCGCTGCCTAGCAAAGCCACGCCCCCCAACATTGGAGCAATGGTTAGCAAAGAAAGGCACATGGTTGGCGTTCACCCAACAGCAGGTGAAATTACGGACAAATGGCGTCCGTTAAAGAAACCTTCACGGACAACGGACAGACGGCCGAAATTACAGACTGTCCGTGAAATTTACAGAGGGTTGGTCACCCTACTGAAGGCATTAATTAAATCGGCCTCCGAACAATCTCGAGATTGATTTAACTTGGGGATTTATCTGCGAGTCCACCTCACGTTACACCGTCTTGTGGCCTCTGCTGTAAAGGAAACGCCTGCCCGCAGGCGCATTAGGAGCACTGGCATGCACCCGGGGCATTCATTTCACGCATGGTAGCCTGGGCAAAAGGACACTGCCAAATTAATAGCCCAGCCAGTTTTCAGTGTGCGCAAGAGAACTTTGTGCGCTATGTCAAGACATTCGAAAGCAAAGCCATGTCCCCTCTATTTCTGCACTGCTCTGCACAGCCAAGACTGCCAACCACATACATGTTGCATTTGGTAGTTGTCTGTTCATAATTGATGCCTACTTAAGAATGGGTTGTTTTAAAAGTGGTGCATGCGTGATTATTACAGGTAAATCATGACTTATATGCGAAACCACAAGGCACCCCCTCCCATCCAACTGGCTGACAAGCTCACCACTTCCCATGGCTCTCTGCACACATGCAGCCAGGACACCATTAAGCTGGAGATGATGAAAAGCAAAAAAAAGGACAGCATGCTCAACACGGTGGAATTCTCTTTGTCCTGTTTCGTTTCCTGCTTGTGCTGTCTCTGCCTTTGCCTTCCCCGTGAACTGGCTTGTGTTGCAAACATGAACGTAACTCCTTCAGCATAAAAAATATTGTGTGAGCGCGCATGTGTTGGGGACAGGTCAGGAATAATACAGTGTGAACTCCACCAGCCAATCGCAGCACAAAACAAGCATTTATCAATGCAATAGTTCTCGTGTTTACTGGAGACCTATTGTATTGTACATAAAAGTGCATGCCTCGAAAAAGGTATGAATGGGAGTTGGAGGGGGGGTGGTGGTGGGCAGAGAAGCCACGGACTGCAGGAGGGATCTGGGGGAGGCAGGGGAACAAAAATGTTTTTAAAGTAATAGGGCTGATAGCTATGGAAGGAGAAAAATGACAACATGGCCGCCAGGAGCCGGGATTAAGTTGCTAAAAACCAATCAGATTGCAGCATTTAGGATTTTAGTGAATCACAAAGATAGGCGGAAAGTGGGCGGAGCTTCCCCCACTATACTGTATACAGGATCTCTCGCCGAGACAGCGCATGCGCTGCCTAGGCGAAACCTAAAAAAGACCAAAATATATGGAAGGTTCCCCTGGTAATTATACACAGGAAGGGGTAGAATACTGTTAAGAAGAAAAGACCTGTGCTTTGTGGTAAGCTAAATAGAGTCAGTAATACTGACTGAGCTAGACTATACTAGAGGAAACTAATTCCTAAAGGTGAATAGTCACGATATTCTATAGTAGTGACTAGGAAATCAAGCACTGTCCATTTGTATAACTCCACACAACATGAAAATTAATAAACATGGTATAACAGGTAAACACACAAGATAAAATATGAAAGGTATAAACACAATTTATTAAAATGCCTCCCTATGTGGGTTACAATCTAAATAAAATTCAATAAAACATACATAGAAGTAAGGTGAGTTATTTAAAAAAAAGCCAAAAGATATTCACCTTTAGAAATTAGTTTCCTCTAGTATAGTCTAGCTCAGTCAGTATTCCTGACTCTATTTAGCTTACCACAAAGCACAGGTCTTTTCTTCTTAACCGAAACCTAAAAAAGAACCATCAAGATTGAAATATAGACAGAAAGAGCAGGTTGGTGGAAGAAAGAGGCATGAGGTGACATCATGATTAGTCGTCGTTGATGATTAGCAATCGGGATATTTGGCAGCACCTGAGGTGTGTTCATGAAAATAATTTTGAAAACATATACTTTTTTATTACTATTTTCTGGCAGATAAAACACAGTCTAGCATATATTTTCTTGTAAGATTTCGACTCTGACTTCTTAAACATGTAAAAAAACAGCACAAAACAAACTGCAGTAAAAGGAGAATCTTTATTGTGTTTTTGGGGGGAAATATTCATTGTTTTTGTTGCATAATTCTTATCCTTTATGTTATCATTAAGTAGTACCATGGCTTCTTTCAACACGCTGATATGTGTCAATCCATGCACTGTTAAGTATGCCCGTTTAAATATCTGCAAATAAACATTCCAAAAGAATTAACTGCCTTTTGGGAGAGAGGTTTCATGCAGCAGGGCACGTTAGAGGCTGGACTCCAATGAGCTCCAGAGCTTTGGTAAAGTTGATTTCCTGAGGCTTGCCCGTTCCCTTGGTGAGCTTCAAGTCTTGAATGCACCCTCTAAAACGTGCTGCAGTCTTCAAGCCGAACTGATTCAGGCCATCTGAGGAAAAAACACAAATGACACGAGTTACAAAAACACAAATCCACATCTCTCCCCCATTTTGAACGCTCAAGCTGCATATGAAGTTGGAGAAGCCACTGGGTCATACAGTGTTTTGTTTTACACTAGCAAATATTAATTCAATACGACCTTCCTTACGGAATCACAACTATTCATTAGGACAGAGAATACCCTATTCTCTTTAAATGGAATATGGTCGAACTCCATGCCTTTTTCTGGGTTCAGTGGTTTATCATGAGTAAAACTAATTTTTCTTGCGCCCTAGTTCAGTGTCTTACAGTGTTTGGGAACTGTAGCATTTCGGGCTCTTTGGAAGCTAGCAAAATGTTTTTATAATGTTCATAGGGGTATATTCCCAAACTTAGAGTTAACACTTGTCCCAAAGTGGTCAGCCGTCAAGTGAAAATAAGCAAAATGGATCAGTCTCTTCAGTAAGCATTTTGTACGGGGTGATCAATGAGGTAATGGAAAATGTATTATCTGAGTATTTTAAACGTGGTTGCAAAGATCACAGTATATGTACTTTTTATAGTAAACCATATTTTTCTCTGAAAGCTCATATTTGTCTACAATTTAAGACTCGTGGTCACTATTTTTTAATCTGGTCGCACTGTGTAAATGTATTCCAAAATCTAATAAAATACAAGTTTTTATATTTTTATATGAACTAGCAAGTTTTTCCAAATAAGGGGCAGTTCCTAACCTGTAAAATGTCATGCATACATCTTCTTCAGACGGAAGTCCATTTATGCATACAAATATTTATTAGAACATTGGAATGTTGGGAGCTCCAATGTAGACAATGGATGCTCCATGCTTCTACGGGACGTTAAAGGCCTGCAGAGCAACATTCCAATGTTTAACAAAGGCCTCTCAGAGCTCGAGGGGATTTAAATCCCCTCAAGCTTCGGGAGGCCTTTGTTTTATTTGTTAGAACATTCTGCCCTCTAGTGGCAGAATGTTCTAATAGCCTTAAAGCCTTTCGTAGCAGGGCTATAACCGGCTATTAAAGACCCAGTCCCTTGTTAAAGTCCCTTGCCTTAGGCTCGGGCCTTTAACGCGGGAGCGGGCCTTATAGCCCGCCATAGAGGGCTATATTGGCTATTAAAGGCCCTCTCAAGCGTTAAAGGCCCGAGCCGAAGGCGAGAGCCTTCAACAAGTGAGAGGGACTTTAATAACCAGTATAGCCCAGCTACGAAGGACTATAAGGCTATTAGAACATTCTGCCACTAGAGGGCAGAATGTTCTAACAAAAAAAACAAAGCCTTATTGGAGCGTGAGGGGATTGGAATCCCCTCATGCTCCCTGCAGCCTTTGTTCACAGCCAGAGCTGTGAACAAAGAAACATTAGAATGTTGGAGCTCCAGGCTTATACCAGCCATTATAAGCCCAGAGCACTCCATTGTTTTCAATGGAGCTCCCAACATTCCAATGTTCTAATAGCTGGTATAGCCCGCTACGGCGGGTAATAAGACTATATTACTCATTCAATAATTGGAACACATACCAGAGAAGAGCAGTGTTGGCCTTGGGGCAACTGCAATAGTGTCATTTCCGATAACGTTTAGCAGTAGTGCTCTTGAAGTCCCACTGCTCAGAAACTGCCAAACATGTTTTTAAAAAACTTATTGTAGAGGGAACACTCAATATCAAGTAGTTTTTATCCTGCCATGCAAATTCCAATCAGTTCAAACCATGATTTTCATCTTTGCTCGTTTTCATCAATGCTGTATGCTTTCAGTCAGCCAAGGCAACAGGTTTCATCCTGTCAGGGACTTCATCAGGGTTAGCACTTGTGCGTGTAGCAATGCAGAACAGGTTAGTGCTTGTGAGTTAGATACCCACCAGTCACTCTATAGTGGAATGTTGTACTTGGTCCAAATTACACAAGTCTCTATGAGTCTAAGAAAAGCCAATCTCTCCCCAGTAGGATCTGCTGAGCGGAGTGTGTGTAAAAGCGTCCGTGTATGAAGCTCTTACTAAATTGTACTAGGGAGAGCCTCACACGTGAAGAGTACTTAGAGAGTCACTCTCTCTTGTAGTGCGAGGCCTACTGCTGTATGCTAGCTCTTCACACAAAGCTAGTAATGGCAGCAGCATTCAGCCTGAACATGAGTTAAGCAGGTTTAACGAGCCTGCCTTCAGTTCGGACATGGGATGCAGCTGGTGGCAAGAAGCAATGCCAGCAGGCACCGCAGACTGTCTCACAGCAGTGCTTGTGCAATGCAACTGCAAACCTTCCTGGCAGCGCAGTTCTACAGGAATCTTCACCCTCTTTCATTTAGATTAGTGTTTAGAGATGTAATGGCTTTTTTTATTTGTGCGTATGTGGTCCCAACTGTCCTTATTCCCTAATAGCGGGTTTAGAACGTTAATTGCACACATTTAAAATCGATGAGGTAACTAAGCCCTACCACTTTATAATTTCACCAGTCACCACTGTTGCTTGATGCCGCATTCTAGTCTATTATCTTTTGCCCATAATGACACTCTAGAAAAACACTAGCTATGGGCAAATGGGCAATTGTCATGCTTCCATAGGAACAGTGCAACCCGATCTGCCAAGCAAAGAACCCTCCAGATGAAAACACTAGCAATCCCACGCCGGATTCAGCCTACTCAGGGCTCAGCAGTTTGCTATAGCTTAACTTCTAGTACAAATTGAGCAAAGGACCCACATCTTTGTAAAGCTGGCGCACTCCTCTTTTCACCTAAGATCATCATACAATTCAGACATTTTGGCAACCTTCAAAAATCACCATGATACAGAGGTTGGAAAAATGCAAAAAAGACAGTAAATAGGTGGGTTACATATAAGACACATTTATATACAATATAGATACAGGTCCAGATTTGCCAACAGTTTGCACTGGACTTGCATTACTTTTGTAACGCAAATCCAATGTAAACTGTTAGGCTGGTTTGTGTATTTATTATCTAACACAAATCCGAATTTTGCTTTGGATAAAATCAGAATTCTGCTTAGGATAAAATCAGAATTTTGCTTTGGATAAAATCAGAATTTTGCTTTGGATAAAATCAGAATTTTGTTTTGGATAGTTTCTCAAAGCACAACAATTGCACTATGCACTCATTTATGTCAAGGGGTTTTCTGCGGGTGAGGCATGGGCGTTCCCATGTAACCATGCATGAGTTTTGTTGCAAATCCCTATCTACAAATATTCATAGACATGGAATTGCTCCAGAACCTTCAGCCTCCTTGAGCAAGCCGTAACAAAGAGAAATGCTTTCAATTCTATTTTTTTGTCCTACTTTGCCTGTGTGCTGCATTTTACAGCAAAAATACAAAGCAGGAAAAATATTAAAGAGTAGTTTATGTACAGGAAGGATCCTCTACCAGGGAAAAAACTATTCCTTAATGCTGCACACACGCTTGCACTATGGTGCAAAGGTGCGTGCATTGGTGCAGATCAGCCTAAAGTGCAGAAGGAAGAGGAACGAGGAAAAGGATGCCATATCTGGGTACATGTTCATTGTTCTGCTCTCTCCCTTTCATGCAGTGCGGTGTAGCAACATCAGTTGCAACTATGTGGCATGACTTTTTCAATAGTATACTTAGGCCACAATGTTCAGCCTTGGATGTTTTTGTTGTCTGTTCTTAGGAGAAGGCTTTTCAGACTGGTTTTATAGTTGCTAATTGTCCTTGATACTGACCCTTGTCCGTGCAAACAGGAATCTGAATTTGTCCTTATGGCACAGAGTATGCATGATGTAGTTTGAACTATGACATTCTCATTTATAATCAGAAATGAGGAGGTTTACGCTAATTATTTATCTAATAGTGCGTTGATGCAACTCACGTGGATAGCCACCAACATAGACTGGGTCATTGGTGTCCGCAGAAGCGGAAGACACAGCTTCGCTTCTCCCCTCTACTTTGTTGTCATCCACAGTCAGTTCCAGGCGGTGTTTGATCTTGTTTGCTGTCACTTTGTGCCATTTACCATCACATAAACTTCCTGGAACATCAGGCTCATATATGGCGGAAAACTGTCCTGCACCATTATCCGCATGGAAGAGAACCTAAAGAAACAAATGTTTAAATAAATCAGCATTATGATACCATACATTAGAATATTGCAAAAAAAATTTGCGTACATAAAATTCCCTGTAATGGATTGGGTATTATAATGCCCCATGTTATTACGGCAAAACATTTTAGTATTGCAGAAGGAGTACACAAGGACTGATCTTTAATATACCATTTCAATGGGCATAATTATCTCCCACGCAATCCATGAGGTTATTCACTTATCTGAAATAGATCCGCGCGCTATGGATGTATAGCCCCACGTGTGCTTTCGCGTGCCACAATAATGGAACCATTCAAACGTCAGCTCAAAATGTTACCCATGCCAGGAGGTAAGCTAATGTCTTTCTTAAATACTTCTTTAAAAAACACAATGAATCGCATTGTAATGATCTCAAGATCTCTAAATACAGGATTAAACATGAATAAATAAGAGACAATTCAGCATGTTCAGAGTTTTTTTCAGTAATTTTTATACACTTCACACGTAGCAGTCAAGAATATATATTTACGGAGCTGTATATATTATGAGAAATCTGTTGAAAGCAGCAGGTTTAAATGTTGAAAAACCGATCAAAACAATATATCTCATTCCATAATAAAACAAATTGTAGTAATATGTTTTATCTGTGCAACTGGCCCCAAATTGTGATAGTTATGCATTTAAGCAATATATTTTGGAAAGTCAGACTTAGGCTCAGACTTTATGATGGTCTGCAGGTGCATCCATCATAGATATCCGCTTGAATTAGGGATTGCATTTATACTGGGAGTACCAAAGCAGTAAAAACACCGTAAAATATGGTGTTTTCTGGTTTCTGCTGAAAATGGAGTTTCATCTTTGTTAATGTTTTTTATCAGTTAAATTTGGTATTAATTGAAAACCAGAGACCATATTCACATTGAATGAATACTGATAATCTGATGTCTTTGTTCGATATATATATATATATATGTGTGTGTGTGTATATATATATATATATATATATATATATATATATATATATATATATATATATATATATATATATATATATATATATAACTTTGCATTCTTATCCTTTCCAGTTATTTGATTTGATTTATGTATTGATTTAATTTATAAAGCAGCTGAATCATCACCAAAGGGGTATCTCCGCGATGTGGGAAAACATAGCAGTCAGTACAGACCAGATGAAAAAGACTCGGAAAAGTTTTCTAAAAAGAAGATATTCTGAGCATTTATGAAGATGGATCGGGAGTTGATTCCATTAATGAGGGGCTAAATAGAAGAATGCTTTGCCACCCATACAAGCTTTTCTAAAACGCGGTGTCACAAGTAGGGATTTCTCTTCTGATCGTAGGCATCTATTTAACTGGTATGGGATACGTTTTTCAGTTAAATAACTGGGTCCTCTGCCATTCAAAACTTTGTGTACAATGCATAATATCTTGAACTTAACTCGCTGGCGTATCTGTATCCAATGAAGTTGTCACAAGAGGGGAAGTGAGGCTGTTCTGGCTGGTAAGTTCCAAATGAGATGGGCAGTGGTATTTTGAACTACATGGAGTCTATTTAGTGAAGAATTGCTTGCGGCAATCAGGAGGGCATTACAGTAGTCCAGGCAGCTGATCACTAGTGCCTGAACAAGTGTTTTTCCCACACAGAGAGGAAGGAAAGGAAAAACTGTGCGCAAAAGTCTCAGCATATGAAAGATGGCGGCATTGCCCAACTCAGGGGGCCACCATTCTGAAGACCAAAGTGAAAGGGCATCGCAGAAGAGCATGATCTCTATTTTCCCAGCATTCAACTGGAGAAAATTCTCTGTCATACCTTCTGATAAATGAGACTGGGTGTTCGTGATATTTCTGTCAACAGTAGTAGGAGCTGAGTATCATCAGCATATGAAATCGGGATGAATGCTCAATTCTCCAAATAGGTTAGCAAGGGGGGGTGGCACATAAATATTAAATTGTGGCTGAGACAAGATCCCCGTGGTACTCCCATGGTAAGCTCCATAGTTCCAGAGCGAAAGGGTCCAAAATTAATTGTCTCTGTACGATGGGATATGAAGCTTGAGAACCATGATAGGGCTTGTCCACAGAACCCAATAACTTTAAGTCTCTGGAGCACAGTAAGGTGGGATACAGTGTCGAAGGCTTCCAACAATTCTAACAGCACCAACAAGGCCACCTGACCATTATTGAGGGTGTCTTATGTTGTTTGTAACAGCAACCAGTGCTGACTCAGTACTGTACATTGGTCTGAAGCCAGACTTTGAGGCATCCAGTGGTCTCAGTATATTCTGAGAGTAATTTGTTAATATGTTTTTTTAAGAGTTTACTCAGTAGAGGCAAGATGGAGAAAGCGAGGTAGTTGGATAAATCCACTACTGGGCTATCCGCCATTTTTCGAATGGGGATTATTTGTGCAGCTTTCCACTCAGGTGGGAGTTGGCCCTCCCTCATAGAGAGATTGAGTATTCTGCTGATAGAGGGAGCCAGTGTTTATGTAGCAGGGAAGAGATTCTGGCTAGGATTAACTCCATAGGTGACCCAGATTTGGCTGCCTCCAACATTGCCTCAACCGTGTCTACTGTGAGCGGGTAAAACTATCCAAAATATGGACATTATCCGATGTAGGTAGAGTGAATTTTATTGTTTCACTCTGAGAGACCCTAGCTGCAGTGAATTTATCATACATCAAAATGAATGGCGACCTCATCGCAAAGTTCTTGAGACAGGGGGATTTCATTGGTGCAAGACCTCGGAATGGTGAAAGATTTAATAATGTGACATACTTATTTAGGAGAATTCCCTGCCTGATTAATTTGTGAGGCAATAAAAGCTCGTTGGCAATTTGTTTAATTCTTAGGATAGACAGCTAAGGAAGTCTTACAGACTTCCTTATCATTCTGGTCATGTGAGTGGCACCAGCGTTTCTCTAGCTTTTTACAAACGGTTTTCACCGTCGGCAGTACATGAGAGGGGCCAAACTTTCTTTAGCCGCTTTTACCGCACTATGGTAGTCAGTTGAGCAATCGTTGGTATTCCTCAATTCCCAGTTCATATATGATTAAAATTCATTCATAAAGGTGTCTGGTATGATTTTACACCACTGTCTCCTATGACTATAGGGGACATTGGAGAGGGTGGACTCCACCTTGGACCCTAGAATTTGAAAATCAATCAGGGAATGGTCTGACCATACCAAGGGGCGTGAAGCCTCAATATAAATGCGCTGTGAGTTGGTCAGCATAAGAGCTAGCGTATGCCCTGACAAATGTGTTGGGCCCTCGTTAATCTTATCCAGTCATATAATAGCCATATCGGCAAGGAACAAAGAGGCATCCCCTAGTAAAAGAAAGTGTTTGGTAGAGATGGTATGGGGAGCAATCAATTCCATCAATTGGAGCGTAAAAACACTGAGGGGTCAAGGGGGTGGTACACAAGGGCGAGAGAGCAATTCTAAAAATAAAAATCTCTATCTTATCTTCAAAGCAGTGTTCAAGAATAGATACCTTGACAGTATCTTTAAGGATAATAGCAATACCTTCACCTGCCTGGTTCTCCCTATCTAACATTTGGATATGATAGCTCTCTGGGGGTGCCACTGTAATGGAGGGAGTGGAGCTGGGTGTGAGCCATGTCTCGGTGAGGAACCCGAGATCAGGTGTTCCTAAGGTAAGCAGGTCCCAAATTTCTGTAGCATGCTTAAGCAAAGATCTAACATTACTCAAGAAGCATTTCCACATCCGAACTTGTTTGGCAGGCAGAGTGTCAGAGGGGGAAGGAGAAGTGTCTATAATATATTTCCAAACCACCGAGTCAGGGATAGGCTGTGTAACTGACTACTGCCTCAGCTCAACGCTTTGGAATTGGCAATGTGTACAAGAAAATGGACCCTCCATATTACAAAATGCCCTAGACATGCCACGTGAGCTATTCTAATAGTGAGCCTTGTACAAAAGTCTAATAAATTTAGAAGCTCCTTAGCCGAATAAATATATCTTGGCCCAGGAGCAGTGTCTGACCTAAAGGATGCAGGGGTCCTGGGTCCTAGCTCCTGGCGACGCTGGGCGCAGACGGGCGTGCCTTTGGTGTGCCTTCGGCGCTCCCGCTGCGCGCGTCCTCTGCGCATTGGGGAGCCAAGCATTTAAATAGGAGCCAGGGAGCAGCTAGACTGCTAACTCTTGTAGCTCCTCCCTTAACCGGAAGTGAGGGTAGGTTCGCGGTCGCTCGCTCACTCTACTCAAACTGGAAATCCTGCGGTGGAACAGAGAGCAAGTTGGACACAAATATGGCGAAGGGCAGCAATGGTACGATGTAAGAGTAAAAGACAGAGAGGCCTGTGTCAGTATTTAAAATGAAAATGTAAAAATGCTGTTCAATGCAAATACAATCTTAGACAAATAGAGGCTAAAAACTCTTCACAAATAGATGTAATGTAAACTCGAGATGAATAACGTTCCAGGTCTGTGAGTCTGCCTTTTCATACCATAACAAATGATTAACATATTATATCTCTTTGTGCTTCTTTCTGAATACCTTTCATACAGTCTAAAATTCTCGTTTCACATGGCATATCTAGGATGTGACAACCTATAAATGGCAAAGGAGTTAAGGTGATTGAAGTCTTTTTCAACAATTTGTATGTTTGAGTAGTAGGGAAGATTTGTTTCATATTGCATTACTTTTTTTTTATTTTTATTTTTTAAATATTTTTTATTGTTGCAGGATGCGACAAAAACCAAAGTAATACATAGATACAAATTCCAAAGGACTGGGTAAACATAGTAGTAAACATATAAGTATAGTTTTGAGAGTAAGAAGGTAAAAAAGTTAAAGAAAGAGAGTAAACAAAGCGAAAAAGAGAAAAGCAGAAAAAAATAATGGATAGAGGAGAGATATAAAAACCCTTAGGTGCTTAAACAACAAAAGGATATAAAAAAGAGGAGCAGTTGAAAGAAAGAATGTTTAGCTCATAGTAAAAATTTTGCAAACAGTCCCCACTTCTTATATTTCAAAAAATTGTTTCCAAATCTTTTCCTTTCTAGCAAGGGCTTTTGGTCCACTGTATTTAGCAAGTGTGAGTTCCATAGTTCTAATTTCGGAAACCAAAGCTAGCCACTCAGTTACGATTGGAGGATCCTTCGAGATCCATGCCCTTGC
Source organism: Lissotriton vulgaris (assembly GCF_964263255.1). Taxonomy (NCBI): domain Eukaryota; kingdom Metazoa; phylum Chordata; class Amphibia; order Caudata; family Salamandridae; genus Lissotriton; species Lissotriton vulgaris. The sequence goes on from NC_141694.1 coordinate 965,856,878, forward strand.
TACAATTAATCTTGCACAAGCGAACAGAATCGTTATAAGGTCCCGATTGGGACAGTTGATCTCTTGAATGTCTAGTAAGACCAACTGTGGAGAAAGTTCAGGTATCTTTATCTGATTGATTTTAAAATGGTCTGTTATTCCATTCCAATAAATAGAGAGTGCGGGACAGGAAAATAGCATATGTTCAATACCAGCAGCATATGTGTTACACTTTGCACATTTAGATTTGAGTTCCCTTGCGTCCATGAGGATATTCTCTGTGGTGTGTAATATAGCTCAGTAATTGTCCTATACAATTGCATTCTGAGGTTAGAGGAATGTACTACATCACTTAGGTGTGTTAGGGCATTTCTGATCTGTGTTAAGTTTATGTCAAAGTTTAGTCTGCGAGACCATTTAGTGGCCAATTTGGTAGTATTTTCACATTTGTCTTCAATTAGGAGTTGGTATCCCAGTTTTATGAGTGATTTGGTTTTATCAGAATATATACACTCCAGAATATCAGATTGAATAGCTTCCGTTATTTTCATTTTGTTATGAAAGAAGTCTCTTAACTGGCGATATTTAAAGTGCATATCATTCGTTAAACTGTTTGTTATTTTCAAAGTTTCAAAATCTAACAAGCCATTAGTTCCAAATAGATCTCCTAGTGTGTTAATTTCGCAACTAATCCAGCGATTCCCTGTCCCATCTGAAAAAATACCCGGGAGACCTGGGTTGTTCCATAGTCTAAGTTCAGCATTGTAAAATGAGCTCTTACTGATGTGCAAGATTTTATTCCAAATTTTTATAGCGTGTTTTGCGGTCTTTAATTTGACCCGCTTGAAATAGTTTGGATCATGGGCGCGAAGTAGGAATTGGTTAGATTCAGCACCTAGCATATACTGGTGAAAAAATAGAGATGGCTCATTTTTTAGTAAGCTCCTTATTCGAAAAAAAAAGGTAGCTAAGAAGTACAAATTAAAATCCGGAAAAGCAAGTCCCCCTTTAGATAATGGTAATGCCAAAAGTTTTATAGCCCTGCGTGCCTTTTTGTACCCCCATATAAAGCTACTACATATACCGTCTAGCCTTTTGAAAAAAAGTTGATTCGGTTGTAATGGTATGGCTCTGAACAAATAAAGTAATTTGGGTAGTATTTTCATCTTAATCAAATTGAGTCGGCCTAATAAACTGTGAGGGATTTTGTGCCATTTTTTAAGAGTTATGGTAGTTTCTTTTAAAAATGTCTCGTAATTCGTTTCCAAAATGTTTCCCACTTTGGGAGCTAGTTTAATACCTAGATAGACAGCCTCTCTACAAGTGTCATAAATATGTGTATCCGGGGTATAATTGACTATGATTTGAGTTTTACTCACATTCAATTTATATCCTGAAATTCTACCATACTTTTGTGCTTCATTGATAATTTCTGGCATAGCTTTATTAATGTCAGTTGTGTATATTGCTATGTCGTCAGCAAAAGCAGTTAGTTTAAGAGCTATGCCCCCATGGTTAACTGGGATAATATTAATGTGTTCATTTAGTGCATTTAAAAAGGGTTCTAAAGAAAGAGCAAAAAGTAATGGGGAAAGGGGGCAACCTTGTCTTGTGCCTCTTGCTATCTTGAAGTTGGCTGAGTCTTTGCCTCCGTAGCTTATCATAGCCAGTGGTTCATCGTAAAGAGACCTTACCCAATCTAAATAAGACCCAGAAAGTCCCAATTTCTTTAATACTTCCCACAGATATTCCCACCCCACTCGGTCAAATGCTTTTTCCGCATCTAACATAATCATACCGAGCGGGGTGTGGGTAGCTTCAGCTACATCAAAAGCTGTAATTGATGTATTTACATGCGTGGTAGTATCTCTGCCCATTACAAAACCATGCTGTTGAAGATTAACAATATCTGGCATGAAGGGAGCTAGACGATTTGCAAGGATTTTAGCAATTTTTTTTACATCAGAGTTGAGTAAAGAGATCGGCCGGTATGATCCGCATTCTTTTTCAGGTTTTCCCTTTTTCAAAAAAAAGATAATTTTCGCAATTTTCCATGATGGAGGTGCTTGTTTGGAAACAATAATTGAGTTTATCACCCTCTCAAATAAAGACAGTAATTCTTGGGCGCAGAGTTTGTAGAGTTCCACAGGTAAACAATCTTCTCCAAACGCCTTCCCTAAGGGTAGATTATCAATTGCTCGATTTATTTCATCTAATGTTATTTTTGAATTTAGTTGTTGAAGTACATCTGTATTTAACGCCCGAGGTGAAGTTAGATATTTGTCTAAATATTGAATGATATCTGCTTTTGCTGGTGTAGCCTCTGGTGTATAGAGTTGTTGATAGAATTTAACAAATTGGCTCAATATTTGATCCGTTCGTTCGTAAGAGTTTGAATCTGATCCTATTATTTCTTTAATTTTTGTTTTGGCTTTCCTATCCGCAGTTTTAAAAGCTAGTAATTTCCCAATGCGGTCGCCGCCTTCGTATTGACTAAATTTATACTTTTGTAATTTGGAAATGTATCTTTCTCTCAAAGTTTTTTTTAGTCCTGCTTGTAATTCCGCCAGCTTTAGTCTAATCCCTTCTATATTGTTTTTTGAGTGCCGTGATGCCTCAGCAAGGCGTACTTCCATATTCAGTATATTGGAAATCGTTTTTTTATTATTTTTGCGGCTCTCAGCATTTTGCCTAAATATGTATTGTTGGGCAAACCCCCTGATGCTGCATTTGCATGTATCCCATACTGTGTTTATATTAGCCGAGTTAATATTAATTGAAATAAACTCCTGAATATGTTTTTTAAGTGATGTAGTAAATCTTGTATCAGCGAGTAAGTGTCTTGGGAAGGTGAATTTTCGTGGTTCTTTTTTTTGATCTTTAAATGTGACTTCCAGTAACAAGGGGTTGTGGTCGGAAGTAACTTTAGGGCAGATTTCAATCTCACAATTGTCTATAGTTTGTTCAGAAGCCCAGATCATATCAATTCTTGAGCAAGATCTGTGTGGTGCAGAATAATAAGTAAAGCCTGCCAACATAGGGTGTTTTGATCGCCATACATCTCTGACATTGTTCAATCTTACTAATTCTGAGATTGCTGCTCTAACTTTATGCATTCTTTTATGTTTACTTTGCCCAGTGGAGTCTACTTTATAATCAATAGCACAGTTGAAATCCCCTGCAATGATGGTTTCTCCCTCCCATGTAAGTAGTTCTAAGCTTAACTCTTCAAAAACTTTGGGATCGTCAATATTTGGTCCATATACTACACATAGTACCAGTTTAACATTATCTCCTTGCATCTGCGCAATTGCCCACCTACCCCTGGCATCTGAAGCAGTTTCAATTGTTTCTAGTCGAGTTCCTCTTTGTTTTAGAATAGCTACCCCCCTAATGGTCTCATTTAAGGTAGAGCATACAACCAAATCATAGCTCAGTTGTGAAAGTAGCTTGCGATCTTGATATTTGATATGGGTCTCTGAAAGCAAAACTATATTAGGGTTATACATTTTGATCTCTTCTTGTACTAAATTCCTTTTGTTTTTACTATTTAGGCCATCTACATTCCAGCTTAGTATTCTTAGTTTAGACATTATAGTATCTTGAACATTTTCCAGTACATATTTCTCCCCTCTATCTTTGCCCTTTTCATAGTAATTAAATTTTTTCCACTAATCTTTAAAAAATAGTCGAATCCTGCAATCACTTTTTTCCCCACATTTTTTCCCCACCCCCGACCCGAAAGGTCGGACCCTCCCCTGCAAGGACCCCAGCCCCGCCCTCGCAGCCTCCCGTCCCTTAGGGGGGAGCACCCCTCTATCTTAAGCTGCCGCTGTAGGGGCAGCAAAGTGAAGGTGCTAGCATGATAGTCTGCTCATGCCACATCTTAAGTTTCTCAATGTTAGCTCACACCTAAAGTATAAACATAGAAGCATATTGAACCCACCTACAGAAAAAGTTAGTGATAAGAAACTATTGCATAATCGTACTTAAAAGATAGAAAAAGTTCAATATAAAGGACTCAAAAAAAGCCAGAAGCTAGATAGTGTCATTAGTGTGTGAGCTCCAGTTTTCTCATCACATTAGTTTTCTTTTTCTTTTTGTTTTTCTTTTTCCCGTTCGTTTTCCCAAGAGAATTTTTCCAGGGCTTGTTCAGCGGCTGCAAGGTCAGTAAAAAAAAACACATGACCATTGCGTATAACCTTAAGGCGAGCAGGCTCTTGAAGATAGGCCATACATCCTAAGTTTTTGAAAGCATCTATCATCTTCCTGAGCTCCCAACGTTTGTCCATTGTACCCTTACTTAGGTCAGATTTCACAAAAAAAGTTAAGTTGTCCACGGTCACAGGGTTATTGGGCCTGGCTTTCAACGAAACAGCTTGCCGCAAAAGAAAATTGCCAAAATAAATCAAGAATGGTCGAGGGAATTTATTGCTTGTATTTCTTTGGATCAGAGGCAGTCTGTGTACTCTCTGTAGCTGAGAATCCCAGTCCCAATCAGCAAGATCCGTGAAGGCGCTTTGAAGAAGTTTCACCATGAATGACCTCGGGTCGGACCCCTCCATTCCTTCTGGTATACCAAATAATCTGAGATTTTGTCTTCGTGCTCGATTTTCCAAATCCTCCACTTTATCTTCTAGCTTAGAAACTCTTGATGTATTATGTTTAACTGTTAATGTAGTCTTGTTAACGTCTCCTTCCACTTCTACAATTCGTTGTTTTATGTCTTCTATCTCCTTTGTCACGCCTCCCAGGCCTTGGCAGATGTCTCTCATAGTTTCTTGCAGCTTAGTATTGTCTTCTCTTAATTGCAGATATTGTTGTTGAATCTCCGCTCTTTGCTCTAAGAGAGTCTGCATAATTGATTCCATAGATATCTTTGTGGAGTCTGAGGAGTTAGAGGAACCATGTGAGACCATTTGTGGAAGTCTTTGACCAGATAAGGATATGGGACCTGCTAACGTTTCTTGGCTTATAATATTTGAGTCATCCGTCCTCAACTCTATAAATTCTTGTTCAAGGTTTTCACTTGTATTCTCAGCAGGGTTCCCAGCAGGGTTCCCAGTTGGCAGTATTTGGATTTTTCTCAAACTTGATATTATAGATTCCGTACCTTCCATTAGTTGATCAGAGTTGTGGATGATTATTTCGAGATCCTGGTCTTCAGATTCATTCGCCTCTATATTGTAAGTGGAAGGAGTAGAAGAAATATTGAGAATGGGAGTGGGAGAGGTTATTGTATTTATTGGGGATCCCCCGTTCTAATCCCTTTCACCGATTCTATGTTGGTTGAGGCCACATGCTGAGATGTCTCTTGATTTATAGATGCTACACCTAGATTAGAGTCACCAGTGGAATCTGTAAGATTGGTTGTATTAGCCCCCTGAGTGCTGTGCCCATCATCGGGGCTGGCGCCTGATAGTCTTAAAGCCATATTCTTAACACCTCCTTTTGCCTCCATCCATCTTCTCAGAGGGCTATCATCTATTAGGCGGCTTTTTTTGTTTCCTGGAAGTTCCTTATTAGCTGTCTTTAGTGATAGATTTTTTTGCTTGGTTTTAACTTTCATCTTAATTTTCCTTGGTCCAGTTTTTTTGTTAATGAGGACTTTAGTTGTTTCGTCTACACCCTCATCTTCTGTCAATTCCTCGTATTCTAGATTAGAATCTTCATCTGTTACAACCATAGATTCATGAGGCAGGCCATCCCCGCTTTTCTTCTCCCTTGTTTTGTTTTGATCAGTCTGCGATTTGGGATTAGTATTAATAATAGACTCATCCGCCCTTTTATTTTGAGCCATAGTTTGCAATTCCTCTGTTTCTTCTGTACTCTGAGTGGCCCTATTGCCACCACTCGGTGTATCTTCTCTAGTCTCCAGCTGGGTTTCCAGGACTAGCTTTATTGAATCTGAACTTGATTCTCCGTTCGCGCTAGTCGACTTATCCGAGCTTTGCATTCCACAGCTTCCGAGCTTAGTCTCAGTTTTGTCTACTACTCTCTCAATAGACTTTTCTGCTATTGTTAAGTTCTTTACAGATAGAGTGTCCTCACCTTTATCGTTCAATTTCTTTTTGATTTTAGGCTCTGCCATTTGTTCTGAGCCAGGTTTAGGCTCAGTACAGCCGCCCCCCTTAATAAAAGGAGCACTTTTCACTTCACAGCATATGTTTCCTTCACTTAAATCATCCGTTTTAGTGTTTCTGTCTTTCGTTTTCCCACTGTTAGCATTTAAGCTAATAGTTTGTACGTGTTGGGTTTCCTTAATAGTGCCAGCCGCCCCTGCTGCCGCCACCCCTGCTACCGCTGCCGCCATCGTACCTGCGTTTGGTTGTCTCCCTGCCAGGCAGGTCTTCCGGCTCCGTGTGGACCTCGTCTGCCGTGCGGACATCGATTTTTCCGCCTCTGGTCTCCTCAGCGTTCTCAGCGTTCTCAGCGTAATCGAGTGCAGATCCAGGTGAGCGCCCAGCTGCGATGAGTACGCCCAGCTGGCTATCCCTACTGGCGTGCAAGCAGGGCGGGCCGCCGCGTAGGTCCAAGAGCGAAGCAGACTCCCGCTGCAGAGTTGAAGCAGAGCGCATATCATTGGGACCGTTTCAGAATCCGGCAGGCAGTCGGGGTGGAAAACTTCTAAAGGTCGGGATAGCGGTGCAGAGCCAAAGAGGCAGAGCCAGCAATCTAAATCTGCAGCCTGCCGTTTTTTACCGTAAGCGCGTTTACTCGCTATAATTTCTTGCTTGTCTTGGCTGGCTTGGCCGGCTTTCTGAATCTGCCGGTTAAGTGTAAGGAAGTTCTTGTCGTTATCACTACATTAAGCAGTTCTTGGGCAGAGCAGCACCATGCAGCAGCCTTCACTCGGCGGTGTCAGCCCGCCATCTTGACTCCTCCATATCGCATTACTGACCTCATGAACTGTGACATATTGACTTGTCTTACTGTTTGATGATGAGTAATCATTTGTGGCTGAAGATAATGAAGACACATGGCCATCAACATTCTTCTTTCTTTACTGCAAAGCATTTGTTACTGACTTCACCTTTGTTTTACAAGAGATGGAGTCCCTCTGGAGGTGGTTAGTTCTCAAGGGATTTCTCTTCACTCATAAGCTGAAAATTAGACTAAAGTCCTACCTTAGAGTCTGGTGAATGAGATACTCTGTCACAAATATGACAGTTCCCATCCTATGTATTGCAAGTGTATTATAGCCTATCAGATGTGTAATACAACTGATGGGCTATCATATACATTTTCACAAAGTATCCCGTCCTCAAAATCTAAATATGACACAAAGGGCATCATTCATATGTTGGAAGTATGTATACTCTGTCACAATGGAGTATACATACCACCAACATCAAGGTCTGCCAGCCTGATTTAAATGTGGGAGGACCTTTGGTTTGACTATGGTGGTGGCTTCACCACCATAGCCTCAACCTCTCTGACAGCCTGAAGAAGTAAGAGATGTCAGAGAAATCGCAACATGACCATCCACCCAATCAGGATGAGCAAATATGTAGCCTTATTGTAACTGTATGTCACCACTAGGCAAACCCTAGCGCTGAGGGACAGTAAGTAAGTATCAGTTTTTCTAGAGCGCCCAAATACCGAGGTGTCCTGGCGCTAGCGGGCCTAAACAGCTCAAAGAACAACCCGGGCTACTTATAACAGCGATAGTACAGCCATGTCTTTAGACATTTCCTAAAACGGATAAGGCATGGTTCCGATCCTAAATGCAAAGGCATGGAATTCCACAGTTTGTTAACTAGGAATGTGTATCTTCAAACACCCCAACTAGCCTTCATTATTTTTGGGATAGTTACCAGATTAGAACAGGAGGACCTCAGTTCTCCCCATGGGAATACCACTTAAAAGTAGTTTGGAAGTAGAGAGGCCCTAATCCATGCAGGACTTAATGCATTGTATACAGCACCTTGAAATAGATCCTTACAGGCAATGGCAGCCAGTGTGAGTCCAGTAACTTTTTTCTGAACATGTAAAACTTAGGTGTCTTGTTTAGGAGCCAAGCTGACGCATTTTGTAATGATTGCAGCGTGGTTTGCAATCGCTTGTTTATCCCTTAATAAAGGGCAATACAATAATCCATCATTGAAAGGATGAGAGCAACCACCACCATCTTTTGTAGGTTGTGTGGAATAAAAGGAAATATGTTTTTTAACATCTTGATTCTTAGGAAACAGGAGGATTTTATACAGTTGATCTTTTCTGAAAAATGTAGCTGATCGTCAACTACAATCCCTAAATGTTTTGCCTTCTGAACAGGCAAAGGTAAAGGGCCAAAGTTGTCAGACCACCATG